>NC_141695.1:746377339-747577339 GCF_964263255.1 Lissotriton vulgaris
TCTACTTTTTCAATGGCCTTCCTCTCCCCCATACCAACTACACTTGAGCTCACCTTTAAAATAAGGGTTGTTTTCCCATTACTTTTGATAGAATTTTTGCATATTTTGACTTTGAACAGGGGGAAATGGCTCAACTTCCCGCTATTGCACATGCCCCTTTGGGGATAGCATAAAATTAGCAAACACAAATTAGCCTATTTGTCCCACGATCAAAACACACACAAATGGTGAAATCGCATAAAATGTAAATGCTGAATGCACCTCCCATATTTGGTATTTTATACGAGACTTGAGCTAAAATGCAAGCAAATCATCACATTTGACTAATCTCAAAGCAAAATCTATTTGAATATGTAAGGAATAAACCCTACCAGAAGTAAGGCAACTGTACTAGTGTTAATTTAACTAAAGAAAATATATAGTTGATAAGTGAAACAAACACAATTAATATATATAATTAGGGTATAAAATGATACTCAATAAAATGTTTCAATGAATCTTTTTAAATTTTCGAACAGCCTGTACTAGTATTTGTACTACCCCCCTAATCAGGCTCTCATGTATAGACATTAAAAGGCAGAAATCCCTGTTGAGTTGAGACCCATAACAGCAAATTACTGACCGAACATTAGGAAGGCATACTCACATGAGAGAATCTTTAGTAGAAGCTAATCATCTGACTGTAAAAAGGAAGAAAAAATAAATTTGAAACTTTGTTGTACGAGGAGACATATGGAAATTAGACACTGATAGTGTGAATTGGGCAGTGTACTAGGAGATTTGTATACCATAAGGAAGAAACTTTGGCTTCATCCAAGACCTGCATTGAGTAGATAACTATACATATGTACAGACTAGATGTAAAACAATTTGTTTTGCATACTGACCGAGCTAACACTGCAATCCACTAAGTCACTGCTTTCCAGGGAATCCCTGAACTCTGCTGTCAGAATCCAAAGAAATCTGAAAATACATACTGTAATCTAATATTTTTATTGAATGCTTCCATCTGAAAGACAATCTTACATTCCTTCCAATAGTTTTCCTGTGAAAATGTATTCTTTATTAAGTTAACTAGGCCCTTTTCATAAGGAGCTCCCTTAAATGAATTGCTACATTTTGTCCTAAGGTCCAAATATGTATGCTTGTTCGCCCATTCCACCTTCAAGCCCCATCAAGTCAAGTCAAGTCAAGTCAATAAATTTATATAGCGCGCTACATACCCAGAGGGTCTCAAGGCGCTTGAAGAAGGGTGGGGAATTACTTGTCAAATATCCACGTTTTAAGTTGCTTTCTGAATGCTAGGTGGTTCTGAGTAAGGCGAAGGTGAGTGGGAAGTGAGTTCCAGGTTTTAGCTGCCAGGTAGGAGAAGGATCTACCTCCCATGGTGGTTTTGTTGATGCGAGGTACAGTGGCAAGGGCTTGGTTGGAGGATCGTAGCTGGCGGGAGGGGGTGTAGAAGGACAGTCGTGTGTTGAGGCATTCGGGTCCGATTTCGTAGAGTGCTTTGTGTGCGTGGGTTAGGAGGCGGAAAGTAATTCTCTTATTGACGGGGAGCCAGTGGAGGTTTTTCAGGTGACCAGAGATGTGTTCTTTACGCGGGATGTCTAATATGAGCCTGGCTGAAGCGTTCTGGATGAGTTGGAGTTTTTTCTGGAGTTTGGCGGTGGTACCGGCGTAGAGGGTGTTTCCGTAGTCCAGTCGGCTCGTGACCAGAGCGTGGGTGACTGTTTTTCTAGTTTCGGTGGGGATCCAGCGAAATGTTTTTTTGAGCATGCAAAGAATGTTGAAGCAAGATGAAGAAACGGCGTTGACTTGTTTGTTCATCGAGAGTGAGGAATCCAGGATGACGCCCAGGTTCCGTGCGTGGTCCGTCGGGATGGGTGCTTTTCCAAGGGCCTCTGGCCACCAAGAGTCATCCCAGGCGGAGGGGGAGGTGCCTAGGATGAGGACTTCTGTTTTGTCTGAGTTCAGTTTCAGACGGCTGTGCTTCATCCATTCGGCTACTTCTTTCATTCCTTCATGCAGGTTGGTTTTGGCAGTGTTAGGGTCTCTGGTGAGTGATAGGATCAGTTGAGTGTCGTCGGCGTAGGAGATGATGTTGAGGTTGTGTTGGCGTGCGATGACCGCGAGGGGGCTCATGTATACGTTGAAGAGGGTGGGGCTGAGTGAAGATCCTTGTGGTACGCCAGGCGGGTGGGACTCTACCATCAGGGATGTGTCCCCCTGTGACCACCGTTTTGCGCTATACTCCTCGTGAACTTCGTTCTTACAATCCCCAGGGCTCCGGCTGTCGCACTGTTTTTCCCGGACGTCATCATGGGAAATCCCGTTGCCCGGGTTGTGGCTGGCGCCCGACCCGCTCGCTCCTTTCACGGCCGAGCAAGAACATCCTTAGTGTGGGCTTCGGATGCATGCTATTAAACACCAGGTCAGCATGTAAACATGCGCAAGACATCTATGAGCTTCTAGATCTAGAGAAGCCACTATGTCTCATGCTTACTGAGACGTGGTGGGGTGACTCTTCCAACCCTGACGTCGCGATGGCAATCCCTCCTGATTATAACATCTACAGGAAGGATAGAGCCAATGGTAGGGGTGGTGGAGTGGCGATAGTGGTCAAGAAAGGAACCCCGTGTGCGATCCTGCCAGCAACGGACATCCGAGGCTCGGAGACCCTAGCGTTCTCTATTAATCTATCGCCTCATCAATCCTTTAAGGGACTGCTCGTGTACAGGCCACCTGGTGCACCCGGTACTTTTTTTGAAGATCTGGATTCGGTGCTGGTGGAGTTGGCCCTGAAAGCTGAACATGTTATTGTGGCAGGTGATTTCAACTTTCGGATGGATGATCCATCCGACCCGGCTGCCATTAAACTCTCTGAGGCGATGACCCCGCTGGGGCTGATCCCTTACCTTCAGGAGCCTACGCACGAGAAGGGGCACACCCTTGACCAGATATTCTCGTCCTCCCCTCTCGAGGGCATAGAGATTACTCCTGTCTTATGGTCAGACCACTTTCTTGCCAATTTTGTGATCAAGGGCATAGTCAAATCCGTGCCTATCTCGGCACATCAACAGGGTCGTGTCCACAGGGCATACCATCGAGTGACCCCAGAGATGCTGGCCCAGGCTGCGGTGGTCCACCCCTGCCTCCTTTCAGGCGATCTTGACAGGGATCTGCAGACCATGCAGGACTGGCTTCTTGACAGGCTAAACGATCTTGCCCCGGAATTAACATCCCGCCCGACACCGAAACGGGTCTCCGCGCCCTGGTTTACCGCTGCACTGTCGGCTACGCGGCAGCAGTGCAAGGTAGCCGAAAGAGCCTGGCGGGCACAATATGATACTGCCGCCAAGGTGACCTACAAAACGGTGGTTAAGGCTTACTACCGGGACATCCGCCTGGAAAAAAAAGCTTATCTGGCCAGGAGAATAGAGGCTGCCTCCAACTCCTGCAAGGAGATTTTCTCCATTGTGAGAGAATTTACCTCCCCTTGGTCTAACACCTCGGACGAAAAACCTTCAGATACCTGGGCTACGGACCTTGCTGATTTCTTCACGAGCAAGATCCAACGCATTCAGGAGTCATTCCTGGTACCAGTATCTGCGGGCCAGACTGAACCTGACAACATCATATCGCCACAGGCCGGGCCAGGGGTGACGCTGAGTGTGTTTCCTCCACTCTCTGCTTCCGACTCCCTGGCTCTAATGGGAAACTTAAAATCGGGTTCACCCCTTGACCCATGCCCTGCTAAATTTCTAGCGAAAGTCGGGGAGGTGATCAACCCGCTGGCTAACCCGCTGCTAAATCTTTCGCTGAGGCTTGGTGTGGTCCCACAAGCCTGGAAACAGGCGATGGTGATCCCCTTGCTCAAAAAGCCTGGTTTAGATCCAAAGGCCCCTGTTAATTATAGGCCCATCTCTCTGCTGCCGGCTCTCACGAAGATTCTGGAAAAGCACGTTCAAGGCGTGCTTTCCAATTTTCTTGAATCTAACGAGATCCTGCATGCCACCCAATCGGGCTTTCGTCCCCATCTCAGCACAGAGACTGCGCTCCTTGAGGTCTCGGAAACCATTAAAGGGGTTCTGGACTCTGGGGGCAAAGTCATGCTGGTGATGTTAGACCTGTCGGCGGCGTTCGACACCGTTCCCCATGATGGTCTTCTCGCTAGACTCTTCGAGATAGGTCTACGGGGGACGGTGTTCGACTGGTTTTCCTCCTTTCTAGCCGGCCGCCGGCAAACGATCTGGGCTCCGCCTGATTCCGCCGCGATGCCGCCTCTGGGAGTCGGGGTCCCTCAGGGCTCTATCCTGAGCCCGACCCTCTTCAACATCATTATGACCCCATTGGCGGCGTTGGTGGAGTCGCATGGCACCCAGATCGTATCCTACGCGGATGACACCCAGCTCCTCTTTTCGTGTAAAAGAGGAGGTGACTTTGATGGGGAGAGTATTCGGGATTGCCTTGGGGCTGTGTTTCATTGGTTCCATCTGAACAGCCTCAAGTGCAATTCCGACAAGTCCGAGGTGCTTTTCTTTGGGTGTGACACAGAGCCAGACTGGCAGATCTGGTGGCCAATGAATATGTTCCCTCCATCCTGTTCCTCTCAGGTTGCTAAAAATCTGGGGGTTAAGATGGATAACAGGCTATCCTTGAAATCCCAGATCCTGGGGGTGTCGGGCACCTGCTTTGGCATCCTTAGGATGCTGCGGAGGTTTCTTCCCCTGCTATCCGAGGAACATAGGACGCTGACATTCCAGGCTCTGATTGGGTCCAGGTTGGATTATTCCAACATTTTTTACCTGGGCCTTCCAGAGTACTTGCTACAGCGGCTTCAAGTAGTGCAGAACGCCGCTGCCAGGGCAATCTTTGGTCTTAATAGGCGTTCCAGTGCCTCGGGCCTGTTGGCAACTTTGCACTGGCTTCCTATCCGCAAGCGGATCGCCTTTAAGGCATTGACCCTGGCCTACAAAGCTCTTCACAAGGGGGGAGCTAAGTACCTCCAAAAGAGACTGGTCTTTTATCAACCGACCAGGTCTCTGAGGTCGGAATCCCTGTACCTGGCGGCTGTCCCACGGGTTAAGAAAGCGCGCCTCGGTGGCCGCTCTTTTGGACTGCTGGCACCACAGCTGTGGAACTCTCTGCCGCTGGCTCTGCGGGGAGCCACTAGCCTGCTGGCTTTTAGGAAGGGCCTTAAAACTTGGCTGTTCACTCAGTAGCCTGTCTTTTGTAAATTTTCTGGCTGATTCTTCTTCTTTTTTATCTGGTGTTATGTTAGTATGTCGCAGCTTCCTCTCTTTCTCCTATAAAGCGCCGGGACACTCTTTTTGAGTAGCCGAGCGCTATAGAAAAGATTAAATAACATAACATAACATAACATAACAGATGACTTCAGTGGCTTCTGACTTGAATGGTGGAAGGCGGACTCTCTGGGTTCTTCCGGTGAGGAACGAGGTGATCCATTCCAGTGCTTTTCCTTGGATTCCGACGTTTCTGAGGCGTTGTAAAAGGGTGCTATGTCAGACCGTGTCAAAGGCTGCGGAGAGGTCGAGGAGGATGAGGGCGACTGTGTCTCCATTGTCCAGTAGAGTTCGAATGTCGTCTGTTGCTGCGATGAGGGCGGTTTCAGTGCTGTGCTTGGCTCGGAAGCCGGATTGTGAGGAGTCGAGGGATTTGTTGGTTTCGAGGAATGCGGCGAGCTGGTTGTTGACCGCTTTCTCAATGACTTTGGCCGGGAATGGAAGGAGTGAGATAGGGCGGTAGTTTTTGAGTTCGGTGGGGTCAGCTGTGGGTTTCTTCAGGAGGGCGCTGAGTTTGGCATGTTTCCAGCTTTCCGGGAAGGTTGCGGAGTTGAGGGAGCAGTTGATGACGTCTCGGAGGTGCGGTGCTATAATGGAGTCTGCTTTGTTAAAGATGTGGTGAGGGCATGGGTCTGTGGGGGATCCTGAGTGGATAGAGTTCATCAGACAGATGGTGTCCTCAGTGGAGATTGGCTTCCAGTCATTGAGGATGTTCAGGGGGGGTGGGGGTCCTGCAGGGGGTTGGGTGGGTTGGTCTTTGGGTTGGTTGTCGAAGCTGTTGTGGATGTCTGCGATTTTGTTGTGGAAGAATGAGGCTAGGGAGTCGCAGAGGGCTTGAGAGGGGATGATGTCGTTGGAGTTGGCTGAGGGGTTGGTAAATTCCTTGACGATGTTGAATATTTCCTTGCTGTTGTGGGCGTTGTTATCTAGTCGGTCCTTGAAAGCGGCTTTCTTGGCATTCCGGATCAGTTGGTGGTGTATGCGGGTCGCGTTTTTGAAGGCGTCCTTGGTGCTGGTGGTTGGGTCTTTTTTCCAGGCCTTCTCAAGGGAGCGACAGAGTTTCTTGAATTTCTTAAGATCATCGTTGAACCAGGAGGCCTTCTTGCTGCCTAGTTTGATTTGTCGTTTTTTCAGTGGTGCTAGGATGTCGGCGCTGTTGGATAACCATTGGGTGAGGTTGGTGGCTGCTTGGTCTGGGTTAGAGGAGTGGGCTGGGGGGTTTTGAAGAAGCGATGAGGAGATCTGGTCAATGGTGATTTTGTTCCAGTTTCTTTGCAAAGTGGGTTGGGGGTGGTTGTTGGATGTGGGCTTGTTGTAGGTAAAGTGAACGCAGCTGTGGTCAGTCCAAAGGAGAGCTGTGGTGTGGCTGAAGGAGACATGTTTGCTGGAGGTGAAGATAGGGTCGAGTGTGTGACCTGCGATGTGGGTGGGGGTAGTGACAAGTTGTTTAAGTCCGAGGTTGGCGAGGTTGTCCAAAAGGGTGGTGGTGTTGCGGTCGTTGTTCTTTTCAAGGTGAAAGTTGAGGTCTCCCAAAAAGATGTAATCCTCGGAGGGGAGCGCGTGTGGAGTGATGAAGTCCGTGATGTCTTCACTAAATTGTGCGCGGGGTCCTGGTGGCCTGTAAAGGAGGGTGCCTCTGAGTGTGGTCTTGGGGTCGGTGTGGATCTGGAAGTGAAGGTGTTCAGAGTTGGCGAGATTGACGTCTGAGCTGGTTGAGATGCGGATGGATTTCTTATGGACGATAGCGATGCCTCCTCCTGTGTGGCCGGTACGGTCCTTGCAAATGATCTTATAGCCTTCCGGGATGGCAATGGTGATGCCTGGGGCTGATGTGGCGTTCATCCATGTTTCTGTTAGGAAGGCGACGTCCGGAGAGATGGTGTCTAGTAGATTCCAGAGGTCAATGGCGTGCCTGTGAACCGAGCGGGTGTTGAGCAGGATGCATTGTAGGTGGTTGGGGTCGGATATCTGTTGTGTGTTCGTAGATGAGGAGTTGTTCTTGGTGCCGTCAAACTTGCAGGAGTTGCAGGAATAGGGTCCATGGGTGTGTCCGGGGGCGGCTTGGACGCAGTTGGGGAGTCGGCCGGGGTTAAGGGCAAGGAGGGTGGAGGCATCGTACGTAATGCGGGAGGGGTGGACATTACGAGGACCAGGGGTTCTGGCGCTGGGCGCGGTCAGGGCGCGGTCAAGGCGCGGACGGGAGTAGACGGGCTTACCTTTGGCGCACCTTCGGCGCGGCCGTAGCGCGTGGATGCTGCGCGTTGGGGCATCTGCCTTAAATGGTGGATAGGGGGCGGAGCGTGGGAGGGGCAGCTGGGAGGCGGTATCGGGGAGGGTAGGCGGGCCAGGAGACTGCACAACAAATGGAATGGGGGTGGAACGTGGGACGAGGCATAGGGCGCAGAAGTTCCAAAGGCAATAAACAAATGGCGAAAAAGCTATAGAAAACAGTAGTAACAAGCAGCACTTTCAGTTCGGCGAAAATACCACGATTAATAACAATAAGCTCACAAATGCGCAAATCAGGGGGCGTGACTCAGCGCTAGTTAAGGTAGAAAGCGCCAGCAATTGCAATCCTAACGATACCACAAGCAGTTCTCAGCAGCGCTGGAAGGAGGTTCACGCTTGGGGTCTGCAAGCAGGAAGCGTGTGGGAGCGTCCGCAATGGACAGGGTCCAGACGGTCACAGCGCTGGGAGGGGGGAGGTCAGCTGGGTATTCGTGGGTGGGAGGGGCAGCTGGGAGGCGGTATCGGGGAGGGTAGGCGGGCCAGGTGACTGCACAACAAATGGAATGGGGGTGGAACGTGGGACGAGGCAAAGGGCACAGAAGTTCCAAAGGCAATAAACAAATGGCGAAAAAGCTATAGAAAACAGCAGTAACAAGCAGCACTTTCAGTTCGGCGAAAATACCACGATTAATAACAAGCTCACAAATGCGCAAATCAGGGGGCGTGACTCAGCGCTAGTTAAGGTAGAAAGCGCCAGCAATTGCAATCCTAACGATACCACAAGCAGTTCTCAGCAGCGCTGGAAGGAGGTTCATGCTCGTGGTCTGCAAGCAGGAAGCGTGAACATTATTCAAATATTCAGATCAGAGATTTGCTATTGATCTTTTATCGACCATAATGTCGCCCTTTATGAAAGCCTTGATTGCGCCTTGGGCACCATACTGAAGAAGATAGCATACATTAACAAGCATTGACATAGCCAATAGGTCTAGCCTTTGGAACCTTATAAGTATTTAGTTATGTTGCACTATATACCTTGGTGCAATAACATCAACTGTTGCATGGCTAAAAACTTATAAGGTCCCAAAGGCAAGATCCTATGCAGTTTTAAATGTAGGCTGGTAAGAAAGGTGCCAACCCGAGGGGCAAGGTCTAGAGAGAAATAAGATAGGAAGACAGGTGAGTTATAATGAGAGAGCACAAATAGAAAGGTGAAGCACAGAATAACAGGTCAGGTAAACAAAGTAGCGAGGCAGAGAGGCAGGTAGAGCCGGTGGGATGAAAAATGGAAATGTAATGTATGTGTTCTTGTAAAGCGCACTGCTGCCCTGAGGCGTCGTAGACCACTGGGGAACCCGTCCTGGCCAACCCTGTGAGATGCTCCCTACTGGGTATCTCCATGGTGAAACTAGGCATCCCCGGTAAATGTGGGGGACCGTTGTAGAGATGAGGCAAGCTAATGCCTAGATTTGCCAAGTGTGCTCCCTGGTTGGAGTAGGCACCAACGTGAGAATTATCGAGTCTGCTGACCTTGGTCCACAACCCTGCCGTGTCGGGAATTGAACCCTGGTCCCAGGCCGTTCTCTGCTTCCGGGTCTGCTGCCTCTAACCAGTGAGCCACACCACTCCACTCCAAAGACATGTGAAGTCGAGAGAAAAGAGGTGTAGATGAGTTAGAGAGATGAGGCTAATACAGAGGAAGGGCGAGGGAGAAATAGAGAATGGTGAAAAGGTAGAGAGAGACAGTGGTAAGACAGATGTATTAAACAAGCGAGACATTGGAAGCAGAGGGAGTGAACGGAGACAGTGAAGTAGATAGAAAGTGAGATGAAAGCAAAGGGAGTGATAGATGGAGTGGAAGAGGTAGAGAGAGCATTGTAGAGAGAAAGAAATACAATACTGGGAAAGGTGAGGGAAAGAGGACATCAATAAAAAGAGAGACATAGAAGGCCAATAGGTGAGGTAAATTGAGAGGCTAGATAGTGTATGAGAGGTGGAAAAGAGAGAGATGAGGCAGTGGGTTGTGAGGCAGAGAGAGAAATGAAAGAGGGAATGGTGAGGTAGAAAGAGGCATGCTAGAGGTAGAGAAAGGTAAGGTATAGATGGCATAAAATATAGAAAGGGTAAGATAAAGAGCGATGAAATTAAGAGGGAGGTGAAGCAAATGGAAGAGAAATGAAGGGGGATGAGATGCAAACAGAGCAGGAAGATGCAGAAAGAAGAGAAAGTAGAGAGAGAGCGAGAGAGAGAGAGAGAGAAAAAGAGAGAGAGAGATAGAGGCAGTTGAGGAGAAGAGAAGGGCAGAGAGCTGACCGAGAGCTAGAGATCTAGAGCTAGGATCGGAAAGAGGTGGCAAGTTGAGGTCATGAGCGGTAAGTGCTGTGGGGCACTGAGGTTTATTGAAAGAGAGGTGTGACATACAGAGAGAGTTTAAAGGTAGAGCAATAGTGTTGTAGCTACATAGCCATGTATAAATAGACAGGTAAAAATTGAGTGTTTAGGTAAAGGAATGAGACATGGGACAGAAAGGTGCACCAGAGAAAGGAATCTATTGGGTGGTATAGAGAAGTGACAGCTATTCACTGAGTGTGGTATGTAGAGAAGTAAGTTAGAGAGAAGGGTAGGGATTTAGTCTCTGGTTAGGTAAAGAGAGTTAACATACAACAAGAGAGGAAGAGTGAGAGATGAAGGAGGGAAATGTGATAGAGGTAGAGAGGCAAAACAAACAGGAGCTAAGAGTAAGTTAATAGGAGGCAGACAGAAAGTAAAGAGGTAAAGAAGGGTTAGCAAGACAGGGAAATGATGATAGAGCAAGATGTAGGTGAGGTAGAGAAAGAGGTGGATAGAGAGGTTGAGAATTGTGGGATAGGTAGAGAAAGGACGAGTAAGAAGGGGTAAGGGGAAGATGGTAACACACAGAAAGAGAGAGAACAAGAAAGAGCGAGAGATAGTCTTCTGTTTTGATCACTTTAACAGGGAGGGCCTAAAAGATGGGGGCCTTCGGCAATTGGCCAAGAAGCCCGCCCATGCCTTAAAACAGGCTTAAATGTCATTACCTCTAAAGGGAAATTTTACAGCACAAATATATTTTGGGGGAAAAGCCATATGTTTTTATGTCCTTTAAGTGTCCCTAATATTTATTAAAATCAAGTCACTGGCTTATATGATATTTTACATAGGAGAAAGATATACCTACATAGTGACAAGACACTTCCCACCCTCCACTCACAGATTGCAAAATACGTCAGTAACAATAAACAGTGAGAATAAATTTGTGCAAAGCTGAGGACAACCTGTCTCCTCCATCTGTGCCCAAATACATCTCTTATGACTCAGAATCCTCTCAGATTTATGCATTTGCCTATTCCAACTTTCAAAGGGCCAAGTTACCACAACAGGTTGGAGTACGTGAGTCAGTCATTTCTTTATCTGTGGCATTCTAGTACTCGTTGCTCTAATGTGTTATTTATTAACGAAATAACAGTTTAACCGCATGTCACCCATGAAAGATCTTAACATCAAGCATAAGTACACTATATAAATATGTCCCTGCTATGCATGCAGAAAACTTGGCATAGATGGTCCAGGTATCACCTTAGGAAGCATTTCTTTTGGGTAAAACTTTAGACAGGCCAACTGAGATTGACAGCAATCTCCCACCCTTATCCCTAAGAGAAACTGGCCTTATGCAGCTGCCTGTGGATGATCTGCTGCAGTTCTGACGCTTTCTCTGGGTGCAGCGCCATGCTCCCTGAGTTATTCCACGGCCGCAAAAACTTTTCAGCAATCGGTGAAGACTGTAAGCAACTGCTTTCAAACACTGGCGGAAAGAGCGGCGCAAGGCTGCTCATTAGACCGCCTGAGTCCAAGACATACAGAGAAATGGCGTAGTCACATTTTGCGCAGCAAGCAAAGCCTTCCCATCCTTCTAAACTGGCACTGGCGAAAGTCGGACATCCAAGCACTCTGTGTTCCTAGTGAGTCACTAGATACATCCCTGTAGGTACACCATCTTCCCTTAAAGTAAAGAAAGGGTTCCAACGAATTTTACTCATATAGTTCTTTAGTGTTTTTATTCTTCACACTTTTTGTAGATCAATTTTTCATTTTTTCCTCATCATTTTTCATTTGTAACACATTTGACATTGTTCATGCGGTCGCTCTTGTGACCAGTCGCTCTTGCGACCGCATGAAGAGGAGCCAATATTTGGAATACATTACTTAAGAAAAAGAGTTTTCGAAGTTGTTTATTTAAGTTGTTATTCCCTGATGAAGGGCTTAAATACATGCCCGAAATGCATTGGATGTACATTTAAGAATGTCAAATGTGTTACAAATGAAAAATGATGATGAAAAAATGAAAAATTGATCTACAAAAAGTGTGAAGAATAAAAAACACTAAAGAACTATATGAGTAAAATTCGTTGGAACCCTTTCTTTACTTTAAGGGAAGATGGTGTGCCTACAGGGATGTATCTAGTGACTCACTAGGAACACAAAGTGCTTGAATGTTGTTGCAATCCCGGGACGTTGGGCGTTACCTGTGCGGCACCTAAAAACTTTTTTAAAAGAAACTATCTAAAAACTACTGAAACCCATCAAGCAGTGCATTTGCCTCAAATTTCTATTGTTAATGAAAGTCGGACATCGCCATAATCAACTAGGAAATGGTTAGTCTTATGCCAACAGAGCAGAGCATCGTCCTCCAGTGCATATATGACGTCAGTGTACGTCGTAGTAGAAGGAAGGACCCCCCTTTTTTTTGTTGGTGATTCCAATACATATAAACCGTGGACTAATAGAAGTAAGGGAGTTCTTTGACCTTAGAACAAACAGGACCAGCTGCATTTGCCAATGTGCTTCTTTGTCGTTAAACCGTGTGTGCGGCTGTGACTAAGGTGAAAAGCAAATGAACAAAGAAGCGAAAGAATGGACTATACCAACATGGCCGCCAGAGTGTACTTGTACCACCCTTTCTATTTCTACTGTACAGTATGCTAGTAGTTGGATAAGCTCAGATGAATTTCGCTGTGCTTGTGCTATCGCTTCACTAGGCTGGAACTTCACTGCAATCATCACGATGTTTGTTCCTTGTGCTGGCCTATCTCCACCGCATTTTCGTGATTGCTCTTTAATACTGGTAATTCAAGTACATTATCCTTTATGATATGTTGCTAGTTTCAGGCATTGCCAAAGTGATATAGATTGATAATTAAGGTATGATTTCATGTATACCTTTTTGCATATTTGATGGTGTTGCATGCCAGTAGGTATTACAGTGCTTATTTCGTCTCAGAAGAAGATTACAATAGTACATTTATTCTTCAGCTTTACAGATGTAGTTATCTATACTGACAGCCTCAACGTGATCAGACGTGCTTAAACCAAGAGCGTGTCTCTTGTGGCAGCAGGGGGAGGGGGCCTGCGAGATTCCCTTGCGGGAGCGTGCGACCATATGGAGCCACCATATGGAGCCACCATATGGCATTGCGCGCTCCCACAGGATATTGCCAAAACGTGCAAGCGTTGCATTGAAAGCAATGCAAAGTGTGCACGTTTTTGCCTGGAAAGATGAAGCTATCTCAAGAGGTCTCTTTCCTAGGCAGTGAATGCGCGCTGCATAGGCGAGACCTAAAAAATGAGACATCATCAAGAGTATTTGTGAGATAGGAGTGAACTCCAACCTGCTTTTCTGTTGAGCAGTAGACTGTGAATGTAAATGTAGGGTATTTGTAAAGCGCACTGTTACTCTAACCAAGTGTCCTGGCACTGCAGACCGCTGGGGAACCCGTTCTGGTTTTCCCTGTGAGATGGTCCCTTTCTGGGTATCTTCAGGGTGAAACCAGGCATCCCGGCGTCTGTGGGGGGCCGTTGTAGAGATGAGGCAAGCTTAATGCCCAGAGTTACTGAGTGTGTTCCCAGGTTAGAGTAGGCACTGAGGCGAGAATTATCGAGTCCGTTGACCCCTGGTCCATGACCAAGCCGCGTCATGAATTGAATCCTGGTCCCGGGCCGTTCTATGCTTACAGGTCTGCCGCCTCTAACCAGTGAGCCACATCTTTCCACATCGGTGGATCACACATCCATAAAAAATTCTCTGCATCAGTTTGGAAGAAAACAGCATCTCCACTGGTATCATGCTAAGCTATTTGCTTTGCTCTCCAGATATTCTTAGCACATATGGCCCCCTCAGACATCAACCCAAGACCATAGTAAGTGTAAGATTTATATCTTTCCAGAGCCAAATCCTTCAAGCTTTACCTAGAGCTGTGGTGCTCATAGTATGGCCCGCAGGCCACCAGCGGCCCAGCAGGCCTTCTTTGGTGGCCCGCGGACCTTGCAGATAATGTATCGATGGCCCCCCAGAGAGAGAGAGGGGTAGGGGAAAGAGAGTGGTGAGAGGAATAGAGGAAGAGAGAGTGGAGAGAGAGAGAGAGACATTGGAGAGAGAGAGAGTGGAGAGAGACAGTCGAGAGAGATAGAGACAGTGAAGAGAGAGTGGAAAGAGAGTAGAGAGAGAGACTGACTGACCGAGAGAGAGAGAGCCTGACTGAGAGAGAGAGTGACAGTGATGGAATAGGGGTCAAAGTGTTTATGAATCTATGCAATGCCTCTTAAGATTGCTATTGTCTGCTAATAAACATGTATTATCAAAATGTGCATTGTCTAATGTTTTGAAACAGGTTGAATTTTTTGACTTTAGCCCCACCCCCCACTGACCCCGCCCCACGTCCCTCAACCACAAACCACACTGTAATTTTGACCAGACAGAAAGTTTGTGAGTACCCATGACCTAGAGGATGAATTCCTATTGCACCCAAAGATTAGTATTTTGAATTCGATAAAATGACTATAGGATTGCTAGCCTGATTAAGGTCGGGTTAAATTGTGACATCACAATTTCATTCATTGGTGCATTGGAAAATTGAAAGACGATATGAACCAATATTAGGTGGAAATGATCTGGCAGTCAGTATTTTGGGATCCACATCAGAGGCGTTTATAAGCTAAATATCAGGGGTGTGGCTGCACTCTTATTCAAACTCATGCATAATAACAGTTTAGCAGATATAGCTAGATTCCGTACCAGTTTAACCATTTATTTATGAAATTTGATAAAGCGTGAACAATGGCCAGAAGGCGTCTCGGCGCTGTGAACATATGCATCATATTCTCCACTGGTTGTGCATGAGCTATGGAATTACTGATTAAACAGCCAGGTTTTTAACTGTTTGCGAAAAGCCCAGAGGGAAGTACAGGTTCGAATTGACTGAGGCAAGGTGTTCCACAGTTTCGGGGCTGGTAGCAGGAACCGCCGGTCTCCCCAGGAGACTGTCTTAGTGCGAGGCACCACTAAGTTGTTGCGAGTTGACCCAGGCGTCACTGTCAGTCACTTACTATAGATGTGAAGGAATCTTTTCCCACTATCGTCACAGAAAAAAGGGAAATATCAGGGATTTATTTGCTTGAAAGGTATAATGGATAATCAAACATAGCTGAGAGGGCCAATATATTAAGGATCTTGCGTATATAGAACTTTTTTTTCTGCCCAGCTTTTCAAGTCCTTACATGCAATATGTGAATAAAACCTGACATTATCATCAAATAAGGTTAATAGATGATAGTTGGACAGACTCCCTGGTTTACCCTTTTGCAGATGGGATTTATTATTGAGCCCCCACAGTAGTATAGTAATCAACCCTTGTAGAACATCACTGAATAGAGAACATTGTCAATTTTCCCAATATTACAAGTCCACTTTTATTCTTGTATGCACAATGGTTTGTTGAATTGTGTTTTAAGCTTCTCCACCTTGTTATTCTTTGCACGGACTTACTTCAAGTGCATGAAAATGTTCTTAATGTAAATGAGGGATGGTAACGGGATGCATACATTTTACAGGAGAAGACTAAAATATACAGCTTGCTTGTGTCCCCACATAAGCAGCCTCTATGAAGAGACAGGATTGTTCTGGTGATCCACTTACCCCTGTTTGCCTTAGTTTCCATCCAAAGGTAACAAAGTCTTCCCTGATGGAATTCCAAGCAGGGAGCTGCGGTGACACGTTAAGAAGATATGGTTGAGAACACTTTATGGTTGGGGTTGTGGTGAGGGGGTGGTGGTGCTGTAGAAAGAATGCCATTGCTCTAGTGCAAGTAAGGTAAGTGGGCTCCTCAAACCCAAAATATAATTGAGATACAAAGACCCCCCAGATAGCTTTCTCCAGTGCTAGAGAATACACTGTGCTATTGATAGCTGCATCCCTGACGAGGGTAGGGGTGGTGCCATGGACGTGTGATGTTCTTAGTAGGTGCACAATGACGAAAAGTCAGAAAAGACTGCCCCCTTGTGAATGTGCCCTAAATTCAGTTCACGTTCACGTGCACGTGCACGTGTGTTGTCCAATCTGATGCTACGTTCACAATGGGTTGAGGGTTAAGTTTGTGTTTGTGCCATGTGCTCAAGGGACCATTTTGAAAGAAGGTACTTGAATCTACTTCAAGATTGGCAATTACTTTGTACATGGAGATGAAGGTTTACAGAGCGCATATTTATGCTGTACATAGAAGAGTAGGGTGTGCCTGGAGTCAAAGTGACCTGCCAGAACGGGAGGGGATTGGCAATGGAAGCACGCAACAGGGACATTATATAGTAAAATACTATGAAGGTATGTGACCAGGATCACTAACTTGGGTAAAAATCTATTAGAACATAGTTGCCAGGATTCCAAAGTATGCAACAGGGGTACTTGATCAGAGTTCCTTCATTATGTTTTGGTTTATTTGTTCATGTTATGATATATAAATATATTACATTTTATATTGCCCTACTTTACAATCATGCAAACGGAATCATCACTAAGGGTGTCCACGAACATGATGCTTCTGTCAAACTGCCTGAACGAGTGAGTCAGTGGAGATTCTTTGAAAGGGTGGAAGGTTATTGCTAGTGGATGTACAGAATGTCCCTAGAGAGTACCATTTAATTTTGCAGCCAATGTGGCTGGTCAATTCTGATGGAGCGCCACACATCACCTCGCTCTTCTCTGCTCACCGCCACATTAGGGCAGCTGGATGAGGGAGCACAGCCTCCTCCCACCCCACAATCAGTGTATTTTGGGCTCTCAGTGATGCCCATCCCTAGGTGAAGCATTAATGCCAGCGTCTGAAAAGAAAATAAGACAACGGGGAGAATCTGTGATTTCAGGAAGTTCTAATAACAATGCGGCATGTTTACCTGGCGTGTTCCCGGGCCACGCCACACACTTAATTGGAACACAATGTTTATCTTTAGCCATTCCTAAAAACATGAGGCGCCCTGCCCTGCCTTGTGGTTTGCATGCAACCTTCAAGTGTGGGAACATTCTTCTATGGGACTAGCCCTTGGGGCCGACCATAAGGAAAGTTGTGGGACAATCAATCTACCAACGTCATTGCAGCTGCAAAGCAGATAATCAGAGGGTAAGTCAATCTGCCTTTCTTTTACTTATTAAAGTCTCTTACGTTCTGCAGCAGAAACGATGCATTGCAAAAGTTAAGCAAAGCATTTCTCGACTGAGCAGTCGTGTTACTTTATTCGTAGTCATGGCACTATGGAGACTATCTTAACACTGGGTATATGTCACTATCCTTCAATTCATTTCCTCCTTTGACTTTCCCGCACCAAACTCATCCACGTACTACTATCATATCTACGACATTAATATGTATATTTATATCACTCTGACATGTTACTTTTACCTCATCCACTTCTCATAAATATATTTCTTTCCATTACCCTAACCATATCTCTAAGCGAAATCATAACACTAGACATTTCCTTTATTCTCATCTAGCTCTAGACATAAATCCCTTACGTACCTTTAGCCTTTCCTTTCCATTGACCAAAACACAGGCCTTATTTCTTATTCATTACAATCTAACGTTAAATGAAAATATTTCCTCTATTCTTACCCTTCATCTTCCCCTAAAATAACTTTCAATTAATCTCACTGTAGTCCTTAATCTATCTCTCACTCTTTCCCTAGCCCTAAACCTTGTTTTATAAATAATTTTATCTCTTTCCTATACCTTAACCCAAGCCTTCCTGTTACCCTTATCCTCCCTGTGACATGTACAATAACGCAAGCCTTATACTATGCAATTACCCTTACTGTAACTCTAAATCAAAAATAATCCCCTACCCTGAAACTAATCCTAAACCCCCTCTTACATTTACCCTCACACAAGCTAAACGTACCCTTTCCCTGAAACCTAGCCCTAATCCGAATGCTAAATCTAGTGGAAATGGATAGATTTCCATCTGAAATAGTTCACAAAAAGTGACCTCGCAGGCAGAAATGCTTTTACTCATGCATCATATGATATAACCCTATGATCGTGTAACCTTACTCTGTAATAATTCACACACTTAGGGGCCGATTAGGATGGAGGATTTTCCGCCTCCTCTGGGCCGGCGGAAGCCACCTCCGGCCCGGAGGAGGCGGAAAATCCATTGCGGGCTCACCAAAGACCCACCCACCGCCACATTACGATGGCTGGTGGGTCTTGGTTTCTGTCCGCTGCTTTTCCGCCGCGGTCGGATTACAACCGCGGCGGAAAAGCTCTCATTTGGCTGGCAGTGTCTATCAGACACCGCCGGCCAAATTAGGAAGCATTTGAAAACATGCTTTTCCGCGGCGGTTTTTCCGCCGTGGAAAAGCATGTGTACTTTTGATTTTGGGGGCCCGTTGCGGGCCCCCAGGGTGTTGGTGGGTGCACATGGGGGGTACCTATGGTACCCCCCAGCATTTACATGCACAATGCGGCAGGCACCGCGCGGTGCCTGCCGCTTTGTGCATGTAAATGTTACACATGCACTTTTAACATTGCGGCGGGTGCTGCTTGAAGCAGCACCCGCCGCAATGTTAAATATCCAGGATGTGACCGCCAGGGTGGCGGTCACATCCTAATCGCACATGAGGGAACGCCGCAGCCCATGCGGACGTTCCCTCATACTCTGGGGTCGCGGACGGACTCAAGTCCGTCCGCGATCCTAATCGACCCCTAAGAGTGGGGAAAGGGTATTTCAAGAAAATGTTTTCATTCAGAGTTTGAGAAGACCCACAAATGTGAGATTGTGGGTATTCACAAAATTGTCTCCGACCCCCCTATTTTACCGGAAATGATCATATTTAATTTTCTAGCAAGTGTAAATCCCTCACCAGGATCCAAAGAAAAACTCCCAACCTTTTGTGTGGTGTGAGGGAATGGGTTTTTCCACAAGAAAAAATATTGAATACCTGGGTTACGGAAAGTACCCAAGTGGCATCGTACACAACTGGGGAACTTAAGTTTCACAGAAGGGGCTGCAGACGCTTGTGTGGCCCTGTCTATAACACCGAGAGCACTGGCACACATGCAGTGCCAGTGCTATCTTCAGAGGACCTTTCTTGATTTACTTTGAGGCACGGCCCCATGCAGCTGATAGAATCGCTTTGGCTTCTTATGGACGAGGTTGCAGAGGCAAACAGGCCTTTAGGAGGAGCACCGAAAGTGTGCCACAAAAAAGATACATAACTTTCAAAGTGGCCTCTGAGGTAGTCATCTGGAGGAGTAGAAGGGGGTCTCATGCCTCCCAGATATCTCCCTGCAGGCCGGTGCAGTCACCCACTTCATTTGCCTCTGAAGATATCACCCTCCCCTATTGAAAGTGCAGGCAGGTTGCCACCTGCACAGAGAAAACCACTGCTCCATATTTCAGTGAAGGTGCTGCCCCCAGGGCAGCGTGAGTTCGTGGTTGCCCTGAGAGCACCGCATTCAACATAATAGTGTGCACTGTCCCTGTTTGTGCTAGGCCCGTCTAAAGGTGCGCTGTGGTGAAACAAGGGAAAGTGTGCCTTATTTGTAATATGGTCCTAGAGAAATAAAATATTTGTTCTATGTATTGCACATCTTACCTGGCATGTCTAAACGGAGTACTTGTGCACTATGTGCAGCAACAGAAATTGCAATATGCAAATATAGTTTGAAATTCTCAAAACTGCTGAAATACACCAGAAATGTTGCAGGCAGAAAGTGGGAAAGTTTAGCGCCTATGCAAAATAAACCTGCAATTGTAGAATTGTAACCTTCCTTTCTAAATCGGCCCTCTCTGTGAACTCCAGGGCTTGCAAAGCATGGTTGAGTTGCTACTTGTTACTTTGTTGTGAAGTTTTACACTTTTTCATAGATTAAAATTGTAGAACTACTGCATTTTATACAATGTGCCATATTCTGTCGAACAATCTGCTACGCTCATTCTTCACTTTGAAGTGTATTGTGGCTTTCTGATGGTTTATTCAAACCACATTTTACGTGTCTGATATACAAATGCAAATGTGCATTTTCTACCATATATAATGCTTCACATAGTGAAGACAAGGGCAGTAAACCGGAGGTTGGGTCCAAAAATGAAATAGTAGATCACTTTCTTTTTACTGTATTCAGCCCCTTGGGAATATGTTTCCCTGTAAGGCAGGAACATACACTTTTTACAGTTACACTATGCAACGAGGTAAGGGACAACTTTATAAATTGCAGTATGGTGCATGATAAGGTCTGTGTGAGCTAAGACAATTTTAGAGGACAGAGAGCTCTTTGCAACTTAGTGAGGTGCATTGCATACTGCAACCACACCCTTAAGATGCTGAAGTCTCCACACCCTGATGATGCTGAGGACAATCTGCAAATGGCTCCCAAGCAGCACAAGAAAACTGTGACTCACGCCCCAGTCACTAAAAATGAGGACACCCTTTACGCTGGGGTCTCCAAGCAACTCCCTAGAAGACTACAGGCATCCAGAACTCGACAGGCAAACTCAATCTTAACCTACTTCACTGAACACACATTACACCACAAATCAGGGAACGAAACTTTCTTCCAATACACAAACACGCTAAATCCAAACTCTTCACACACACATTCAAGGCACACCACAAGTCAGACCCCGCTTACCTGAGCAGTCGCATCTCCTTCCACAAACCATCCAGACACCTAAGCTCCACAGGACTCTTACATGCTAACATTCAATGCATACACAGAACCAAATCAGGAGGACACACGTTTTCTTACAGCACTCCTAAAGCATGGAATGACCTCCCTCTCCACATCAAGGCTTCGTCCTCTCTTGAATTCTGCACAAGGGGAAGACCTGGCTTTTCAATTTAGCAACCTACCATAGGTAGGGCTAGGTACCAACACCTGCTCAGTGCCAGGATACCCTTATGGGTGATAGTGAGCTTTAGAACTACACATAACATAACAGGTTGTAATTTTTGAGTTGTGTCGACCTGCCCAGGAATAAGTGGAACAGTTTTGAGGGTGAAGAAGAGGACAAGGAAGAAACCAGAACTAAGCTCACAGTAGATGGGAACATGGCCAATGGTAACAGGACCAGTGAGACCTCTTAAAAAGCAACACTGAGTAAGAAGGTAGCAAGTTACTTTGTAGTACAGAAAAAATTACACAGTGATCTGCATACTATCAATGACAATGCCATGAATGCTGTTGAATTGAGTATTTATTGCTTGAAGATCATTTTAAAACAAATCAAGAGGAAACTTAGGGCTTTATTTGGAATTTGGTAGATGATTTTGATGGTAAAAATGTGATTGATATCCTGCCCACTACATTACAAGTTCTATAGTTACAAACATAGCTTGATGAAGCATCAGACACTGATCTACGGTATCTGCTACCAGAAGTCCACACAATTTTAAGATTCGATAGATCAGCGTGTCAGGGACGTACATCTCTATGTTTGTAAGCTCAAACTCGCTAAATATTTTGTAAAAATTTAAAGCAGCTTGTGTTGTTTAAATGAACCAGTGCTGATTTATTTTTTTCACATTTGGGAAAGCTTCAGGAGGAGTGGGCAGGGATCTCTTGGACCCATGTCTACTCCAAAAGGTCACTCATTATATGTCCAGACAGAATTTCAATTACGCTAGAGTATATTTCAGCAATTCATTATTAATTTTTGCCTTGGAAAACAGAAGAGAATGCAATTGCTCCTGCTCGCATAATAAAGACTAACTAGGTGGAAAACAATCCTCCTGCAAGGCCACAAGTAACAAGTGAGAGCAGTCATTTGCACTCACACTATTTGTGTTCTGCGGCATTAAGTGCTATTTCTTAGCACAACATGCATCCTTGAGTACATTGTGGATGCAAGAGTGCATTTTGTGCTATGAATATAGCACTGAATGCTGGCAGGAAGTTGGTGGAAAATCCTAAATCAAGAGCACATTTAGCATCATAATTTAAATTAGAAGGCATTCTCATACCCATTTAGGATATAAGAGGGTATTTTGTTCTAAGAAAATAGTGCTAAATGCCATGAGTTAGTTGGGAGAAATCCTAACTCAAGAACACAGTTAGCTTGAGTGAGCAGTTGCTTGCGCTCGCTATTGATTTTTTGTTGCATTTAGCACTTTTTCGTAGTGCAAAAAACATTCTCATTCCCATTTTGGATGCTAGGTGGCATTTCTTTGCTAGGAAATAGCATTAACCGCAGAATTACTCTTCTTGCTTAATTATGCGTAATGTTGTAGAATTCTTAGGTAATTCATCATGAATGCGCTACACCCAATTAAACGTGTTACACCCACTCCTATCCATCACTTTTTACAATGGGCAAGGGGTCTAAGAGGAATGCATAGGATCAGTTCCACATGCTTTGGTATGAGAGTCAAAATCTTTGGAAATACCCAGCAAGCTTGAGGGAAACAGTTAAAGTCATCAACAAGTAAGTGATCATGAGTGTAAGTTTGTAGGTAACTGGAATTGATTATTTGTACCAAATAAATCAATAAGGGGGTAGGGTTCAGTATTATATTTCAAACATGGGTTATACATAAAAAGACTTCTTAAGTAAGGCTTGTATAGGCCCACCAGGACCATTCATGAGACACAAACTAATATGTTGGTGATTTGTATTGCATTTTACTTTAACACTGCCTTACCAAACTAAACAAAGCCTTTAAAAATATTGTAACAACAGAGGGATTCTGTCTTTTAGAAGAATGTTATCTTTGTTCAGTAGACTTACTAAACTATTTCAAAGAAGGATTATCTGGCAAGAACACACACTCATATTTTACTGCTTCCATGGGAATAGGATACTTTCCAGTGGTCCTACCCAAATGAATAAAGTAAGTAGGTGTGGGTGGAGCTTACAGAATTTCAGTCAGCGCTACAAAAAGACTCTGTGAGATTCTGCAGAGTTCCATGAACCGGTGGAAAAATAATATATATTGTTTTGCTCACACTAAATTTTAGCACTGGTAGCGCTTTCTGAGCTAAACAAATCAGCACAAACGGCAATACACGGTGGGCAAGCGTATGTCAATTTTGTTTTTTCACTGCTTCTGCCTACCTTTCTAATGCTTGCTCTCTTTCCTAACTCAATCCTATCTAGTCCACCTCCATCTGATCACCCACTTCCCAATCCCACATTTTATTTACTTATTTTTATCACTGTCTCTTTCACTGTGTGTATTTATATTTCTGTGTGTTTTGTGACTTAATGCTTTTTGTGTTTCCTTTACTGACCTATCCTCTTCCTGTTTCCTTTTTCCTTCCCATCCCAGTCTGACTCCCTTCCGTCCTGACTAGTCCAGTCCACCATGGCAGAAGCAGGCAGCACCAGTGTCACTACCACCCCCTGTAGGCTATGCAGGCGAGCAAGGGTGAAGCCCCCTCCCATTTTCAGCGAGGAGGAGGTGACTGCACTAATCTTTTGAGTGCAACACCACCTGCCCTTCATCTTGGCAGTAGGGGGCAGGTCCAGTAAGGGCGAAGTCCTGCGAGAGCGTCGACTGCTCTGGGGCAAGTGCGGTGGTGGGTGCACCTCAACACAGTTGCCCAGCGCACCCAGTAGCAGCTGAGGCACTGCGGGCTAACATCCTAGACTGGGAACAGAACGTGCTAGGTGTCACTGTTGCAGGGCTCAGTGAGTATTATTTTTGCTTTAAAAGAATTCTAGTAATTGTTTTTCAACTAGCATGATCACAGGTAAGTTATATTTATGTGATGACTCTCTCTCTCTCTCTCTCTCTCTCTCTCTCTATATATATATATATATATATATATATATATATATATATATATATATATATTCAGTAAAAAAACAAAGGTTACAGGGATGTTATAGATAGGAAATAGAATTTGAACAAACTAAGAAATTCACTTAAAAAACACAAAGTCCACAGGGACGTTATAATTAAGCTAAGATTTCACTTGTACAAAAGCAGTGAAATTCAGCAGTTATAATTAATTGAGCTAACTATAACTTATGCCCCTACAATGCACTGCTTACGACCTTACATATTAGAACACTCATGACATAGTCAGTGACATCACTGACGATGTCTCAAACGAGATCACTGATGATATCAGAAATGACATCATCAAGTGAGTGTAAGTATTTTTAAGAGTTTATGGGAAACATATATATACTAACATACAACAAAAGTTAAATTAGTATACTAGATGCAGTACTACTGAGTGATACTACTTCTAACATATATTTTGTGAGTCTCTATGTGAATATATCCTTAAGTGTATGGGTGTGTAAGCGGCTGTAGGGGTGTATAAGTGGGTATGTTGGTAGCTGTGTAGGTGAGTGAGATGTTGTATGAGTGGCTGTATTGGTGAGTGGGTGGAAAATGGAAGGTGATAACTAGTGCATTGCGGGAGTAGAGGT
Organism: Lissotriton vulgaris; assembly: GCF_964263255.1. Lineage (NCBI taxonomy): Eukaryota > Metazoa > Chordata > Amphibia > Caudata > Salamandridae > Lissotriton > Lissotriton vulgaris. The sequence continues at coordinate 746,401,597 of NC_141695.1, forward strand.
TATAATTAACTCAGGTAACTATAACTGGTGAATTTCACTGGTTTTGTATGAGTGAAATCCTGGCCTAACTATAACGTCCTTGTAGCCTTTGTTTTTTTTTTGTGAATTTCTAAGTTTTAAAAAAAAGTCAATTTCCTAATTATAATGTCACTATAAAATTAGTTATTTTAATGCATTTCTACAGTTTTTTAAAATTCTATTTCCTAACTATAATGTCCCTGTAACCTTTGATTTTTCAATTGAATTTCTATGTTTTTATAACTAGTAGTCACATTTGCATAGTGATGGAGGAAGGGGGTGGGGCCTCCACCCATCTCTCAGGAATCCTGCTGTATGGGACTTACTGAAGGTAACATGACAGATTATTGGCCCCCATGGCTTGGCGGGAGCATTTTCAAATCTCCCGCCAAGGGGGAACAAGCACCAATTCTGCTCTCAGCTGTTGGGAACATCAAAAATCCACGGAAGCGGCGGAAACAGATCAAAAGATTGCTCCCATCTGCAGGGAGCAGTATTATTAGTGGCTCTCTGTGGACGGGAGCAATCCAACTGTATGCAGGGAGCTGGCTGGTGCTGCTGGGATATTGGGGCTCCCCCAGTGAACCCAACAACACCGTGGTGGATATCGGGGGGCCCCAGGGCACCCACCTTTCACTTAGCATTTTCTGGGGATTGGGTCCTCAGGGCAGAACTCGGCTCATGGAGGGAGACAATGTGCCTTCCTTCCCCTTCTAAATGTCACCAGGGGATGGGGTCCCCAGGGTTGAAATGCCCCCTCCTTCTTCTAACTATCACCACACCCTGGGGGATGGGGTCCCCAGGGACAAAATTGGCCCACCGATGGGGGTCGCATGCCCCCCTCCCACTGCAATTTAATCTGGGCCCTGATGGATGAGATAACCGGGACTGAAATTGGCCCGGGGAGGGGGCTGCATTCAGCCTCCCCTTAAAAAAGATCTTGGAGTATTAATATAAGGCTTTTTATTGCCAAATTAGTGCATCCATAAGTTAAAGTGGCAAGTGCCCAGACTGACGCGTTTCGACTGTGTTACATATCTACACACGATATATATATATATATATCAAGGGCTGACTGAGAATAAATTACCTTGGCCAGCACACAGTCTCGTCAACTTGTGGTTTACTGCTTGTGAGGACGAATATATATATATATATATAAATATAAACACATATATATATATTTATATATATATATGAGGACGAATATATATATATATATATATATATATATATATATATATATATATATATATATATATATATATATATATATATATATATATATATATATATATATATATATATATATATTACCTACTGGCGGTTGCCAGTAGGTATATATAGTTAGGATTTTTTCTCTATGGGATTTTTGAAAATTCTATGTCTAATAACTTTGGCGTTTGTGGACGGAATTGGCTGAAATTTTCAGGAAAATGGAACATTTTGTTTCTGAGCAGCCCCTGACAATTTGGGGGGGTTTCATCAAGGGGGGGCCGAGAAAAAAGAGGGGTCCCAAAACGCGTTTTTCCCATGTTAATTTCCATAGGGCGGTTGGCCTCACTTTTAGCTCGAACGGCTGAATGGATTTGCACGAAACTTGGCAAAATTGTAGGGACTGTTAGCCCGATGTGCCTTTGCTAGGTCTCAATGTATGTGCTCCAGTGGATTTTGAGTAATTTAGGTTAAAAAAAAGATATATATCTGGCCGGAGCCTAACCACACATCTGATCTGATTGGCTGTTAGCACTTCATCCAAGAAGTGTTGGCAGCCATCTTGGGACCAATATACATGATAGCACCTCATTAAAAAGCATTGTAGTTAATAGATGGTTTTAGGACTTTAGTTACATTATAAATCATTTGTTGATGGTACCATACTCGTTTTAGGAATTGTGGTGGGTTCTAAGGTGATTTTACCATGTGAAAAAACCTTCTGCTGTGATATCATGAATATTGTTTGAAAGAAAACTAATATCTCATGATTTTCCCACAGTGGTTTGTAAGGGGATCTATAAGCTAAACTGAAAGCATATTTTCTGTAAATTCACATTATCTTTCTCAGTCATGTGAAAATGAAGTCTGACATTCTCAGTAAAACATGTACATCCAACAAGGACAGAGACTTTCAGTTGATTCCTTTGTGTTCTACTGCAGCCTCCTAGAGTGTTCTAAAGAACAACTAGAGCGGTAACAGTCCTACTTATTACAAAGGTATGGCACACCTGAAGCCATCTTGATTGGAATAAAGTGGTAACTCTTAAAACATTTAATTTAAAAAGAAACAACATGAGGGGGTATATTTTGCCATAGAAAGTATGATTAGTGCTGCAGAATGAAAAATTAGGGCACATTTTGAGTGACTTCTCAAATCCTTTTCTATTTCATTAAAACATTCTGACATGCAGTCTCCCAAAATGGCCACCAGAGACAAAAGAGCCCAAATGTAGCCCAAATATCACCCAGATGTAGCCCAAGTATAGCCCAATGACAGAATGTCCCAGAGTGTTCTAAAGAACAACTAGAGCGCTAACAGTCCTACTTATTACAAAGGTATGGCACACCTGAAGCCATCTTGATTTGAATAAAGTGGTAACTCTTAAAACATTTAATTTAAAAAGAAACAAACAACATGAGGGGGTATATTTTGCCATAGAAAGTATGATTAGTGCTGCAGAATGAAAAATTAGGGCACATTTTGAGTGACTTCTCAAATCCTTTTCTACTTCATTAAAACATTCTGACATGCAGTCTCCCAAAATGGCCACCAGAGACAAAAGAGCCCAAATGTAGCCCAAATATCACCCAGATGTAGCCCAAGTATAGCCCAATGACAGAATGTCCCAGAGTGTTCTAAAGAACAACTAGAGCGCTAACAGTCCTACTTATTACAAAAGTATAGCACACCTGGAGCCATTGTGATGGGAATAAAGTGGTAACTCTTAAAACATTTAGTTTAAAAAGGAACAACATGAGGGGGTATATTATGCAATAGAAGGTATTATTAGTGCTGCAGAAAGAAAAATTAGGGCACATTTTGAGTGACTTTTCAAATCCTCTTCTATTTCATTAAAAAATTCTGACATGCAGTCTCCCAAAATGGCCACCAGAGACAAAAGAGCCCAAATGTAGCCCAAATATCACCCAGATGTAGCCCAAGTATAGCCCAATGACAGAATGTCCCAGAGTGTTCTAAAGAACAACTAGAGCGCTAACAGTCCTACTTATTACAAAGGTATGGCACACCTGAAGCCATCTTGATTGGAATAAAGTGGTAACTCTTAAAACATTTAATTTAAAAAGGAACAAAATGAGGGGGTATATTTTGCCATATGAATTATGATTAGTGCTGCAGAAAGAAAAATTAGGGCACATTTTGAGTGACTTCTCAAACCCTCTTCAATTTCATTAAAAAAATTCTGACATGCAGACTGAAACATGCACTTTGAATACCAGCAGCAGACGTCCCTGGTGAGCAGTAGCTTTACTACAGTGATCTAATGTGCAACTAGAGTGCTAACATTCAGAATGTATGGCAAATGTGTGACACATCTGAATGCCTTCTTGATGGAACCAAAGTAAACAAGCATTGAAAATGCACTAGATCTCACCCTCGTTTAAGTTAAAGCCATTCTGTTTGTAATGAGGTGGCTTTTTAGCTTTGCTTTTATTAGTGTTTTTTCAACTTTCATGTAAATAACATGCATCTGTATGCATATAAGTATATGTATGCATGCATTTATGTTTGTATTTATATAGATATACAGATGATATATGTTTATATATGTATGTATATATATATATTCACTGAAAAAACCATAGGTTATAGACCATATATAGTTAGGAATTAGCATTTACAAAACCTTGAAAATTCACTGAAAAAACCATAGGTTATAGACCATATATAGTTAGGAATTAGCATTTACAAAACCTTGAAAATTCACTGAAAAAAACATAGGTTATAGACCATATATAGTTAGGAATTCGCATTTACAAAACCTTATTTTACTCACACAAAACCATTGAAATTCCATATATAGTTAGTTGCACTAACTATATATCGCGCACCCGCAATCCACTGCTGATGATGTCACATATTACATCATTCATGACATGGTCAGTGACATCACTGATGACATCACTGATGACATCTCAAATGACATCACTGATGACATCACTGATGACAACATCCAGTGACTGTATGTTTCTGTAAAGTTAAAATATGTCTTACATATTGAAGAATGAGTGGATGTATAAGTGTCTGGATGAAGGATTTAGTAGGTGCATGACTGACTGTATGAGTGAGTGATTAAATGTGTCTCACTGAGTGCATGGGTTAGTGACTAAACTGTCTTAATTTGTGCATCATTATGTCTGTTGTTCTGTAAACTGTTGCATGTGTTGATAAGTAGCTATATGAGTAACTATATGGGTTATTGATTGGTTGCCCAAGTATTTGTATGGGAGACTGAGTGTGTGTGTGGGTGGCAGGGAGGTGTATGACTCTGTGCATAGATGTGTGAGCAGTTGATTCACTAGATGTATGGTTTCAAAAGTGCATGTGGAAACAGCTGTATGGGCGGTTGACTGTGTGCATGAGTGTATTGGTGAGTGAATGGATATCTCAGTGCTACATGTCAAAGTAAGTACATATGTAAAACACAGTACATGTGAGAGTTGACATATATAAATAACTGTGCATAAGAGCCAGTGAATGTGTGAGTGGATGTATGGATCATTGTGAACTTGTATCAGGGATTGTATAAGAGAGTAAATATGTGTTAGTATATGTTTGAATAAGTAAAGTTTGTATAACTGTATAGTTGAGGAAATGGAGGTGTGATTGATTCTTTGCATGACTGACTAGGTGTGTGAGTAACTCCATGGATGAGTGACAGTCTGTGAGTGTCTGTTTACACTGATTGTATCTAAGGTTATATTAGAGTCTGAAGAGGTTCATCGTATTATCACATGAATGATATCATCAGTGATGTGATCAGTAATGTCAAATGAGATGTCATCAGTGATGTCATCAGTGATGTCATTTGAGATGTCATCAGTGATGTCATTTGAGATGTCATCAGTGATGTCACTGACCATGTCATGAATGATGTAATATGTGACATCATCAGCAGTGGATTGCGGATTGCGGGTGCGCGATATATAGTTAGTGCAACTAACTATATATGGAATTTCAATGGTTTTGTGTGAGTAAAATAAGGTTTTGTAAATGCGAATTCCTAACTATATATGGTCTTTAACCTATGGTTTTTTCAGTGAATATATATATATATATATATATATATTCACAACACGCTCTCCTGGGAAAGCAATTGAGCCGCACACGAGACTTCTTTTCTGCCACTTTATTATTTTTGGTGATTGAAACAGCATGTGGCATTTTCCTGACGCGTTTCGTTCGCTTCGAACTTTTTCAAAGGTAAGCCATAGTTCCTGAACACACCATTTGGCAGCTGCAGTTAATGTTATTTTAAGGTCGCTTCCTCTGATGGTATTTGAATGTTGGAATCACTTCCTGTATAGCGCTGCATTCTGGAGCCTGTAGTGCCAAAGGCTGTGTCACATTTTTTAAAACCCTCCAGTGGGTAGTGTCATTCACTGCTGTTTGAAAATTAAATCACTGTTCATTTCATGGGCTGAAGTTTCCCCGTGTCAGCTCACTTTGATAGCTGACTCGGGTCCATTACCAGGGCAAGTCCTTGGCGGCACCGCATCCCCCTCGTCGTTTTCACGATGCAAAACTGGAAAGCTCGAGGTTGGAGGATGATGGCGCTCTTCTGGTGGTGCGTTGCTCTTCGGCGGAGCCAGCCGATAAATATTCACAACACGCTCTCCTGGGAAAGCAATTGAGCAGCACACGAGACTTCTTTTCTGCCACTTTATTATTTTTGGTGATTGAAACAGCATGTGGCATTTTCCTGACGCGTTTCGTTCGCTTCGAACTTTTTCAAAGGTAAGCCATAGTTCCTGAACACACCATTTGGCAGCTGCAGTTAATGTTATTTTAAGGTCGCTTCCTCTGATGGTATTTGAATGTTGGAATCACTTCCTGTATAGCGCTGCATTCTGGAGCCTGTAGTGCCAAAGGCTGTGTCACATTTTTTAAAACCCTCCAGTGGGTAGTGTCATTCACTGCTGTTTGAAAATTAAATCACTGTTCATTTCATGGGCTGAAGTTTCCCCGTGTCAGCTCACTTTGATAGCTGACTCGGGTCCAATACCAGGGCAAGTCCTTGGCGGCACCGCATCCCCCTCGTCGTTTTCACGATGCAAAACTGGAAAGCTCGAGGTTGGAGGATGATGGCGCTCTTCTGGTGGTGCGTTGCTCTTCGGCGGAGCCAGCCGATAAATATTCACAACACGCTCTCCTGGGAAAGCAATTGAGCCGCACACGAGACTTCTTTTCTGCCACTTTATTATTTTTGGTGATTGAAACAGCATGTGGCATTTTCCTGACGCGTTTCGTTCGCTTCGAACTTTTTCAAAGGTAAGCCATAGTTCCTGAACACACCATTTGGCAGCTGCAGTTAATGTTATTTTAAGGTCGCTTCCTCTGATGGTATTTGAATGTTGGAATCACTTCCTGTATAGCGCTGCATTCTGAAGCCTGTAGTGCCAAAGGCTGTGTCACATTTTTTAAAACCCTCCAGTGGGTAGTGTCATTCACTGCTGTTTGAAAATTAAATCACTGTTCATTTCATGGGCTGAAGTTTCCCCGTGTCAGCTCACTTTGATAGCTGACTCGGGTCCAATACCAGGGCAAGTCCTTGGCGGCACCGCATCCCCCTCGTTGTTTTCACGATGCAAAACTGGAAAGCTCGAGGTTGGAGGATGATGGCGCTCTTCTGGTGGTGCGTTGCTCTTCGGCGGAGCCAGCCGATAAATATTCACAACACGCTCTCCTGGGAAAGCAATTGAGCCGCACACGAGACTTCTTTTCTGCCACTTTATTATTTTTGGTGATTGAAACAGCATTTGGCATTTTCCTGACGCGTTTCGTTCGCTTCGAACTTTTTCAAAGGTAAGCCATAGTTCCTGAACACACCATTTGGCAGCTGCAGTTAATGTTATTTTAAGGTCGCTTCCTCTGATGGTATTTGAATGTTGGAATCACTTCCTGTATAGCGCCACATTCTGGAGCCTGTAGTGCCAAAGGCTGTGTCACATTTTTTAAAACCCTCCAGTGGGTAGTGTCATTCACTGCTGTTTGAAAATTAAATCACTGTTCATTTCATGGGCTGAAGTTTCCCCGTGTCAGCTCACTTTGATAGCTGACTCGGGTCCAATACCAGGGCAAGTCCTTGGCGGCACCGCATCCCCCTCGTCGTTTTCACGATGCAAAACTGGAAAGCTCGAGGTTGGAGGATGATGGCGCTCTTCTGGTGGTGCGTTGCTCTTCGGCGGAGCCAGCCGATAAATATTCACAACACGCTCTCCTGGGAAAGCAATTGAGCCGCACACGAGACTTCTTTTCTGCCACTTTATTATTTTTGGTGATTGAAACAGCATGTGGCATTTTCCTGACGCGTTTCGTTCGCTTCGAACTTTTTCAAAGGTAAGCCATAGTTCCTGAACACACCATTTGGCAGCTGCAGTTAATGTTATTTTAAGGTCGCTTCCTCTGATGGTATTTGAATGTTGGAATCACTTCCTGTATAGCGCTGCATTCTGGAGCCTGTAGTGCTAAAGGCTGTGTCACATTTTTTAAAACCCTCCAGTGGGTAGTGTCATTCACTGCTGTTTGAAAATTAAATCACTGTTCATTTCATGGGCTGAAGTTTCCCCGTGTCAGCTCACTTTGATAGCTGACTCGGGTCCAATACCAGGGCAAGTCCTTGGCGGCACCGCATCCCCCTCGTCGTTTTCACGATGCAAAACTGGAAAGCTCGAGGTTGGAGGATGATGGCGCTCTTATGGTGGTGCGTTGCTCTTCGGCGGAGCCAGCCGATAAATATTCACAACACGCTCTCCTGGGAAAGCAATTGAGCCGCACACGAGACTTCTTTTCTGCCACTTTATTATTTTTGGTGATTGAAACAGCATGTGGCATTTTCCTGACGCGTTTCGTTCGCTTCGAACTTTTTCAAAGGTAAGCCATAGTTCCTGAACACACCATTTGGCAGCTGCAGTTAATGTTATTTTAAGGTCGCTTCCTATGATGGTATTTGAATGTTGGAATCACTTCCTGTATAGCGCTGCATTCTGGAGCCTGTAGTGCCAAAGGCTGTGTCACATTTTTTAAAACCCTCCAGTGGGTAGTGTCATTCACTGCTGTTTGAAAATTAAATCACTGTTCATTTCATGGGCTGAAGTTTCCCCGTGTCAGCTCACTTTGATAGCTGACTCGGGTCCAATACCAGGGCAAGTCCTTGGCGGCACCGCATCCCCCTCGTCGTTCACGATGCAAAACTGGAAAGCTCGAGGTTGGAGGATGATGGCGCTCTTCTGGTGGTGCGTTGCTCTTCGGCGGAGCCAGCCGATAAATATTCACAACACGCTCTCCTGGGAAAGCAATTGAGCCGCACACGAGACTTCTTTTCTGCCACTTTATTATTTTTGGTGATTGAACCAGCATGTGGCATTTTCCTGACGCGTTTCGTTCGCTTCGAACTTTTTCAAAGGTAAGCCATAGTTCCTGAACACACCATTTGGCAGCTGCAGTTAATGTTATTTTAAGGTCGCTTCCTCTGATGGTATTTGAATGTTGGAATCACTTCCTGTATAGCGCTGCATTCTGGAGCCTGTAGTGCCAAAGGCTGTGTCACATTTTTTAAAACCCTCCAGTGGGTAGTGTCATTCACTGCTGTTTGAAAATTAAATCACTGTTCATTTCATGGGCTGAAGTTTCCCCGTGTCAGCTCACTTTGATAGCTGACTCAGGTCCAATACCAGGGCAAGTCCTTGGCGGCACCGCATCCCCCTCGTCGTTCACGATGCAAAACTGGAAAGCTCGAGGTTGGAGGATGATGGCGCTCTTCTGGTGGTGCGTTGCTCTTCGGCGGAGCCAGCCGATAAATATTCACAACACGCTCTCCTGGGAAAGCAATTGAGCCGCACACGAGACTTCTTTTCTGCCACTTTATTATTTTTGGTGATTGAAACAGCATGTGGCATTTTCCTGACGCGTTTCGTTCGCTTCGAACTTTTTCAAAGGTAAGCCATAGTTCCTGAACACACCATTTGGCAGCTGCAGTTAATGTTATTTTAAGGTCGCTTCCTCTGATGGTATTTGAATGTTGGAATCACTTCCTGTATAGCGCTGCATTCTGGAGCCTGTAGTGCCAAAGGCTGTGTCACATTTTTTAAAACCCTCCAGTGGGTAGTGTCATTCACTGCTGTTTGAAAATTAAATCACTGTTCATTTCATGGGCTGAAGTTTCCCCGTGTCAGCTCACTTTGATAGCTGACTCGGGTCCAATACCAGGGCAAGTCCTTGGCGGCACCGCATCCCCCTCGTCGTTTTCACGATGCAAAACTGGAAAGCTCGAGGTTGGAGGATGATGGCGCTCTTCTGGTGGTGCGTTGCTCTTCGGCGGAGCCAGCCGATAAATATTCACAACACGCTCTCCTGGGAAAGCAATTGAGCCGCACACGAGACTTCTTTTCTGCCACTTTATTATTTTTGGTGATTGAAACAGCATGTGGCATTTTCCTGACGCGTTTCGTTCGCTTCGAACTTTTTCAAAGGTAAGCCATAGTTCCTGAACACACCATTTGGCAGCTGCAGTTAATGTTATTTTAAGGTCGCTTCCTCTGATGGTATTTGAATGTTGGAATCACTTCCTGTATAGCGCTGCATTCTGGAGCCTGTAGTGCCAAAGGCTGTGTCACATTTTTTAAAACCCTCTAGTGGGTAGTGTCATTCACTGCTGTTTGAAAATTAAATCACTGTTCATTTCATGGGCTGAAGTTTCCCCGTGTCAGCTCACTTTGATAGCTGACTCGGGTCCAATACCAGGGCAAGTCCTTGGCGGCACCGCATCCCCCTCGTCGTTTTCATGATGCAAAACTGGAAAGCTCGAGGTTGGAGGATGATGGCGCTCTTCTGGTGGTGCGTTGCTCTTCGGCGGAGCCAGCCGATAAATATTCACAACACGCTCTCCTGGGAAAGCAATTGAGCCGCACACGAGACTTCTTTTCTGCCACTTTATTATTTTTGGTGATTGAAACAGCATGTGGCATTTTCCTGACGCGTTTCGTTCGCTTCGAACTTTTTCAAAGGTACGCCATAGTTCCTGAACACACCATTTGGCAGCTGCAGTTAATGTTATTTTAAGGTCGCTTCCTCTGATGGTATTTGAATGTTGGAATCACTTCCTGTATAGCGCTGCATTCTGGAGCCTGTAGTGCCAAAGGCTGTGTCACATTTTTTAAAACCCTCCAGTGGGTAGTGTCATTCACTGCTGTTTGAAAATTAAATCACTGTTCATTTCATGGGCTGAAGTTTCCCCGTGTCAGCTCACTTTGATAGCTGACTCGGGTCCAATACCAGGGCAAGTCCTTGGCGGCACTGCATCCCCCTCGTCGTTTTCACGATGCAAAACTGGAAAGCTCGAGGTTGGAGGATGATGGCGCTCTTCTGGTGGTGCGTTGCTCTTCGGCGGAGCCAGCCGATAAATATTCACAACACGCTCTCCTGGGAAAGCAATTGAGCCGCACACGAGACTTCTTTTCTGCCACTTTATTATTTTTGGTGATTGAAACAGCATGTGGCATTTTCCTGACGCGTTTCGTTCGCTTCGAACTTTTTCAAAGGTAAGCCATAGTTCCTGAACACACCATTTGGCAGCTGCAGTTAATGTTATTTTAAGGTCGCTTCCTCTGATGGTATTTGAATGTTGGAATCACTTCCTGTATAGCGCTGCATTCTGGAGCCTGTAGTGCCAAAGGCTGTGTCACATTTTTTAAAACCCTCCAGTGGGTAGTGTCATTCACTGCTGTTTGAAAATTAAATCACTGTTCATTTCATGGGCTGAAGTTTCCCCGTGTCAGCTCACTTTGATAGCTGACTCGGGTCCAATACCAGGGCAAGTCCTTGGCGGCACCGCATCCCCCTCGTCGTTTTCACGATGCAAAACTGGAAAGCTCGAGGTTGGAGGATGATGGCGCTCTTCTGGTGGTGCGTTGCTCTTCGGCGGAGCCAGCCGATAAATATTCACAACACGCTCTCCTGGGAAAGCAATTGAGCCGCACACGAGACTTCTTTTCTGCCACTTTATTATTTTTGGTGATTGAAACAGCATGTGGCATTTTCCTGACGCGTTTCGTTCGCTTCAAACTTTTTCAAAGGTAAGCCATAGTTCCTGAACACACCATTTGGCAGCTGCAGTTAATGTTATTTTAAGGTCGCTTCCTCTGATGGTATTTGAATGTTGGAATCACTTCCTGTATAGCGCTGCATTCTGGAGCCTGTAGTGCCAAAGGCTGTGTCACATTTTTTAAAACCCTCCAGTGGGTAGTGTCATTCACTGCTGTTTGAAAATTAAATCACTGTTCATTTCATGGGCTGAAGTTTCCCCGTGTCAGCCCACTTTGATAGCTGACTCGGGTCCAATACCAGGGCAAGTCCTTGGCGGCACCGCATCCCCCTCGTCGTTCACGATGCAAAACTGGAAAGCTCGAGGTTGGAGGATGATGGCGCTCTTCTGGTGGTGCGTTGCTCTTCGGCGGAGCCAGCCGATAAATATTCACAACACGCTCTCCTGGGAAAGCAATTGAGCCGCACACGTGACTTCTTTTCTGCCACTTTATTATTTTTGGTGATTGAAACAGCATGTGGCATTTTCCTGACGCGTTTCGTTCGCTTCGAACTTTTTCAAAGGTAAGCCATAGTTCCTGAACACACCATTTGGCAGCTGCAGTTAATGTTATTTTAAGGTCGCTTCCTCTGATGGTATTTGAATGTTGGAATCACTTCCTGTATAGCGCTGCATTCTGGAGCCTGTAGTGCCAAAGGCTGTGTCACATTTTTTAAAACCCTCCAGTGGGTAGTGTCATTCACTGCTGTTTGAAAATTAAATCACTGTTCATTTCATGGGCTGAAGTTTCCCCGTGTCAGCTCACTTTGATAGCTGACTCGGGTCCAATACCAGGGCAAGTCCTTGGCGGCACCGCATCCCCCTCGTCGTTTTCACGATGCAAAACTGGAAAGCTCGAGGTTGGAGGATGATGGCGCTCTTCTGGTGGTGCGTTGCTCTTCGGCGGAGCCAGCCGATAAATATTCACAACACGCTCTCCTGGGAAAGCAATTGAGCCGCACACGAGACTTCTTTTCTGCCACTTTAATATTTTTGGTGATTGAAACAGCATGTGGCATTTTCCTGACGCGTTTCGTTCGCTTCGAATATATATATGTATATGCAATCCTGAAGTTAGGGTAAGAAATTCACGACAATCCCGTAGTTCTGAAGCAGCGATTTTAATGGCAAGTAGCTTTAACAGTCACTAATATCGCGTTTCGAACAAAAAGTTGTTCTTGGTCACATATATATGTAGATATATAAATATTTACTGACAAAGTCAAAGGTTAAAAAAGCATTATAGTTAGATGAATTTGTCAATGACAAACTTAATGTTTTGAACTTAATAAAGCACTGATATTCACCAATTATAGTTAGCAGCACTAACTATAACTTGTGCCCACCATGCACTGCTTATGACCTCACATATGGCATCACTCATGAAATGTTCTATGACATCACTAATGGCATCTCAAATGACTTAATGGATGCTGAAGGCCGAGCGCAACAGGGGTTGGCTACAGAGCCAGGCCTGTGGTCCAGCCCTATATACAGCCCCCCTGCATACAGCCAAAACCAAGATGTGCACGGCCTTTGGCCATGAACAGTGGGGCGCTGGCCCTAGGGCCTGGCCCTGAGGACCCCATCCACCTGCATTGCTAGGTCCTGGGGACCACATCCCCAGAGCCAATTCTAAAAATAAGGAAGGCAATGCGGACCCCCTCCCCAAGCCTATTTAGACTTTGGGGATCACATCCCACTGAGCCGGGTATATTTTTAAGGGGAGGGGGCTCACTTAATTAAATAATGGGGGGCCCAACATCGAGCCTTAAGGCCCCCGGGGACACAATTCCCCGGGGCAACCCTCTTAAATAAAGTGGAGGAGGTGCACATGGCCTCCCTCCCTAGGCTGATTTTGGCCCCGGGGATACCATCCCATAGGGCCCAGTGTTTTTTTGAGTGGGAGTTGGCATGCAGCTCACCTCCCTGGGACGATTTTGGCCCTGGGGTCCCATGTCACCATTACGGTGAGGGCCCCTCCCCTGGCCAATTTTAGTCCCCGGTATCTCATCCATCAGGGCCCAGTTTAAATTGCAGTGGGAGGGGGGCATATATATATATATATATATATATATATATATATATATATATATATATATATATATATATATGCCACAGAACGTTCATTTTCTCAAAGAATGGGAGGGACACAGCGGGGAATTTGGGAAAGGAATTTATTACACTAAAAAAGCTTTAGGCATGACGCGTTTCAGAGCAATTTCCTGCATCAGATGCAAGCTTCAACAAAGGCACTCCCACCAGATCCTTGATGTAACCACAGTCGTTCCGCCATTGGTGGCCATCCAGGTGGGCTGGGTCAAAAAGTTCAAATGGACCTGTAGGCGCATTGGCGTCCCAACATGCAGTTCTCACTGGAAGTCAGGTAAATTCCTTTGCTCAGCCACTTGTGTCCCATCTTGGGTACCGGACGATTTGTAGAATGCAGCTATTGTCTGGGGCAGACCGATGTTGGCGAAATAAATTTCCTTTTCCAAATCTCCAACCCCCTTCAACTGCATGGATCCCCACTGCTTTCGGCCTGAATAACAAGGATGCAATATCCCAAGAGATATAGATAGATAGATAGAAACTGCTTAGGAGAAAAATTCATCGCAGCTGGCTTTTGATTATGGAACAGGATTGTCTTTCTGAAACCCACTGAAGGGTAATATCGATCCTTGAAATGATTTTGACTGCACAAACTCCACTGGAGGATATTAATTAATGGAGCTAAACCACAAGTCCCAGCGTACATCAGGATTAAAGCTATCAAATAAGGCACACCGGAGGCCTATAAAATGTAAAAACGCAGAGAACTGTTGGAGCCCAAAACATTGTGTGCAGTGAAATTGCCTCTGAAGAAAGAGCGAGAATATAAATATATATATATATTACCTACTGGCGATAGCCAGTAGGTATATATAGTTAGGACCTAGTTACCATAGGAAATGCCGAACATTCTATTGGGAATAACTTTCACACCGGTTGAGGGATGTGCCTGTAAGTTTCCTTAAATTTGCCTCGCTGCGCTCCGCTCCTTCACTGAAAGTTTTGTGGGGATTCGTCAAGCGGGGACCGAGAAAAAAGGGGGGTCCCAAAACATGTTTTCCCCATGTTAATTTCCATAGGGACATTCTGACAAGGCTACAGCTCGAACGGCTGAACGGAAATACACCTGATTTGGCAAAATGGTAGGGACTGGTATGGAGCAGTGCCTTTTGTATGTTTGGTGTAAGTCCCTCCAGTAGTTTATGAGAAAATTGAATGTGAAATTGAGTCCAATGCAATTTTCCATAGGACCTTTAGACACAGCTACAGCCCGAACGGCTGAATGGAATTACTGCAAACTTGGCAAAATCATAAAGCCTGGTATGCAGAGGTGCCTTTTGTATATTTGGTGAAAATCCCTTCAGTTATTGTTGAGAAAATTGACTTTTTTCAAATTATATATCTATAGGCGGGACACAGTGTGCGCCCGTGCGCGCACCGTCCTTGCACTGTCCTTGCACGTGCGCGGACCTTAGCGTGCGTGAACGGCATTCTGATTGGCTGCCAATGTCTGTCAACACTCCAAAACAGAAATTGTTGGCAGCATCTTGCGCCTCGGTAGACTGAGGCACAGGAAAGCAGAGAAACAAATGTGTAGAGCTCAAAAAGGGGGCAGGGTAGAAGTACCCTGACCCCCTAGGCCTGCTCAGGGGGTCCCACAAGGACAAGGTTTTTTCAGTGAATATGTATATATATATAAATACCCAATGTGGGTTGCAACTGCCGATCCATGGCAAAATTGGAGTATTACTTTTAATGTTGACAATATTATCTTTGATGTGGGATTAGTATGATAAATTGAAAGAAAAGGCATAATGAAGGTTACAGACGAAGAAAAATGTATTTGTACAAAATATGAAACCTTTCTAAGATGGTGCGCATTGTAAAACATCGCGTTTGTTCCCTCTTTGTTTCGTGAAACTTACATTGATTGGTTTAAATGGCTGGAATGCCAGAAACCGGTCCTCGGAAGCTTGTTTCCGGTCCAGGGAAGACATGGCTTGGCAGTTCGGGCTGGACTGTTCCCATGAGGCACAGGGTCAGACTGATTTGCATATAGCCATGTCTGAACTGGGGTGGCAGAGTGGGCTAAAGAATGGTGATGGATTAAACCCAGATCTTTTGACTGGGTGTGAGTGTTTGATTGATTCAGATGCTCCGTCCATCACCACCCCCTTTTGTACCACAACGGTTTAGCAAGGCACTAATTTAATGCTAGACACTGAAGTAACTCAGTTGTGCTTTTCTCAGAGACCCCTTATTATTATATTCCAATAAACGTCTAGAATGGGTAGGGATAATATCGGCCATTGCTAAGTAGGACAAAAATCCTACGTATCCGATTTTTTGGTTTGTTCAACGTTGAAGGATAAAGTGTTCCAAAATATTGTGCCCCTTATCCTTGTTCCCTTGAAACTTGTTCTGCAACTTTCTTTAAACAATGGCCAACAAAGTCAATAACACCGAAACCGGTGGAGCTGCAGTCGACCAAGTCGCAGCACCATTTATCATACAGGTTTTACTGAAACCGATGAGAATGCTATAATCATACCTCCAAATTTAAGGAGAGCCATCACTCTAAAACGTATAAAACATGGCCTAACATCAAGAGGTGGTAGAGCAGTTTTTGTGATAGAGGCACATGAATATCACCAGACAGGTATTCTACTCATGGATAGTATTCCGAGAATTAAATCCAGTAACACATTTGTTTCACTTCTACAAAGAAGATGATCCACCAAAGGAATATATTCCCTTCGAGGACATTGAAATTCCACTCACATACCAGGCGCATGAGCTCTGGTTTAAAGGCGCCCTAAAACATTTAACTCACATTACCAGGCTTGGTCCACTAGGTAGACCAAGAGCAACATGGCCCGTTCTAGCCAGCTATACACCACATCCTGACATTGAAGACATGTCAGACGTAGAGTTACTCACTCAACTCAAAGAGTTAATTAACATTTTCAGACAATTAGTTCAATATGTCATGCAAACTCTCACAGTCCAACCTCCATTAGTTATTCCACAACAAACCTCTTACCACGGGAGTACACTCAAAATTACACTACAGACTTTACACGCAGTCATGGATAAATTACCCACAAAACTTGACATTTTTTTGTTCTAGATAGCTCAAAAAATTACTCAATTCGAAGCAGTATTTCCTAATACTAGCCCTCATGAGAAACACAGAATTTTAACAATCTGTTTACCAATGAGGATCAAACCACTTGGGGTACAGTCTTCCCTGCAATCTACACTAAAACACATGGTGTTCCATCTATGGCGGTAATACCTGACGTCCTGAAACAGATTCAAAATGAATACG
This sequence comes from Lissotriton vulgaris, assembly GCF_964263255.1. Lineage (NCBI taxonomy): Eukaryota > Metazoa > Chordata > Amphibia > Caudata > Salamandridae > Lissotriton > Lissotriton vulgaris. Next base: position 746,418,316 of record NC_141695.1, read on the forward strand.
GGGCAGGGCCTGCTCTGAATTTAGGTATGAAATTACTGAAAAATTGTAACCGGGTCCCATCAATAATATTATCCAATATTAAAGGAGAAGCAGCATCAGTGGAGATCTGCCAAAAATTAAGGTGGGTGGGTGCATTGTGTATAGATTTAGTTTCTGTATGAATTTCCCGAATCATGCCCTTATATAGGTACAATTCACATTGCCCTTATTTAGGCATAGAAATCCAGCCCTTATTTAGGCATAGTCCATGCTACCCAAATACAGGCATGGCTACTTACATCCGTTCATCTACGTCCCAGCAAGTTCCTGGAAAACCAGACTCTTAAGCCTGTAGGACTTCCCCTTGCTTGGATATTGATTTCTCCAAGAACTCATTTATTATTCATGAACATCTATTCCTTAGGGGTTCATTCATGATGTCCTTATGCCCAACTTTTACATCTATACTGGCATTCCTAAACACCTGCAAGGTATAAATATACCTTCACTTGCTATGGCAAGGCACAGTGCAGTTTGACAACCTACTTGCACACGGCTCGCCACAGCAAGGTGGGTGCATTGTGTTTTTTTCCCAGGCGCACTGACCATCAGTGCCACAGTCAGCACCAGCAGTCAGCCAGGGCTGTAGGAGGCCCAGGCGGTTCAAGGGGAAGCAGTCCCAGTGGTGGCAAGGACAAGTGGTAAGTCACCTTTCTTGTATATTGTATTGTTAAGCAAGGCAGGTATCCCACCTATCACTTCCCTGCCCACACCTTTTTGCCACCTAAAACTGCAGCTTGGTAAATTTTGCAGTCTAGGGTAGGTGCTGAAATGTGCACCTGCTTCAGTTAACAATGCAGCATTGTGAAGCAAACACAATGTGTGTTCCCCAGTGCCCAGTCAGTCATCTACTAGTACTTCATTTCATCTTTCTTTACTTCTGTCCTAGCCTACCAAAAAATGTATAGACCATCGCATTTCGTAGCGCGCGCTGCATCGCATTTTGCGATTCACGGTGCGCTACGAGATTCGTTTTACTTATTAAATAGTTGACTTACCTCCAGTTATCCATATTCCGGTTTTTAGAACCCCCCACCCTGCCCCTTTCCATGTCCCGCCTTTTTGCCCCACCAGAACTCCTTCCACGGGCCATGGCTGGCGTAATCCCTACAATGGTGGCAGTGCCTGTGGAAGCACTGTCATAGGCTTATGAGAGATTGCAGGTAGGTGATCCAGGCTGCAACCATCTCCATCACAATACACAAAGAACGTTATGATCCCTCTACCGTACACTTCTCACACAGATAAATGGCACACACACACACACACACACACACACACACACACTGGGTGGTTTTGATGCCTGCAACATTATTGTGCCTTTTTTATATTGACTAATACACTTAATCACAATCTGTGAAGAAATGCAAATTATACATTCACAACAACTGACATGCACAAGAATCTTAATATTTATACTGTGTGGAGCTTATTGTGCTGTAATTCTTTAACACTCAAATTTTTTTTACTGTCCACTCACCAACCACTAGTTTTTCCCAAATATTATTAACGGAGAAAGCAATTAACTGACAGTTTGCTTGACTTGTGCTTAACTTCATGGAGTGTGATGCCTGTTTCCGTTTTCTTGTCTCTGGTGCCCCAAAGCAATAACGACAGCAGTTTTCTGTTTACTCTCTCCACCACTGTTCTTATGATGTGTTTGCTTCACAGACATTACTATTTTTGTGGTAAAGTTCTGCACTTAAATAGACTCAAAATAAAGCAAAATACAAATAAAATGGCAGACTGTGAACCCTTCTGATCCGGTGCCTCGTGTGGTAGCCTTTCGTGGTTTATACCTAAGAATAGTATTCAGCCGGGCACACATTTGCAGCAAGAGGGTGCAGCCTTCTTGTATCCGTGACACAGCATGCATTCAACAGTGCACCACTGCAATCAAAGCAAACTTTTTACTAGAATATAATGGCCTGCTGAAAAGGAGCAAAGCAGTTTTGTTGTAGAGTTGATATTTCAATGATATGGCAAGGGAGTCATTGATATCCCATGGGATACTTACCATTCTCCACAACCTCAATGTCACTGGCAATGTCCTGAGACCATTTTTTAGGGGTTAACGGTCGTAAAAAAACCAGCCGTAATTATTTTTACACACATATAAAACATTATTGCCATTACAATTTGCACACTAACCGCATTATTTGCATCTTGTTTACAAATGAGACCTGGCCTTAACTGAGACTTTAGTACATGGGAGTCACCTAATCATAACTAGTCCATTCCTGTGCAACCAACAAAACATAACTGTTTCAAGTGAGATCATGACTGGCTCTGTGACCCTTTCTTTACACCCCGCCTATCCAGAGGATGAGTCCTTCCTTATAGGAGGGCTCCACATTCCCCCTTATGTACCCGGAGCTCTACTGCCTCTCAAGTTCTTGTGCAAGGGGCCCAGTTGCCCTTAGGATACATACTGCAGGCACCGCCTAAACCCAAGGTCCTTTTACCCCCAAGGGCCTGTGCTACTTCGGACCAAATGCGCCAGTGCTGGTGGTTAATAGGTAAGGACCACTTGTCAGCAACCACCCGAACTGAATCTTTTTTCAACTTGCTGCCAGCACCCCTTGTAGGGTCCAGTGACGCTGATGTTAATTTGGTACAAAAGGATGACATAAATGATCTAGAGTGTCCCTACCAATCACAACCTCACCCTACACAGGACAGAGTAGTTAGCCTGCTACCTGGCTCCCCTCACACACACTGGGCACGTTGGCACAGCCAGTCCAGCAAACATTGTGTTATTTTTTTTTCGACAAGTGCACTCCATCCTGCAAGGAAAACCGCTCGTCCTTCAAGTGTCCATGAGGTCTGCCTGACAAACAAGTTGTCCATAAACAACTTTCCCAGTTCCAGTACAATAGTTTACCGACTTGTTGAGAGCCCTGATCAACTTACCACATCTCCTGCTCAACCTTGGACCAAACAATTATGGCCTCCGGGAACCTCTTGGAAAGCCAAAACATTTCTGAGACAATCAGTTCAAATAAGTCTCTCTTCCCTAGCTCCATAAAGTCATTGCCTTCTAGATGCACAATTATAATACCTGGAATCAGAAGCCTCCTGGTCACGATTCTGTTTAATGCAGTTCTTCAAGTGTAGTCCCCCTGGTCAGCGGAAAGTCGGCTGAGATCCGGCATCCCTTGCTCGTGACTCGTAACCACCTGCAGGATAAAAGACCTTTGCAATTTTTGCGGGGGTGTAGTAAAGTCTATTAATGACAAAGAAATGTTTTTTTTTTAAACAGGCAGGCTTGACATACCTGTACATAGTCTTTAATGATGGTTCATATAAGGAATCTATATACGGCCCAAGCGAGGTATCAGCCAAACTGCGGAGAAGGGGGGTATTGATTGGTCTTCAACCTCCAACAAACTATTGTACCATATAGATATTTCTTTATTAAGTGGACGATCGGATCTCAACAGATCTTCAATATCTCTATTCCCACTAGTCTCCCCCTTTTCTACCTCATACCATGATGTTAGCTGCATGTATTTGAATCTTGAGAGCCCTGGCCCGATCTTTGCCCTCAGGTACTCCCATGAATGAATCCCCCGGAATCCAGCAGGTCAGACCAGTTTATAATGCCTGCCCTTCTTATAGGCAGTGCCAAATTATCCTTTAGGCAAGAAATTGCAAAGTTCGCCCCCCATCCGCCCCCAAATGCCCCAGGTGTGCAACACCTTATGCAGACGATATACATATTTTCTATGAATGTCCAACATTAATAAAATTCTGGGCTGAGGTGGGAGAAAATATACGAGACATTTTCAACACTATCATTGAAATCAATATGACTTTGGTGTTTTTTGGAGACGATGGACGCCTCAGCCAGACCCTTTCTCAGAAAGATAGGGGTCTATTGTTATATCTGATACTGCTGGCTAGAAGGGAAGTGTGTAAGAGGTGGAAGGACCCCTTACCCCCTCAAAGGGAGGATTGGCTAAAAGCTGCGTTTAACATGTCGCGGTTAGAGTACGAGGGCGTTAAGGACAAGGTAACGAACATATGGCACCCTCTCGTGAGCTGGGGTAAAGCTTTAAGATTACTGTAAACATCATTGGTCTTATGATTACACCAGGGCCTCTTGCAAAAAGAAGAGGCAGGTCGGATGACCCAAGCGAGTGCGGTAAGCCGTAGGGGCGACAGTTCTAGAAGGCGGCTTCATAAGACCCGCAGAGGCTTGAAAGATGAGATGAGGACCAAATAAATAAATAAATAAATAAATAAATAAAATAAAAAAGACCTTTGCACGCTTCATATAGGAGTGGCCCAACATCACCAGATCTGTGAACCGCCTTGCTCCTGCGGGGGCAGGAGGCAATGTAGTATCCAGCGTTGGCATCAATGTATCACGTATTTCAACTGCGTTGACAGGAGAATACAGAAAAAAGAAAGAAAAATTAGAAACACAGCACATTTAGAACATGTTTAACCCCACATAGTGCTTGTAGCGATCTGACTTCCACCTGCCTATGCTTTGAACTACCTGCCAAGTCAGTCCCATGCTTGCCGCAATGGTGGAAGCGCCAATTTGAAATTAATGGAAGCTATAGTCTGCAGGGTTCAAACCTGCTGACACCAAGGTGCTGCTGAGGACCTGGTAAATTGAAACCTTGTGAGTGGCATCCCATCCTTGTGTACAAACAGGGGCCAATGGTTCCTTGTACCTGGTGAGCCAGAAAGGCTTCCAGACTCCCCAGGGGGCAGCACTCATTCCCTAGTGCCCTATGAAGCAGTATGTGATCTCACCTACCAATTTTATTGGTCTTGAATGGGCAATAATGAATGCCAGGAAAACATTTAGCCATTTAGTATACACTAGCTGTAGGCCACCATTCATGTCCTTTTTTCTTTTTTGCTGCCAGCTCTCCCACCCTTACTGCACCATTAAATGTCAGGGAGAAAGCTGCCTTAAACAGGTGAACCTCATGCAGTGACCAGCATACCCTGTCATGGCTAGCCATCGGAGTTGCCAGCCTCACAGTGTTTATGAGGTGCGGGGAACCTTGCCTACACCCTTCCAGTCTCTGCCAGCCCTTCAGCGCCCTCTGCACCAGGAAATCTTCTGTCCTATCCATGTGTCGCAGCATCTTTGCAAGGAAGGAAATTGCTACAGTATGTCACTTGATATAGGAAACAGGTTGACCCACCCCTCAAAGAGCCTCCAGAAAAGCAATTACTGACTCAGCTGAAAACCATTCTCCAACCCTTTTGCCTTCCTGAAACCTGCAATAAGCTGAATATGCCCCCTTGTAGGCAGGCCTCATCCTAGGCGTTAAACTGGCCACCACTAGGTCTTGTAGACTGGGGTACCAAGCTGCCATAGATGATAAGGGAACGGTGAAGGGAACTCCGCTGCTTCTGGGTGATGTTACCTGAAAGCCTGCATCATAAAATGAAACAAAGTATCTGCTGCTTTGTTCTAAACCCAGATATATGTTTTGACTTAAAGTTAACATTCAGCCTCAAACATATGAGTATAATTTCTTTCAATAATATCAGGATCATCTTACACTTGCCCACTTGCTGATTCATGCCTTCCACTACAGTCATGTTGTCTTACCAAAATGTCACTGATTGATTGCAGAACTACTCAGGCCATTTTGTAGGTGCCAAAGAATGGGGAATGCTGCATTGTGATTTGTCTGAGCGCCCTCTCCACCTCAGACAGACAACATCTCTCCCCATCTTTACAAGAAACCTCAAAACCTGGCTCTTCGACAGACCCTCTTCTTGATGGACGGGTACCTGCGAAACCTCCTCCCCCAGTGCCTTGAGACCCTCACGGGTGAGTAGTAGCGCTTAACAAACACGTGATTGATTGATTGACAGAGCGCACACCGAGGGGTGGACATGTTCTCGAAGCAGGCTGTACTGCAGCCTGCATGGAGAAGGGGGAAAGTGTGCATGACTGTTTTGGGTGGCACAAGAAGGCCAACCAGACAGTCATTGTGCACTTGGGAGGACCCCTCCTCTCCTGCTCTTCAGCCCTGCTCCGCCCCTTCACACAAGCTGCAGCAGCAGGAGGACAAAATAAAATGATAATAACATTAGTTATTATCATTTTAGTTTTTCCTTTCTTAGCTGCTTCGAGGCCCTTCGCGGAGGAGGGGCTTGAATTTGCCACTATGCTTAGAAGAACTCTGGAAAAGGTAAACTTTCAAAGAGAAAGAACCCAGTGCATTTTTCTTTTATTGCTAAGTTCATTGAGAGGGTACTCCTTGAATGACATTAGAAGAGGTATGTGTGCACCATGTAATTTGTTTTTGATGTCAAAACGTTTTCCCAATGTCACTGCACATCTCAGCACTTGTTTTCGACCGGGCTTATAATCTTTTACTTATTTAATCCATAGACTCCGTAGAGTGTTTCAATCTGCAGCCTGCTCTCCAAATGTTTTCTGTAGTAAAGCCATAAATATTATAGCATCACTCCTCTCCCTCACCATAGGAAGGTGAGTTATGTCCAGAATTTAGTGCAAACACTAGAAATTTAACAAATAACGTTAGCCCCTGGCCCTAGTCAAGAGGACCTAGCTATTAGACCTTTCACCTGAAAGGCCCATTTGTGTGTTTTTCTCCATAAAAACTCCTAATTAAATGTTCCTCTATTTCTAGCTAAATTCACTTTCTTTATTTTATTTCGCCTTTTTTATGTTTAATTTATGTGGGACGAGCTTTGGGGTGATTCCTATGCTTTCCCTGTGTTTGTCCTCATCCATAAGCCATTTTTGTCTTCAATTTTTCTGTCTTAAATTGTGCTAAGCCACACGAGCTGATATCCTGAAGGCCTGACATTGTATTGGAAAGCATTAAGTGACCCACAGAGTCAGGGGCTCCTCTAGCTGTGCTGTGTGTGGGTTACCTGGCCCTATTTTGGGCGTGTTGGTGTTCTGTTGTTTCCCTGTGTAGGGAGGTCAATAAACCTTTCATATCATTCTCTATTTATACAATAAGAGATGGTTATTGATATTTGACAAGGCACTGTCATTAGTGGAATTGTATTATCCCTGATTTGATTGCACACATTAGTGTTTGCCTGCATTTTTTGCATTTTTAGGTATTCTGGTACCAACAGCTATAAGCTGAACTAAGGGCCTGATTTATAATTGGCGGCGTGCATACTCCATCGCTACAGTGATAGAGTATTCATACTGCCAAGACTGTAGTCTGCCCACCTGATTTAAATGCTGCCAGAACTTTAGTTTAATCAAGGCAGAGATGACTTGGTTTCCATTGTGATTAAATCCCTCTGAATCCCTCTGAAGGCCAGATGGTGTAAGGACCGTCGGAGCTTGATATATAGTTCCACCTACCCAATTTAGATGGGCAGAATCACAGATCAGTTTTTACTGCCTATCACTTCCAGGAAAATACTAGTAGAAAGAGACAGTGAAAACTGTCTAATGCACCCCTCACCATGGGAAAGGACTGCCATGGCAAGAGGTGCATTGTCATTCTCATTTTCAAAAAAACAATCCGGGCAATGCTTTAAAAAATTACCACCAACCAATCTATCCATTGCTTTTCTGTATTTTTTCATTATGACGGCCTCAGTTCGACGGATGTGCCCAGACGTAATTCCCATGCTAACTGTGTCACTAGAACCAAGCTGCACCTTACCGAAGCGACCCAAGGAGGCTGAACACAGACTTCTGTTGCTTGTGATCCAGTTGTGAGAGGACCTGACTGGGCAATTTAGGCTAGGCCACTCCTGTTGGAGCAAGAACAAGGCTGATTTACATGTGGCTAGTTCTAATCGGAGGTGAAATAATGGGCAAAAACAAAATTGTAAGGTAATGTGGTCTCGAGTAATTACCAGTGAATGTGATTAATTCAGGCATTCCAACTATGACTTTTTGTATTTATTATATGTAGTACAGCATCTAAGGCCAGGCCTTGATTGATATGTATAGCGTTATATGTCAGTTAAAGCATTGTATAGTTGGAATGTCATTTCTGCTGGGTTGTATCATGTTTTAACAGAACGTATTAGCAGAACTGTGTCTAGTTCTGTAAATCTTCTTGTTTGAAATCCCTAAAGCCACATCAGGATTTTTATGCCTGGTTTTTACTATCTCATCAAGCGGGTTGCTAAAACTATTGAAAGAGCCTTGAGATGGCTAGTGCCTCCTCCCCAAATACTAATGCGCTGCCTCAAACAAGAATTAGAAGATGCTCAGCAAAATGCAGGTATCCTTAACTGCCCCCTCATTTCCACTGATCCAGTTATTAAGGCGAACATCCTAACTCCGAGAAGGGGCTACACCGCACCTAGTGGTATTTGATAGTTTATCCTCCTGACTCTTAGGGAAAAAACTTAACACTCTGTGCTGAGCACTACTCCATCTACCAAAGAGTAGCAATATCACGTGAATTTGGAGGCATATAACCATTTTGAAATCTTTTCTGGAAACTCCTCTTGGTTGTTTTGGGGCACAAGCTAATCATCAGGTGCAGTTAAATAACCCCACATCCCTCTATCACATTTTCCCTATAAATAAAGATAGTAAAATAATTTACTACTTCCAGTCTCTGAAAAACTCTGTAGGGGTCGCTACAGAATGTGCAATGTGTACTGAGTGTCTTTGTAGAATGAACATTGTTTCTGCAGACCTATGAGCAGACACTCCTATTGAGTCAAGGAGAAAGAACAAACACTTTGCTTTTTAGACAAAAGAAGATCAGGGTAGATGGATGTACTTGGGTCAAATCTGGAGTGACTTACACAGTCTGCAATTAAATGTTTGCGGGACGGGTTGGTCAATCAAAATTTGAGAGCTTGGTAAGATTACTGAGGAATCCTGCACACTGACATTGCAGTTGATTTACCTAACGCAAAATAGCTATTCACCCTTGATCCGGGAGGTGGAGAGGAGCAAAAAACTCTCTTTGGGACAATACTGACAGTAGTATAGTCCCTTCCTAAAGAGTGGAACAGAACCATGGTGACCTACAATGTAAATGGTCTGACATTACGCCAGGTCAGAGTCATGGGTGGACTGATGCCCTACAGTCACTATTATCCAAACGTTTTTTCATGAAATGTGTAACCCACAGGCAAATAAATAAATAATAAATAATCAACATTTGTAAAGCGCACAATCACCCGCAAGGGTCTCTAGGATCTGGGGGCTATCGGGAAGATTAAGCACGCTATTGCCCAGAGTCACATGGTGCTGGGCTAATCTGCCACCGGTGCCAGGGATCGAACCGTGATCCCCAGATTCTGGAGTCAGTCACCCTAGCCGCGGCGGAAGTACCTCTGATACTGACCCATTATCATACACAGAAATATTGCCAGACATAAATATTGTGTTTTAAATATCATTGGCTAAAATATAATTCCATTGGGTTTACATTTTTATTATTAACTCCAAAAGAGTGATATTTTTGTACAAAATTTAAGACATAACATTAACGTCAGACGATATTCTGACAATGACATTTTGATACCGTCTCCTAAATTTAGACAGCTATTTATCTCAAATACACACTTAAACCAACTCAGAGAAGACCAAGATAAAATGATGTGCTAATTTGCCCTTTATGCCTTTACCCTGTCCACTTAGTTTCAAACCTCTCAATGATACCGCAAATAAAGACCTAAGCTGACATCTTCTTCTACCACATTGAAGTTTCTCTTTCTTTGCATTTTGGTGTATACTGCACACACTGAACAGATACATTGCGCACATTATTGCCCACCAGATTAACTATTCCTCAGGCCCCTCATTTCTGACTTCCAAATTTCTTATTCATGCACCACAATGTACTCTACGTTATGTTGACCGACTTCTGCTAGATATCCCCAAGCCTAAGATCACATTTTTTAGGCACTGGAGCTATTCTGTGACAGCTATGAAAAATTGAATAAACTCCCTTAAGTACGGCATACACTCTCTCTGTGTTTAGAAAGAACTAAAAATGTTACTTTTTAAAATTGCTTTTAATGGTTTTTAAGATTTGACTCATCTGTGTCCAGCTCTTTTTATAGAAAGGATTTTAAACGTTTGAAAGTCTGTGAATATACTTGTTATATTGAATATTTTTATTAAAAGTTTGTGACATACATATTTAGTTAACCTAGTAGCATTTAGCTCACTCAGGAATGAGGTGAAACACAGCATTCTTAGCATCTCTTCACAACAGACTAAAAGAGAGCAGAAGCATGCACTCTGTTTATAGTTTTAGCTCCAAATTCTCGACTTCCAAAGTATGCATGCATTTGGTAAGTTTTAAGGTTTTATTACATTCAGAGATTAGCTGAATCAGGGTTTACAGTAATGTACATAAATAACTCTTCTCTGAGTCCTGCAACAATGCAAAGGAGAAACTCAATCACTGTGTAGCAAATTTCTAATATGTTTGTAATTCTCAAAGAAGTGAGGAATCTTGAAAAAATGAAATTACGGTTTAACAAATGTTCAAGCCTAGATGCCCTTTTCAGATGCAAACTAGCCCCAACATGATCATCATTTCTACATATTCAATGTACCTTAAGAGTGGATTAGCTTGTGTAGCTTCTTTTTCTTAGCAGGAAAATATTTCTTGCATGCACCACTCCGCAATACTACAGTTGAATACTGAGGTTCTGTAATTCTCGAGTCTGACTCCATTTTGTTCTGTGCCACCATTTTGTGTTGCCCTCACGTAGGCCTGTGAAGGTAGCCTGGCGAATAAAGTGGCCTGGCCTTCTTAGTTCATGTATACATTAACAAGGTTTCTTTTTGACTCTGAAATGAACTGTAAGAAACTGACCTCTTCACCTGAAACTGACCTTGCAAAGCCAATTTCCCAGATCGATCTTTGTCTGAGATTGCCAATCAATGTTCAGGACATCGTTAACTTTTAGTTTCCTTGCACATGCCTTATCTTGTTCATCATCTGCTACTGTTTCTTTTTATGTTTCTTCATTACATGGGTTATGCTTATGGAGGTTGAATTTGGGACATTCTTAATGATTAACTTTTTGGTTGGGATACTGTACATGTAATCATACCATGCCCTGCAGTGCCATCTAAATCAGATTAAGCTTTGTGAACTATGTAATTATAATGTTTTGCCGATATCCTGCTAAAACCCTAAAGGCTACTCACCTGCTGACCCTCCAGATTTTCCATTTGTTTAGGAATGTAATTGGTACAACTCCCTTACATGCCTGGGGCAGGATAAAGAGTATATAAGATGTGAAGTAAGACCATTCTATCAGACTGCCTCATTCAGTTGCTAAGGCTTCTGTGTGACGTAGTCTCACTTATTTGAGTTTAATAAAGATGTTATTTTATCTTCCAGCTTCTGTGTCAACTTCTTTGTATTAGTGGAACCCCTGAGAAGTGGATTTTTGATTTCTACAATACACAGGTGTTCCATTCCCTATTCAAACCATGCAACCTCATTTAAAGCTTCACAGCCTGGCAAACTACATGCAAATGTTTTAACAAACCTGTGAGTACATGGATGTCCAATAACTTTTAGACGTGGGTGCACTCACGAAAGCTAACACACTCGAACATAGAAATTCATCTTCAGAAGCTGAATCTCTGGTGGAGCTTCCATCTTTGCAAAATAAATATGAACTTGAATTGGATGAGGGTATAAACATATACAGTTGAAAAAACTGTGCAACTAATGTGAAATTAGGTGTTCACAATTGTTTGTGAATCAAGCTCTTAGTCATATAGATGTCCTCAAATGTAAAACAATAAAATGTATTTCCAAGATTAAGTAGGTCTAATCCCTACTACCTAAAATGTTCATAACTAATTTTCTTGGCTATCTTTTTCATCTTTTGAAACAAGGAAAATGTTTAGTTTTCTTTAATTGACATTTTGTAGCTTTTTATGGTATACGTGGTAGTGTTGACTAGTGACTGCAATCGCTGCTAAACAGAGTGAAAGAGCAATGTTGTTCTGCTGAAATGTGCAGCAAGTGAAGTGCAGCAAGCTTAGGAGAAACCTCAAAAGATAATTAGGCAATTGTCTGATATAAAACCTTTGGTATAGAAAGATGCCACTTGGTTCTCTACCCATGGATCCATGAAGTGTAACTCACCATGTGGTTTATTTGGAATAGTGTATTTTTCTTTTGGTTAATAGTGCTGATAAACTATTGCACAAGACCCTTCTATTAATTAAATTGTGAATTCATTGTTGTAGTTCTTCACCATCAGTAATAATTGTATGATGTTTTGTGTTGCTATGTTACATTACCGTAAGCTGTGGTATATGTTATCAGCATTTATTTCGTGTTTTTACCATTAGTAAATCATAATGCTTTATTAATCTGTCTTTACAAAAGCAGCAAGGTGTTACAGTGTATTCTTCCAGACGACATTTCCATATTTCTTAAAACTTTAACTGTGTGTTATAATAATTCTTTTGATAGCCTATTAATTAACACCTTAATACAAAGCTATGGAGAGAGGGCCTAAGGGGATATTTAAAGACCTGCAATGCTACAACCCCCAATGAATACAGTTAAATACACAAAATGTAGCAGTGGGTCAACCCACTGCTACATTTTGTGTATTTAAATTTATTAATTAACACCACCAATAAACTGTTAACTATAGATACAAAAGATCTCGGGGTCTTCCACATAGGTTTTGCAGCTCGATGTTAGAAATGTAGTAAAGGTCTTACATAAATTTCCCAGAATAAATGGCTTCACTTGATGAGTTCTCACACTCCAACATGAACCTAGGCACCTGTGGCTGTCAGATCTAACTGTGTGAACTGTTGAAGTCTTTCTTCATATGTCATTGTCTTAGAACAATAAGGTGTGGCGCATATCAGTAATCAAGGTCTATAAGCAGCTGCTTCTCCCTCCCACCTCCCCATATATGGCGGCTGCTGTGCGGCCGCGCCGAAGGCACACCTAAGGCAAGCCCGTCTGCGCCCGTTCGTGCCTGGACCGCGCCCAGCGCCAGAACCCCTGACCCTGCATCCGCCACGAAGACTGCCTCCGATACAACGCCAGCACCCTCATCGCTCTCAACCAGGATGAACCTCCACCTGCTTCAAAGCCACCCCAAAATGTACTCATAGTCCCTTCACCTGCCGGAACTGCAGCTTCGCCTGCCTCGGAGACCCGGAGACTCCTGCCAAGTAGGACCTCAACCATCTCCGGTGCATCCTACTAAACACCCGCTCCGCACGCAAACACGCTGTCGAGCTCTGGGATCTACTCGACACCTCATCACCGGACGTCGCCTTCCTGACAGAGACCTGGATCATTGAACCCTGCGCACCCGACATCGACATAGCCATCCCCGACGGCTACAAGATCACCCGCAGAAACCGCTCCAACGGAATCGGAGGAGGAATCACCATCGTCCACAAAGACACAATCAGGGTCTCGACCAGCACCGACGACACTCTTAGCACCACCAAACACATGCACTTCTAGATCCACACGGATCCCAACACCACCGTAAGAGGCACCCTTATCTACAGACCCACCCCCGGACCCCGACCCCAGTTAAGCGACTCCATCACCGACTTCATCAGCATGCACTCCCTGACCTCCAGCGACTACATCCCCCTCGGAAACCTAAACTTTCACTTGGAGAACAACAACAACAGCAACCCCTCCACCCTGATCGACCACCTCGCCAACCTCGGACTGAAACAGCTCGTCACGACGCTGACCCACATTGCTGGACACACGCTCTATGCCATCTTCTCCTCAAGCTCCCACGTCTCCTTCAGCAACACCTCCGAACTCACCTGTACTGACCACAACTGCATCCACTTCACATTCCGGAAATCCGCCGCACACCACCGCACCCTACAGATCCTCCGTAGATGCTGGAGCAAAGTCACCGTAGACCAACTCCAGACAAACCTCGCACTCAGCCCACCCACCGACTCATCCAACCCCGACGACGACGCCCGCAATCTCAGACTATAGATTGACGACTGCGCCAACACCTTAGCCCCGGTGAAAAAAACAACCTACCAAAATACCAGAAAGAGAGCCAGCTGGTGCACCCCGGAACTCCTAGCATTGAAGCGCACCTGCCGGAAACTGGAGCACAAATGGCACAGCGAGAAGACACCTGACAGCCGCACAGCCCACAAAGACGCCATCCGCAACCACCATCCCCTCATCAGGTCCGCCAAGAGGACCTCCTTCAAAGATCGCCTCGACAACAACGCACACAACAGCAAGGAGATCTTCAGCATTGTGAAGGAACTCTCCAACCCCAGCTCCAACGCCAACGACATCCCGCCGCCGCAAGCCCTGTGTGATTCCCTCACCACCTTCTTTCACGGCAAGATCACCGACATCCACAACAGCTTCGACTCCCGGATGAACCAAACAGGCCTGACAAATCAGACCTGCCGCACCCAATCGACCAAGACCCTGGGTCAACGTGAACACCAAGGACCCAATCAAGACCATGGGCGCAATCCTCTCCGGCTCCCCATCAGACCCTTTTCCACACTACATCTTCAACAAAGCCGGCAGCTCCATCGCACCGTAACTGCGCAATGCCATCAACCTCTCCTTTGAGACCACAACCTCCCCAGAGAGCTGGAAACACGCAGAGATCAATGTCCAACTCAAAAAACTCAAGGCGGACACAAGCGACCTCAAAAAACTCCGGCCCATCTCCCTGCTTCTATTCCCAGCTAAGGTCATCAAGAAGATCGTCAACAGACAGCTCACCTGCTACCTCGAAAGATATTAGCATACTGGACCCCTCCCAGTCAGGATTCCGCAGCAACCACAACACCGAGACCGCCCTCATCTCCGCCACAGATGATATCAGGATCCTGCTGGACAGCGGCGAGATGGCGGCCCTCATCCTACTGGACCTCGCCGCCTCCTTCGACACTGTCTGCTACCGCACACTACGCATACGACGCAGGGATCCGAGACAAGGCCCGGGTTTTGGACCACCTCCTTTCTCTCCAGCAGAACCCAGAGCATCCGCCCCCCCCTTCCGATCCGAAGCCTCCGAGATCATCTGCGGCATACCCCAGAGATCTTCCCTCAGCCCAACACTGCTCAACATCTACATGGCTCCACTCGCCCGCTTC
Source organism: Lissotriton vulgaris (assembly GCF_964263255.1). NCBI lineage: Eukaryota > Metazoa > Chordata > Amphibia > Caudata > Salamandridae > Lissotriton > Lissotriton vulgaris. The sequence continues at coordinate 746,433,425 of NC_141695.1, forward strand.
GCCCAACAGCATGACCTCAACATAATCTCCTATGCCGACGACACTCAACTGATCCTCTCCCTCACCAAAGACCCCCTCACCGCCAACTCCAACCTCCACGAAGGAATGAAAGATGTCGCCGACTGGATGAAATTTAGGCGACTCAAGCTGAACACAAACAAGACGGAGATCCTCATCCTCGGCTCCAACCCATTAGCCTGGGACGACTCCTGGTGCCCTCGTCACTAGGGGCACCCCCGACACCAACCGTCCACGCACGCAACCTGGGAGTCATCCTCGACTCAACGCTTACCATGACCAAGCAAGTCAATGCAGTCTCCTCTTCCTGCTTCGACACCCTCTACATGCTCCGCAAGATCAACAGGTGGATCCCGACAGACACCAGAAGAACAGTCACCCAGGCCCTCGTCAGAAGAAGACTCGACTAAGGAAACGCCCTCTATGCAGGAGCCCCGACCAAGCTCATCAAACGACTACAAAGAATCCAAAACGCCTCTGCACGCCTGATCCTCGACATTCCACACCATAGCCACATCACCCCCCACCTGAAAAACCTGCACTGGCTCCCAGTCGACAAGAGAATCTCCTTAAAACTCCTGATTCACGCACACAAGGCACTCCACAAGACCCGCCCAGCCTACCTCAACAGTCGACTCTCCTTCTACGTTCCCAACCGTCACGTCCGCTCCGCCGACCTCTCCCTGGCCACTGTCCCGCGCATCCGGAGAACCACCACCGGAGGCAGATCCTTCTCCCACCACGCGGCCAAGATCTGGAACACCCTTCCCCTCAACCTACGACAGACCCAAGACCTGCTGACCTTCAGGAGACAACTCAAGACCTGGCTATTCGACCAGTAGCGGCAACCCCCCCCCTTTCTCTCCCTCAGCGCCTTGAGACCCTCGCGGGTAAGTAGTGCGCTTTACAAATCTTGTGATTGATTGATTGATTGATAACCTCTGCTTCATTGTTGTAGAGCCTCCACAGCCCTGCCACATATCTCGGCAGAGAGGCCTCCTGACAACAAGGGAAATTATGATGTGAGAGAATGCTTGTAAGGTAACTGTTCCTGTAGGGGTGTATCCCAGGGTGGAAAAATGGCACAAATGGGGGGGTCTTCAAATTTAGGAAGTGGTACCCTCTCACACCCGGGAGGATGTCATGCTTCATCATCAGGCTTAGCTCCTCGTGGGGTTGGCACTGCAATACCCCATGGGCCCGCGAGAGGGCTCTTTGGTGTAGATCTTTTAATGAAATAGTCGTGATGATGAGTGCGGGTGTGTGGGATAAGTGAAAAGGTCAGTTAAATATACCTAAGGGGTACCAAAATCAATTTAATACATGGTCCACTTGGTAGAGATAAAAGTAAGGTGTTAATTGTTTGCTGCTAGAGTGCTGAGTGGTCGCTCCCCAGTGTCTCTGGCGACATCTGGTATCGTTGTGCTGCGCTTTCACCTACAACTGCCTCGTATTTAATTGCCTGCAGCTCCGCTTTGCTTTGTTTGCACTTTACATTGCCACTGTTACTTTCATTGGTAATGCGCGATATCCCCCGGCACTCTGCTTTGCTCTCCCCTCCGCTGCCATTTTGTTTGTTCTTGTTGTCCTTTTAAGCCCGCCCCGCCTCCCAGCTGAGCCGCCCTCCCAAAGACTACATACAGCACTCCCATACCTGGAAGCGCTGTGACTCTCTCTTCGCTTTTGGGCTGAGTGGTCGCTCCCCAGTGTCTCTGGCAACATCTGGTATCGTTGTGCTGCGCTTTTACCTACAACTGCCTCGTATTTAATTGCCTGCAGCTCCGCTTCGCTTTGTTTGCACTTTACATTGCCACTGTTACTTTCACTGTTAATGCGCGATATCCCCCGGCGCTCTGCTTTGCTCTCCCCTCCGCTGCCATTTTGTTTGTTGTTGTCGTCCTTTTAAGCCCGCCCCGCCTCCCAGCTGAGCCGCCCTCGCCCCTCCCCCTCCACTATCCATATATGACAGATGCTCTTTCTCTTTCGCGCAGCGTTCATGCGCAGCGTCCGCGCCCCAGTTGTGCCGAAGGTGCGCCAAAGGTAAGCCCGTCTACGCCCGTCCGCGCCTGGACTGCGCCCAGCGCCAGACCCCCTGGTCCTCATATTACCCTCCCTCCCCGCATTACCTACGATGCCACCACCCTCCTAGCCCTTAACCCCGGCCGTTCCCCCAACTGCGTCCAAGCCGCTCCTGGACACACCCACGGACCCTTCTCATGCAACTCCTGCAAATTCAACGGCACCAACAACAACGCCTCATCTACGATCACACAACAGACATCCGACCCCAACCACCTACAATGCATCTTGCTCAACACCCGATCGGTCCACAGGCACGCCATTGACCTCTGGAATCTACTAGACACCATCTCTCCAGACGTCGCCTTCCTGACAGAAACATGGATGAACGCCACCTCAGCCCCAGACATCACCATTGCCATCCCGGAAGACTATAAGATCATACGCAAGGACCGTACCGGCCACACAGGAGGAGGTATCGCTATCGTCCATAAGAAATCCATCCGCATCTCAACCAGCTCAGACGTCAATCTCGCCAACTCTGAACACCTTCACTTCCAGATCCACATCGACCCCAAGACCACACTCAGAGGCACCCTCCTTTACAGACCACCAGGACCCCGCGCAAAGTTTAGTGAAGACATCACGGACTTCATCACTCCACACGCGCTCCCCTCCGAGGATTACATTCTTTTGGGCGACCTCAACTTTCACCTTGAAAAGAACAACGACCGCAACACCACCACCCTGTTGGACAACCTCGCCAACCTCGGACTTAAACAACTTGTCACCACCTCCACCCACATCGCAGGTCACACACTCGACCCTATCTTCACCTCCAGCAAACATGTCTCCTTCAGCCACACCACAGCTCTCCTTTGGACTGACCACCGCTGCGTTCACTTCACCTACAACAAGCCCACCTCCAACAACCACCCCCAACCCACTCTGCAAAGAAACTGGAACAAAATCACCATCGCCCAGATCTCCTCATCACTCCTTCTAAACCCCCCAGCCCACTCTTCAAACCCAGACCAAGCAGCAACCAACCTCACCCAATGGCTATCCAACAGCGCCGACATCCTAGCACCACTGAAAAAGCGACAAATCAAACTAGGCAGCAAGAAGGCCTCCTGGTTCAACGATGATCTTAAGAAATCCAAGAAACTCTGCTGCTCCCTTGAGAAGACCTGGAAAAAAGACCCAACCACCAGCACCAAGGACGCTTTCAAAAACGCCACCCGCATACACCACCAACTGATCCGGACCGCCAAAAAAGCCGCTTTCAAGAAAAGACTAGATAACAACGCCCACAACAGCAAGGAATTATTCAACATCGTCAAGGAATTTACCAACCCCCCGGCCAACTCCAACGACATCACCCCCTCTCAAGCCCTCTGCGACTCCCTAGCCTCATTCTTCCACAACAAAATTGCAGACATCCACAACAGCTTCGACAACCGACCCGAAGACCAACCCTGCCAACCCCCTTCAGGACCTCCACACCCCCTGAACATCCTCAACGACTGGAAGCCTATCTCCACTGAGGACACCATCCGTTTGATGAACTCTATCCACTCAGGATCCCCCACAGACCCATGTCCTCACCACATCTTTAACAAAGCAGACTCCATTATAGCACCGCACCTCCGAGACGTCATCAACTGCTCCCTCAACTCCGCAACCTTCCCGGAAAGCTGGAAACATGCCGAACTTAGCTCCCTTCTGAAGAAACCCACAGCTGACCCCACCGAACTCAAAAACTACCGCCCTATCTCACTCCTTCCATTCCCTGCCAAAGTCATCGAGAAAGCTGTCAACAATCAACTCGCCGCCTTCCTCGAAACCAACAAATCCCTCGACTCCTCACAGTCCGGCTTCCGAGCCAAACACAGCACTGAGACCGCTCTCATCGCTGCAACTGACGACATTCGATCTCTACTGGACAACGGAGACGCAGTCGCCCTCATCCTCCTCGACCTCTCTGCAGCCTTCGACACAGTCTGTCATAGCACCCTTCTACAGCGCCTCAGAAACGTCGGAATCCAAGAAAAAGCACTGGAATGGATCACTTCGTCCCTCACCGGAAGAACCCAGAGAGTCCGCCTCCCACCATTCAAGTCAGAGGCCACTGAAGTCATTTGTGGCGTGCCACAAGGATCTTCTCTCAGCCCCACCCTCTTCAACATATACATGAGCCCCCTTGCGACCATCGTTCGCCAACACAACCTCAACATCATCTCCTACGCTGACGACACTCAACTGATCCTCTCACTCACCAAAGACCCTAACACCGCCAAAACCAACTTACACGAAGGAATGAAAGACGTAGCTGAGTGGATGAAGCTCAGCCGTCTGAAACTGAACTCCGACAAAACAGAAGTCCTCATCTTAGGCACCTCCCCCTCTGCCTGGGACGACTCTTGGTGGCCAGAGGCCCTTGGAAAAGCACCCATCCCGACAGACCACGCACGGAACCTGGGCGTAATACTAGACTCCTCACTCTCGATGACCAGACAAGTCAATGCCGTTTCATCATCTTGCTTCAACATTCTTCGCATGCTCAAAAAAACATTTCGCTGGATCCCGACCGAAACTCGTAAAACGGTCACCCACGCACTGGTCACTAGCCGCCTGGACTACGGAAACACCCTCTACGCCGGTACCACCGCAAAACTCCAGAAAAAACTCCAACGCATCCAGAACGCCTCTGCCAGGCTCATACTCGACATCCCGCGTAAAGAACACATCTCTGGTCATCTGAAAACCCTCCACTGGCTCCCCGTAAATAAGAGGATTACTTTCCGCCTCCTTACCCACGCACACAAAGCACTCTACGAACTTGGACCTGAATGCCTCAACACACGACTGTCCTTCTACACCCCCTCCCGTCAGCTACGATCCTCCAACCAAGCTCTTGCCACTGTACCTCGCATCAACAAATCCACCATGGGAGGCAGATCCTTCTCCTACCTGGCAGCCAAAACTTGGAACTCCCTTCCCACACACCTTCGCCTTACTCAGAACCACCTAGCATTCAGAAAGCAACTTAAAACTTGGATATTTGACAAATAACTCCCCACCTCTCCGCAAGCGCCTTGAGACCCTATGGGTATGTAGCGCGCTATACAAATCTTTTTGACTTGACTTGACTTGACTTGAAGAAAGACAATTAAGTAATGTGTGCAGATTGTATAGGTCGTGTAGGTCAACATGTTTCACGCCTCAGTGGTCCAGGAGGGATCCATGGCGTTTCATCAGGACCAAATGAGTGAAAATAAGTATCACTATCCTTGGTCAGGATTGGGAGTGTACGTATTGGTATCATTACCATTAGTAAATCGTACTGCTTCATTAATCTGTCTTCCCCAAGCAGCAAAGTGTTACAACGTATTCTTTCAGACTACATTTCCATATTTCTAAAAACGTTAACTGTGTGATATAATAATTCTTTCGACAGCCATCATAAATGAACACCACCAATAAAGTAATAACTATTGAAAACAAAAGATCTTGGGGTCTTCCACATCGGTTTTGCAGCTCCGTGTTAGAAATGTGGAAAAGCCCTTACAGAAATTTACCAGAATAAATGGCTTCACTTGATGAGTTCTCAAAATCCAGTGTGACTGTCAGATTCAACTGCGTGAACTGCTGAAGGAAGTCTTTCTTTATATTTCATTGTCTTTAACAATAAGGTGGGGCGCATAACAGCAATCAAGGTCTATAACCACTGCTTCATTGTTGTAGAACCTCCCCAACCCTGCCACCTATATTTCAGAGAGCCTTCCTGACAGTAGGGGAAATTATGATGTGAACATCTAGTACAGAACGATCATGTCGTTATTTCTCAGCCGTCGCACTTCCTGAATACCAGTAATTAAGAAACTTGAAAGAGTAGTCTTCTAGTACAAAGAAATAACACCCACAATATTCTGTGGTCTGTTTGAACTGGAACCCGTCCAAGTGCTGATGCAACACTTTGCCTTGAAAGCAGCTTCATTTGGAGGCAATTCCATTTATAAGCGTGTTGACCCTGGTTTACTCCTAAGTGAATCTTTATTATATGCTGTCAGTATTAGGCTAGTAAACATTCACCATTAGTAGGAATTCATGCCACTTGGGATGTCTTTACTGAATATTGGCAGGTAGTTGTGAGTTTAATCACAGATCAGATTTATTATGATGCATTTTGAATATATAGTGTTCTACACCATACCTTAGACTATTGTGTGCCTAATACGTTGTGTGAAGTTAGAACTTTGAGTTCAGTAGCAGAAAGTCAATAAGATGTAAGGTTAGAAATTTTGAAGCCAATGCCTTCTTTACCGGAAAACCCGTGTATGAATTGTATGTTTGTGTAGATGGAGGACTTGACAATTTGCTCATTAATATTTGTAGTAGGTGAGATACCAATTTCTCAGTGGATACAATTGTTCTTTATGTGATGGTGCTGGCTCCGACTTATGTATGAATCCACTGTGATGGGTGTTAAATGTTTCCTCTATGGTACTCTGTTGTTCATGTGTTACATATAACGCCCCAGTGTTTAGAGCTATGGGAGCAATGTAATTGTTTGGTACCTGGAATGTATAGGTTGACTTAGATTTGTGTTTACGCAATTTCTCATTAGTGCTTATTTGAGGCAATGGTCGTTTGCATTATTCCTTAACTTTGTTCCTGGAGTCTGTCTGTTTGTCATGTTTCATGTTTTTGGCCTGTAAAGAAGTGTGTTTGATCTGTGATGGGTGCACCTTTGATTGTCTTTTTATTTCGCTCGCTCAGGATAGTCTTGTAGGAAATGTGGAGGAAGTGGTCTGAGATGAGCTATTTATTCATCTTCTTTTTTTAATTAATTGGGATCTTTTCGTATTTCAGGTTTGTTTAATCTAAGATTGGCGGTTGTATAAGGTATGCAGAAGAAAAGTATAACTTCAAGGTTACCAAAGTTGCAGAGTTCATATTCAATAAAATATGTCCTAGAAGAGAGTGGCTCTTCTGTTAACGAAGTGGCCGAACTAAACTGCTGTATTGTTTCTGTTCACTAGTATTTGCTATGTTGGTTCCTCTGACAATGTTCTCACCACAAAAATAGTTGACAGATAATTTTGTCTGACAGGAAAAAACCTGATTAACACACAACTTGCCCTGGCACTGAAACTTGTGACATGGGCACCGATTGCAAATTAAGCTCGAATCTAATGACTAACTACCACTAAAGCATTAGGTGACTCAGTATTTTTGAGTAAAGTAAATGGTTTGTAAAAGCTTAGAGATTTTTTTAAACTAGAAAATAATCGATAACCTTATATGCTTCTTAACTTTGTTTATATGAAACCAGCACAACATACAGCCACAAGAGCTTATTTGATAACACAAAGATACAAATTCAACAGTGACTGAACACGGGACTGGGGTCAAGGTGAACTCAAGTTGGTTTTGCTGCATTCTGTGATGTCCGGTAAATGCATGTTTAGTCTAGTTGATTCTTCAGGATGAAAGTGCTACCAAGGAATAAAACCTAGACAGCAAGTTCTTGTATCTACTAAGATATAGTGCTGTTTCTTCTCTCTTCCTGCAACAGCTCACTTTAGGGTGTAGTGTGCCAATATACATACCCTTGCACCCTAGTGCAAGGTTGTGTGCTCGTTGTCAAGTAAAGGTGTTGTGCTGGAAGGGAATTCTTCCAGTACAAAATACTATGCTTGAATATAGTTTAACACTTTTATAACAAAATATGTATGCTCTACAGTACAGCACTCATGAACAGTTATGATTGTTTTGAGAAGGAGAAACGTTTCTCTAATGTTACACGTACTTTGAGGAGGCATACATTTTTGACACCAATCCTCGACTACATTTTTAAGTAGAAAGGGTATAGTGTCCAAACCCATGGGTGGATGCATGGGACCATACCATACATGTACCACCCATTGAACTCAAAGTAGCATAGTCTATGCTTTAATTAATATTACTTTCCAATGCAACCAAGGATTAGCGTGCAAAGATAAATCCAGGATGACTGGATTTCTGAAGGCATTTTAGTGTTAGATCATCTATTTGCAAAAGTCTAATTCAAAACATTTCCATCTCGACTTTGATCTAAATAAGAACTAGCATTGAAGGTGTCACCAACTGTAGCATTACATCACACGTGCTCTACATAAACACTGCGAAACCCTTACCAGATCAATATTCCATGGTTATCTGCTCAATTAGAGCAACTTCATAAACCTAATAATGTAACTTTATTATACCTTGAGAAGAGAGCTCTACTCTAAACCTACGATTGCTGCACATAAGATTAGATGGTAAAAATCTTTGCAAAAAGAACATAGAGAGGAAGACTGGTCAGTTTTAATACAAACACATGACAAAAGCATTAGGGGGGGGGCAGATTAAAATTAATCTACTTCAAAACACTTCATGACTGCCATTGGTCACCCCACAAACTCTACAAGGCAATTTCCAACCCCTCCTCCTACTGCTAGAGATGCTTCCAAACCGAATCGGATCTGCCCCACATTCTATGGTCAAGCCTGGCTATCTAATCATTTTGGTCTTTAATTTGGAGTGTACTAACTCAGAACAGTACATTATCCATAACGTTCTCTATCACACTGGCCTTAATTCACAACACTTGGGACATTGGGGGCCTCAATGCCCGCACTATATGATGGCGCAACACCTGACTAGCAACTGCCAAGATATGTATCCTTCGAAAATGGAAACTTGCTACCAATCCCACCCTTCAGGGAATGGTTTAACGATATGGAAATAACGGTAGGTCAAGAGAGACTTATTTATAAATTGAACAATCAACTCTAGAAATTTGCAGATATATTTGGGATCCTTTTCTTTGAACTTAGTAATAACTGTAAAAGCTTTATATGTAAGGAATTGATTATATTTCCCAATATGCCGTAGGTGGGGTCCCACTCGTACATGGGAATACCCCTGATGCAGTGATCTGTGCATTGTTCTTCTCCTGTGGCCTATTGCTTATCCCCATCTACCCTTCCTGTCTAAAGGGTACCTTCTCTAATGAAATCTACACTGTTTCTCTTGAACATACTTGTCCCTGCATTGTGGAAAGGTCTGGGAAGAAGCACCCAACACTTTTCGGTCTTATAACCAAAGATATATATTAAAAAGGATTGGTTAAAGAGCGGAGCCCTGCGGGAGACCACAGCTAATTTCTACTGTGTTGTATTTGAAAGGGGAGAGCCACGCAGACTGTTTGCGATCCTCTAAGAAAGATCTGAACCAATCCAAAGCTGGTACCCCGAGACCTGCTGCAGCTATACGATTCAACAGAATTTTGTGGTTTACGGTGTCAAATGCCGCAGATATGTCGAGGAGTACCAGGGCCTGAGAACAGTCAATGTCTGCATGTTTTTTTAGGTCATCCATGACGGACAGAATCGCAGATTCAGTGGAATGCCCGGGGCGAAAGCCCGTCTGGTGGGTATCCAGAAACCTGGTTGCTTCTAGAAAAGAAATTAGAAAAGTAGCTATGTGAGCCTCAAGCAGTTTAGCAGGGAAAGGGAGTAGCGATATAGGCCTATAGTTCTCCACATTTTTCGTAACCATACCCTGCTTTTTTTATATCAGGATGACCGCTGCTTTCTTGAAGACTTGTGGGACAGCACCATGAGACAGGGACAGATTAAGAAACTCCAGGAAAGTATCAGGAAATGCAGGATAAATGACCTTCATTATATTAATAGGGCAGTCTTCCTTGGGGTAACCTGATTTAATTTTCGTGACAAGGTCTAAGAAAAGTTTTCTGTCCAAGTTAGGGAAAATATTAAGGGAAGATGAATTAATGTAGGCCAGGCTTGTTTCTGTATTCGAGTTGTTGGCAACAATAGAGTGTTGTATTTTCCTAATTTTAGTAATAAAAAAAGAATTCAAATTGTTGTAGAGATCCTGGGTAGCTGTGACAAATGAAGTCACGCGGCTGGGATTTGATAACTCTTTCACGACCTTGAAGATTTCTTTGGAGCTGTTCTCCGAAAAGAGTACCTTATTTGTGAAAAAGGTTCTCTTAGCCTCCAATATAACATTTTTATACATATGCAATTTTGAGGTATATGTCATTTTATCCTCCACTAGATACGATTTGCGTCATTTCGTTCAGCTTGGAGAACAAGAAGTTTTTGGGTTTTCAGTTCCTTAGTGAACAATTTAGATGCTTCGTGTTGCCTTAGGCGGGACGCTTTGATCAGTGGGGGAGCATGAACATTAAAGGCTTTCAATTGCCAATTAGTGATCTCATTTTCAAAGCTTTCTAACTCGCCACAGGATAATGTGTCTATGAGTGCATTTAGGTTCATACGATTCCAGTTTCTGAAGGTGCTTTTTTGACAGGAAGGGTGTTTCAGCAATGGCAGATTAATCAGGATAAAGCTGATAATAGAATGGCCTGACCATACACAAGGGTAAACGACCAGATTATTAAAAATACTATTGGTGGACCATACTTGATCAAGAATATGGCCTTTTAAATGCGTGGGAGAATGGATGTGTTGGGTGAGGTTTAGGCTAGTAAGGGACTTTGTGAGTTCTCTAGAAAGCGCTCCCTCATCTGTCTCATTAGCCCAATAGTTTAAGTCTCCAGCGACAAGGACGTTATCGTAGCCAGTAGTCAAGGTCGCGATATTATTTGCTAAGACTTTAGGAAGGTCAGGCATTGCTATGGGGGGTCTATACAGAACTGCACATATGAGTGTACTATGGAGTTCTCGTTTACTCCAATGAAGTGCTATTATAGACTAAACTACCCTGCCAAATGCATCAGCCAGGCCCTACCTACTAGATGATTTTGATCCTGTGACAATCCCCAAAACCCCAACAGCACCAGGCCGGACTACCTATGTAAATGGTTTCCCAACGCTTCTTCAATGTTACAAACAATCTGTTTTCAGGATACAGTAAGTATTATGGCATTCCCACCACACATGGATCATTGAACCAAGTTGGATCCAACATCTCTGGATCCTGCCGGACACATCAGAGTATACAAGCTGCAGTCTATCCAGGGTCAAGTACATCTAGATCAGCACTTTGTAAGCTGTCTCTCTAGATGGTGCACCCCTGAAATGTGTTGAGAATATCATCATAATTAAAAACCTTTTATTTAGGCTAATAGCCATAAAAAGTTACAATCAAAAACCATAAAATTCAGTTTCAATGGGAACACCAAACAAGCAACCTTTTTAGATTAAGTTAAAATGGGTAAAACTATTCCAAATACCAACTGGATTAACCTATTGTTAGTTAAAACAATTTAATAAATGACATGATCCCCAATTTCGACATTAGCAGCTTAGGACATAAAGAGGGTAAGACGCTGTATAAACCTTCTATGCCTTTCACTACGGGCTGGCTATCACCAGAGGCAAATTATCTATGGCCTTCTTCCTCTGATTCAAAGCACAGACCAAGTAGCGCAAAACAGCCAAGTAGCACAAAACTGCCAAGGCTAGTAGTGTTGAGAATATATTTCCATGATCTATTTGATTCCTCTTATATGATCTCCCTGTGAAGTGACACCTCTCCACTTTGTCTGACATCCCCAGCGTGGCCTACCCACTGATTTCCCCAGGATCTTGTACATTTGATTTCATTAAATATATTGCAGTCATGATGATTGCTTCAAGGCAAGTAATGCAATGAACTGGCCAGTGGCTGCTTCCTCTCTGGCCCCCCCTACCTATTTCCTACTGTGATTCTCTCCTATCTCCCTCCCCCTCTTCCTCTAAAATTAATCCATCACTTTCCCACCTCCCATGTCTCATCTTCTGCCTCCTTCCTGTACTCAGTCTGTATTGTATTACGTACTTCAAGCTCTCAAGAGGGGTGCACTGTTTGCTCCTGTAGCCCATGCGGCACAGTTGCCCTCACTCATTAGGGGATGCAAGGCCTATGAATTTCTGCGAAATGGGTTCCTCCTCACTACTTTCTGCAGTCAGGCCTTATCATTTTTTGCTACGCCACTGCCCTCGAGACCTCTTCTTTAAAAGGACATATGTAGTAAAATCAAAGTTAATACACCAGCATCATGAACAGAACTCACAACTGGAGCTCCATGGTGACTCAAAGACCTTATGGGCACAACAGCCTCCTGTGCTGACTAGGACCTGAGTCCCACCAACCCCAATTACCCCACTTAGACTGGAATATTCCTATAGCTGAGGTCAACATACCTGCCCGAGACCTAGACATCACCATACACAGTATGTGTGTGAGGTAGTATCAGCACCACTGCCTTGTAGTTTGTGTTTGAATGTGTGTGCAAGTGTGAATGTACAAAAATGTCTGCATGTATGAGTGAATAGGTATGTGTTTTAGATTTTGTTGGAGTGACATGTGTATGTGTCCGTCTTGCAATACTTGAATCTATACCAGACTGCTTGCCTGACTAAAATATTCCAGTGCACCATGATATTTTTATTGCCCACCCATGGTGTTGTGGTGACCTTGTCATTTTGCAGCCCTCCCGAAGTAATCTTGGCCAACCCTAGACATAATAGTGACCTTGGCATACTGTTGTCCAACACTAGCTTCATGTTGCTCCACCCCTGGTGCAGTGGCATTACTAGTACATTGTGCCCCTATTTGACATAGTGGCCATGTCATATTGTGCCCATTCTTGGCAATTTCATTAACTATGCCTGGTGAAATGATGTCTGTGTCGAATCATGGCTATCATCTGCATGGTTGTAACACAGACATTTTGAAACACTCCTTGACGTTTTCTTGGCTCCTCTGCCGGCGTAATTGTATGGGGGTATTGTTGCCACTTTCAACATAATAGAAGCCAGCCCTGGAGTAAAGATGTCCATCTGTAACTTAATGAGTTTTCACATTGATATAATGATGGCTTGGAATATTGTCATCCTCATTTACATAATAGTGGCACACCTTTGGAAAATGGAGACCCTGGCCATTCTTGACATTACGATGGCATTCCCCTGGCGTGATGGTGACCCAGGCAGGTTGTCGCCTTCTTTGACATATCGGAGCATAGTCATAGTTCTGGCACGTTTGAGCCCTCATTGTTTGCAGTACAATTTACTTGCATGACAGCAAACAACCACACTCAAAATACAGTCGACAGCACATTTCCAAGGATAGAGCCTTTGTGATGCTTGTAGGATTCTGGACTGGTTGTTTGCTAATATTTCCTATTCTGCTCCAGGTTGCTATTATTTGCAGTACTGCAACACATTTATCAAAGTGAACACTTTTCTATGGTTAACAACACCACAGTTTCATTTCTCACCGAACAAATACAAAGCAGAATAACTTTGTCCCAGTGAAAGATTAGACATTACAAGCTTATGGGTTAGTAAAACCAGGAAGGAACACAATTACAATCAGTTCTTTATCTTCGCCTTTTCAATGGGACAAAGCCCCTTTAACAGACAGCTTGCCAGATAACACCCACATTGTTTTTACCATTTCAGAATTGTGGTTTTTCAGGCTTTCTTTTTTCCTGACAGTTTTAGGTACATGTGTGAGGCTTGTCTCCTTTGCCTTGTTTATCTTCCCGGTGATATGAATGCTTACTTCTATGGTGTAGCTAACCTGCCAGTTAAATCTGTTCTTTCCTCTACCCAGTAATTGGCACTAAAAAAGAGGCAGGAGGAAATGAAAAGGTTTTTTTTTTGTTGCTGAATAGGTAATTGTGGCGCTTTTGATAAATTGAAGAGCTGCTTTGCCACAGGAAATTGGCCTAGTTTCAAATGATTGGGATATAATGGGATTGGGCCAGTGCTAGAAATGATGTCATATCATGCCTCGCGCCCGGCACGCTGCCAGTTTAGAGATGCAGAACTGCGAGTGATAGTTTTGCAAGCCGGAAATGAGGTCACCTACTGCTAAAGTCACAGTGTCCGCCTACTCATAGGTTCTCTCAGGGATACCGGTTTGTTTTTGTATGTAAAAATTCTGTGCTATTATTCGCAAAGCAAGTAAGGCGGTAGCATGGACATTCTGTCAGAGTAGATAAGGCGTAAATGTACATTTGCTCATTTTAGATTTTTGCTCTTTTTCTTCACATGTAAAACATTCTACCGTTTCCTGCGATCATCCTTTACCCGCCCCTGTTATATGATATGTGCTGCCTGCAAAAAAAAATGATGTTGTGTATGAGTAGAACCCAGAGTTTATCCGCATGCAGGACACAATAAAACCCACACATTTCTTGCTGAGGATGATCCAGAATGGTACATCCTGGAGAAGGAACTGGATTTTTGTGTCATAGACTAATGCATTTTGTGTGTTGTAGTCTTGTTTTCCTTCAACTCACATAATTAGTCTAAGATATCCGAAATTAATGATTTATAGGAGAAAAGTTCAGTAGTGGAGACTGTGTTCATAATGACTGGGAGTGAGATGGTCTCCTTAGTTGACGAGGGCTACCGTGGCAGTGATGAGGGTTAGGAGTACTCGAGGGATGGGGTTGCAGGCACATGGATTGTGTCAGGGCCCATGATTGGCTAGCATTAAGGATGGTCTTTCGGGTGCAGAGGGACCCGAAAGTGCCACAAATAATTCATTGTTTTTTGGATTGAGGCCTCCAATATTCCCAATTCCTTGAGGTGGTCAAAGGACTTCTATCACAACCAGCCCCACAATTTCCCTGAATGACCTACAAATATGTATTTCAAAGTTTTAAAAAAATGTGACGTTGTGAGCTGAATTTCACCCACTGTGCCATCCTAGACAGAAGGTTCACCTTATATAAATCCTACTTACCCTGCTCCTCAAAGAAGCAGCCCATCCTAAACTGCTAGTGAGACCACATTCCATCCAGTTGCCTAGGAGCCCTTGGAGCATCACTGGTGGAACACCTGGTCAGTGACAACCCAAGGTCAAACCGCAGCACTGTGAGACAAAAAAACTCAAGGACCTAAGAAACAGCCCCAGAGTGGGGGAAAAGTTACATCAATAGACTGCCTAATAAAAACAATAAAATAAAATAAAAACAATGATATAGAGGAAAATGCGTTTTCTGACCTTTCTTTTTTCTCTCTTTTATTTATTGTACTGATTTGAAAAGAAACCTTACATTTTAACAACAATACTGGTGACTTTCCTTATTGCCTAACCAAAGTGTGGCACAGGAAAAGACACCTAACTGGACAGGAAAACCTTGCAGCTTTTCTAATGGACACTCCAGGCCCAGCAACAGCATGGGAAAGAAAATCCAGCACCAGGAGCCAAATATCGGGCCCATACCTTCCTAAACTGACCAGCAGGCAAAGGTGAAAATGAATACAATAAAACTAGGAAGAGAAATCTTCCCGCCCTGATGGTTTTCTCACCTCGCTGCTCTTGCCAAACCTGCTGCTGGAATTAGAGGGCCATACTGTAGTGGACCGCTCAGTTGCAAATTTAAAACAAGGGAGCTGGTGGTATGAAGTTGCAGTGCAGGGCACAATAGCAACACATCACTAGCGCTAGTGAGGGGGAGAAGCCAAGACGCCTGCAATGTCTTACTCGCCAAGTGAAGCACGAGAACGTAGCACGCACGACTCCTGCAGCATGCTCAGCCTCTGTGAGGAGGGGAAGAGTCTGGTAATAGAAACAATCAAGGGATAATACCCATCTTCCAACGTGGACAGGCACATGACAGGAGCTGTCTAGGGGCCTTTTCTCCTTTCATGGTTCCTCCCTGAAAGGAGGAGTTTAAAAAAAAGGTAATCAAAAACTTCAGATGTCCGTCTCGGAGAAACTATGCCCTCAAGTACTAAGGAAGGGAAGCCCCTAAGAAGTAGCTCCGGAAGGTAAAGGTGAACAAGTGGGAATATGTTCGATAAAATAGGTATTTCTACACAGCTCTCTACTTCTACATATCCTGGCTAACTCCTCATAGCTATTGATACCAACAACTACTCAATGCATTGTCAACACCAGTGTATGGAGATTGCGACAACCCCTCCGGCTCTGCTGCAGACCCAGCTCTCTTAAACTAACGTTCCCTCCTCAGCTTTCACACAACATTAAACACATGGTTGTTGACAAGCAACAGCTAGATGGTTGATTGTGTGCAGTTTCTACTTAGGTTGAACTGGGTGACACTAAGCACAAGACTTATCGAATCAATGAATTTTAATTTCTATAGTGCACAAATGCCTGAGGGTGTCTCGGCGCTAAGCATCCAAGACAAACTGAGCAGCGAGTTTGAGGGTTCAAATGGTGAAACAAACAGCTTAGATTTCAGACTGAAATAGCCCTCGACATATATCTTTCTAATGGTAATGATAACAAATATATATGTGGAAAGGCCACGATGCCCCAGAAGAGTAGCATGGGTCTGAACAATAAATATTTATAGCTCTGCAAATCAAGAATAGGGTGAAAGGCTGATTTTATCCGCCAGGATTAAAATCTGTGACCATGACATCAAACACAGATCCATGCAGTGGATGAAATAATCCACTGAGCCTCCAGACAAGGGTGTTTAATAATAATAACAATCAGATATAACACTAATAATATTATTAACAACAATAATAATAAAAATAATACCAGCTGCTGCCACCAATGAATATGATGTCCCGAAACGCATCATCTCTTTGTAGAATCCAGCGTATAGAAGCGTTCAGAATCAATTGTGTATTCCACTGTAAAATAAAAGAATCATGCAAGTGATAACGCAATGGCAGTAGTTCACATTACTAAAGGCGAAATAAGCAGATTCTCTCTGGTGCTGAAACCCTGTTGCCAGGTGGCCCTTCTTTTGAAAGGTAGTGGCATCCATGTGTTTAAATCATGTGTGACAGGCCAGCATGGGCATCGACTACCTACTAATAATACAATAAAACACGTGTCTGCTGCCTTCGTGTGGATAGTTGTAGGCCACAGAGCTATTTTTCATGCTCATGTTTTGTTTTGCAAAGTGCAGTCACGCCTTGCAAAGCACAGATAAAAAATACTTAAAATTCTGCAGAACTTCTGGTAGAATAAGATACAGCCCTGTCTGTTCCGGCGAACTCCAGAATAAATGTTTACTGTAAGTACCTTCCGGCTGTTGTTTCAATCTATAAATAACTATGAAAATCAACGCAGAGTTTTATTTCTTCCTGTTATTCTTTCATCTCCTCTAGTAATTTGTAGTTGCAGATGAAAAATATTCACGACTTTCATGGATTCAGTGCTTAAGTGTGAAATAGATGACTTGAAACCACTTCAATTACAAGCGCGCTCCTTGCGCAGAAAGTTTTTTTTCAAAAACAAGATGTGCGGCCGAGTTGTGTGCGCGCGCGCGTCAAAAGCAGACAAGATGTGCGGCCGAGTGGTGCACTCAATGACCCAGGAAAGACAGATGGCGACTGCACGCGTGCACGCTCACGTGCACGCAAGCGCTAGGCCAGCCAAGGTGTGGGGTAGCACTGTGAAAACTCACCTACTAAATGTCTCAGAGCAGCGCATGAGCTTGCTCAGCGAGACCTAAAAAGCAGGGGATCATTGTAGGATGTATTGTTTCCAGGTTACTTCGCTGGCATATCTGACCAATTACCTGACGTGGTAGATCTTTTGCACTCCCCTGGCAATTGGGTTGTATGTTTAGCAATTCATTTGTTTAAGTTGTCACAGAAAAATTGAAAACTTCAAATTAATATTGTGTGCCCGAATCTATGCATTGGAGCTAAAATATTTTTGGCCTGTAGGGTTAACACTCTTCTTGTTTTTACAATGTCTGTTTCAGAAAACTGGTTGGTAGCTTAGTTTTCTACCACTCAATTTAAATCACTGTTTAACAGTATAGCGAATTGTCCTTTTGAAGATGCCTACTTTAGAAACTTATTTGGAGTGCCCCTAGTAATCCTGATGTGACCTGTAATAGGAGTTACATATCACATCAAGGTTAAACCTTTCCAAGTATCATCTGGTGATTACAGCTGTAGCTTTGGGTAAAGGTTTGGTAAGGGCATGCATGAACTCACCTGGAAACTTTGATCTCCACATTTTATTCCCCAAAAGCATGTAATGAAGATCATTTTTGACTCCCAAAATTGCTGATGCACTTGGCATTTATAACTCCAAAGGGGGAATTGATGTTGAAATTCACCTGACTTGTGGTCCCACCCTAGGTGTCCTAATACACTACTTTTTATAAAATTGGTAGAGCACAAAATGTAGCAGCAGCGTTATATGGCACGACTTATATAACTGATATTGTAAGTACATCAGATTAGGAAACCATCCTAATTGTATCTCACTCAGAAGGATGAGTGACCTCAAATTAGTCATTGTTTTGTCTTCTACTTATCTCCATCCAGTAGGTTATGAAAGTAGATACTTTTGGAATTTGCATAACAGACATTATCCAGTGGGGAGCAAAATCCCTTACTGCAATTTATACCGAATTGTATTAAAGAGTAGAATGAGTGACAGCTATTCAATTATTTTAATCCCATAGTCTAGATTAAATATGACTTTCAATAGATTTCAGAATCCCTGAAGCACTAAGACTTCTATGAGGCCATGCAAAACTCATAGAGTCCCAGGCAGGCACCTCCACCAGCGGCACCACCATCGGTTATGGTAGCATGCTTAATTAAACTACTGGTCCAGAGACCACATTCTGAAGTGTGCTTGAAGACATGGACCTTAGAACATAGAGGTTGGTGTTATGCAAGTTTTCCTGATTAGATGATGAAAATCCAGAAGCAGCAATGCTCCTTCCTGTCAGTTAAATGAAAACTTTCACAGCTTGAATTCACATATGTAGTTCAGCACTTAGCTCGCCTACACAAAATATATATTAATAAGACACACTTCTTTGACACACCAAAGAAGGTGTTGTAGTGGCTGGAACCATCAGAGTGCACATAGCCAACAGGATTTCCTCTGAGACAACTGAGAGAGGACAACGAGGGAGGAGATAGGCGGAACGAAGGCATCCTTATGGAAATCCCATGAAGGAACAAAGAAAGGCAGAGAGTGCTTAAATAATTGAAGAATTCTGCATCAGTGGCCCCATAGAGACCAGATGGACAAGAAGGAGTCAGCACTGACCAATAAGGATGGAGACGGCAAAGGAATTGAAGATAGTGACCTAGTGCAGGGCCCTCTGCTCAGACCAAGACCTGCAAATTATATCCTTTAATTGTACTGTTTTGCTCCTTTTATGTGCTCTCACCATTTGTATTACTTTGATTTGGGTAAGGCTTTGGAGGTGAGGGACTATCTATGAATACGCACACCATTATCCTATTAAAAGATGTCGACCCCGTAGTGGACACAAAATGGGGCACAGCATAACGCCTGCCAGAATTTGTGTTCTATAGTGAATAAACTAATGTAAATAAAATATTGTATGCAACTTTGATTCACTGGACATTTCCACACTCCAAAGTCCACTGTCCAAAGTAAATCTAGATAGACCAACAGTGGGCAAGGGACCCATATTAATGACTTACAATTACCCACCTAGCGCACAGAGCTGACATTTTCCAGATGGATACATTGTTTTCTTTTGTTTACTTTTTAATATTGGTTGGTTTGCGTAGTTTGGAAACTCAGGCCAATGGGGAGGTTATATAAAACCCCTCGATGATGACATCTAGCATTGGAGTGGAGTGTTTGGGGCGCTGTCCAAATACCCTTTTTAACATATGACGTTAAATGCAGGTCAGGCACTAAAAACTGAGAGGGATGGAAAGATCTAGGGGGATATTCACATGGACACAACTCCTAATTATCCCCACCGTAACGCAACAAATGTGGAGCTAGATTTAACACCCCATTCAAAAGCTGGTGCAAACTGCAGACATTGCCAGTATTCTTGCGATAACTGCCCCAACATTTATCTCCACAGTGGGCACCACCAACTAACCCTAATGAGATGCAGAGTAGGCGTTCCCGTGCAAAAACACACGAAAAAAACCACAACACCACTTTCACAACGAACTGCCAGTTCCGCAATGCTAAACAAAAACAGGTGATACGTCGAGATAGCAGCAGGGAATTAACACCTGCTCACTGCTGGTGTAAAGCAGGATGACTACCTGCAGCATGAAAGAGAGCTCAGCCAAGAGCCACACAGGAAGACCTACAGATGCCATGGAGACAATGATCATGCAACGCAGATATCCAAGAGGGCCATAACACCCACCGCAAGCACCTCAGGTCCGTCACCACCCCCTTGACCCGTCCTGCCCCCCCCTCCCGAACACCACAGAGGCAGCGTACACAAAGATAGAGGGCCCACCTGAAATACACCTGCCACCCACAGTCATGCAACTCACTATGCTGCCAATCGGCACGCAGCACAACTACATCCAACATGACGCACAACATGCCAACCGACCGGACATTACAACACGACTCCATACTGAATCCGGCCTTGCCATGCCCACAACCCAGCCACAGCATAGCACCACAGACACACAATAGCAGGATGTGAGGAGGGGCATGGAGCAGGCATGTGCGAGAGCGGCAAGTTACTAAGGAATGTGAAGCCCCCCAATGCCAGGTGTGGCGTGGAGGTGCCGGACAGATCACAGAGTGCAAACCATGGAAATGGACAACTGGAGATCAACTACTGATGCATGGAGTGTAGTGGTCAGTGGATGCTACCATGTCCCCACAGGCTGTGGGGCAGAACGAAGAACTGTTGGCATGTTATGTCCCCCCCTGCATGTGCGAGCGTAGTGAGTTGGACCAGCGGACGCCAGGCCTGTGTAGGGGTGTGAACAAAAAGCCCTTGCACTGGACTTGGTTCTCATTAGGAAAGGACCACGCATCAGCCAGGGCGGCGCCTCTCAGCCTGCCACGAGTCCTGTGCCGAACGCGGTGGTGCCTGCGTCCCTGACAGCCTGCTGCACCCCGTGCTGCCAGTCCACAGACCCACCATGCCTGCCCCAGCGCACCAACAAGGCTCCGCTCACCTGCCTATACCGGCGTGTGGCAAACAGGGCCCACCACATGCCAGTGCAAGCTCCAAGCACCAGTTCTGCGACCTCTACTGCAGCCGAGTAGGTCTCACATGTGGAACTGTGCCCTTGACAGATACAATGGCATTTGCTTGTGACTTCCACACTACGCACTGACCGAAGTGAGTCCTGCTTGTGCACATCCCACACAAAGTATTCCTTTGTTGTAGTTGGCGTGCGTGAAATGGCCTTCAAACGTACTCCCACCCCACCCTAGGCCTGCACCTGTTGCACACAGACACTGCTCATTGCACCGGGCTGTGCCATTTCATCCACCGGACTGGCGCTGGGCAAGACAGTGCTGCTTCTAGCAGAGCCACTGACACCATGGCAGACCATTCCGAACACATATCCAGATCCAGACACGTCGAGCTGTACAGGGCATGTCTGCTGCATGCACTGGGGGCACTGTCGTTGGCCGTCTTGCGGATCAGTTACTGGCTGAGCCACCTGCATTCAGCCTGTGTTGCATTGTCGCTTGTGCATATTCAAGTGGTCCATGGATGTCTGCCTCTCCAACGTAAAGGTAGCTGACCTGGATTACGACATGTGTGGGCCCCTGTTGGTCCACGACCAAGAGTGTCACCATGATGCCCTTTTGTGGCATGCATGGATGTTTGGCATGCAGGCTGGACACTGGACCTGGGAGATTGCACTTGTGTGCAGTGAGCACATTGTGCCACTACCTGATTGGGCTTTGGTGCACATTGGGGCCAGTGATTGGACTCAGCACATCTGTCCAGGTCAGCTGATGGATTATGTCAACGACATGTTAGATGTGGTGGACGAAGAGTGCTCATTGGAGATGTTGGCTTACGCAGCTGCAGTCGCGTTCATGGATGAGTGACATGGTACCCGCAGCCACAACTGGATGTGAACCTTTGCACGTGTCCCGATGCCTGATTGCATGTTGGGCATCTGGTCACATATCCCAAGACGACAGTGGACATGGCTGCTTTTGCCTGGACTCATGATCCATGCGTTGACAACCAACACGGGTTGGCACAAACTTGTGTTGGTGATGGACTCCCCTGAAGTGGACATGGGCGCTGTCCCATGTTCCTCATTCAGACATGCTGCTGCATTAGTCCGCATATCGTGGCACTTCTCTTGACCGTACTGACACGCACTTGTTGATAAAGTTTCCGCACTTTCACTTGGCTCCAACTGTGTTGTGTCTTGATTTGTATGCCAATATGTGTGTCACAGACTCTCTGGCTCCCTGCCATACGTGCATTGCTACCTCATCAGGACTGTGGGGGTTTGTATTTGTGCATTGTCATGTCCGTGTGTCGTGCTTAGCCAGATGCATGAGGCCATTTACCGGCACCAGGTGGTGCATTTGTGTCCTGTGTTCGGTTGTGCAAATGTTGGTGTTTGTGCCACATTGTGATCGAGGTTGTGGTGCTCTACATCCTATGTGCGTGTGCTGCATTGTGTATGAGATGTCCCTTACGCTCTGATTTGGTCACCCTTCTTCCCTTCAGGCAGTGTGGTTTTCACTTCTGTGCTTTTTCTGTGCTGTGATATTGCCGGGTTGTGTGACTTGTGCTCTTGGTTGGTGTTGTTCCTCTTGGGCATGGTTTGTCTGCAGTAGTGCTAAGCTTAATTGTGCATGTGTGCCATTGTGCCCATCTCCCCCAGGTCCCTGCTGGTTCCTCTCCCTGTTGCTGTTGTGTCTGTTTTGGTCAGTTTCCGGTCCCCGAGTCCTGCCACCATCTCCAGACTGATGTGGTCAACACCATGTCATCCAGCTCCTGGTGTGGTGCTGGCCTTCCAACTCCGGTGTGCATTGCTGCCTTCTTGTTGTCAACATGTTTCTGATTGTTTGTGCGTTTCGCAACATTCAGGATGTTCTGGTTTTCTTCCATTATCCACCTCCGCTCTCAGGCTGCATTCACCCTGTCCGAGATGGCCTGCCATGTACAACGTTTTGTTGTCAGGGGGGCTTGTGATTCTGAAAAGAGATTGAAATATATTGTGAATTGCACTTCAGTGTCCATAGTTTATCTATTGAGATGAAGTGGGTAATTATCTGTGTAAATAAAGTGAGTAATTATTCTTTACCTTTCGATATCACGTCCCTTGATATTCTGCCCATGATATTAGTGTGCCACAATATTCTTTCACTCGATATTTCAGAGTGTATTCGGGGCCTATCTGCTCAAGTCTATGTTTATGAGAGAGAGAGAGAGAGAGAGAAAGCGCGAGAAATGGGGTCAGAATGGTCTAAGGGGCAAACAGGCAGCGCCTGATGGGCTGCTCTGGCGGGTCAGTCTGTGGGTCGTTTTTTGGGATGTCTGTGGAACTGTTTTATGGTCGGCTGGGCCAGTTTTTACAGTTGATTTCCCTGTATTTCAGAAAACATTATCTGCAGCAACTTCATATCCTTGCAGTCTTACATACCTTGCAAAACCCCTTTACAGCGTCTTTAGAAGTTCAGGTCTCCCCTAATTTGCGAAATGGGTCACTTTTGTTGTTTTCTAATTCACTAATGGGGCCACTTTCATTTGGGTGGACAGGCTTATTTTCATTCCCAGTGCGACCCTGGAGAGAGAGGGCTAGTGTGCAAACAGCGTGATGTGTTTGCATCATGTTGGTGTTTGAGTGTGGGTGTGCATAGATTGTGAAGGATGTTGTGGCTTCTGTTTTTCACGGAGCTACTTGTAGCCTCATGCAGGCATTCACCCTAATGTCATGTTACAGGTAGTTTGTTTAACCTAGATTTCAGCGTTATTCTCCGAGCAATATTCCGATATCAGCCGGTTTGGGCCCTTCACAACTCATTCTTGACCTTTCAGTCATCATCACTCAGTGGCATGTGGATCCTGTCAGAGCCAAACGTCTTTGCCACAAACGTAGCTGGTTCCTGCAACGTGTTTCCAAAATACTAATATTAATGCAGAAGGAACAATATCTTATTTCAAAACAAACAGTCTCCGTTGCCTTGACGATGGCACACAGTGGCTTTGGTTTACGTCTGGTCTGTAGGAGACCGGTCCCAGGGAACAATCAAACAGTGGGAAGTAAGTACGTTAGAAACCAGCCTGCCTAGAAACGGCTCATATTGGCCCTACGTCAATATCCGAGGGAGAAAACGTATTCTTTGGACTGTGCATTCGGATTGATGCTTGTTGTTTAAAGACCTACAATTTAGGAAATCTTAAAAATGACCGCACAAAGTGAAAGCGAAAATGCGCCCTTTTAAGAATAGAAGGATTAACGGGCACATGCATCATTGTCAATTGCATTCGCAAACGGTGCAAATCGCAATTTTCAGCCGTTTGCGAATGCATTTGACAAAATTGGGATTCATCATGTTTTTCACAATTTTAGAAATCGCAATCACGTATCGATTTCTAAAATTGCGATTGCATTTAAGAAATCGCAATTTGAGATTTCTTAAATGCAATGCATGAACATTTTAAATTTGCGAATTCGCAAATAGGGAGAGGTAAATTACCATGAAGTTAAACTTCATGGTAATTTGCGAAAACTTTCAAAAAAGCACAAAAGTGCATTTTTGAAAGTTTCATTTTACACACACACATGCCCTTGGGGCATGTGTGTGTGAAAAATGCACTTAAATTAAATTTCAGAGGTGTGGGGGGGGGGGGGGGTCCTTTGGACCCCTCCCCTGCACCCTTGAAATTGCATTTTCAATTTGGGATTCGCAAATTGAAAATTACTTCCCATTCATTCCTAGGGGCCCATAGGAATCAATGGAAAGGGATTTGTTCATTGCGATTGGCAAATTGTGAATCGCAATTAAGGAAATTCAAGAAATCGCAAAACAAATTGTGATTTCTTGGTGCATAGCCGTTTGCGATTTCTTAAATGCGATTCCTTAATTTTCGCAATTAAGAAATCACAAACGGCAACAATGATGCATGTGGACGTATGAGCAGTGGCAGTCCTTATAGCAAATGAACAAGTAACAGAATATATGGATATGGGAAAAGGTTTTTTGTCAGCCTGTAAAGCCTAGCTCTATGCTGCGAACCAGGGTCACCAAAGTTCTTTAATAGATTTTATAGTAACCGCCAATACCTGTCACGTGCTTTACCACTGTGTAAAACTTCTGTTTTAATGACTTTTATTCTTTTTTGTTTTTAATGCGGGTGCTACTTGGCCTTTATTGCATCTGTTCTAAAAACCTAAATTTTGCCATAAAGTAAGTTATTTATTTATTTTTTCATTTATTTCTTCTAATAATTTATTCAGTTATTGTAATTCACACTTTATCGCTAAGAAGTCCTGGAATCGAGATTGCCTGTTATATATTTTTTGTCATATATTTTATGGCTACGGCTGATAAATTGAGCCCAAACCTCCAGGTAAAATCATGAGAATAAATGATGGGTTACCAGAGATATATTTGGGTGGAAATAAATTTTTAATGTTAAAAGTCAATGCTAGCCACAGTGTTATGCTCTGAAACCAGAGTTTGTGCTTTTCCAGACCAAGCACTCTTTAAACATTTTATATACACACAGATTTACATGTATGATTCAATGTCTATATATGTGTGTGATGTAAAGTGCTCTGACATCCTACAATGGTATGAGAGATGCTACAAAACAAACGAAATACATGTGACAGAGAGGCTATTACTTCAATATAAAATACTAAGGGCCAGATGTACAATCTGTGTTTATATGCGCGAATGGGTTTGCGAACCAGTTTGCGCATGCAAAAACCTATTGGGCCATGTACATAGCCTATTTCACGAGTCGCAATTTGTTTGTGACTCTCTAAATAGGTTTTGCAACTTGCTATTTGGAAGGGGCATTCCCTTCCAAAAAACAAGTCTCAAAACCATGTACAAATGTTTTGCGGTCGCAAAACAGTCACAATTACCACCTACTTCAAGTAGATGGTAATGCATTCGCAAATGGGAAGGGGTCCCCAGGGGACCCCTTCCCCTTTGCAAATGCATGTAAAATTATTTTTAAGGTCAGGCAGTGGTCCCAGGGACCTCGCCCTGCCCTTAGAAAATGAAATGAAAACATTTCATTTTATTTTTTATTTTTTAAATGCATGGTAAACAGGCTGCATTTTTTTTTAAACTGCTTTATTTAAAAGCAGTCTGAGACATGGTGGCCTGCAGAGCCCAGCAGGCCACCATCGTTGGGAGGGCTCCCCTTCCCAATGGGCTCACAAATTGTGAGAGGCTTTTTAGCAATTTGCGACCCTATTGGGACTCCCAAACAGTGTTAAACACACTGTTGTACATTTCATTTAGCGACTCGCAATTTGCTACTCGCAATGTGTCGCCAATTGGGAGGCGCTAAATGAAATGGTCGTACATCTGGCACCAAAATCCTTAGTACTTTGAGTATTTGTTTTGTGTGCACACATGTGTATTTTTTTCGAATTACTGTTTTAATGTTTGAAATTTAACACATACAAAGTGCTTGGGGGTCCCCGGCTTCCAGTGGTGACTCAATGGGGGTCCTCAGGAGTCAAAAGTTTGGGAACCACTGATCTACACAATAATTCCTATCAGCAATTGCAGGGTTGCGGGTTCTTATTCGTAATACTCAATATCTTCGCCCCCTACACAGAATTACAGATACACTAATATCGTAACTGGGGAGGACCAATTACCAGGTAATAGTCCGGAATACTTGAAAAGTGCCCAAGAGTGAAGAAACATTCAGAAAGTGAAAAGTTGGGGAACTGATTGCAAAGAGCTATGGCACCAGTGTCATAATCACATACACCTCATTTATTTATTCCTGAAAGCATCTGTAAATGTAGTAAACATAATAAAGGGAATTTCTGCTGTTTGTTCAGAGCCTCATTTGCTGTTTTTTTAATTTATTTTTTTATTTTTCACTGGTGCCAGCATTATACATCATTGTGACATATTAATGCGAACAGCAGAGAAGAGAAAACTAAAAAAGACATAGAGAAAGAGGGAGAGATATTTGTAGAATATATGATATAAAGATTGCCTGAGTCATCCATGAGGAGGCAAGATGGCGGTCTTTCCTTAGACCGCAATGCAGGCACCACACTTGAGCTCCACGTTATGACCAGAGGGATGCCGCCTCCTACATACCCCATAACCCCCTGAATGCCGAGCGTTGAAAGTGAATGACATTAAAAAATGTGGAGCAGTTGTCAGGAATCAACTTGTGAGGATTCCAAGTTGTTATCTGCCTAGTATTCACTGATTGGATGGGCCATTCTGACAGCACTTTCAAACTCACTGGTCTGTCTCTATAGAGCACCGACTGACTCGCTGAATAAGACCGATTTCACCGGCGTGGACCCAGACGCTGAAGAGAGAGCCACCAGCGTCATCGACTCCATTGAAGCTGGCTCCACTCCTACTCCTGCTGCTATGCCTCCCAAAGCGGTAGCGGCTGCTACATCGGCGGCAGCACGGGCCAGGGCGGCCAAGGCGCTCCGCGTAAATGCAGAACGGCAGGCTGAAAGTAGAGCACAGAGCAGAGGCGGGCGTGGTAGGGCGCACACACCCGCAGTGCGGGGAAAGAAACAGCAGACCCCCTCCGAGGAAGGAGACTGTAATTCACTGAGGCAAGAGGCACTGGCAATGCGCAGAAACCTGCAAAAAAGGATGCAGCAAGTTCTACCGCCGCCCCGGGCAGCACAGTAATTGATCTACTTCGTAAAAATCTCGGAACACTTTCTGTGCAAGATAAGAGACAGCAGGCGGCCTCTTCAAGCAACCTGCCTGAATCTGCCACGAATACCAATAGGTCAATTTGTCCAAACAGTAGCGATGAGCTTCAAGGGGATTGTTCTCAAGTTAAGGAAGTAGTGCATCTAAAGAACTCTGCTCCCAACGTTGAGAAGTCTGATATGCTTGCTCCAACTGTTAGTACTATGGGGGCTACTGAACAGGTTATATGTCTCGAACCCAGCTTCCCTCCCTGCACAGTCACTGACATTGGGGGGGCTAGTTATAGACCATATCACTGAACTAAACGTTTTGAACCTCGCTAATCTATTTTTGAATGGGGGGTCAACCATGGACGTTCCTGCTTCTGTTTTACAAGACACCACATCAATCTCTAGTGCACCCCTGATTTCTGTGCCACGAGATACAGCAGTAATCTCCAGCGCTCCTACGATCACACATCAGGAATAGGGACCCCCCCCGATGAGGATAAAAATCTTAGTCATGAGCTGGACAAAGAAGCAAGTGACTTTGTTTCTTTTTCTGATGAAGCTGGGGTTGAAGAGGATTGGTCGGATGAAACTGAATCTGAAATTGAATCTATGTCCTATATGTCAGATGAAAGCAATAATAGTAATAGGGCAAACGCTAATACCATCAAATCAAAACCATTACACGTGCGGAAAAAAAAAACAACAAGAGGCGGGGATCTCACTTGGGATTATTCTCTGTCTGATCAATTTATGCACCCTAAACACAGTATAAGTAATGCTCAGCCCAGTGTGCGTTCTTCAGTTGATGAGCTCCCCCCTTCAGCTGTAGATACTATTCTACAAGCCATAGCCGCACATAGGGAAGAGACGGCTCATGACAGTGGAAGAGCTCAAGCTGCGCTTTGTAAAGTACAAAGCGTGGTTCGTAAACTCTCTAAAACCTGCAGTTCATTCTGAGAGAGATTACTGAAATTGAAGCGAGTGTACTCTCTAATGAAAACGATGTCGCAATGAATCATGAAAAGATTGAGTCACATGAGAACTCGCTGATGTCAGATGGAAGCTCGAGGATTTCGAGAATCGCCAGCGAAGGAACAACGTTTGCATATTAGGTGTTCCAGAGAAAGCAGAAGGTGAAGATGTCTGTTCCTTTGTGGTAAATCTATTTCGAGATTCTCTGCCTGATCTAACAAACTGGGACTGGGACTTTGAGGTCCAACGAGCCCACAGAATGCCCTTTAATCTACCATCAAAACCCGGGGTTTATCCTCGGGCAATCTTGGTTTACTTAGGTAATTTTTTATTAAGGCAGGCAATCTCTGAGAAAGCAAGGCCGGATTCTAAGCGTACCTTTAAAGACATACCTTATTATACGCACCCTGACTTTTGTCACGCCACTGTTGAGAGGCGCTGGCGACTTCGGATGTTAATCAAGCCATTTCAGGACAAAAAAGCCCAGGCCTATTTGAACAATCCAGCACTGTTTAAAGTAGTTTATGTTGGGCAAACTAAATTTTTTAATCAGAGATTAAAGTTAAAGCATATTTGGATGAGTTAAAATGATTTACATATAAATTAGCATAAATCAGTACCTTATTCACCATGTTCATACGGATTTATAATTGCCCTTGGCTCTAATTTATAAGACTAGAATAAGGTATTATTGCTTAACTATGTGTGCCTTTTTTCTCTTTTTTGATTTTTGCCTTGATTGATGGTGCAGTAGGCGCAGGATTGTTTTCTATTTTTCTTTTTTTTAAATTCTTAATTCTTACTATCTTACTATGCTACCTCACTTGTAAGTGGGGGATAGGGGGTAGAGGGGGTCTTTTATATGTATTTTTTTTGGATATGTTGAATATTGTTTGCAACCCTGTGGGGTTTCATACGTTATGTTATTACATGTTTCACGGTAATTGCTCAAGTATACCACTTCATCACCATCACCTAGACTCCTATGGAGTATGAATGCCTTAGTTTGGGGGGTAGGGGGTAGTCGAGGGGTTGCTGTGGGGTGGGTGGGGTAGGTGGGGGGAGCATTTGAAAATTCGAAAAATAGAACCAGCTACAAGATAGGAGTCATTTTTTTTTAAATCTAGTTTTAATTCTAGATACCACGTTAACCAAGTTAGACCAAAATCAGTATAAAGAGCAACATGAACTTAAGCAGCAGAGGAAAGGGCCAATATTGAATACATCTAATACGTTCTTATGGGGAAGATGACCATTCAAACCTGGAACGTTGCAGGTCTTCTATCTATAGATAAGCGCCAACGGTTAGGTGAAATAATTAATCAGAACCCTGTTGACATTATATGTCTCCAAGAGACCCACCTACCCTGGGATAAGAGGATATTACTCAGAATCAGGGGATATAATCTATTAGCCTGTACGTCACAAACCTCTAACATTCGGGGGGTAGCTATACTAGCCAAAGCCTTTCTTGGTCAAGCAACACGTAAATTAGTCGACCCACACGGCAGGTGGGTTATTGTAAAACTTTCCCCTGGCATTACCATATGCTCAGTCTATGGGTCCAACCAGGACGATCTTGCAATTTTTGAAGAACTGGAACTTGAACTCGCAGCTTGGCAGGGCCCACTTATTATATGTGGGGATTTAAATATCTCACTTAACTTATCCACTAATAGACACGTACACCAAAAATATGCGGGCCGTAAGCCACGTGTCTTCAAGGCTATTAGCAGGCTCGTAGATAGCTTCGGCCTGGTTGACATGTGGGATGCCAAGAATTATCCGGACCCTGGCTATACGTATTTTTCCTGCCCTCACAGTAAGCATGTCCGAATAGATTATATGTTTGTGTCAACTAAGCATGGGCGAATTTTGAGAATTCGCGATCCGCGAATTTGCGGATTTGCGAATTTGCGATCCGCAAAATTTGCGAATATGTGCGAATTTGCAGATTTTTGTTTTTTTTGCGTGTTCGCGGGGTTTTTTGCATTTTTCGCGGGGTTTTTGCGTGTTCGCGGGGATTTTTGCGTCTTCGCGAGCTGCTTGCATAGCGAAGTTACCCATGTAGTCGTTTATGGGAGAGGGAGAGAGAGATAGATAGATAGATAGATAGATAGATAGATAGATAGATAGATAGATAGATAGATAGATAGATAGATAGATAGATAGAGAAAGAGAGGGAAATAGAGAGAGAATGAGAGAAAGAAAGAGAGGCCGGATCTCTGAAGGGCCAGATTCCTGAGTTGCCCCTACAGAACATACAGCTTTTTATTTTTAGCAAAATGCATATGAAAATTGTGCTGTAAAGGTCTCTTTTAGTGCAACCCCTCCTGACAACTCAAAATGGGTGTATTTGCCATCCTCTCCCTTCTTCCTGTTTTTTATATCTGTAAGTGCTTCCTGATGAGGTTTAATTCCTTGGACAGGTGCCTCGTTGCCTACTTGTAACTATTCTCTGACCCTGCTTCAAGGGTCAGAGCATGGCCAGAGAATAGTTGCAAGTAGGCAACGAGGCGCCAGGAAGCAATTAGCAGCAGGTGTCCAAGTTGAAGTTAATTTGTTTGTAACCTTTTTGTAAAAGGTTACAAAGAAATTAGGTTCAACTTTTGCACCTGCTACTGTAACCCTTGCTTGGCTGAAAATTCGTCCCCGCTGATTCGCGGATTTTACCGCGATTTCGCGAGATTCGCGGATCGCGAAATCGCAGAAAATCCACAAATTCGCCCGCGAAATGGATTTTACGCCCACCCTTAGTGTCAACTGACCTAGCCATGCAATCCACAATCACCAAACTCCCTAAAATTATTTCCGACCATAACGCATTAACCCTCACAATTAGCATTACAACCACAACAAGACAACACCGGGCTTGGACGTTTGATCGAAAACTTCTAGCCAATAAAGAGTATACTAACTATATTGCCAGCTGGGCCCAAGAATATTTTGATACCAATTGCTATAGTGCCCCAAGAAATGTTGTCTGGGACTGTTTTAAAGCAGCGGTCAGAGGAGAAACAATGAGTTTTCAAGCTAGGGCTCGGAAGTTAAGGAGTTAAGAATATAGCCAAAAAATACAGGAGCTGGCTAAGGCTGAGAAAGAACATATTACACAAATTTCACGTGGTAATGATGGAAAGCAAGCTATGTGTCAGCTATTAGTGTTAAAATCTGAACTTAACTCAGGCCTAAGTCAAAAAGCTGCCAAAACCTATAAAGTACATCAGAAGGACTTATATGAAAATGGCGAAAGAGTCGGCAAACAACTTGCTCTCCGTACTCATCAAAAAAATGTACAGGCAAGAGGGCAGATACTCACACAGATCCCTGATATAATTAATGCGGTCCAGCAATACTATCAGAACTTATATCAGGATGATAAAACTTAAAATAGGGTTGAATCAGACACTTATCTGAGCAATCTTTTCAATAACCCCGAAGCATGTAGGATTTTAGACGATATTGCTCGAGAGGATCTTGAGAAGGAAATTACCCTTGCGGAAGTAAAGTTAGCCCTGTCTTCACTTGCCTCAGGAAAAGCTACAGGTCCGGACAAAATCCCCCTTGAACTGTACAAAATCCTGAGTCAGTATCTGGGCCCCCTTATCTACGATCTATTTCTGGGGATCCAATGGAATGGTACTCCTCCAGACTCATGGAAGGAGACAAACATAATTGTCTTTCCGAAAAAAGGGAAATCCCCAGACCAACTTACATCATATTGTCCAATCTCTCTAATTAATTCAGACTCTAAATTATATGCTAAAGTAATGGCCATTCGGCTCAGCAGGGTCATCGAGCATCTGGTCTCCCCGTGGCAGCATTGATTTATCCCGGGAAAAGGTACCACCAATCATACCCGAAGGGCTATCACTCTATTTGATATAATGTCTGCAGCGGGGGGCCAGATGTCGATGATTCTGCTAGATGCCGAAAAGGCCTTCGATCGTGTATCATGGAACTTTCTTTGGGCTGTTCTGGCACGAAACAATTTTGACCCCAAATTTGTTAAATCTATTAAAGCAATGTATAGTGGTCCCAAAGCAAAATTGCAGATCATGGGCTCTGAATCAGGCATCATTACCATCTCTAGAGGTACCAGGCAAGGGTGTCCTTGTTCGCCTAGATTATTCGCCCTATATATAAATCCCTTAATTTTAAAGCTCCTTGAAGATCAAATAATTAAACCTGTTATAACTGGCCAATTCGAAACCAAGGTTTTGGCTTACGCCGACGACATTGCGATATTTACACCAGATCCTATAGAAGCAATGAAGGAAATAGAGAATCTAACACATTAGTATGGATATTACTCTGGATACTCCCTAAATAGAGGAAAGACAATTATGCTTTGTACGGATAATATAGTGTGTGCAGATCCTAGGAGAGCCAAGAAAGCTACGTATCTGGGGGTTAGTATTAGCCCTGATATAAAGCTTATCTCCAAACTTAATTATGAGCCACTACTAAATCAAAGTAGAAAAGATCTTGATCGTGTTAACAGTTTACATCTCTCAATTAAAGGCAGGGGAAACTTTTTAAAAATGAATGTCCTCCCTAGGGCACTGTATCTGTTTCGAGCCATCCCTCTGATTCTAGAAGATAATACCCTTAACATTTTAGATTCTCTCATGTATAAATTTATGTGGCAGCAGGGTAAGAGTAGGAGGTCCCTCAAACTCCTCTCACTCCCCCAAAATAGGTGAGGTCTTGCAATTCCGAATATGTTATTCTACTTTTGGGCTTCATTCCTTCAACAAATGGCTCCTCTTCTATTTTCTATCCCTTTTCTAGATGATACCGAAGCTATAATGATTCCATCTATTTATGAGCTTACACTGGGGCAGAGAGCTAAAGGCCTCTTCCTGAGGCAAGTAGAAGCAAGCTACTACAAAAAGAAAACATTTAAAATCATATCCAATGCTTGGAGGATATGGTCCAAAATGACTAAATGGATGCAAATATCCAAAATAAACAGATACACCCCCCTTTGGCATTCTAATCTACTTCCGGGCCTAGAGTTTGATGTCATTTAAAAAAAATGGGAATCTCTAGGAATAAACACTGTTGGGGATTTTCTGCTGAGAAACTATGAAACCACCTTTTTAGATCTACAGACAAAATGTCATCTATCTAATGGGGACTACCTTAACCCCTTCCAGGCTCATGACGAGCTGGGCTCGTCATGAAGTAGCCTCCTACCAGGCTGATGACGAGCCCAGCTCGTCATACATAATGTACTTTTGAAAATCCCAGCACAGGAGAAAAATATCACTAGCAGCGATGGTGTTAAATTTGTTCAGGTATGTGCTATACTCAAATTAAAAGCGCCTTGTGTCAGCACGGGAAGAATTGATATTATTGAAGCAATTGCCAGAAAAACAACTAGAATCGGCACAATTTATGAATTATTAATGGTTAAACTCCAAGATAACTTAGAAAAAACTGAAGCAACCTGGGCAGATAAACTGGCTAACCCTAATGTAGATATGGATAGAAGCTTAGAATTAACATATCGTCGCCTTATGTCAGCTAGCTTTAAAGCCCAGACGTATAAAAATATCTTTAATCTATACTATACTCCCGCAAAGTTACATGCTTGGGGTAAGAGGGAGAACGATCACTGTCCCAGATGTTTAATTGGTCCAGCTACATTAACTCATATGTTTAGTGAATGTAGGGAGCTAGCCCTAATTAAAAGAATGATGTCTAATTTCTGAGAAGAGGTGTTTGGCCAAAAAGTTCCTGAATCTCCTACACTGTATGTGCTTGGATATGACAATACACTTAACCTTAATACTCATGAGGAAGCATTGCTATTTATTGGAACCGCTGTTTTAAAAATCATATTGTCATCATGTTGGAAAGAAATTAATCCACCAAGTTTTCAAATGTGGCTCGCCCGTCTCCTTGCTGTTTTTAATCTTGAGAAGGCTATATTTTCCACTAAAGTGCTTAAAGCTTCGAAACGTGGCGAGGAGATTTGGTCCCCCATAACTATCTGGAAGTCCGGGGTTCAACCACGCATGTCCTATTGTCCTAAAGCAGTTACAAATTAGCTTTGTGTCCTCTTCTCTTGAGCCCTTTTTCCTTTTGCTTTTTTCTCTTGGTTTTTTTTCTTCTCTCTCTTTTTTTTCTTCTCTCTCTTTTTCTCTTCTCTCTGACAGTAACAGAAGGGTGGGCAATGTGACAACTTTATGAGTCCGAAGCAGTCCTAGCCAAGGCGGGAGGTCCTGGATTCTTCAGCTTACATATGGAACAGTTATGGGACTGACAAATCCCAGAACCTAAGCACATATTTTTTTATATCATATATTCTTTTTTTTTTTTTTCAGAACCAGTAACGAGAGCAGTCATAATACAGAGTACATAATCAAATGATCCAATAATAACAGAGCAATAACAGAGCAAAAGAAAAAAGGTCACAATTGCAGCTTAAGGTATGCACTTTGAGCCAAGATTTCAGATGTCTCTTGTTCGATTTGCAACTTAAACCCATATAGTAGGTAATCCCTTACCTGTAACCGTACTTAAAAAAGGAATGCTGGGGAAGCCCATATTCCTCTTGCAATGAATCAAACGGTCAAAACCCCTGGTAATCATACAGTTGGACAAGATTGCCCCATAAAAGAGTGTAACTGTGGAGTGTAGGTAACAAGCCTTTCTTGGTGATTTCCTGCCATATCTTTGCTATATCCCTGACTATCTTGAACCTAGCCCTCTTTTAATAATTAGGGTCTGTTAGTTTGTGAAGTACATATCTGATAGCAGGGCCACATGCAAGTTGATATCCCATTGAGAGCAGCCTAGATTCATACCTTATTAGCAGGCTGTGGATCCGCCCAGCAAATGATTTCCAGCAGTATAATTTAAAATCCAAAAGCTTGAATCCCCCTTGCTTGTATGCGAGGTTAATAAGACGTATAGCACGACTGGCCCTCCTATAGCCCCATATGAAGCTGCCAATCACACTTTCCAGACTCTTAAAAAAAGAGTCTGGTACATGAAGCGGGTTTGAGTGGAATAAATAAATACATTTAGGCAGTATGTTAGAGGGAGAAGGGTGGTGGTGACCGGTGCGGGGGCTGGGGTGGGACAGGCAGTTAGGGAGGGGTAGGAATGAGGCAAGAGAAACAGAAGGATAGAAGGGGTAGAAGGGGGCGAGAGGGAAGGAGGTCTGAAGCCCTGGAAGATAGAGCGCGGATGAGATAAGAGCGAGAGACTGGGGGAGCGATACGGGAGGGAAGAATGGATTGAGGCACAGCGAGCGGCGAGGCACGGGGGTACAGGGAGCCAGAATGGACACAAGGAGGCAGGGTGGGGATGGGTGGAGACAGGGGAGGTATCAGGTTTGGGGCAAGTGGTTTAGAGAGGTGGAAGGCAGTGAGAGGGGTGGTTTTAGGTCTCGACTGGGGAACTCTACTATGGTTTGTGCAAAGGATGCCCCCACTGACCTCTTTGAGCTATGTAAAGCTTATCCTTCACGAACCCTGGAAGTAATTCCTCCAGTGACTTAGAACCTAACACTTTGTGGATATCTATATGGGCTAGACGCGTCCAAGCCCAAAGATGTTTGGGAAAAAATTACTGAAAAACATAAACCCAACGAAGCACTGCGTCCCTGTGAAGCCCGGTCATCTGCTAACCTTAAGGCGGATTAGTCCCATCCAATGGGCCTGTGGAGTTAGTGCTTAGAAATTAAAAGCAAGCGCCACTTCAACCGATCGCGAAAGCGATCGAATTGTAAAAAAAAAAAGCCTGCTAGTGGTGCGCGCGCGCCACTGCGAACATATGTCTTCAACTACCGTGGCTGTCAAGCCTTGATAATTGAAGATATATGGCCTACGGTGCGCGTAACAGACACCAATAGGCCATAGGCGGAGCTACGCGACCGCCTATGGCCAATTGGTGGTTCTGTTAAAAAACAGAACATGAAGGCCGATGATAATGGACTTTGAAAATAGCTAGCATGAACTGCGTGGAATTTCCAGGTCCATTTTCAAAACGCCGGGAATAGGGCTCTCGCTGTGCGAACACTGCTACGCAGTGTATGCTAGGCTCGAGCCCTAAAAAATCTGGTACAGTACCAGAGTTGCAAATCTGGTCCCAGGAGCGGACCGGCAGACCGGCAGAGAGCGGCCTTGCACCCTGCCAAGCAGGGCTGCAGGACAGCAGCAGCGGCGAAGTCACTGCGTAGCTGCAGGGGAAGAGAGCAGGTCTCTGACCCAAGAGGTCAGGGGTCTTACGTACCTGCTGTCCGATGCGGATATAGCACTTCACTCTGTCTCACACCCTGGGGTGTGTTTCGAGGGTACACTTTGCCAAATGTCTATTTGCTGTCTGCCTCTCTCCCCCTGGTGACCCCGCGGCCTGCACTATCACAGGCTAAGCCATACCCAGCTGCGACCACTAAGACTAGAAGCCGGCAGTCTGTCTCCGCACTGCACACAGCACGAAGGCCTGACACTGCCTATGCTACCCTCTGTGAACCCCTACTCCAGATGGCCTGGCATGAACTATGATTTGCCACTGGTGAACCTGACCCTAGTGCCACTGGACCGGGCAAATACTTTCCTCTCGCTTCACCGTACCGCCTTACTAGGCCCTCTGCAGCTCAAGAGTGCTCTTTTCCATATGACACTCTATGGTTTCACGCTGCACATTCTGGATCAGCCACCACAGCATTGAGCATAGAGAGGCCATCAGATCCGGCTGCCACTGGAGTTCACCAGAGGTCTGGCAACTGGAAATAAATCCTTGTTTACCAAGGTATGCATTTTTCTTTAATGTGAGGTGGAGGAGACCCCACCGATCTTTGTTAAGAAAGGCACCCCACTGTATCCAGAACTAGAAGTACCACACAGGGGATAGTTACATACACTCAGAGCGGTCGCCCATGTCTATGCAGATATGCAGAGCTGTTGTCTGATGCTGGGAGGAATATAGTGAGCTCTCCCCTCTCCCCTCTCCCCTCTGGGGCTTTCACCAAGCATAATGAAAGCCCAACAAAGCTGCTCCTTGAGACTCCCCGCCATGTGACCTGCTTACCGGAGATGTGTGGGCTGTGCATTGCCGCAGAGCCTGGACCTGGTGCACCTGGCTTGGGAGGAGGTGGTCCGGGGGACCTTGCCCATGTGCTGCCTGTGCACCTATGACTGCTTGCTCTAGTCTAAGACAAGCGTAGCTGACACATACAGTTCACCCTAAGACCGTGGAGCCTCCACCTCAGCAGTCCATCATGGCCATGTTTGGGGGTTTCACCATCCCACGCGAACCCTATCATGGAGCTGCAGACCACTGTGGAGAAGCGCACAAACATGTTTGCCGTTCAGGAATCTCAGGTGACAATGGAACTCAACTGGAAGGTCATCGCGCGCTTTCAGTTTCCCTCCCCCGTCGGCTCCACGGAGCCATATCTGCTGCCTACACGTCAGGTTTGCTCTGTGTGTGCGAGGATGTAAAAGAGCACCGAGGTATGCCGCCACGTTCTGCTAGGGGATACCAGGGCTCGCGCAGTGCAGCACAGGGACCCTGCAGCATAGGATAGGGAGCATGACCTAAGGGGATCGAGAACGCCAGGACGTGCATGCAGCGGGAACATTCCGAGGCATACCGAGTGCAGAGCAATGAAGCCAGAGCATGCATCGCGTGAACAGAATGGTGTCTACGAAGATATTGCAGAATGCATAAAGCGTGCCGGAAATAATGCACAACATGATAGTGCCAAGATTTAAAGTATCAATGCTTGTGAGAAAGCTAGACATGCACCATAATAACTCCAAAGGCATCACATGTGTACATGCCGCATGAGGATACCACATATATATTAGTTTGCATGCCCGACAAACACACCAATACATTGTGGAAAGACACATACCACTACCACAAAACATCGTGGCTTGTTATATAAGTGGTGCAAGGCATGCCATATATTCCCCAAAGCATGCTATACAAGTACACAAAGTTGTGTTAGAAGAGAGGACAAGATACCACAGGAATAGACTGCAGCCTGCGAGGGTTGCTTCACAAGTATAATGAAACATGACACGCTAGCACAACAAGGCATTCCTTAAATGCACACTACAGGCCATCCGGGCAGAGTTCAAGGCCTACCACAGAATGTCAATGAAACAAAAAGAGGAGTATCCCCAACGGAGAGTTTGAAAAATTCTCTGGAGGGTGAACTTTCTGGCAAAAAGGAAAAGATTCAACCTTTTGTTTAAAACCCCTCACTCACCAACCTAGTGGTGACATGCTTCATCATCGGGGTCCACCCTGGTGACCTAGCGTTACCAGGATGTGCTTCAACATCTGTACTACAGTGGAGCGGGTTGTGACTGTAGGTGCAAAATCTTTTTAAAAATTGTCCTGGTTTAACTCAAAACATAATTTTTATTTTGGAGCAACTGAACAATATTAAAAATATTAGTGGCGAGATACTGGTAGGTGAGTTACAACCAGAGAATCTCTATATGTGTTTGTGAGAATTGGTCAACATGTTTCTACCAAATGGGCGATTGCCCGGTATTCCTCAGGACTAAAAACAGGTGGACGGGAGGTGTGGGCCCCCTAAAAGGCGCACCCTGTCCAGAACCCCATGTGTTAAGAAGGGCTCAGAAGAGAAAGGGACTCTTCAGGAGAATCTAGACTCACGGAAACCCACAAAGGCTCCGTCATATTCATGTAAGCCAGCTAGCTGCTCCATCATAATATAGCAAAAAGAACAACTGGTGGACAGAATGCAGAACAATATCAGACATTCACCCCAGTACAGAGATCTGGGCCTAAATCCATTGTTTCTTTGCTCACCATGCCATTCCAAATTATTGCCAGCCATATGCAAATCAGTCTTGATTTGCACCCAATGGGAAAAATCCAGCCCGAACTGCCAGGCCAGGTCCTCCCTGGACTGGAAACAAGCATCCTAGGACCGGTTTCGGGCTTTCAGCCCTCATCAGCCAGGATACCTTGATTCCAGTGGCATGAAGAGCACGGGACTCATGTCTGAGCATAGCTGTCCCACTCGGGGTGACAAATGCAAAAAGAACAATTGATGGACAGAATTCAGAACAATGTCATGAATTCACCCCAGTACAGAGATCTAGGCCTAAATCCATTGTTTTTTTACTCACCATGCCATTCCAGTTCGGACCCAGCCATGTGCAAATCAGTCTTGATCCTGCACCCAATGGGAACAGTCCAGCCAGAACTGCCAGGCCTTATGTATTCAAGTGTCCTTTCATTCGGGAAGTGAACACAAAGCAGTACCCACTGAACTATGCACAGAACATATTGCTCTTTGATATGCATGGTATATGTTCTTTGCAGCAGGCATATTACCCCTCTGCGCTACCTTAGATGAGTAAAACAGCCACTAGACAAAACATGCTCCCATCTCTCTCCAGCAGGTACATTGATCACCAAAGTTATCTTGGCACTTGTATTGTTGACCAAAACCTGCTGAATCTACAAAGAACTTTGCAGTGTTTTTAAAGCTCCTGCACTTGTACAAAACCGGTCCCCCCAAACTAAACTGGCCCCCTACCCTTCCAGTTGCCCTGGGAAATGCCTGCTCCTGCCCTTTCACTGCTCCTGTCCAGTCAGTACTCCTGTTCGATCAACTCTCCTGCTTTGTCAATTCCCCTGCCCCCTCCCTTATTCTGGCCCCTCCCTTCTTCTGGCCTGTCACTTCTCCTGGCCCGTCACTTCTCCTGGCCCGTCACTTCTCCTGCCCCGTTCACTGCTCCTGCCCCGTTCACTGCTCTTGCCCTGTCACTGCTCCAGCCCCGTTCACTGCTCCTGCTCTGTTCACTGCTCCTACCCCGTCACTGCTCCTGCCCCGTTCACTGCTCCTGCCTCGTTCACTGCTCCTGCCCCGTTTACTGCTCCTGCCCTGTTCACTGCTCTTGTCCTTTCACCGCTATTGCCCAGTTGCCACT
The DNA here is from genome assembly GCF_964263255.1 of Lissotriton vulgaris. Taxonomy (NCBI): domain Eukaryota; kingdom Metazoa; phylum Chordata; class Amphibia; order Caudata; family Salamandridae; genus Lissotriton; species Lissotriton vulgaris. The sequence continues at coordinate 746,473,971 of NC_141695.1, forward strand.
CTAGCTCATGCCCCGTCACCTCTCCTGCCCGTCACCGCCCATGTCTCGTCATCTCTCCTGCCCCGTCACTTCTCCTGCCCCGTCAATTCTCCTGCCCCGTCACCTCTCCTGCCTGGTCACCTCTCCTGCCCGGTCACCTCTCCTGCCTAGTCACCTCTCCTGCCCAGTCACCTCTCCTTTCCTGTTGCCTCTCCTGCCCCATCACTGCTCCTGGCCCGTCACTTTTCCTGCCTCATCACATTTCCTACCCCGTCACATTTCCTGCACCGTCACTGCTCCTGCCCGTTCACTGCTCCTGCCCGTTCACTGCTCCTGTCCGGTCAGCACTCCTGCCCGATCACCGCTCCAGCCCCATCACTTCTCCTGTCCCATCACTTCTCCTGCCCCGTTCACTGCTCTTATCCGTTCACTGCCCCTATCTGTTCACTGCTCCTGCCGGTTACCGCTCCTGCCCAAGGCTCATCACTGCTCCTGCCCCTTCACTTCTCCTGTCCCATCACTTCTCCTGCCCCATCACTTCTCCTGCCCCGTCACTTCTCCTGCCCCGTCACTTCTCCTGCCCCATCACCTCTCCTTTCCTGTCACCTCTCCTGTCCCGTCACTGATCCTGACACGTCATCTCTCCTGCCCCATCGCTTCTCCTATCCGTTACTTCTCCTGCCCGTCACTTCTCCTGTCCCGTCACTTCTCTTGACTGTCACTTCTCCTGCCCGTTACTTCTCCTACCCTGTCACCTCTCCTGCCCTAGTACCTCTCCTTCCTGTCATCTGTTCTATCCAGTTACTGCTCCTGCCCAGTTCACTCTGTGTACAACATTGACAAATTACACAAGGTGTCAAGTTCCCCACAGTACTCTGTTTGGGGAAAACTCCTATGTAATCACCAACTCTGATCTCACTGACACTTGATATGCTAAAGGCAGAGGGGGGCACATTGTCATTCGAAAGGGGATAATCAGCCTCAATCTGAATGACAATGGGCCTGCCCGCAGTATGAGAGAGCTCGGGGGGGGGTGGGGGGGGGGCGGCTGGGCCTGCCCTCAGTGTGTGCGAACTCAGGGGGGGCTGCTGCAGCCTCTGGAGTTCAACTGAGAAGTATGAGCCGCCACTGGAAGATGAAAGAAAAAAGTTATAGTTTTAAGTAGGACTATTCTTGCCGTCCTGGGATGCTTTTTAGAAAGTAAGAAGTAGGGGAACGGACTGAATTAATTTTTAGAAATAGGGGCACGCCGTGCCCTTCCGTCCCCGCCCACTTCTACCACAGGCTACACAAGCACACCAAAAAACACCAGAAGAGCGTACCACTGATGCTACACCAGCACGTCGAGGCCTGTGGCACATGTGCACCATGACAAACGGGATTTAAGGCAACACATGCATATTCTGGAATGGAAAATCCATTTTAGTCGACGTTTGTGCATATTGGCTCGTTTCCAGGCAAGAGTGCTCCTCCAGAAAACTCATCTAGATAAAGCAATCACAAACTGCGCCTGTAGTTTCATATCAAAGACCCACCTCAGTCACAACACTCGGTACCTGAGAGCGGTGCACAACTGCACTACCTCAGCCAGGATGCCTCAAATTCCTTTTAATGTGCCTTTGGTCGCCATCCCGCCTCCCAACCACTGGAGACAGATGTGCTGTGTGCTCTGCCAGCTGGGCTGGGGATGGGGCTTACCTATGGCTCCCAGGCAGGAATTTCAGGTATCATGGGTGTAAATAAAGCGCCAAGTATCCTCGGCGCTTCATTATGGGGGCCCTGGTTGCGCCATAAGTTTAAAATCAGAGTGCTCCCTGCTCAGCAGCTGTTGCTATTTTTTTTTCATGACCTCGGGAGAGAAGACCACAGTTACGGTAGATCTTGTGAAAAGTCACCTTTTGTGTTTACATTTCTGCACCCGCTAAAAGGTCCACAAAGAGATATAGGTAAACTATTTTTATAAAGTATCCGATATGGTTGTGCTCTTAAATGTGAGGTAGGTAGGAATATAGAGACTTATTCTGCAACATGTTAAGGATACTTCCAGATGTGCGTTCGTCACTGGTTGCTTTAGTGATTCTTTGTTTATCCATATAATATGCAGAACATTTAATTGCTAGTTCTTATTGCCATCTAGCGCATCTAGCCCCTGCTGAGGTGCTTAACCAGAACGCATGCATCTCTGCCCGTTGTTCTGGGTGTGTTAATCTAAAAAATGCTCTAATTCTAATCCATGGGCTCCCAGCTAGTAGATCGTCAGAAGTGGAACTTGTCACTGTGTGAGAGAAAATGTGTAAAAAGTTATTTGTGGTGACATCAGGCAGACAGGCTATGCGGTGCACGGATGACACGTATTTTTCTGGTTCTTGCAGTAATCGCTCTGGTTTAGACAAGACGTTATTTGAGCCGGTGGCTGCAGGTGGGACCTGGTGGTAATTTGAGCCGGTGGCTGCTGGGGTCCATCAGCTCTCTGTTTTTCAGACCGGCTCCTATTTTCATTCAACAGATGCAGGAGAGGGAATACAGAGCTGAAAGACAGAGTTCAAGAAAGTCGAAAAACCGTCACAAAAATGGACAGGTTTCAGGGAGCGCGCTTCAGCAGCATAGCCCTGTAGAACTGGGGCTTTCTGCTGAGAATTGTAACCCTATTTCTGTCAGGGTGCGGACTGCCTTTCAGTATGAGATTGCTGTGATTTTAAAACAAAGCAATACAAAAGGGGATGATGGACAGAACGTTTGAGCAAATCAAACACTCACCCCCAGTCAACTGATCTGGGTTTAATCCATCACCATTCTTTAGCTCACTCTGCCACCCCAGTTCAGACATGGCCATATGCAAATCAGTCTAACCCTGTACCTCATGGGAACAGTCCAGCCCGAACTGCCAAGCCATGTCTTCCGTGGACCGGAAACAAGCATCCTGGGACCGGTTTCGGATTCATAATCCTATCAGCCAGGCTACCTTGAATCCAGTGACAAAGTGAGCAAGGGACTCACGTCTGAGCAAACTCTGCCAACTTAGGGCAAACAAAGCGATACAAAAGGGGATGATGGACGGAGTATTTGAGCAAATCAAACACCCCCAGTCAACTGATCTGGGTTTAATCCATCACCATTCTTTAGCTCACTCTGCCACCCCAGTTCAGACATGGCCATATGCAAATCAGTCTGACCCTGTGCCTCATGAGAACAGTCCAGCCCGAACTGCCAAGCCATGTCTTCCCTGGACCGGAAACAAGCATCCTGGGACCGGTTTCGGATTCATAATCCTATCAGCCACGCTATCTTGAATCCAGTGGCAAAGTGAGCAAGGGACTCACATCTGAGCAAACTCTGCCAACTTAGGGCAAACAAAGCGATACAAAAGGGGATGATGGACAGAGTGTTTGAGCAAATCAAACACTCACCCCCAGTCAACTGATCTGGGTTTAATCCATCACCATTCTTTAGCTCACTCTGCCACCCCAGTTCAGACATGGCCATATGCAAATCAGTCTGACCCTGTGCCTCATGGGAACAGTCCAGCCCGAACTGCCAAGCCATGTCTTCCCTGGACCGGAAACAAGCATCCTGGGACCGGTTTCGGATTCCTAATCCTATCAACCAGGCTATCTTGAATCCAGTGGCAAAGTGAGCAAGGGACTCACGTCTGAGCAAACTCTGCCAACTTAGGGCAAACAAAGCGATACAAAAGGGGATGATGGACGGAGTGTTTGAGCAAATCAAACACTCACCCCCAGTCAACTGATCTGGGTTTAATCCATCACCATTCTTTAGCTCACTCTGCCACCCCAGTTCATACATGGCCATATGCAAATCAGTTTGACCCTGTGCCTCATGGGAACAGTCCAGCCCGAACTGCCAAGCCATGTTTTCCCTGGACCGAAAAAAGCATCCTGGGACGGGTTTCTGATTCATAATCCTCATCAGCCAGGCTATCTTGAATCCAGTGGCAAAGTGAGAAAGGGACTCAAGTCTGAGCATACCATGCCAACTTAGGGCGAACAAAGCGATACAATAGGGGATGATGGACGGAGCGTTTGAGCAAATCAAACACTCACCCCCGTCATCTGATCTGGGTTTAATCTATCACCATTCTTTAGCTCACTCTGCCACCCCAGTTCAGACATGCCATATGCAAGTCAGTCTGACCCTGTGCCTCATGGGAACAGTCCAGCCCAAACTGCCAAGCCGTGTCTTTGCTGGACCGGAAACAAGCATCCTGGGACCGGTTTCTGATTCATAAACCTCATCAGCCCGGCTATCTTTAATCCAGTGGCAAAGTGAGAAAGGGACTCAAGTCTGAGCATACCCTGCCAATTTAGGGCGAACAAAGCGATACAAAAGGGGATGATGGACGGAGCGTTTGAGAAAATCAAACACTCACCCCCAGTCAACTGATCTGGGTTTAATCCATCACTATTCTTTAGCTCACTCTGCCACCCCAGTTCAGACGTGGCCATATGCAAATCAGTCTGACCCTTTGCCTCATGGGAACAGTCCAGCCCGAACATCCAAGCCATGTCTTCCCTGGACCGGAAACAAGCATCCTGGGACTGGTTTCGGATTCATAATCCTCATCAGCCAGGCTATCTTGAATCCAGTGGCAAAGTGAGCAAGAAACTCACGTCTGAGCTTACCCTGCCAACTTAGGGCAAACAAAGAGTTACAAAAGGGGATAATGGACGGAGCGTTTGAGCAAATCAAACACTCACCCCCAGCCAACTGATCTGGGTTTAATCCATCACCATTCTTTAGCTCACTCTGCCACCCCAGTTCAGACATCGTCATATGCAAATCAGTCTGTCCCTGTGCCTCATGGGAACAGTCCAGCCCGAACTGCTAAGCCATGTCTTCCCTGGACCGGAAACAAGCATCCTGGGACCGGTTTCGGATTCATAATCCTCATCAGCCAGGCTATCTTGAATCCAGCGGCAAAGTGAGCAAGAAACTCACATCTGAGCATACCCTGCCAACTTAGGGTGCTTGATTCCGGTCCAGGGAAGACATGGCTTGGCAGTTTGGGCTGGACTGTTCCCATGAGGCACAGGGTCAAGGCAGATTTGCACATGGCCATGTCTGAACTGGGGTGTGGTGGAGTGCAAAAAAACGATGGATTTAGTCCCAGATCTCTGTACTGGGGTGAAAGTATGACATTGTTCTGCATTCTGTCCATCAACTGTCGTTTTTACATTTGTCACCCCGAGTGGGACGGGTATGCTCAGACGTGAGTCCCGTGCTCTCCACACCACTGGAATCAAGCTATCCTGGCTGATGACAGCTGCTAGCCAGAAACCGGTCCTAGGATGGTTGATTCCGGTCCAGGGAAGACATGGCATGGCTTGACTGTTCCCATGAGGCACAGGGTCCAGGCTGATTTGCATATGGCCATGCAGCAGACGCCTGTCTTGTTTTATATAAAAAAAGCTGTTCCTAGAATAACCCTCAACAGCTGAGTTTGTCTTAATATTGAAGATTAAAGCACCCGAATATCTGCATCTTCCCAACGTTAAGAATGCTGCGGGAAAAACATACCAAAACCACCATTAGTTGGCGTATGTTTACACGGTGTCCATTTCTATGTGAAGGGGGAAAAGTTTCTTTCAGCTGTGGCATCTAATTGTAAATAATATTTGTAAGCATTTAAAATAGCAAATACAAATACAAAAAAAGTAAACTTTCTGAAGAATTTAGTAACCTGTTACTTTTTGTTAAAAATGTATACATGTTCTTTAGAGTTTTGAAAAAAAGCTGACATCGCATTTGAAATGGTTTTAAATAATGTCAACTTTTTGCTAAAATATTATGACAGTTTTATAGATAAGAAAGGTTTTCAGTTGTCTGTTAAAGGCTTCTGTCCATCACTCCCACTCCAGATTGAGTTATCAACAAAGGTAGCTTAAAACACCAGAAATTATCAATTCGATGAAGCCAGTAACTCCAATTTTCTATCCCTTCGGATTTTACTTCCCGCTCAGAATGGTGGCCTAAGTATTCTTTTGCATGAGATTTTATGCCACACATCAGTTTTGATTAGAACAATAATTCAAAGGTAGTAATCTCTGAAATGTTCCTATGAACAGAATGGAACTTTGGATTGAGGATACGAGCACTGTTTTATAAGTAAATCTCTCAGTATACTAGATCATGATATAGAAGTATGAATTTGTGATGTTTTGTTATGCCAACTATGATGTAGCTTATTCCCATTCATGACCTCTCAATTTCAAGACAAGCATTTTCTAAAATCAGAAAATATCCTTCCAAATGTAAATGCTATGCGAAGTCAAACCATACTTTTCAAATACCGCCTTTAACAACAAAGTCCTATTCCTAGGGCGATCACATGTTGATGGAATCCCTGCATTTCTCGCAGCATTCCTTAAATCAGTTTTGACCAATTTCGAGGAGGTAGATTACACTGGTGCAAAAAAAAAACATAAGAGCGCTGTGTACTATGGATACTGTCACAATGATGTGAATGACCCTTTTATTAAAAAAACCTTCTGTAACCGTCCTGTGGTGTAACGTATTGATCATCACTCTGTACTACGCTGGGCTAAGGTCTAACACTTTACTTTATAAATTCCCCAATACTTAAAAAACAGACAAACAAAATAAAACCTGCTGCAGCAATCTACACATAAGAATGCATGATGCAGCTCAGGTTTCTGTACCAGCAAAGCAATATAGTGCCTAAAAGTTTCTCATGGAAATGAATGGATCTCAGGATAGACCTGATAAAATCTCTCCAGACAGCATCTATTATGAATCTCAACAATTCGTAAAAATCAACTTGTCTAGTTAAATAACACTCTGTGTACATATTCCAAAGCTATGATATGCAAATTAACATATTATAACAGTTCCTCCTCAACTACACCATTCAAACCAATGCAACCATCCCCACATCATTAGTACTTCCAACCACAGTTCTATTTTCTATTAGTGGGACCACGTCCAGCGTTAATAGCTTTACTACTATTGTGGGAGGGGTTATGAGCAGGTGATCCTCCTTTCCAGGGTTATATACGTATCAAAAGGGTAATTCCTTACTTGAAATCAATGTAGTAAACCAAGTTGGTTTGAGTGAAAAGTGATTCTTTTTATTCATCACATTGTTGTGTCCGTTTCACTCATTTGTGATTTTCCTCAAGGATTTATCCGAGGACCCGCGAGACCCGCTCACCTTAATGACCAACACAAATTAGAAGTTAAATACACTGTTTTATCACAACCTGAAAATGTACAGACATTTTGTTGATACTATGATTTTGGACTCTAACGACTAGCCTTGAGAAAGCCCTGGCCCTACCTGCCACATAGGGCGAAACAAGTGTTGGCTGTTCATTTTCTCCACACTTTAATTTATGAAAAATCACAAATGAGTGAAACAGACACAACAATGTGGTGAATAAAAAGAATCACTTTTCACTCAAACTAACTTGGTTTACTGTGTTGATTTCAAGCAAGGTGGCAACTAGGATTTTTTTCTTTATTACAGAGTAATGACGTTCAATAGTAGTTAAGGTGCATGAAGTGAACCCTGCAGTTTTCTCAGAGGTACTGTCATTCTGAGACAAGACAGCACAACCACCAGTGTCACTGGCATCAACAGTGACAATGGTTTTTGCGTTAACATTGAAAGCAACCAGAATACCTGCATTACAGATTTCAAGCTTAATGTTTTCAAAACAAATTTGTTGATCTGTTCCCCAAATGAAATTGACACCCTTCCTCATAAGTACCTTTAATGGTTCAGTTGTACTCGCAAAGTTCCTGACAATCTTGGAGTAGTACTCAATTAATCCAAGGAAGGAACGCAGCTGATCTCAGTTACTAGGAATGGAAGCCAATTTTATGGAAGCAAGAAAATCTCTCTTAGTTTGATACCATCAGAAGAAATGGAGTGACCTAAGTACTCCACCTCTGAGGCAAGGAAAGAACATTTTTCCCTATGTAGCGTTAAACCGGATTCCAAAAGTCTGGCAAGAGCTTCCTTTAACGCTAAGTTGTGGCTGCTCACTCTATCACCAAAAACAAGGTTATCATCTTGGAAGTAGATTATATTTTTTGGACCTTTAAACACTTCTGAGACCATTCTCTGAAAAACACTAGCAGCCGAGGACAAACTGAAAGGCATTCCAGTAAATTAAAAGATGCCTTTCATGGTGATAAAGGCTGTCAAATGTTTAGAGGAGTCAAGTAAAAGTATTTGGTGATAAGCGTGACGCAGGTCCAGTTAAGAGAAAAATGTTGCTCCTTATAACAATACCATTAACTCGTATTCTGAATTAAACTCCTCAAATCAACACAGAAACGCAAATTGTCATCTGCCTTCTCCGTGATAACAACAGGAGAAACCCAAGCAGAACACTCAATGGGTTCAATGACACCAATGGATAACATTTCATCCAACATCTTCTTGACTTCTCCCCTCACCTTAATGGGAACCTTCATAAGCTTATGTTGGGCAGGGATGGCTCCAGGTTTAAGTTTAATGGTCAAATATCTACACATGTCTGTATTACAATCGATCAAGAAGGGAAAGGTGCATCTTTTAACCATCAAGAGAATCAAAAGGTAACTCTGACAGAAGAGAACATAGGAGGACGGGAACAAAGGCATCAGCAGACAGAGGTAAATGGATAATTCATCCTGTAAATGAATGGCCATCTCCTCATCAATGTTATGACCCCCATGGTACCTGGTCCTGAGATTGATTCTCTTCTCCTCAGTTGTAGGACCCTGTTTCCAACTCTGCTGTTGGTATTGACTTGTTTGATGGCAAAATAACTCAGTTTAGAACAATCAGAGAAATGGTGTGTCTCAAACGTCTCGGTATGAGATAGTGTAAGTCCTTGTTCTTGATGGCCCTCATGTGTTCAATTACTCTCTCTTTGGCCATGAGTGTGGTGCTGCCTACATAGCTGACATTACAGGGGCACTCCTATATGTACACTACAAATGTGGAGCTACATGTAAGGAAATGGTTGATGGGAACAATGGTACCTGTGGTGGAGTTGCAGTACTCTTTTTTCATTCGGCTGCTGTGACAGGCTTTGCAGTGGCTGCATGAAAAAAGCCTTGAAGATTGATACCTCTTCTGTAATCAGTGGAGTTGATGTCATGATGATCGAGTGTATCACGGAGACTACGTCCTCGTCTGTAGGAGATATTAGGCCTGTCTGGAATGGAGGTGCCTATAATAGGGTCTTTTGTGAGTATTTCCCAATTCTTGGTTAAGATTTTGTGTATCTCCTTGGAATTCCCATTGTGGGTAAGTATAACCCTGGTGGGGTTGTCATCCTCCCAAGTGGGTATCTCTGAAGTGTTTTTTCTCTAGGATTGTAGATCTATTCATATCTGTTACCTTGTTGATGGCCCTGCGAAGAACCCACTCGGGGTAACACCTTTCGGTGAATCTAGCTCTCATGGTCTTTTGTTCTGCCATATAGGCTGTATCAGAACTGCAGTTGCGTTCGGCCCTCAAGAGTTCCTCATAGGGAATACTTCATTTGAGATTGTCTGTGTGGCTGCCCATGGCATGCAGAAGGGTGTTACCTGCAGTCGTCTTCCTGAACAGCTTTGTGCGGATCTTGCTGTTAAGTTTTTCTACCTTGGGATCTAGAAACTCCACTCCTATCCTGCTTGTGTTGCTGGTGAGTGTGAGATTGTACCTATTGGAGTTGAGTCTGCCAATGTAGTCGCTGGCTTCATTGTCAGTACCTCTCCACATCGCAAACACAAACAGGTCATCAATGTACCTGAGCTATAGAACCGCCTTTTTGAAATCCTTCTCCAAGGTGGTGTTATTTCTGATTTCTACCTCCCATGCACCCAAGAACAGATTCGCAAAACTGGGAGCGAAGCATGTACACATGGCAGTCCCAAGAGTCTGTTTAAATATACCTCCATTAAACATGAAGAAATTGTTGTTTAGACAGTATCTGATCATATCAATAAGCATGTTGGTATGTTTCATGTGGCATAGAGGTCTTCTGGAAGGTATTTGGCACAGGCAGTTATGCCTAGCTCATGCTTAATGATAGAATACAGGGAATTAACATCCGTGGTGATCAGAAGGTATTCTTTCTGCCATTCAATTCCGTGGATCTTGTTGAGAAAATCCTTGGTATCCCTTATATATGATGGAAGAGTGACCACCTGGTCCCTCAAAAAGTGATCTACAAATCTGGAGAGATTTTGAAGAGCGCTGCCTCTGGAGGATACAATGGGTCTGCCTAGGGGTTAAGTATGTCTTTTTGTATTTTCAGGAGGAGATACAGAACGGGCAATTTGGGGTGGTCTCTTTTTGAGGAAACAGTATTTTTCCCATTCTATGAGACCTTTGTCCCTCCAGTCCACTAACCTGTGCCATATGCCCATAACACTGTCACTATATTCTGTTTTGTTGGTACTGATGTAGGCCATAGGATCATTGAGTTGACGCATAGCTTTGTCAATGTATATGCCTCTGCTGAGGATGACAATGTTACCTTCCTTTTCAGTAGGGCGCTGTTGTCTTTTGCTAGGTCTTTGATGCCATTTTTTTGAGCAATGGTAAGGTTGTGTGACATTCTCTTGGATTTAGTAAACCAGGTTTTGTGGCTGAATCTGAGAAGCTGACTGGCTACCATGTCCTGAAAGGTATCAATATTGTCATGTGCCATATTAGGTAAAAAAAGGTAGACTTCGGTTTAAAGCTAGTGGATTCTGCTTTGTCATAAGTGATATCATGGTCATCAAGTACTTGGTATACATTGCTGTTTTCTTGAGTCCCACCTCCATCCAGTTCATGTAGGGTTATCAGAGTATCAATGTCACCACTGAGCAGTTCACTACACATGTTATTCCCACTGTTGTTGGTGGCTTCGATGTTTGTAACTGGTTTTAATTTGTGCCATTTTTTCAATTTCACCTTGCGACAACATTTAAACAAATTGATATGTGTGTTGACATAGTCTACAGGTTTACAGGACAGAAGGATGTGTCTAGGCAAATTGTCCTTTTTTTCAAATTACTGAGAGGTGTATTGGTAAGATTAATGATCATGCAGATTACCATATTTTCATCCATTATGCTGTAGTTTTGGAGCGTGTCGATTTGTTTCCCATGCGCCCCTTGTCGTTCCCTCTTCCTTCGCCTTTGCTTAAGTCTCTTCCTCCTCTTCCTCCTCTTGTGTTGGTGCCTCGGCCCCTTCCTCTCTCTCTCCCTCTCCCCATTTGATTGGGTTCCTTGGTTTTGGTTTTTGGTGTGGGATGATTCTCGAGGTTAACGGCACCTGCACAGAAGCCGGTATTTATCTAAAAAGGTTTTCTGTCTTATGGTGGCATCACTCCCAGAGGCTGAGCTTTCTGACATCCTTGATGTCACTGACGTGTCTGTATCTGTGTCGCTTGAGCTGGCTTGCTCCTCTTCTGGCACCCTTTGTGCCACTTTTGTAATTGCTGTGGTGTCATGAGAGGTTTCATAGAGATGGTCGTATTTGTGGCGGTATGTGAGGATTCTTCCAGATTCATAGTCTGCGCAATCCCGGTGTACCTTTCTCGGTTTCCTTGCTTTAATGTCCTCTTTGAAGGTCGTGAGTCTTGATTTCATGTCATCAATAAATTTGGTGATAGTGTTGTGTTCACGCTCATGTTCAATTCATCCTTTATGTGTTTGATTTCCCCTCTCATTTCCCTGTTTTACCACGCATATTTTACCAGAATCTCCAGCATAGTTCTAGAGCTTTTGGCTGAGTTAGCTGCCCACTCTTCTTGCATTTGCGGGTTCAGGGACTCATATGCAGGGGTAGTGTAGATCCTCAGGCCCCTCTTCACCATGTTATTATCAATATAGTACTGTAGGGGGATAACCTCTCACCAGTTGGAAATCTCAGCTTTGCACATTTTCTCCAATTTTCTCAGTTGGTCAGTTACTGTAGATTCTCTTGTCACTGTGGTTGTCATACTGTGCCCTTTCTCTGGCACGCGGGCAAACAGCGTCTGAGCTGCTGTGTGTCTGTCGCACTCATCAACCATTCTGTCAGTTACTAGATGTTGTACATGTCCCAAACGTTTGTGTGTACCATCGGAGTGCCCATCTGTATAATCCAGAGTTCCTTCTATGGCCTGGAATATATATGATGTTTATCCCCGGATGCCATCTAATTTGTTGTTTTAAAATATTTCCTGCAAGCACAAGTTGTTGTCTTAAGCTAGGAAGAGGTGGTCCATGAATTGCTGGTGGACTGCAGTATGGTGATAATGGAAAATATTTATTTGCCTAGGGCAACAAAATATTTGCCCGCTCCTGCTTAGAAACGATTACTTTCTTATGTTGGATCTGTCATTCTGCACATTTTCTTTTGTTGCTCAATTGTTGCCTTCTATGCAGTGCTTAATTTGAACCAGTGTTTTCTGGTGCTCAGCACTGGCACGTAATTGTCAACACCGGAACTTATGACAGTCTGCCACAATGTTGGCACTGTTTGTGCAATTTAGAGTAGGGCACAAGAACAGTTGATTACGAATTCAATATACATAAAAAATTACCAATAAATACTGCCCCTGCCATTCCCATAGTTGTTAGGGCCTGGAAAAGTCTGAATTGGCACACTCGTAGGAATGTGATGGCTAGTTTTTGTGTTGGTTCTGCCATTGACAGTGTTGGCAGGGGCAATGGGTGGTGCAAGCTGTAGTGGCCCACTGAGGAGAGCCTTGGCACTTATGATTGTACAAATTAAGCACTGCGGCTATATGTGTAAACATATTGTCTTCTACTATCCAATCAAAATACTTCATAGCTGGGAGCAATATCGACCATTATGGTCCTGCGGTTAGACCCAGGCCACAAACTCCTGTGGTGAAAATTCATAGATTGATTAAAAACAGTCTCCCCTGCCGTGTCCTCCTGCAGCAAGGCAGATGTTTGTGATTTTTTTAATCGTTTTAAATCATTGGCTTCAGACATTATATACCGGTTGGAATGCAAGAGCGAAAATATATAGATGGTGAAAACTTCAAATTATGCAATAAAACATAGAAGCTAATATTGCTGAAATGTAATCCTTTGTAATACATTATTAATAAAGTGGGACCACTTGGTGCGACCTTGGTGGTGGTGTTCTCTGTCAGCTCTGATTGCTTGATATACTTTTGGCTGGAGACTTAAGGCAACCCTCATGGCCATCAATAAGCTCCGCTTAGATTTGCATTTTTAATCCTCCCTCAGAGTACGTCTCGCCTTACGCTATTACACGGCCAATAAAATGTTCTCGGAAAGATGTTTGCGACTGTTGTGTCAACCTCCTAGTAAGGTGAATACCTCATCATTTGTGATGCTGAAATGTCCAAGGAAAATGAGAATTCCATATTTTATGCAGACGGACAAAAAGATGTGATTTTCAATGTCAGGGCATAATAAACCTTAAAAACATTGGTGGAGTTCTGCTGTGTGCTAGAGCTTTTATAAAACATATGCATTGGCAAAGGGAGTTGCACTGATCACAATGGCAAATGTGGAAATTAGTGGTCTATTTTATTCAGATAGATTTCCTGTTTAGCACAAATACACGCTAGAGGCTCCTGCCAAAAGTAGAGCATAAAAGGTTCTAAATACAAACAACCTATGCAGACAGAGCACCCAGTATTCATGGCTCTGGATGCTAAAGTCCTGCGTAGCTGTGGGAACTATCTTACCATGTGTTGTTAATTTAAGAGATTACCTGCCCATGTTCCTTTAAGTTGTCACCTTATCGTTGCATGTTTCCAAAGCCCCTCAGAATTTTGGTATTATTTATCGTCCACGCGAGACAAACTTCTCTGTCTATCTGTCCATGTGCCTTAAATTCCTTTTAACATCCATATGTCCGAACTTCGTCACACTGTCTGTTTCTGTGCCCCAATCTTCTTGCTGTCTTTTTCAAGATGCCTATCCATTTAACTCAAGCCATTTGAAAATATGTGCCTAGAGCACTATACTCTCTCACCATATCCTCTGCTAGTGTCTAAAGCTATATTTCCTGCAATAATATATACATATACTATTCAGTGAAACAATTAAAGGTTACAGGGATGTAATAGTTAGGAGGTAGAATTTGAAAAACCTAATAAATTCTCTACAAAGAACAAAGGTTACAGGGACGCTATAGTTAGGTTTAGATTTTACACACACAAAACCGTTGAAATTCTGTAGATATAGATATCTCCCATGGGTTCGAACTTACATCGTACGCAGATGACACACAGATTGTGGTGTCACTGCTACCAGGGAGGGAGACTGATGTGGCCAGCAAGTTCCAGGAGTGCATGAAGGCTGTTAACAAATGGATGGACGGAAACTGTTTAAAACTCAATTCGGCTAAAACCGAAGTGATACTGTTTGGCTCTATGGTCAATTTTTGGGGCCTGAGTTGGTGGCCAGAAGAGATGGGAAGCCTTCCCATCCCAGTCAATAAGGTCAAGAACCTGGGGGTCATTATAGATGACAGACTCTCCTATGGACCCCAGGTAAATGCCTTGGCTTCATCTATCCATTGGACACTGGAAATCCTGCGGAAGGTTCTCCCGTTCCTCCCGGGGGAATGCAAAAAAACAGTCGTGACGGCCTTGGTGCTCTCACGATTGGATTATTGCAACAGTTTGCTCCTTGAAGCCCAGCAGGGAATACTTGACAAATTACAAATACTGCAGAATGCAGCAGCGCGCTTACTCACAGGCCTCCCTAAGTTTGCATCTATCTCCCATGAACTGGTGAAATTGCACTGGTTGCCAGTAAGGACGCGGATTCTATTCAAAAGCATGTGTATTGTTTATAAGGTGATCCATGGTATAGGCCCAGCATTCCTGGGGCAACATTTTCCCCTGTATAAACCAGGTAGACTATTGAGGTCAGCCAATTTGGGACTGATCAAGACCCCACGCATCAGAAAAGTTTGTTGGGGAGGCAGGAGTTTCAGCCGAGGGGCGGCGGTGGCTTGGAATGCTCTTCCTGTGGCTCTCCGATTGTGCCCTGAGTTGATGACCTTTCAGAGAAAGCTAAAAGCGTGGCTTTTTGTAAACTAGTTCCGGGGATACGTTGGGAGTTATCTGGATAGCGCCAGGACACCGTAAGGTAACAGTGCGCTCTACAAATGTCACAAATAAATGAATAAATAAATAAATAAATATCTCAAGTAGCTATAACTCATGCCTAAGGTACCTGTAACTCACACTCCGCCATGTACAGTTTTCTAATCTATAATTTCACTGCAAGTGCTGCAGTGATATTATCAATGATGTCGTAGATGTCGTGAGTGCTGTAATATGTGGGATAATTAGCAGTGAATACGAGGGTGAGTTATAGTTACCTTAGGGCATGAGTTATAATTACTTGAGATAACAATAACTGATTAATTTATATAGTGTTGTATGTGTAATATGTTAACCTAACCATAAAGTCCCTGTAACCTTTGGGTTTTTTAGTGAATTTCTACGTATAAAAAAATTATATTTCTAAACTATAACGCTACTGTAACCTTTGTTTTTTTCAGTGAATTTCTATGTTTTTTAATCCTTTTTTCAAACTATAACTCCCCTTTCACCTTTGTTTTTTTAGTGGATTTGTAATTTTTTTAAACGTAAGGTCATATTTAATTACCATATTTAATCCAACCACTGCCGCACATGGCCAAAGGCCATGTGTGGTGGGGGTTGGCCACAGGGCCAACCGCCCACATATTGCCAACCCTACGCTGTGCATGGCCTTTGGCCATGTGCAGTACCGGGTTGGCCACAAGGCCCCGATATTTAAGTACCATTCGCTAATCCAACTACCACTGCACACTGCCTTTGGCCAACCCCTGTATGCAGCGTAAGTGGCTGTATGAGTGGGTGTGTGAGTGCTTGTGTGGGTCTATGAGTGATGTGTGAGGGGCTGTATAGGAGTGTGAGTGGTTGTCAGTGGATTTGCTGTGTAGGTGTGTGAGTGGATTTGTAAGTGGCTATGAGTGGGAGTGTAAACGGCTGTATGGGTGTGTACATGACTGTGTAGGTTGGTGAGTAAGTGCCTATGTGGGTCTGTGAGTGGGTGTATGAGTGGCTCTCTGGGTGTCTCAGTGAATGTATCAGTGACCATATGGGTGTGTTGGAGGGAGTGTAAATGACTATATTGGTATGTGAGTGTGTGCACAAATGGGTGAGTGGGTGTGGGAGTGGTTTTGTGGGTGTGTGAGTGAATCTGTGAGTGGGTGTATGTGTTTTTTTAACCTCTTGGCTGCGGCTTAATTTCACTGCAGCACTAGGGGGAGGGGGGCCGCGCGGCGCCGCCATGCTTGTGATGGAACCACTCCGTCACGAGCCGCGGTGGTGCTGTGCTTGTGACGGAATGATTCCGTCACGGCCACACCCGCCTAATAGAATGCTCAGCACCACGCAGAATCGCCGGCCGGGCCGTGACGGAACCATTCCGTCACCAGCACAGCACCACTGTGGCTCGTGACGGAATGGTTCCATCACGAGCATGCAAGGGGTTAATTGGGGTCTGATTCTGTGGATCTGCTGCAGATTCACATGGGGAGCCATGCTGAGCACTGTGGTGGATCAGGGGATCCTTGCACGTTTAAAAAAACATTTTTGCACAATTTCTTCCCCATGAGGGGGTCTCGCCCAGACCCCTCCAACAGTCCCACGGAGTCAGAATACCTCTATATTGAACCTTATTTCCCATTTCTACTTTATTTACCTCCTCCAGGAACTGTGTCCCGAGTGATAAAATGGCGGCCGCAACCTTTCTCTCAGGTTACTGCCAGCCAATCACATCATTGCTGTTGGCGCTGGATCTGCAACTCTAGATATACAGAAATCTTTTTTCCAAAACTACTGGATAGATTTCACCTAATTACAAAAAACACTCTTTCTGGACCAAGATATTGCTTTCTGCCAAATTTTGTGTTATTCCATTCAGTTATTCGGTGTAAATTCTCTATGGGAAATTGCATAGGTAAAAATGGTTTTGGGACCCCCCTTTTTCTCAGTCCTCCATTCGATGGATCATCCCAAAACTTTGTGGACAGCAGCTGAAGTGAGCGGCAAACTACTTTTGAGAATTTCGTGAAGATTTGTCAAAGGGTACCAAGTTAGTAGCAAAACAAAACATGCTTTTCTTTTGGAAACTAGGTCCTAACTATAACTACCTACGGGTGTCTGCCAGTAGGTTATATATGTATATATATATATATTTACATTTTTTTTCCAAGTACTATCCAAACCCTTTGTCTTTACCTCGAACTCCACATTGAATATGACAACACCTCTGAAGACTTTATTCAGGACGAGCATATTTCAGCTGCATGTCCTGAAGAAGCTGATGTCAGTCAAAGGTTTGAAAAGGGCAGTGGTCTTCTCAAACTTGGTAGTGGTAAATATGAACTGCTAGAGTTGTAAAATACTTAATGGGCCCATGAGAGTTATGGTACACTTCACTCTGTCTGATAGACCATGAATGTGTCTCTGACCACATTATAACTATATTCGCTCACTTTGTTAGCTTCTCATTGAGCCTGGAGCTTTATTTAAGCTTGGCTCTTTAGTTAACTAGACTCTTCATTTCCAGGAAACCAGAGAACATTTCAGGGGTCTGCAAACTGTCATAGAGTATATTCATGCTGGCACATGGGATATATGGTGTGCCCAATCAGCAGAGAAATAGGTGGAGATGTAAGCAGACCACTCTGCTACACTCCCATTGCTGAAAGAATGAAAGAGAACAGTGTGTTCACACTTACCCACAAACATTTGCACTGGCAAATGAGAAAAGGAGGCCTTGAATGCCGTATTTACAAGAATGAGGAGCACCCCTGCATTTCCCCTAGCGCTAAAGAATCTGCCTAGTGCCAGCCCAGGTAACCTCGCGACATGTTGCATGG
This sequence comes from Lissotriton vulgaris, assembly GCF_964263255.1. NCBI lineage: Eukaryota > Metazoa > Chordata > Amphibia > Caudata > Salamandridae > Lissotriton > Lissotriton vulgaris. The sequence continues at coordinate 746,491,840 of NC_141695.1, forward strand.
GTGATTGATTATTTGCAGGAAGGGACACAATGAAACATTTCTGCTCATATCACCTGCTTAAGACCAGGTATTCCCTGGCAATATTTTTGGTGCTGCCCCATAACTTGTAAAAATGTGGCAGTGTCAAAAAGCAATGGGTTTTGCAGTGGAATGCCTACTGCAACACTCATTGCATGCCCCTTTCACGCTAAGTGCTGCATGAATACGGGCATTATTTACAAGGCGGTGTTAAGCCATGTTATGTGGCTTATTGCCACCTTGTAAATAAGTCGAAGTACTTTGGGGGCGGAGCTTGTGAGCTGCAAGATGGCTGCTTGAATGCTTGGCTCCGAGCAGCCGGCAAACAATCCTGTAACTATCCGGGTTCTGCTGGACATCCCAGCCCGGAAGCACCACAGTGCGGTGATCCAAAAATACAGGCAACACGAAGAACTGCTCCAGAGACCTTTGCACAACTGCTGCAGCGAGTGGTGGGAGATGTGCTGTTGCGGCCCTCGACTGGAACTAAGACACCCATCTGGAGTGGGAGGAGATGGGGGAAGTAGGGTCACGTTCCTCGCGTTTGGAACACTGTGCGTCCCCAGGTACCCGAGACGCTCGAGCTCATTGGGCGACACATGATAACCGATGGTGTCGGACACTTCGGAGCACTGCCTGCGACCCTGTGACCTCCCCAGCCTTGGGAGGGGTTGATGCCGCGCTGCTTAGAGTCTGCCTTTCGGCCTAGGGACGCGGTCTACCGGAGAAAACTGATACACCCTTTGCTGTCCTTAAGGAGTGCCCATCGGGAGTAGCTGCCCGCTGGCTTACTCAAACTGGTCTAGTGGACTGCTCACCACAAGTGACTCAGAGTTGCACCCTGAGGTCGGCCTAGGACACTCACATGCTGGGAGGGGACCCATTTGAGAGAGTCTACCCAGCGATCACAGCCTTATGAGTGGTGAGAGGAGGGTGACTGCTGGTGCTGCGTGGAGGTTTATAGGTGCTTATTGTGAGTATGCGCTGTGCCCGCGGAGCTTTCATGAGCGGCTGTGCTGCCTGCGGCCCCCGACGTTCGAGCATTGGCTGCCATCTTAACTCCAGGCACCTTTGACCTGGGACGACAAACCAAGGGTGGTTGTAAGTGGCCTGCAGTGCGGGGCGGGAGGCACTGGGATGACCGCACTCCCATGTGAATAGAACACGCAGCTGGCATCCCAAGCGCACACACAACTAAATCACGCTCTAACGGACCTCACCTATGACATGGGTCACAGCACTTGGTGGTGTAGAACAATGACCGCAGAGGCTAGAACAAATAACGAGGAGATTACTCATTGTACTGGTGCACTGACAAGTGAATAATGAGAACTCTGAGCTTTGAGTTCCTACGCTGTTGCACCCTGCCCATGATTGTTCCATCAAAGTGTGGGAGACATTTTTACCTCAGGTGGTGACTGGCATTTAGTGCGTAGCCCTGCCAGTTGAACGCATGGGATTATAGAGGGAGTCTCCGGCGCCTGGCAGTGTGTAATTGATGAGACCATACTACTCTGGAAGAGCAGTGTGGGGGTGGCCCCGGTGACGGCCCGACCTAGTTGATGTGCGGTGCACCTCAATCTTTTGCAGTGCGCTTGCTGCTCTAACGCCCCTGTAGGCCTGTTTATTTGGCACTGAACTTGATGTAGACGCGGCTTCCACTACCTGCAGGCAAAACTAGCAGGGACTAGATATAGCGAGGAACCATGGTGACTTGGGTCATTGAGGCAGTTGCTGTACGACACAAGCGAGTCGATCCGGATTTCTGTAGTCTGACCTGATCCTTACCGCACAACACGTAACAACATGGGCAGAGTCGATCGCACCCAACCTAAGCTCACGTTTGACCCCAAGAAGTCAAAGGGTTGGGACAATACTACTGATGAGGGCGATACCACCCAAATTACATCACCCGAAGAAACGGAATGTGACATACACTCTATGCTGGTTTTAATGGAGAAAAATCTACAAGGTAGAATGGCGGGTTTGGGCACCAAAATAGATGCGCTCTCATATCGGATGGACAGGATGTTCAAAAGACTTGACAAGCATGCAGGGCGCCCTCACATGGCAAAGCGCAGAGTTACTGAAGAGGAGGAGGCACAGACGTCGATGGACACTGACCACAAGCAAATGGGTAAAGTCCTACAAGTTCTTCAAGACAAGGCTGAAGATTCAGAGGCGCACTCACGCCTCAATAACTTACACATCATGGGAGCCCCTGAATCAACACCCAGAAATTTGTTGAGAAGATGCTGACCACATTGCTGGGAGATAAAGTGTTCTCTACCAATGTTCGTGGTGGAGTGAGCGCATCGGTTATTGGATCGCCACCCTCTACCAGGCATCGGGTTAACCGGAATGGCCACTCCCAAATTTTTACGGAACCAAAGACTCTCTAAAAGGATTTGAAAGAGTGGTCCAAAGAGAAACACCCCAGCCTGGACAGAGAGGAGCTGCTGGGACTGTTGTTGGCAGCCTAGAGGAGCAGGACTGAGCTAGACGCTGTGGGGGTCCAAGTAAGTAAAATCATGTTGTGGCACGCTGCCTTGCATTGGGGATGAGCGGAGGGCCGGAGGGGGGGTTTGGGGAGCTGCATTGGTGGGTGGAGGTGTATATGCCTCCAAAGATTCTAGCAGTGATTACAAAGATATACACACTAATTGGGGTTTACCAGGGGAGTGCTGACAACGCTCCTTCATAGTTTTAGATGTCTAGTAGTGGAGGTGAATATTGCGGTAGAACTAAGATAGTTGGCCGGGGTATTGGAGTTTGGGCTAGATTCCCCTACAGCTCATGTACTACAACATCTGCCCTTAGGTGTATCACACTGTTTAAGTTTATTACTGGGGGTTATTGGAGAGAGATGGGAGGGGTCTTGTCGGCGAGTCGCAGTTGGGGTTTGCCGGGCGAGGTTGGGCGGAGGTACAGTATCGAGACTCACAATGCTTCCGGCAATAGTACACTTAGAATTGGCATGTATGGCATGTACATTTACACAGTAGTGGAGCAAGACCTGCCGACACATGTAAATCTACAACACAAAAAGTATGGGCCTTGACACTGTAAACATACTGTGCAGCCTGAATGACCATCGGAAAATACGTAAGATCTTGAGTTATTTGACCAGACACGAAGTTGATATTGCAATGTTACAAGAACACACTTGCCACTGGACAGCCCTATGCTGCGCCTTAGAGGGTTGCAAGGTAAAACTCACGCTGCTGTATTCACTACACATGCGAGAGGGGTATTGACATGGGTTAATCCTAAGAAGGCATTGCGGCTTGAACCTGAAGAGACAGACAAAGAGGGTTGATTTGTAATTACAAGATGCAAAGGGAAGGGGATTGAATTCCTGTTGGTTGATGTATACGGACCAAATTATGACGACCCAGACTTTTACCTGAAACTGACTGACACTGTAAGTTCTCACTTGGGTGGCCGACTCCTCTGGGGTGGCGATTTTTATTTAATTAGGGACCCGGCACTGGACAGATCTGGTGGCCTGGAGAGACGTGTATTGTCCTCCGCTAAAGCTATGGATAGCACACTGGTCCGCTTTGACATTTGTGATGCATGGCACCACCGGCACCCGATGCAAGAGGGATACACACATTATTCTGCATACTACAACCTCCACACCAGAATAGAATAGAATATTGGTTTGTGACTAGGCAACTGCTTACAAATATTCATATTTGTAAGATTCTTCCCCATACCTACTCTAATCACTCCCCATTACTGCTGGTGCTCGACACACCAAAAGCACGTATACCAGCCTTTACCTGGAGATTTCCACCATACTCGCTGTTAGACGCAGTCTTCAAGAAAGAAATTGCTGAAGCTATTGAAATATTTTTTGAGTAAAACGTGGGGTCAGTAGACAGCTTCCAGACTGTGTGGGAAGCGTTTAAGGTATACATAAGGGGAGTGGCTATGTCTAAACATGAGGGTATCCTCCAGTCAATCCGTCAACGTCTTACGGACCTGGAACGGAAGCTGGTATCCCTCGCTGGGCCTGATGAGGCGATTGCGCAGGAGCTTAAGACGACCCTGGCAGAGTTCTATAAAGATGCGGAGTTTAAACATTTGGGCTAGTATGCCACAGCTCGAGTGTATGGAGAAGGGGAGCACCCTAGGGCGGTACTCGCACAACTGCTTTGGTAGCGGAGAGAACAGCCGGTGGCACCTGAGTTTTTGTCACCAGACGGCAACACATTGCTTACAGATTCGGAAGTAGCAGAGCAATTCCGCAAATACTACTCAGAAATATATACCTCGGGGGGGGGGGGGGTGCAGCTCGGACGAGCATGTGCTTGATTACCTGACCCATATCAAACTGCCATGGCTCACTAATACTCATCAGAAATGTTTAATGTTGCAATGCAGAGAGAACGGGGAATGGGGTTGAGCGCAATTGCACCTATCCTAAGTGATCCCTTTGTATAAAGCTTGAGTGCAGCAGCCCGGAGATTCAAAAACGCCTAAACCTCATAAGACAAAAACGTGTCTTATTCCCCAAATACAACATACAATGGTCCAGCACAGTAATATGAAATATAGCTCAATATTCAAACAATAATAACAGTTATATTCGCAGTGCTTATTCAAAACAGATGATCGTAATACAGTGGAGTTGTTTGTAGTATATTATTTATTTCTTCATTTTTTCTTCCAAGAAACCCATAGCCAACGCGTTACGTCTTTCACAGACTTCTTCAGGACTACAAGTAACAACATATATATATATATTACAATATTGTACAAAAAATTAATTATTTACAATTAAAACAATTTTACATTTCATACATTACAAAACATCCTAATTACATTTTACACGACTATACAATGTATACAAGACACTCTACAATACTCCACATTGTCCTAAGTCACAGAACATTTCTATATCATTCCACTGATACGATTTCAATGTTAGATATACAGTTCCTTTGTCCAATATTTTATCACTTTGAATGTCAGGTGGGCTAACACCAATCAGATAAATAAAGATTTCCTCGGCAGTGACCTCGACAAGAAAAAGAAAAGTTAGCATGTCTTACCAGAAGATATAACTGTATCGTAATCTTTAAGAACTTTTTCTCTCTCAGTATCCCCTTAATGGCATCAACATTAAATTCCAGATTGCCTAATGTATGAAAAAGCTGTCAGTTTTTTTGTCAATTGATCCTCATATATTTAGAATACACAACGTATAAACATGTGGGCATAGCATCAGGTCCCTCTATTATGATGCATACCTTAAAAAAATATTTTTCTCTTTTATTTTCTGAATAGCTGCAGTATAAGGATTCTTGCAATAGTTGGTCAGCTCAGAATGATCGTCATCATTCCCCAAAGCACTATGCAGAAAAAAAATATACAAAAAATATTTGTATCCTAGTTCTAATATTTAATTTTTTCAAAATTCCAAAGACTCCTCATTATAATCAAGGTTAATCACCTTAATTTCATCATCATATTTCAATTCCAATAAGTTGAACAGGTTAAGTATCCTGAAAAAAGTATTACGGCAAGAGTGAAGCTAATCCCTTAAGACACTCACTGTAGTTTCCAGCATCCTAAAAATCTAACAGGAATATTCCCATGTCACGCAGACTAAAAGCAAGTGCTTAGTGATTAGCACCCACATGCTATTATCCCATACATCAAGAGGTACATACTTTTAATCCATCGGTCAAGAGGCAAACAGTTATAATTAATAAAAGCAGCATTACTGGCCTCAAGTGCTTTATACGATCAAACTACGCTTTTCAAGTTTAAAAATGTAAAGATTAAGCCAAAGGTTGCGCTGCATCTTACTTCAAAAGCGGGTTCCTGCCGGCTCCATGGCGTGGCGTCCTTCGTGATCGAGAAAGAGACAAGCCAAGCTGCCGTTTAAATAGCCCGCTGTCAATTGCTTACAACGATCATCATGATTCAATAGTAAGCTCACAATACATGTCCCCATTTTAGGCTGCGCCATCTTAAAATGTCTATCGTATTAATGGCCAAACTTGTGGACCATCCCTTTTCCTCATACTCAGCACAAAAAATAAATCTAAAATAGCACATTTAGCCCTTTCAGTAAATATACATGAAATAAAATAAACAGTTTATGAATTTTACATATCGATCTTTGGTCCGATGTTAAATACTATTTAATATTCAAATATATTGCCGATATTCGTAAGGGCTTTTTCTTTCAAAGCCACAAAGTTTGTGAGGAACATTTGCCGATTGAAGATTTGTTTTCTTCTTATAAAACCCGAGTCAGCCAGGTTCGCAAACGTTCACTAGGCTTTTGTTTACGTTACTCGATTTCCGGCGGCCATTTGTAAGTGGAGCAAGAATCACTATAAACCGCCTATAAGTTAAGGTACAAGGTTGCCACGCAGTATGAGCCATGCACGCTTATAGAAACTAGTCTAGTTTTCTATAAACTTGTGTTTGTCTTTTCTATAGTTAGGAAACAAATTGATATTAGGCTAAAATGTAATCACCCAGAACACCCGATAAGATAGCACCATTTGTTAAAGCTCATCGTGTGAGTGAATTTCGGGGGGCCGTTCGTAAATGGAGCTTCAATCACTATAAATCATCTATACGCTATGGAACATGGTTTAACAATAAGGCAAAGTGATATTAAACTTAAAGGTAATCACCTAGAGCAACAGGTAGAGAAGCGTCATTTATTAAAAGTCATCCATGTGAACATGCTTATATCTTAAAGTTTTTTGTCCCGCAAGCATCCACATCATTCTAACTGATTCAAAGTATACCAAAAAAATTCAAAATAGATTAAAATATGATTGACATTAATGAGTCACCTCTCCTACCATTGTTGGTATTCACGATTATCCTGCAATGCGTTGGCCAATACTAAATGTGCGCCATCTTAGCGTGGAGTTTTACATGCGTGCATTTGGGTTTACTCATCATCTTATAGGAATAGTTAAGGACTAAGTATAGTGATTGCATGAATTATAAGCAGTCTCAGTTTAATAGAAACAAGTATATTAAGCCTTAAATGGTAGATAGATTGAATGATGCTACATATGTGGTGTTGCCGTGTAGAATAGGAGTCTGCTTATAATTAATGCAATCACTATACTTAGGGCCATATGTATCAAGCTAATTTCTAGTCGCAAACGCTGCGAATCGCAAAAAATCTGCTACTTCCAATGTATGAAGCAAAATCGCATTGCAAAATGAGAAATCGCATAAATTGCGATTCTTTACGTTGCGAGACCCAGAATGCTGCGAATTTCCTAGCGATTCCTCATTTTGCGATTTCTCAGTTAGCGAAATTCACAAACGGGAAATCGCAAATTAAGAAATCGCTATGGTATGCATTAAAAAATCGCAATTGTGAATTCACGAAAATCGCAATTTAGAGAATCGCAATTACCACCAAGTAGGAGCAGATGGTAACCAGGTGCAAACTATTTAAGGAGTCCCAGAATGCAACACACTTTTTCCACAATGGCTGGGCTGTACGTGATAGCCAGGAGGCTGCGACTCAGAGCTGCTGCACAGAGGAGGAGACGCCAGGAGAGGATATTCCGTGCGCGCATTACCCTGTTCCAGCGCACTGAGGAGGAGACATCTACATACACTACATGCTGCATGAAGAGAGTATCCTTGATTTAATTGAGGAACTCAAACCCTTCCTTGAACACCCCACACGCAGGACACACTCCATCCCCACTCACATCCAGGTCCTGTGCTCACTGCACCTCTTGGCATCGGGTAGTTTCCAGGGGGTGATAGCCTCAGCAGGAGGGGTGTCACAAAGTGCTCTTTTGCGCTTTTTCCACACGTTACTTGATGCCATGGTACCCAGGCTGCATCACCACATTCACTTCCCAAGCACCCCACAGGCACTAGACCAGACCAAGCAGGACTTCTATCAAATAGCGCAATTTCCCCACGTCATTGGATGCATAGATGGGAGACATGTTGCAATATCCCCTCCCTCCCAGAATGAGTATGTGTTCAGGAATTGCAAATGCTACCATTCCCTAAACATACAGGTGGTGTGTGATATCAAACACATCATCACAGACATTGTCGCTAAATACCCAGGCAGCACACACAACGCTTTTATCTTCCGTCACACTGGGATACACCGCAGACTCACAAGTGGGAAGTTTGGCGAGGGATATTTACTAGGTAAATGCAATTGAACAGAGGCCACAATTGTTAAGACTAGCATGTGCAGGACAGTGTTTACCATATCCATCCCACCCCACAGGTGACTGTGCATATGCGGTCCGGGACTTCATACTGACGCCCTACCTGAATCCAGCCAACACTGGGGAGCGGCGGTACAACAACGCCCACATAGCAACCAGAGGCACCATTAAGTGTATATTTGTGATACTCAAGAGCAGATTCAGATGCTTACACAAGAGTGGAGGAGCACTACAATACAGCCCCCAGACCTGTTGCAAGATAGTGGTAGCATGTGCCATGCTGCACAACATCGCCACCAGGAAAGGCACACCAGTGGAGCTCAGTGAATCGGATTCATCAGATGTGGAGGGGCCTGCCCCAGGATGTATACCAGCCGGTGTAGCTGGTGCAGCTGCTGGGCGCCAGAGGCAAGATGAGATTACACGCAACTATTTCTAGGTAAGAAAATATGACAAAATGCTAGATATCATTTGTGAGACTGTGTTTTATTCCTTAACTGCATGATAAATGATGTCACACAGCCTGAATGACACCCAATTTCTCTCCCAATGTCCAGCACATGTTATTGTGAGAGTGCAAGTCTGTAAACAGGTGCAAGTGTACAAGTAAAGTGGGTAGCTGCACCCATCCAGAGGTCACATTCACTGCACCTCAAATGCAGCACTGTCGTGAGTAAGCCTCTGTTTGGGGTTGCACAGTGCCCTCCTCACTTGGGTCACTAGGCCTACTGGTACGGCCACTAAGGCGCCTATCCATGGTGGGTGGTGGGGTGATGCTGCTCCTTCCTGACTGTGCATCCTCATCTGTGGGAGTCAGGACTCTAGGCCCAGTAGTGCGAACTGCCCGCAGCGCGTCTACTGCTGATGTAATTTCAACCAGTGCCCTTGCAACGCCCTGGATGTTGTGTGCCACCTCACGCTGCATCCAGATGCTGCACCTTGATAGAAAATCGGTGGCAGAGGACAGGCGGTTCACCGCCCGTGTGTACAAGTCCAGGCGCTGCATCTCTCTGCGCCTAGCAGCACGGTCAGCCCTGAGTTCTGCACAGAGTGCCTCCAGGGCACCCGTCATGCCCCTGAAGCCTGCCCTCACATCCCTCTGTAATGCTTTGATATTTTTTGCTTGCAGGCGCTGTACCTACAACATGTGCATCTTCAGGCCACCAAAGACTGTTTCATCCCCTGGATCTGCAGCACTGCTGGATGTGCGAGACCAGCGCATGGTTGGGACTGGTGGGATCGGGCCAGCAAGTGCACGTTGTTGTCGCTGTGGCTGTGTTGGATCATTGTGCACATTGCCATCGCTGTCCTGGCCCTTGTCCTCCAATGGGGGTAGTGGTGGGACAACATGTCTCCTGTGGGTTGACTGGGCTGTCCTCCTGCTCTGTGCCCTCCTCTTGCCCTGCTGCTTCTATGTTTGTGGAATCACCCTGTCTTCCACTGCCTGTAGGCTGTGTTCCAGATGGTGCTGTGGATGTAAATGCACACATTTAATAACACCTTGGCTGCTTAAGATATTCCCCTGCTGTGCTGGACCATAATAGAAATGGGTGTGGTCATGATGAGTTCAGCTCGTCATGAGCACACGAGCACTGTGCCTCATCACGAGCTGAACTCGTCATGAGCACCGAAGGGGTTAACTGTTCTGACTTGCACTTGACAATTATTAAATATTACTGTTTGGGATTACATGTGTCTTGTATTTGCCTTTCCTGAAGTGCACATGCTATTGGGGACTGGCTGGGTGTAAGTGCACCACTGTAATGTGCATGTGACTACATCTCCCATAATGCATTGCAGTGTGTGTGCTTGTGTGCCTGCATTGGACTACTGATTCTGTCCTGCCCATGGGTCGCTGCTGGGGGGGAGGGTTGGGGGTGTCAGGGGTGTGATGGCATGCTTCTTACCTGGTCCTGGTACCGGGTGCTCGTAGCTGTCTAGGTCAGCCACGCTCATGACACTTTCAGTTAGCAGGGTCCCCTCCAACAGTTCCTCAAGAGATGTGGAATCAGTTGCTGTGGCGGTCCCTCCACTGGTCTTCCTGGACTGCTCCAGCCTGGCAGCCACCTTCTCCTTAGAGTGCTGGCGCATGTCATACCAGCGCTTTCTTAAGTCTTCCACACTCCTGCGTGTCACACCAACAGCATTCACTTTCTGCTGGATTTCTCCCCATATGTGCCGCTTGCGTGTCTCAGACACCCGGAGAGATTTTTTTCCAAATAGGTGCTCATGGCTGACCACCATTTCTTGGATTAGCACTTCCGAACTCTGCCTCAGAAAAGGCTTGCTTCTCTTCCTCTGGCCTTCCCCCTGCTGCTGCTGCTGTGTTTCCTGGCTGGCCATGTCTCCAGTGTCTGCTATTCTGTTCACCACTGCAGAGTTTCCTCTCACCACTCCTTCTCTCTGAGTGTGGTTCAGCAACTCAGGTGCAGCATGGGTAGTCACACTTCCTGTTGTGATGTCATCAAGCTGCATCTGAGTTTCCGATTAGCAGATTAGCAACATTCGCAAAATTGTGATTTTTTACGTTAAGGAATCGCAAAATTGCTATTTTTTACGTTAAGGAATCGCTATTGGGGGTATCGCAATGAAAATAGCGATTTTGATTTTGCGATTCACAAAAAATCTCAAATTCACAATCGCAAAAGGGTAGCTTGATACATATGGCCCTTAGTCCATAACTATTCCTATAAGATAATGATGAGTAAACACAAATGCACTCATGTAAAACTCCACACTAAGATGGCACACATTTAGTACTGGCCATCGCATTGCGGCATAATCGTGAATACCAACGATGGTAGGAGAGGTCACTCATTACTGCCAATCATATTTTTATCTTTATTAAAAAAATTTGGTACACTTTGAATCAGTAAGAATGAGGTGGATGCTTGTGGGACAAAAAACTATAAAATATAAGCATCTTCACATGGATGACTTTTTAAAAAATCAAGCTTCTCTACCCGTTGCTCTAGGTGATTACCTTTAAGTTTAATATCAATTTGTCTTATTGTTAAACCGTGTTCCATAGCGTATAGACAATTTATAGTGATTCAAGTTTCATTTATGAATGGCCCCTGGGAATTCAGTCACATGAAGAGCTTTAACAAATGGTGCTATCTTATCGGGTGTTCTGGGTGATTACATTTTAGCCTAATATCAATTTGTTTCCTAACTATAGAAAAGACAAACACCAGCTCCTCACAAACTTTGTGGCTTTGTAAGAAATAGCCCTTACAAATATCTGCAATATATTTGAATATTAAATAGTATTTAAAACTGGACCGAAGATCGATATGTAAAATTCATAAACTGTTCATTTTATTTCATGTATATTTACTAAACGGGCTAAAATTTGCTATTTTAGATTTATTTTTCGTGCTGAGTATGAGCAAAAGGGATGTTCCACAAGCTTGGCCATTAATAGGATAGACATTTTAAGATGGCGCTGCCTAAAACGTGGACATGTATTTTGAGCTTACGATTGAATCCAGGTGATCGTCGTAAGTAATTGTCAGCAGACTATTTAAACGGCAGCTTGGCTTGTCTCTTTCTCAATCACAAAGAACGCCACGCCATGCAGCTGGCAGGAACCCGCTTTTGAAGTAAGATGCAGCGCAACCTTTGGCTTAATCTTTACATTTTTAAACTTGAAAAGTGCAGTTTGATCGTATAAAGCACTTGAGGCCAGTAATGCTGCTTTTAATAATTATAACTCTTTGCCTCTTGACCTACTGATTAACAGTATGTACCTCTTGATGTATGGGCTAATAGCATGTGGGTGGTAATCACTAAGCACTTGGTTTTAGTCTGCGTGACATGGGAATATTCCTATTAGATTTTTAGGATGATGGAAACTACAGTGAGTGTCTTAAGGGATTAGCTTCACTCTTGCCGTAATACTTTTTTCAGGATACTTAACCTGTTCGACTTAATATAGATACAGATGCTGCACAAAAATCAATAGGATATAGTCACTCATCTTTAATTCTGAGCTATTGGAATTGAAATATGATGATGAAATTAAGGTGATTAACCTTGATTATAATGAGGAGTCTTTGGAATTTTGAAAAAATAAATATTATAACTAGGATACAAATATTTTTTGTATATTTCTTCTTCTGCATAGTGCTTTGGGGAATGATGATGATCAATCTGAGCTGACCAACTATTGCAAGAATCCTTATACTGCAGCTATTCCGAAAATAAAAGAGAAAAATATATTTTGTAAGGTTTGCATCGTAATAAAGGGACCTGATGCTATGCCCACATGTATATACGTTGTGTATTCTAAATACATCAGGATCAATTGACTAAAAAACTGGCCCTTTTTTCATACATTAGGCAATCTGGAATTTAATGTGGATGGCATTAAGGGGATACTGAGAGAGAAAAAGTTCTTAAAGATTACGATATCTTCTGGTAAGACATGCTAACTTTTCTTTTTCTTGTCGAGGTCACTACCGAGGAAATCTTTATTTATCTGATTAGCGTTAGCCAACCTGACATTCAAAGTGATAAATATTGGACAAAGGAACTGTTTATCTAACAATGAAATCGTATCAGTGGAATGATAAAAAAATGTACTGTGACTTAGGACAATGTGGAGTATTGTAGAGTGTCTTGTATATATTGCATAGTCGTGTAAAATGAAATTAGGATGTTTTGTAATGTATGAAATGTAAAATTGTTTTAATTGTAAATAATTAATTTTTTGTACAATATTGTAATATATATATATGTTGTTACTTTAGTCCTGAAGAAGTCTGTGAAAGACGTAACGCGTTGGCTATGGGTTTCTTGGAAGAAAAAATTAAGAAATAAAGAATATACAACAAACAACTCAAGTTTCAAGTTTCAAGTTTCTTTATTTTTATTTGCTTTGGTACTCCACTGAGGGCCACAAATAATTTAAGCATAACATTCCGTTTTTTTTTACACCGTTTAAAATTTCTTGTGCTAATACAAAGTTAAAAATGGTTTTAACAATTCATAAAAATTATGACAGACAAATTAATTTGGAGGAAATTTACATAAAATGATCAAATCCTTTGCTGAGTTAATCCTACATTTGACGTATATGGATTGCAGAAACCTGTTCCTTGCCGTTACCACCTTTGGATTTGGACATAAAAACATTAAATGCTCTACATCCTGCTCTCCGCCATTACACAGGTTGCATATGGAGCTTTCCTTTAACCTCTTAAGCGCTGCTGACGGCCAACGGTCGTCACGAGCGCTACCTCCCCAGTGCTGTGCACGACCATTGGACGTCCATTCAGCACTAGTTCCAATGGACAGAGCAGCACTGGGGAGGGATATTTGCGAAGCAGCTAAGGTGTTAAGTGCCATTTAGATGTTACAGATTTGACCGGTAATATACCGAACCGGAGTCGAACAATCGCTCTCCTGACACTATGATTTAGGTTAAAAGGGATATACTGCTGAGGTTTCTTATGTTATAGTTTCAATAAAATTCTTATATACAGATAGTTTAGAGCAATGCGAAAAGTCAAGATCGAAACTAATGAAATCATATCAGTGGAATGATAAAAATTTTTGCTGTGACTTAGGACAATGTGGAGTATTGTAGAGTGTCTTGTATATATTGCATAGTCATTTAAAATGTAATTAAGATGTTTTGTAATGTATGCAATGTAAAATTATTTTAATTGTAAATAATTAATTTTTTGTACAATATTGTAATATATATATATGTTGTTACTTGTAATCCTGAAGAAGTCTGTGAAAGACGTAGCGCGTTGGCTACAGGTTTTTGGAAGAAAAAATTAAGAAATAAAGAATATACTACAAACAACTCCACTGTATTACGATCATCTGTTTTGAATAATCACTGCAAATATAGCTCTTTTTAGTGTTTTGAAAATTGGGAATTTTTAAGGTGATCTTTTGAGCGGGGGGAGCTATTGCTTGCGATATCAAATATGAGAGCGGCAGTGCTCCAGGAGGGGAGGTCCTGACGGTAGCATTCTAGTACTACCGCACCTGACTACACTGTTTGAGGATATGTGCATTACTGGGACGATGCCGCCATCCATGAGGGAAGCGATTATAGTCGCGATCCTCAAGCCGGGTAAACCCCCAGGTGATTGATTGTGCTTCGTATAGGCCACTGTGCCTAATTAACATGGACAAAAAGATTTTCGCAAAAATTCTAGCGAACCACCTAATCCCACTTGTGCCAACTCTGGTAGCACCAGAATTAGCTGGCTTTGTGCCGGACAGAAATCTGATGTAGTATCTGCGTATGGTGCTTGCCTCTCTACAACATACAGGACTGGAGATCCCCCCTATTGAGGTATTTTTAGATATGGAGAAGACATTTGACTCTGGTGAGTGGCCTTTCCTGCGACATGTCTTCCTTCGGATGGGGGTGGGGCCGATCTTTATTCAATTGCTTGGGGTGCTGTAAAACTCTCCCACAGTCCGCATAAAAGTAGGAAACCTGGTTCCAGACCCTATTAGGATTTCCAGAGGTACTAGGCAGGGTTGCCCTCTGTCCCCTATACTATATACCTTAGTAGCCGAAACCCTAGCCTGTGCACTACGGGAATATCATAGCCATAGAGGCATAAGGTTCCCGGGATATGCACTGATTGTCTCTACCTACGTGGATGACACGTTGTTGTATGTCCTTAAACCTGAAGACAACCTCTCCACAATCCTACGAGAAGTGGTGCATTTTGGTGCCTTGTCAGGTTTGCGTGTCAACTGTTGCAAGTATATTATATTTCCTCTAACTCCATTCACTATAAATTGTGGTTTTGTAATGGGCTAGAATCGACTCCCGAAGGAGTATCTCTGCGCAGTAGACTGCTGGGGAACCCGTCCTGGTTTTCCCTGTGAGATGGTCCCTACTGGGTATCTCCAAGGTGAAACCAGGCATCCCCGGCGTATGTGGGGGCCCTTGTGGAGATGAGGCAAGCTAATGCCCAGAGTTGCCGAGTGTGATCCCTGGTTAGAGTAGGCACCGAGATGAGAATTATCGAGTCCGCTGACCCTGGTCCACGACCCTGCTGCATCTGGAATTGAGCACTGGTCCCGGGCCGTCCTCTGCTCTCGGGTCTGCCGCCTCTAACCAGTGAGCCACACCACTCCACTATGGTCCTTGAGCCAGAATACCCGTTCCAGTGTCTATGGAGACAGTGAGATATTTGGGTATTAAATTGCACACAGACTCTGTAGTGGTGTTTCAGGAGAACTGTGGGGTGGGGGTTAATAAGCATGAAGTAGAAATAGAGAGGTGGATTTGGTTGCCGCCGTCCTTGATGAGTAGGGTGTCCATTATGAAAATGGTTATCCTGCCTTGCTTCCTATTCCTTTTCACAAATATTCCTTTGGTGTTGCCAAGGTTTTTTTTCCAGCGACTCCAATCTCTGAAGATCCATTTAGCTTGGGTGGGTAAGCAGGCGCGCGTTGGCAGATCCTTACTCTCATGTATTCTATGGGAGGACTCGGAGCCCCTGACTTGGACCTATATTACAGTGCTGCTCAGAGCGCACAGGCATACCATTGGGTTCATGGGCCACTCAAAATACCATACATCTGTATAGAATCTGTCATGGCAGACCCCACCCCGCTCCCGGCTTTGCTGTTTAAGCCCCCTTATAGATGCACAAGGATTATGGACTCGCTCAACACCATCGTACACGCTTCACATTATCTGCTACAGATCCAGGCTGGTGGCATCCTATATTCTCCAGTTGCTAGACTCGACTGGTGTCGATAGTTATCGCCATGTGTGGATAAAGGGGTCGTTACAGCACTGAGTGTACTTGGGATACATACAACAGGAGACCTTTTTTCAGATAGTGTGGCAAAAAGCTGGGGGGATTTGGGCACAGAAGACAAGATCCCGCCCCTACTTACACGATTACAATTTCACGGAGTCTGTCAGGCACTGAGTGAGCTTCTGGGTGAGGATATGTCGGAACCCCCTGAAATGAAGGCCTGTCACGGTTTAGGTGTGATAGACTTGGACTTCATGTCCCAGAATGCCTGCGGGTGTGTCTGTTCTTTGTGTCTGTGCGGTGGTTCCCCCTCCCCTTTCCATAAGTGCTGCACTTCCTGTTAACTCGGGGCTTGTCACCTGGAGTGTTAGCCTTCTTCGAGTTCAGAGTTTAGTTTACGTGTGCCATTGATTCGATTCTGGGAACGTTTTACTGACTGGATCAGGTGCGGGGTTACTGACCTTGCATTCTGTTCTCTCCGCGTTCGGCAGGAGCCACGCTGGAATTCAGAGGAGACGCCTGCAGAGCAGCGCGGCGCTCCTCACCTTGGAACTGTTGTGCCGTTCTGAGCAAGAAGACCCGTGCAGCACAAATCGCGCTGAGAGCGGTTCCCCGCGCTTTCAGTTTTTCTTTTTGTTCTTCGAGGGAGTCGTGACTTTTCCTTTGATCAACGGATCCCGGATTGTGTTTATTTTTGGAAGCCTCAACATTGCGTTAAGGGCGGACATCCAGGCTGGGTGTCAGTTCAGAAGGGGAACTCTAACGAACACTAAGGAGGCAAGTGAATTACTTTATGGACGAACCCTGAACCTATTAAGGTATTTTTCTTCTCTGGAAACACCAGCAGCTGAAAAGTTCCAAGCCCTATGCTTTTTTGGGCTTTCTGTTAAAACATTCAATATATACAAAACTGTGAGGTGCTGCTGGTTCGTTTTCTTTTTCTTCCATTTTTTTTTTTACTTTATTTTTTCTACTCCTGGATTACTTGGATGTTTGTGGCAGCTTCTATCAGTGAGTGTCATTGTAAACTGCCCTTATAGTATATGTCAAGAGCAGGAAAGGGGGGGAGTACTTACAGTGTTTATTGTGTATTTCTGCAGGTACACAGATCAGAGCCCCGATGTGAGGGTCCCACTGTCCTTCTGTGCTGTAGATGATTTCTGGCTGCCAGTCCTTTATATTTTATTTCTCCACTTTTCCCCTTCCCTGGGTGGGGTTCTCTGGGTGAGGTGTTATCAGAATCGCTCACTTGGAGTACCTTCCCTAGGGAGGAGTGAATCTAGCATCTTCCTCGCTCCCGCCGTGTCTGGAACTACAGGTGGGTCAATCTGTTCTGAAGTGTGACAGAGTGACAAGCCCAAGTATTCAAAACGGCCTGAGCGATGGATACTAATACGGTCTTGACTACTCTGTTGGAGTCCCTTACAGCATTAAGACTGGAAGTGGATACTTTCAGAGGAGAGAATAAGGAAATGCGGAACGAGGTTAGTCAGTTACGAGGTGAAATATCAGGTTTAACTAGGACTAGCCCCTCCAGTTCTAAAGGCGCCCCATATATCAGGCCCGCAACCCTACAGCCTCCCCTTCAAAGCCCTTCCCTCTTAGCTCAAGGGACACAAGGCCCTTCCACTATACAGGTTATTCAACCAGTGCAGTTACCTTTAGCTCCTCCTGAGAGATTTTTAGGGGATCCTAAAAAATTTGGAACATTTTTAGGGCAGTGTAAGTTACACTTCATGTCTTTCCTGACGACTATTCCAAGACAGCCTTCATGTTATCTTACTTAGGCGGCAACGCAGCCACCTGGTCATTCCCTCTTATTGATAGAAATGATCCAGTCCTAGGCAAGTATGACGATTTTTGTGAGGAGATGCGCAAGCTATTTGACAGGAAGGCCCATATGCTATCCTTAGACAGAGAGCTCATCACGCTTAAACAAGGGTCACAGGATTTGTTAACATATATAACAAACTTTAATCGTCTTGTTGTTGAGACTGACTGGCCGCCTGCCAAAAGAGTTTCCTTGTTCTATCAGGGACTGAGAGGGGAATTAAAGGATGTGCTGGCTCAGGTGGTGAATATGCCGTCCTCATGTGAAGAGCTCATTGACCTCACGGTTCAGTTGGATCATCGATTGCAAGAAAGGAAAGGCGATAAACATCGTTACGAACTGCGATTCCCTTTGTCAAAACCCAAAACCGTGACAGAGGGTGCATCGACTCCCGACACAACCGAACCAATGCAAATAGGAGGAGTAAGAGGCCCCTTAAGTCCAGAGGAGAGAACCCGGAGACGCAATCAGAAACTTTGTATGTACTGTGGAAAGGCGGGGCATTTCATCAAAGACTGCAAAGCTAAAACAAAAAACACACGAAATGTACCTGCAGTTGATTACCCTCTCTCCTCGTCGGGAAACGAGAATGCTCAAGCAAGTTAGAGACCCCTTGTTTGAGCCTAGACCAGGAAAAAGAGGTCTATCATGCATTAGCCAACACCATGCAACCTTCAGTACCGCATATGAACTTGTGTGTCACCATTAAATGGCCAGAAAAGGCGCCTGTAATGGTACACGTCATGCTCGATTCAGGAGCTACGGGCAACTTCATCGACCAACAATATGCATTAAGCATGGGGGTACCACGCATCCAGAAAGAAACACCCGAAGCTGTTAAGGCTGTGGATGGATCTGATCTGACATCAGGGCCAGTATGTTACCATACGCGGCACCTGGTCATGCAAATAGGACAAAATCATTATGAGTACATTTCCTTTGACATAATCGATGCTCCTCAGTTTAAATTGATTTTAGGAATGCCCTGGCTGACCAAACATGACCCTGTTGTGAAATGGGCAGATCGTACCATCTCTCTCTGTTCCCGGTATTACGTAGAGCATTGTAGCATTCTTCACATGTGCGAGGAAAATACCACGGAAACTCCTGCCAGTGCCCTAGCTAGCGGAGGAAGAAGCTTGAGAGTTAACGCCATCACGACTCTCCTAGAGGTGTACCAGAAGTTTCGGGATGTCTTCAGTGAAAAAGAAGCCAGCAAACTACCTCCACACAGGGACTATGACTGTGTCATAGAGCTAGAACCAGGAGCTAGTATCCCTTGCAGCAGAATATACGCCCTCACTGAGGCTGAAAACACCTATCTTCAACAGTATTTGCACAAAATGCTCCAGTCAGGGTTTATCCGTCCTTCTACATCCCCTGCTTCCTCGCCTCTGTTTTTTATTCCGAAGAGGGAAGGGGGATTGCGAACCTGCATCGACTATAGAGCCATCAATAGAGTCACCCGAAAGAACCGATATCCTCTTCCTCTCATTCCTGTCCTTCTGGACCAGTTGAAAGACGCCAAAATATTCACAAAATTGGATTTGCGAGGAGCGTATCACTTAGTGAGAGTTCGCAGAGGGGATGAGTGGAAAACTGCTTTTCGCACAAAATATGGGCTCTATGAGTATCAGGTTATGCCTTTCGGCTTGTGTAATGCCCCTGCGGCATTTCAATACTTTATGGATGAGGTACTGAGGGGTTTACTGGATGTGTCGTGCATCGTTTATATTGACGACATATTGATTTATTCAGCCTCACGTGAAGACCATGTCCGGCATGTAACTGAAGTCTTGGAACGTCTGCAGCAGCATGACTTGTATGCGAAATTGGAGAAGTGTTTGTTCCATGCCACAGAAGTGGAATTCCTGGGGTATGTTATTGGTCCTATGGGGTTACAAATGGACCAAAAGAAGATACAAGCCATACTTCAATGGAAACCTCCCTCTTTGGTGAAGTCCCTGCAGAGCTTCATGGGATTCGCGAATTTCTACAGGCGTTTCATTAAGAACTTTTCGGGTATAATACAGCCTTTAACCCAGCTGCTGAAGAAAGGAGTGGTCTTCAAGTGGACGGAGGCAGCAGACCTGGCCTTTCAAGAATTAAAACACTGCTTTGTAACAGCCCCCATCCTTCGCCATCCAGATGCCAGTCTGCCATTCGTGATGGAAACAGATGCCTCGTACTACGCCTTAGGTGGAATATTGTCACAGAGACACCCCGAGACTGGCCAACTACATCCTGTGTAGACATGGGCGAATTTTGCGGATCTCGCGTTCGCGAATTTTGCGGATTTGCGAACTCGCAATCCGCAAAATCCGCGAATATCCGCGAATTTGCGGATTTTTTTTTTTGTGTGTTCGCAATTGTTTCTGCCAGTTCGCGAGGATTTGGTACTAGTTCGCAATTGCGAACTTACTTGTCGGCTCGCAACGGTCGCGACTATGTTGTTTCTACGTCTGGTTCATCATCACAGCCTCCCAGCACCCTCTGTTTTACCACTGGCACCCTCTCTTTGACCCATGCCACCCTCTGTTACATCAATGCCACCCTCTGGTTCATCATCACTGTAGAAGATGGGGGGGGAAAGCAAGCCCACCTGCCCTGCTTGAACTGACATGAATTAATTTGGGGTTAGTTTATTAACAACACCTGCCCTGCCCCAACTGACAATAATGAATTAGGGGCTAATTAATGTGTCACTGAAAGAATTTAAAGTTCCAGCCTGGCACCTGCTTGTCTGCTCCTTTAGCTGTAAATCAGGACCTTTGTGGCATACAGTTAAGGTCAGAGCAGGGTCACACAATAGTTGCAAGCAGGCAACCGAATTCTGGAGGGCCCCCTCAGGAAGCACTACAAAGAATCGTTACAAATCATGAGGTTGACCTTTTGCACCTGCTCATTGCTTTTGCTTTTGCTGAAATCGTTTTTCGGTTTTTTTCGCGCTATTCGCGGGGCGCGGCGTCGTGCGAAACCGACCGCGGAAGCCGCCAATTCGTGCGAATGAGCATTTTATTTTTTTGCGGCTTGTTGTTTTGCGAGTTTTTTTGCAGTATTCGAGAGCCGCTTGCAGCGCAACACGCGAATTTACCCCAAGGTCGAGTACGGGCGCGGCCATTTTGTTTGCGTGACGTATTTCCGTTTCCGCCCGCTATGTATAATCTCGCGCAGTAAGCGCATTGCGAGTAGAGGTTCGCACGAGATCGCGCGGGAAATCTAGAGGTTCGCACGAGATCGCGAGGAAAATCTCGCGCGAACTTACTTTCGCGCTCGTGAACGGGCGCCGGCCATCTTGTTTTTCATTCATTTCCTGTGTCTGGGCATGGTGTGTTATCCTCTTGGTATCTTTGCCATCCTTTGCTTGTTTTCAGTTTTTTTTTTACGATTTTGCTTCTTATCTATCCCTCTCTTTTCCTAGCTGTATATTTTTGTCTTTTCTGCTATTTTTCTTTACTTTTAAACTACTTTTTTAAACTCTTTTCTTTTCTTCTTCCCTATCCTATTCTTTCTTAATTTTCTACTTCTTCCTACCTTACCTGCCCAGACCATGGTCAAGCCAGGCGCCGTGAAGCTGCCCAGGCACTTGAGGGCCGCAGCGGCGGCGGGGAGTAGTGCTGGACCCAGTGGCAGGACAGCATGCGGGAGATTGAGGGGGGAGCAGGTGACGCGACGGGAGATATTCAGCCCGGAGGAAGTGGGCGCGCTGGTCTACTTCGTCCAGCGCCGCCTGCCCAGGACCATCGCGGGAGGCGGCAGGATCGCGGCCGGCGGCTACAACATGCGGGAGTGCCGGAAGCGGTGGGAGAAGGTGTGCTGGGCCATATCCCACCTCTACGGGGTCCAGCGCACCTACAGCCAGGTCACCCATCGCTGGACGGACCTCCTGGACCGCGAGCGCGACCTGCTGGACCAGCTCGGCTTGGAGATCCCCGGGCTTGGTGAGTAGTAGTAGCCATTTAATCACTCACTACTATGATGTTTTCTCCTGCTCTGTGTTGTTGTATTGCAAATATTTGTTTTTTACATGGAGCAAGCCAATAATGCCGCTGATGACGATTACATTGTAGTTAAATTATATTTCAAAATCTTCTGTGCATTTCAGGTGCACTGCTCTCCTTCTCAGTGGCGTTGCTACTATGCTTATTTGTTTTCTATTTCGTGGTCTCATTGGCCTGAGTAACTATTATGTATGAGTGTACTTTACAGAACTGCGTAATGCTAGACACTAGGGGGCAGATTACATTTACAAGCCCCTTGCCCCACGTTTACGTTGCCTTGCGTGACGCAACAGCGGCGTAAACGTGCCGCATCCCTGCGAGTCATTTACAGCATGACGCATCTAGGGAGATGCGTCACGTTATAAAGCCATGGGCCTGCACCACAATGGGTGCGTTCCTAGTACGCAGGGTGGGCGGTCCAGCGGCTGTGCGCCTCGCAAAATTGCCTGCGTGAAATGTACAAGATTTAACGCAGGCACTTCTGCGACGCTGCTACGTCAATTCAATTCCTTATGTCTGCTCGAAGCAGGCGAAAGGACTGACACAGCATGTTAAGTATTGGGTGGCCCTGAGCATTACTGGAGTTGCATTGCGTTGGCGACGTGACTCCAGCGATGCGCCGCTCTTACGTGACGAGATGCGTCACGCAAGTGCCTACCCTTGCGCCAGGGCGCGCCGCATTGTAAATGAGGCACATCTGCCGTGTCGCAAGGGTAGTTTTGCGTGACGCATTTGATCTGGCGCATCTCTGGAGATGCGCCAGAACGCGTAAGTAAGTATGCCCCTAAGGGGCAGAATTGCAATTACCGTCGCATCCCTGCAAAGTAGCAGGGATGCGCCATTAATTGTGCGGCCCGCTACCACCACCAAACATGGTGCGCCGTATTTGCAATGCGGCGCACCATGGGCCCAAAACGTCACCGAAGCTTTACTGCTGGAGTTGCGTCGCAACGATGGCGCAGCTCCATCAATGCTCTGGGGTACCCTATCTCCCCAATGCTGGGTCAAGCCGTACGTCTGCTTCAAGCAGGTGCAGGGTTTGTGTGACGCATCATTGTCCTAAAGGTGACTGATTGAAATTTTGTAGATTTCCCTCAGCCACTATTAGGATGTGTTCCAGCGCAGGAATGCCCTCCTTTGCGCCGGAACGCCCCCTGATGGCGCAGGGCTTTATAACGGGATGCATCTCCCAAATGCGTCACGTTGTTATAATATTATACGCCGCACCATGGCGCCCTTTTTTGTTTAGCTGCTGCGTCACAAAAGTCACGCAAGAACGGTGCAAAAGAGCCGCAAGGGCTTAAATCTGCCCCTTCCTTTGTACCCCTGACAATAAGAAAAATAGTGGCGGTGGATTGATAGTTTGACTATTTAAATGACTGGTAATGTAGCAGGCAACTGTTAGTGTTGTCACTGATCTGACTGAAATCACAATGGAGTTTGTCTGTCACTTTGCGTCTTGCCTGCGGACTGCTGCCTGCCAGTCCTAGGTGAACGTTTCAGTACTTTGTTTAGTGAGTTACGTGACTTTCGAAGTCACAGGTCCGCAAATAAATGAAAAGTAACCATAATCAATATAATTTCGCGGAAATATTTTGTTATTGTTCTTTTGAAATGTTTGATTTGGTTGACATTGACAAGCAACAATCATCCATGTTTTCTGTTCTTTCTTTCATGTTGTACGTCAGCTCCCCCCAGGGGCGAGAGGAGGACACAGGAGCAGCAGGCGGCGGATGCTGTTCAACAGGGCCAGGATCGGGCAGGCGAGGGCTCCTCTGCTGGCCCCAGTAAGTTTTCATTTTAGACTAGTACCTATTTTTCCTAGCGTTCCTCATTTGACTTTTTTCAAAATTGTCTTTGCTCTTCTTGTAGACTGTATCTAAATTCTTATCCTGCCTCTACTATGACTCCCTGTGGTATTACTAGATTATTCTTATTAGTCTGTCTGTGTAGCTAACTAAGATTGCACGGTTGGCGAAACTCCCATGATTCTAGTCAGCAATAGCTCTATCAACTTAGTGCAGTCCTCTGGGATTGTCCATAATGTCTTTTGAAGTGTTCTATCTGGACTCATGCTTGCAAAAATTGCAAAACCTTTCGCTCAGTCACTCTAGTCTGGACCAAAAAACACAGATTGTATTTAAGTTTTTAAAGCTTTATTAAAAGTAAACACATTTATTAAAATGAAGTCATAATAAAACTAAACGTTTAACTGATAATGGAAAAGTGGTTAGTGCTGACGATTAATTGAAGACATTTCTTGTGGTCGAGCCGAGCTCTCACCTGGTTTCAACTTGATCTTGTTGTTAGAAGTCCATCTTCTGTCTGTGTGGAGAAAAATGGTGCGTGTTAAAAAAACAGCCTTCATCAGTTGTGCCAAAAAGTGCAGCAAGACAACCTTCCCTGGAAAAAGGGACATTTTTTTTAACTTTAACGTAGACAGTCACAAATTACATTGTTTTCACATGTCTTCATTCCTAGACCAAAGACTAGTGAGTGCTTTATTCTAACATTCTTAAATGTACTTTGTAGGTGGAACATCTGGTGGCGGGGCCAGTGTGGAGGTGGTGGTGCTCGACACGGAGGCGGAGGGCGATTCTTCAGGGGAGGAGGCGGCGGCTGTGAGAGTTGAGACGGTGGTGGTGGCGGCCAGAGGTAAGCTCTTATATATTCCTTACTTATTGAGATTGAAGACTAGCTGGGAAGGCAAGAATATGAGATGCATGGCTGGGTGAATGATGAAGCAATGATGGGTGGAAGGACAACAGCCTGGGTGGGTGACACAGAAACTGTATGTGTCCATATACCTGGATCATGCTACTATCTGACTCTTAGATAGCATATGTGTATCTAGAGCAGGGGTACTCCTAGTATGGCCCGCGGGCCGGTGGTGGCCCGGCAAGCCTTCCTTGGCGGTGCGCAGACCTTGCAGACAATCACTGCTCCCCCGGCCCCCACAGAGCAGAGGCTTTTTTGTTTTTCACCTGTTAGCGCCCCTGCATCTCCACTCTGACAATCACTGCTCCCCCGGCCCCCACAGAGCAGAGTGGAGATGCAAGGCCACAAAGAGGTGAAATAGAACAAAGCCTCTGCTCTGTGGGGCCGGGCAAGCAGTGATTGTCAGGGTGGAGAAGCAGGGGCGCTACAACAAACAAAGCCTCAATAATATGTTCATGGTCTTTTAAAGACCTGTTAAGTACTTTGGTGTTGTTGTCTGTGTGTGCGCGTTGAGGAAGCGGTCTCAACCCGGGCTGAAGGCTGACACAGATAGACACACACACAGTGAGATGACAGAGGGGGAGGGAGAGGGAGGGCAGGAGGGAGAGAGAGATGGAGGGAGGGCAGGAGGGAGAGCAGGAGGGAGAGAGATGTATGTAAATGCTGGGTCTGGTGGCTCAGTGGATGAGGGCATCTGCTGCAGGGACCTGTGTGCAACCTCATGGTCACAAGTTATCGTTTTGCTTTAGCCCCGCCCCCTCTGACTCCGCCCCCACCAGTGCGGCCCTCGGGCCCAAACTACACTGTAAATGTAGCCCCTGAGAGAAAGTTTGTGAGTACCCATGATCTAGAGAGAGTAGACGGTCAGTGGATGAACTAAGTGTAACTTTGAAGAGCATGTAACACTGCACCCGCACGTCCGTTCCAGTGTAGGAAAGGCAAGGAAAAGAACTTTTAATTTTGTCCAAATACTACCATAAATAGTAGCAGTAGTTTGTATTGCAAGCACTGCATAGATCCGGTTATTATGGTGGCCACTCCCTACCTCTCTTAATAAGTTTAGTAGTACTCAGTCATTCATGTGTGGATGTATCACTGGTCACTCAATAAAAAGCAAAGCACCTAAAGTCATCCCATATATAAGCAAAAACATCCCATGTGAAGTGATAGATAATCAGATTATTTATCTTCTTCAATTTTCCATTTCTAGTACTCATTTCCACTGTAGGGTGAAAGTTAAATTAATTAAGCAGTAGCCCTTGAGTTGTAACAGAGTATTCTCAGTGCCACCCGTACTAGAAAAGTAAGAGCTTCACCACCTGCATGTACTGGACGGGTACAGTAACGCAACGGCAACGCAAGTCTAGGTCACTCCTCATGGCGTGCGTCTCTTTTTCTCGGGTGCAAGTTTACTGCGCTGGCATTATGCCGGCTTGCAGAAAATAACGTACCAATTTTCCAAAACAAGAGATAAGAAGAAGAATAAGACTGGTGTACTTTCATAGTCGACTCCAATGGAAGTCCACAGTGCTCGTAGAATTTGTTCCTTAAACTCCCACTAATGTTAGAGCAAGGATGAAGAAGTGTGAGGTTAGATAGATACTGGCCTCAATAGTTATGTAATGCGCTTGCAAGTTGCTAGTTGTACTGCAACACAAATTTCTGCTGAATGATTGAGTTAATCTTAAAGAGCATTGGTTACAGACTATGTCTTTCTTTCTTCATATAGGTTCTCCTTCCAAACGAACAAGGAGGAAGGAGCTGGCTAGAGCGGCCCGGCAACGGAAGATCGAGGCCACTGTTGCGGAATATCGGCGGCTGGTGGCCCTGGAGGACGAGGAAAGTGTGCAGTCGACAACAACAACAACGTCGTCTGCATCGGCCTCCGTGGCCCCACGGGCTGCCACCCAGCACAGTGGTCCACCCAGACTGAGCCGGGCTGCCAAAGGCAAACGCCACCGCCGAGCAGCAAGGCCAACAGCTGCCTCTCACAGGCATTGCACCTGCAAGGCAGTGAAGGCACGCCTGCGCCGCACTACCCTGATGGTGTCCCGCCTTCAGCAGGAGCTCGCCTTGCTCCGCGAGGAGCATGATGCCCTGGCCCAAAAAGTTAACAGCATCCACCCATAGTGTCCCTTGCCCCTTTTTTAGAGACTTTTGGGGGGTGGGAATTGGGAGTTGGGTTTTTGGGGACTTTTGAAGGACAATCGTTGGGGTTAGGGAGGGTCTTGCGGGAGATTATTTTGTTAGGGATATAAATATACTTTTTCAAACTTTATCTGAGCATACCTGTTTTTTACTGCTTGCCTGGTGGGTGGGGGTTTAACGTTGACTGTTTTCCTGAAAGTTTAGTTCCATTTTCTTCCTTTAAGTGTAAATGCCCAAATGTTTTCAACACTAAGTGCCTCTCACAGACTAAGTGAAGTGAATCCAAGAGTCCTAGGACTTTAGTAGTACTACCTTCAGTCTCTCGTCTCTCGTACTAATACTCCATTATACCCCCAAACCACCAAACGCTTATCTTACCTGTAATTTGTGTTTGAAAGTAGGGCTAGACCCTGGGCTGGCTCCACGGGAAACACCGAATAAGGTTGGCAATCTTGGTCGGATAAAATTTCCTCATAGCGGTGGTACTAGTGGTGTGACACAGTGGCAGTTGCATGCCTATGAAAAAAAAGAAAATGAAATCTGGTTTGTCCTCCTGAGCAATTCAACGGTACAACTGAGAATATAGCAGGTGACAGAAGTACAGTAGAGCAGTGCCACATTGTAGCCTAACAAATGGTAAAGTATAACTACTAATTCGGTTGAAGTTCTTTCACATTAGCAATGGTTCTTTGTCAAGCAGAGTAAGAATATATCCTCGGATTTCTTCACCAGCCTGTTGCTATCACCTTATCCTCCCCAGCAAGTGTGTGGATTTATTGCTGTAATAATAATTTAGTCACACATCAATCAAAACCACACAGCCCGGGGGAAGAGGGTTAGGGTTTGAAAAATGGATGGGTACGGGGGGTTTTGGGAAAGGTTTTGGGAGACAAGAAAAAATAGCACAGCATAGACAAACTATTGTGAACATAAACAAATCTTTGGGTACAAACCTATCCATCAATCTTTGAAAGTGCATGCACTACTGCATGCATGTCAGTGAAAAGTAAGTAGTACATTCGACAACTGTGGAAAGAAAGAATGCGACAGTACAGGGCCTGTGTGGAATTATTGATAACGATATTCAACATAAGGTCTCTGTAGCCAGATACCCGAGAGCCTTGCTGGTCACTATAAATCCATTCACAACAACACTCAATGGGGTTGGTCTGGAAGGTGTCAGGTTTACTCCCCGTGATCCAGTCGATGCAAATATGGTTCCACCTCCAAATGTCACCAACACCCAGAAGTGTAAACACAGGGTGTTCGAGCCATTAGGCGGGGGAGAAAAATAACAAACTAAAATAAAAAATGTGGGATGGGTAAAGGTAGGGTCAGCAGGGAAAGGATACCTGTAACATAAGACAAGACAGGCATCAGTGAAGTGTTGTCCTAACATACAAGGGTACTCTCATATAGTCTCACTAAATAACCAAGGAAGTAGACAAGTACCTGAGCACCAAGAAAACATGACCTTGGATAGGAAATACTATAGCCCTTCTGCCACAATCTGTGAGGAAGGCCTAAGAAACACATAAACATATAGTTAACGAACACACTCCTGTCGCACCAAACACACTCGCGTTATACTAAGACATCAAACCCACTACTCACAACATACCACAAACATGGTAGAGGACTCAATGTACAAAGGGGGTTCCAAATAGTCAAAGCAAAGATGTATGGTCCGACAAAAAGGAAGAGGGAAACGGTAGTGTGTAGGAAGCAAGAACTACAACACTGCGCTCTCTAAGTAATGACCCAGTAGAGAATCTTTGGTGAAGGTCAAACAGAAAAACGTAGTTGCGACCACCACTGAATTCTGCCAACAACACACCCCACGGTGCACTACACAAAGAGAACTGGGGTAGCCTGTAGTTACCTCACTACATGCCCAGTTATGGAGGTCCTTTGAAATACACAGTTATACAACGGAGACGCGTAGTTGTCCTTACTACCGCGCTCCGTTTTAATAGTACAAAAACGATCCCCGATGTGAACGCTAACACGTGGTATAGACCGCCACTGTGCTCCGCCACACACAATTCAACCAAACAGGAATTCATCAAAGGTAGAATTCTGTTAGAAAACAGTCACAGAACCTCCCTTAACAATCCGTTCAGGCAGTAATCAGCTGACCGCACGTGCGGCCGAAGAGTTTAGAGCGGCTTTACCTGAAGACGCGTGAAGTCCGTCTACCGCCAAGGACAGAACACGGAAGCGCTCCCCACTGAGCCTCAGGGGGGGGGGGGGGGGGGAAGGTGATAGTCCACAGGAGACACGATAGAAAAGCATGCAGAGCGTCCGCTCTCATGCCGGTGCAGAACAGAAACCAGAATAACGCGCAACAGGAAGCGCGTCTGTTCCCCAGATAAACTTCCTGCAAGTCTCCCGCCTACTCATGGGAAATGTAGTTTCATAGTACGGTAGGCGCTTAGGGGCTGCGTAACCTGACAGAAGGTATAGTAGATAGAAAAGGAGAAATTGCTTTTTTTCTAGGTGTCCCCTCACTCACCAGGGTTGCCCCTTGGTGACATGCTTCATCATTGGGGCCATCCCAGTCCTCTACGGCCTGGGGCGTGCTGCGACTTGCGAATTACGTAGGAGCACTTACAAATGACTATGTGTGGTGCAGATGTGATAGTGGAGTGGACTAAGTGATGTGTTAAGGGATCAATTTAGAAGCCTAGAGAGAGCCAAGAAATGCAGTCACAGTCAGAGAAAAAGGCAAGGGATACTGTATCTATGTGGTTGTAGTGGTCCTGTTGGAAGTGGTAAGTAAGTTGCCTGCAGAAAAAAAATCCTCCTATTAGCGGCACTCCTCCATTGCAGCCGACGCTTCGTCCATCGATGTTGGTCACCAGAAGACACCCTGTAAAAAAAAGCACAGCATAGACAAACAATTGAACATAAACAATTCTTTGGGTACAAACCTATCCATCAATCTTTGAAAGTGCATGCACTACTGCATGCATGTCAGTGAAAAGTAAGTAGTACATTCGACAACTGTGGAAGAAAGAATGCAACAGTAAAGGGCCTATGTGTAAATTATTGATAACGATATTCAACATAAGGTCTCTGTAGCCAGATACCCGAGAGCCTTGCTGGTCACTATAAATCCATTCACAACAACACTCAGTGGGGTTGGTCTGGAAGGTATAGTAGATAGAAAAGGAGAAATTGCTTTTTTTCTAGGTGTCCCCTCACTCACCAGGGTTGCCCCTTGGTGACATGCTTCATCATTGGGGCCATCCCAGTCCTCTACGGCCTGGGGCGTGCTGCGACTTGCGAATTACGTAGGAGCACTTACAAATGACTATGTGTGGTGCAGATGTGATAGTTGAGTGGACTAAGTGATGTGTTAAGGGATCAATGTAGAAGCCGAGAGAGAGCCAAGAAATGCAGTCACAGTCAGAGAAAAAGGCAAGGGATACTGTATCTATGTGGTTGTAGTGGTCCTGTTGGAAGTGGTAAGTAAGTTGCCTGCAGAAAAAAAATCCTCCTATTAGCGGCACTCCTCCATTGCAGCCGACGCTTCGTCCATCGATGTTGGTCACCAGAAGACACCCTGTCCACTGCCTGCCTGATGCTGAATTGTGGCTCGCTACTGTGAAGCCTGACTCCATCCTTTTTTCCCCATTGCAGAGACTGAAACCCGGCCTGTAATTATTCAACGAAAAACAGGAAGTGATATAATATTACAACACCACTGATAAATAAATATAAGGTATGTAGGCTGTGGAGTGCAAAAAGTCACAATTTGATTTTCCTAGTAGACAGTACAATATTTTTGAAAGTGCGTACTCTGAGTCACCTTTTGAAGGATAAATAAGTATGGGCAAATTAATGTAGCGGATCTTGCCCCTCAAGCTAGGTGTACTGTAAACTGTGTTTTAGAACAAAATTAGATCTTCCTAGCAGTGCTCCCACCCAGACCCTTACTAAAGCCAGTCGCAAAAATGTAGAAGACCCCCAATCAAATCTCAAAAAACGAGGCCTAGCAGAAAACTGGTGACAAAACTTACTTTGAAAGTAAAAGTAGGCCGAAGTACCCCCTTCCTAATTACCCATTACCCACCGTGGATTGCATTCAAACCACTTGCAAGCAACCAAGCAAAAGTAGCCATAGCCAGCATCGCTCCAAGACTCGAAATCCCCCCCACTCAAACACATGCAATAGAAATACTGCTAACCCTAACGAACCCTAAGTTAAGAATAGTGGCAAAGTCTTTCTTTAACTATGCCAAATCCCCCCTTTCCCACCATGGATTTTCTTCAAATGACTTGCAACCAAAATTACACATTCTCACGAGTGCTCTAAGACCCCAGAACTCAGTTGGAAAAATCTAGAACACCCCGAAACACATGCAATCCTGCTGCTAGGGCTAACCCTAACGAACCCTAAGTTCCAAAAAGTGCCAAAACTAAAGGCTTTTCCGCACTGATTTTGTCCCAACCACTTCTACCCGGTATTAGACCTTCCCAGGAATGCCCCAAGACCCGTCAACCCACCCGCCAAGAAGCATAACACCCCCAAACAGGCCAAAAGCAAAATCTCATACTTGCAATATTTCTGGGCCTTCGGTCCAAACGTGCTGCGTAGCTAGGCCATAAGTCGGGGTTGGCACGACGGATTTCCTGAAAAGCAAATGCAATCAAGATTAGAGTGTCCCAGCAATGCTCCCAGACCTCGAAACTCACCCACAAACAGACGGAACCCCCCCTAAGAGCACCTCAAAGGCAAGCAAGTCATCAAAAACACAAAAAAAATTCCGCCTGGGATTTGGTCCAAAACACTTTTATCCGGTATTAGAGCTTCCCAGCAATGGCCCCAGAGCCGTCAACCCAGGAGAAAACGAGTAGAAGACCCCCAAACAGCCAAAGAGCAAAAGTACAAAAATGGGGACTTAGTCAATTTTTCACAAATTTCCCAAATCACTCCGCGCGCGCTCTGCAGCTAGGCCCTAAGTCCCCTCTGCCACCATGGATTTGCTTCAAACCTCTTGCAAAGTAAAGTATATATAGCCAGCAGTGCTCCCTGACCACGAAACTCACCCACAAACACCAGGAAGCCCCCCAAACAGGCCCCCAAAAACGCTACATAGAGCAAAATGTCAGAAATAGCCAAAAAAAAAATCGGCCTGGATTTTGTCCCAACCACTTCTACCCGGTATTAGACCTTCCCAGGAATGCCCCAAGACCCGTCAACCCACCCGCCAAGAAGCATAACACCCCCAAACAGGCCAAAAGCAAAATCTCATACTTGCAATATTTCTGGGCCTTCGGTCCAAACGCACTGCGTAGCTAGGCCATAAGTCGGGGTTGGCACGACGGATTTCCTGAAAAGCAAATGCAATCAAGATTAGAGTGTCCCAGCAGTGCTCCCAGACCACGAAACTCACCCACAAACACCAGGAAGCCCCCCAAACAGGCCCCCGAAAACGCTACATAGAGCAAAATGTCAGAAATAGCAAAAAAAAATATCGGCCTGGATTTTGTCCCAACCACTTCTACCCGGTATTAGACCTTCCCAGGAATGCCCCAAGACCCGTCAACCCACCCGCCAAGAAGCATAACACCCCCAAACAGGCCAAAAGCAAAATCTCATACTTGCAATATTTCTGGGCCTTCGGTCCAAACGCACTGCGTAGCTAGGCCATAAGTCGGGGTTGGCACGACGGATTTCCTGAAAAGCAAATGCAATCAAGATTAGAGTGTCCCAGCAGTGCTCCCAGACCACGAAACTCACCCACAAACACCAGGAAGCCCCCCAAACAGGCCCCCGAAAACGCTACATAGAGCAAAATGTCAGAAATAGCAAAAAAAAATATCGGCCTGGATTTTGTCCCAACCACTTCTACCCGGTATTAGACCTTCCCAGGAATGCCCCAAGACCAGTCAACCCACCCGCCAAGAAGCATAACACCCCCAAACAGGCCAAAAGCAAAATCTCATACTTGCAATATTTCTGGGCCTTCGGTCCAAACGCACTGCGTAGCTAGGCCATAAGTCGGGGTTGCCACGACGGATTTCCTGAAAAGCAAATGCAATCAAGATTAGAGTGTCCCAGCAGTGCTCCCAGACCACGAAACTCACCCACAAACACCAGGAAGCCCCCCAAACAGGACCCCCGAAAACGCTACATAGAGCAAAATGTCGGAAATAGCCACAAAAAAAAATCGGCCTGGATTTTGTCCCAACCACTTCTACCCGGTATTAGACCTTCCCAGGAATGCCCCAAGACCCGGCAACCCACCCGCCAAGAAGCATAACACCCCCAAACAGGCCAAAAGCAAAATCTCATACTTGCAATATTTCTGGGCCTTCGGTCCAAACGCGCTGCGTAGCTAGGCCATAAGTCGGGGTTGGCACGACGGATTTCCTGAAAAGCAAATGCAATCAAGATTAGAGTGTCCCAGCAATGCTCCCAGACCACGAAACTCACCCACAAACAGACGGAACCCCCCCTAAGAGCACCTCAAAGGCAAGCAAGTCATCAAAAACACAAAAAATTTTCTGCCTCGGATTCGGTCCAAACCACTTTTAGTGCTTCCCAGCAATGGCCCCAGACCCGTCAACTCACCTGCAAAGAGGTAGAACAACACCCCCACAAGTGCTGAGTCTTTCTTCATTGGGCGTAAACCAGCCCTCTGCTTTGATGGAAATAGGAGTCTGGAGGAGGAGGATAGAGGAGCATGTTCTTCTGAACTTGTGAACCTGAGGAATGCAGACTGCCGCACCTTCAAATAAATTAGCAAACAAGTGAAGACAGTTCTGCTGATGGGCTTGTTTTTGTGATTATCTGATTAAAGTTTGAATTATATTAACTGTGCACAACAAAGAAAGACAGACACACAGGAATAAAAGTGAATAAGGATGAAAAAGAAAGTTATTGATTCGTTGTCTAATTTTCAGGGCTCGAAGTCGGTATCACGGTCCAGGAATAAGAATAAGGCTTCGTCATCATACTCTGCGAATTCAGGCAGGGAGAGCTCAGTGTCACCTGACAGAGTAGAAATTCCCTCATCTATGTTGCTGGCCACCTCCTCTTCATCCGGCACGCTCTCTCGTACTCTGAAATCTGGTGGTATGAGGTGCTGATTCATCTTGATCATTGTTAACCTCTCCACATTTTTGGGCGAGAGGCGGCTCCGTTTGGGAGTTACAATCCCACCAGCCGCACTGAAAACCCGTTCAGAAGACACGCTTGCGAGTGGGCAAGACAAGTAGTTTAAAGCCAGGTTGGTGAGCTGTGGCCACAATTCTTTTTTCCCATGCCAATACGCCAATGGGTCAGAATTAACATAGACCTCTGTTGAGTCATTCAGATAGTCCTTCACCATCGACTCAAGGTCCTCATCCAAGGTTCCTCCACTTTGCTTAGCTCTTGCTGTGCCTCTGACCTTTTGAGAACCAAACCCACGCAGAGCTAGCCAATCCTCTTCAGCCTCCAATGTTTCTGTTGTCTTTCGTGCAGATGATCCGGTTGCCGGTGTCTTTAACGGCTGAGAGGTCACTTGTGCCACAGCCACAGGTGCAGAATTGGATTGTTTTGACTGGGGATGGCCTGCTGATGTACTGCCATTTCCTTCAATTTCCAGCCGTTCTGTTTCAAACTTCTTGGCTGACAAGGCTAGCCAACGTTTGTACTTTAGAACATATTCATCATCAAAAGGAAAGAATGCTTGGCCTGCCAGCGCCTTTTTGTAGCGTGGATCCAGAATAGTAGCACAAATGTAATGCTGTTCTGAATGGATCTTTTTAAGACGTTCATCACCTTGTAGGAGCTCTAATAATTGCTCGGCCAGAAGCAAAGAGTCTTGGTTTTTATCTTTTCCAAACACAGAACACACCTCCTTCAGTTGGTCCTCCAGCATGTACAACAATGGGATAGCTTTTCCCAAATTAGAGTCCTCCTTGCTGACTGCACGCGTGAAGAACTCAAAAGGACGAAGCATGCGTGTCAGGCTTTCAACTATGTTCCATTGCGGCCCACCCATCCTCAGCTCCTCTGCACCCTCTTTAAGGAAATATTGATCGAGTTCCGTATACTGCTCATACAGACGCTCAAGCATGTAGAAGGTTGAGTTCCAACGTGTTACCACCTCCTGGATGAGTGCTTTCACTGGCATTTGATGTTGATATAGCAGGCTCCTCAGCTGCTTCCGGGCCTTAAAAGAATGGCTGAAATGCTTGCACATTTTTCGGCAGGTGTCCAATACACTGTACGCTGCACTGCCTTTATTACCCAAGAATTTTTGGACAACCAGGTTTATACAGTGCGCCAAACACGGCACTCTGAAATAGTAACCGTCCCTCATGGCCTTAACTATATTGGCGCCATTGTCCGTGGAAACATAACCAACCTTGCGTTTTAGTGGCGACAGACAGTTAAGGACCTTTGTGTTAAAGACATCCAAAATGTTTTCTGCTGTGTGACGTTTCTCCAAACCAAACATGGCTAGTGTTGCATGTTTCCGAGCACCTTTAAAAACAATGTTAGTGTCAACACCTGAGTTTAGCTTTGCTTTAGCCCCTGAAAAAGAGACCCAGTGTGCAGTGATGCACATGTAATCAGCGCCTGCGCCACTGGTCCACATGTCTGTTGTCAGATGTATAGTGTGAACAGCACTCTTCTGCAAAGCTGCCCCAATCACCTTCAGAACATCTTCATGTAGTGCTGGAACCGCAACTCGGGCAAAATAGAACCGGCTAGGAACCTTCCATTTAGGGCAGAGCGCTGTCACTAATTCTAGAAAACCAACCCCTTCTACAAAAGAAAAAGGGAGAAGGTCCAGAGCTAGCATTTTAGCCAGCTTAGTGTTATACAGACGGGTCATTGGGTGGTTGCGTTCATATTGCGCTTCTGTAAACAACATCTTTTTAATGTTGCCCTGGACCAATGATTTACGGGATGATGATGATCTCTTCGACCCAGTTACGCTCGCTGATGAACTTTTCCGCATTGATGTCTCACTCTCTCCCACACTCTTAGTGTGGCTCCCATGGGGTGTGCTGCTGACATGGGAACTGGGTGTAAGTGAAGTGTTTGAATCGTCTTCTTCTACCTCCTCGTCATCAGCAGATGAAAAATCAACGTTTTCATTACGTGCAATTCCGGCTTTCTTGACCGCCTCTAGGTGCGGAAACCATTGGACAGTGTGCCTTCTCTCAAGATGACCTCTCTGGCCTCCGGTACCATAGTTAGAACCAAGCTTACCACGACTAAATCGAAGCTTACAAAGGCTACAAATGGCTACGTTTTCCTTTTTTGGGCAAACACTAAAGAAGTCCCAAACTGGAGACTTGAAATGTCTTCGGGGGCCGGAGGAGGCGGCGATACTGGTGGTGGTGGTCCTGCTGCTAATGCCAGATGAAGTGGAGGATGTGGATTGCCGAACTTCAGTACGTTTTGCACTTTCACCACCACGAATTGAGGTCGAGGACGAGGTGGGTACCTTCTTGCGAAGAAATATGGAAGCGGTAGGTTTTGGTGTACTACTTAACTCCAAATCTAATGATTCCATTTCCATTGCCTCCTCGCCTACATCATCATCACGCTCAGCAGCTTCTCGGGATAGGGTCAAAATGTCTCTTTGCTGCATGCCCGGTGGGGCTGCAGTGACCTTTGTGATGACTGGCTCGTCGTCATCGTGAGAGGCTTCATCACCAGCAGTATCTGTCACTTCTTGTTGAGCCTCATCACACTCCATATTTACAACAAGGGGTGGTGAGGGACAGAGTCTCTGAATTAAGCAGAAAGCTCTCACCCAGTCAAGAGATCAGGGCTAGATCCAACACCGTTTTTTAGCTCACTGCACCATCCCAGTTTCAGAACCTGGCTGTATGCAAATTAGTCTGTTCCTGTCCCAGTGCATGATGGGAACAGGGCAAACCAAACTACAAAAGCCAATTCTTACACTGGGAAGGAAACAAGCTCCCGGGGAAGGCTTGGTAGTTTAGTCTGCCCTGTTCCCATGATGCACTGGGCCAGGGACAGACTGATTTGCATATGGCCAGGTTCTGAGCTGGGATGGGGCAGTGAGATAAATAACGGTGATGGATCAAGCCCTGATCTTTTGACTGGGTAAGAGTGGTCTGCTCAATTCAGACACTCTGTTCATCACCACCCCCTTTTCTGAATCGTTTTTGGCCACTATAGGTGTGGCAGGGTATACTCAGACATGAGTCCCTTTCTCACTGCTCCATCAGGATTCAAGCAAGCCGGGCCGAAGAAGGCTGAAATGCCAGAACCGGTCCCCGGTAGCTTGTCTCCTTTCTGGTGAAGAATTGGCTTGGTAGTTTAGTCTGCCCTGTTCCCATGATGCACTGGGCCAGGGACAGACTGATTTGCATATGACCAGGTTCTGAGCTGGGATGGGGCAGTGAGATAAATAACGGTGATGGATCAAGCCCTGATCTTTTGACTGGGTAAGAGTGGTCTGCTCAATTCAGACACTCTGTTCATCACCACCCCCTTTTCTGAATCGTTTTTGGCCACTATAGGTGTGGCAGGGTATACTCAGACATGAGTCCCTTTCTCACTGCTCCATCAGGATTCAAGCAAGCCGGGCCGAAGAAGGCTGAAATGCCAGAAACCGGTCCCCGGTAGCTTGTCTCCTTTCTGGTGAAGAATTGGCTTGGTAGTTTAGTCTGCCCTGTTCCCATGATGCACTGGGCCAGGGACAGACTGATTTGCATATGGCCAGGTTCTGAGCTGGGATGGGGCAGTGAGATAAATAACAGTGATGGATCAAGCCCTGATCTTTTGACTGGGTAAGAGTGGTCTGCTCAATTCAGACACTCTGTTCATCACCACCCCCTTTTCTGAATCGTTTTTGGCCACTATAGGTGTGGCAGGGTATACTCAGACATGAGTCCCTTTCTCACTGCTCCATCAGGATTCAAGCAAGCCGGGCCGAAGAAGGCTGAAATGCCAGAAACCGGTCCCCGGTAGCTTGTCTCCTTTCTGGTGAAGAATTGGCTTGGTAGTTTAGTCTGCCCTGTTCCCATGATGCACTGGGCCAGGGAAAGACTGATTTGCATATGGCCAGGTTCTGAGCTGGGATGGGGCAGTGAGATAAATAACGGTGATGGATCAAGCCCTGATCTTTTGACTGGGTAAGAGTGGTCTGCTCAATTCAGACACTCTGTTCATCACCACCCCCTTTTCTGAATCGTTTTTGGCCACTATAGGTGTGGCAGGGTATACTCAGACATGAGTCCCTTTCTCACTGCTCCATCAGGATTCAAGCAAGCCGGGCCGAAGAAGGCTGAAATGCCAGAAACCGGTCCCCGGTAGCTTGTCTCCTTTCTGGTGAAGAATTGGCTTGGTAGTTTAGTCTGCCCTGTTCCCATGATGCACTGGGCCAGGGACAGACTGATTTGCATATGGCCAGGTTCTGAGCTGGGATGGGGCAGTGAGATAAATAACGGTGATGGATCAAGCCCTGATCTTTTGACTGGGTAAGAGTGGTCTGCTCAATTCAGACACTCTGTTCATCACCACCCCCTTTTCTGAATCGTTTTTGGCCACTATAGGTGTGGCAGGGTATACTCAGACATGAGTCCCTTTCTCACTGCTCCATCAGGATTCAAGCAAGCCGGGCCGAAGAAGGCTGAAATGCCAGAAACCGGTCCCCGGTAGCTTGTCTCCTTTCTGGTGAAGAATTGGCTTGGTAGTTTAGTCTGCCCTGTTCCCATGATGCACTGGGCCAGGGACAGACTGATTTGCATATGGCCAGGTTCCGAGCTGGGATGGGGCAGTGAGATAAATAACGGTGATGGATCAAGCCCTGATCTTTTGACTGGGTAAGAGTGGTCTGCTCAATTCAGACACTCTGTTCATCACCACCCCCTTTTCTGAATCGTTTTTGGCCACTATAGGTGTGGCAGGGTATACTCAGACATGAGTCCCTTTCTCACTGCTCCATCAGGATTCAAGCAAGCCGGGCCGAAGAAGGCTGAAATGCCAGAAACCGGTCCCCGGTAGCTTGTCTCCTTTCTGGTGAAGAATTGGCTTGGTAGTTTAGTCTGCCCTGTTCCCATGATGCACTGGGCCAGGGACAGACTGATTTGCATATGGCCAGGTTCTGAGCTGGGATGGGGCAGTGAGATAAATAACGGTGATGGATCAAGCCCTGATCTTTTGACTGGGTAAGAGTGGTCTGCTCAATTCAGACACTCTGTTCATCACCACCCCCTTTTCTGAATCGTTTTTGGCCACTATAGGTGTGGCAGGGTATACTCAGACATGAGTCCCTTTCTCACTGCTCCATCAGGATTCAAGCAAGCCGGGCCGAAGAAGGCTGAAATGCCAGAAACCGGTCCCCGGTAGCTTGTCTCCTTTCTGGTGAAGAATTGGCTTGGTAGTTTAGTCTGCCCTGTTCCCATGATGCACTGGGCCAGGGACAGACTGATTTGCATATGGCCAGGTTCTGAGCTGGGATGGGGCAGTGAGATAAATAACGGTGATGGATCAAGCCCTGATCTTTTGACTGGGTAAGAGTGGTCTGCTCAATTCAGACACTCTGTTCATCACCACCCCCTTTTCTGAATCGTTTTTGGCCACTATAGGTGTGGCAGGGTATACTCAGACATGAGTCCCTTTCTCACTGCTCCATCAGGATTCAAGCAAGCCGGGCCGAAGAAGGCTGAAATGCCAGAAACCGGTCCCCGGTAGCTTGTCTCCTTTCTGGTGAAGAATTGGCTTGGTAGTTTAGTCTGCCCTGTTCCCATGATGCACTGGGCCAGGGACAGACTGATTTGCATATGGCCAGGTTCTGAGCTGGGATGGGGCAGTGAGATAAATAACGGTGATGGATCAAGCCCTGATCTTTTGACTGGGTAAGAGTGGTCTGCTCAATTCAGACACTCTGTTCATCACCACCCCCTTTTCTGAATCGTTTTTGGCCACTATAGGTGTGGCAGGGTATACTCAGACATGAGTCCCTTTCTCACTGCTCCATCAGGATTCAGGCAAGCCGGGCCGAAGAAGGCTGAAATGCCAGAAACCGGTCCCCGGTAGCTTGTCTCCTTTCTGGTGAAGAATTGGCTTGGTAGTTTAGTCTGCCCTGTTCCCATGATGCACTGGGCCAGGGACAGACTGATTTGCATATGGCCAGGTTCTGAGCTGGGATGGGGCAGTGAGATAAATAACGGTGATGGATCAAGCCCTGATCTTTTGACTGGGTAAGAGTGGTCTGCTCAATTCAGACACTCTGTTCATCACCACCCCCTTTTCTGAATCGTTTTTGGCCACTATAGGTGTGGCAGGGTATACTCAGACATGAGTCCCTTTCTCACTGCTCCATCAGGATTCAAGCAAGCCGGGCCGAAGAAGGCTGAAATGCCAGAAACCGGTCCCCGGTAGCTTGTCTCCTTTCTGGTGAAGAATTGGCTTGGTAGTTTAGTCTGCCCTGTTCCCATGATGCACTGGGCCAGGGACAGACTGATTTGCATATGGCCAGGTTCTGAGCTGGGATGGGGCAGTGAGATAAATAACGGTGATGGATCAAGCCCTGATCTTTTGACTGGGTAAGAGTGGTCTGCTCAATTCAGACACTCTGTTCATCACCACCCCCTTTTCTGAATCGTTTTTGGCCACTATAGGTGTGGCAGGGTATACTCAGACATGAGTCCCTTTCTCACTGCTCCATCAGGATTCAAGCAAGCCGGGCCGAAGAAGGCTGAAATGCCAGAAACCGGTCCCCGGTAGCTTGTCTCCTTTCTGGTGAAGAATTGGCTTGGTAGTTTAGTCTGCCCTGTTCCCATGATGCACTGGGCCAGGGACAGACTGATTTGCATATGGACAGGTTCTGAGCTGGGATGGGGCAGTGAGATAAATAACGGTGATGGATCAAGCCCTGATCTTTTGACTGGGTAAGAGTGGTCTGCTCAATTCAGACACTCTGTTCATCACCACCCCCTTTTCTGAATCGTTTTTGGCCACTATAGGTGTGGCAGGGTATACTCAGACATGAGTCCTTTCTCACTGCTCCATCAGGATTCAAGCAAGCCGGGCCGAAGAAGGCTGAAATGCCAGAAACCGGTCCCCGGTAGCTTGTCTCCTTTCTGGTGAAGAATTGGCTTGGTAGTTTAGTCTGCCCTGTTCCCATGATGCACTGGGCCAGGGACAGACTGATTTGCATATGGCCAGGTTCTGAGCTGGGATGGGGCAGTGAGATAAATAACGGTGATGGATCAAGCCCTGATCTTTTGACTGGGTAAGAGTGGTCTGCTCAATTCAGACACTCTGTTCATCACCACCCCCTTTTCTGAATCGTTTTTGGCCACTATAGGTGTGGCAGGGTATACTCAGACATGAGTCCCTTTCTCACTGCTCCATCAGGATTCAAGCAAGCCGGGCCGAAGAAGGCTGAAATGCCAGAAACCGGTCCCCGGTAGCTTGTCTCCTTTCTGGTGAAGAATTGGCTTGGTAGTTTAGTCTGCCCTGTTCCCATGATGCACTGGGCCAGGGACAGACTGATTTGCATATGGCCAGGTTCTGAGCTGGGATGGGGCAGTGAGATAAATAACGGTGATGGATCAAGCCCTGATCTTTTGACTGGGTAAGAGTGGTCTGCTCAATTCAGACACTCTGTTCATCACCACCCCCTTTTCTGAATCATCACACTCCATAGGTTTGAGTTTTTGGACGACCTTCCTTTTACGCTTAGGTACCGGTGTCAGATCATGGTGTGCCTCACTGTCAGACCGCAGTTGTGGTTCCCAAGACAGATCACTTGCATCAGAACGAGGTGGGCTTGAAGAAGATGTAGACACCCCCCTTGATCTTTTCCTTGCTAGGGATGTGGAAGACAATGAATGATCATCAGGAGGAGTGGCTTCCAATGATACCTCGGCTTCATTGTCGATTTCCTGATGTGCCCCTACTTCGGGAGGAACAACTATTGTGGGCACTTGTGAACCTCCATGCACCTTTGCTTGCGCATCTCCTTTTGCTGCCTCTCCTTCCACATGTACTTGGGCGTGTACTTGCACATGGTGTTGTTGTTGCGGCTGTGGTTGTTCAACACTTGTCAGATGAGTTACAACAACCTGTGTTGATTCAGGGACATTGCTGCTACTTTCTTGCGATGAGCCAACATCACTGGTCGATGGTGATTGGAGAAGTACACTGACTGCCTCTGAAGCACTCAAGGGCTTTGACTTAAGTTGGCGTGGTGGTGGAGGCACTGAACCCAATGGAGCAGGGGTGCTGCTCCCAGCTTGGTCCCCAGCAGAACCTGCTGCTGCAGGCGTACTTTTTTTTTTGCTCCCAAAAAACGTGGCGGGTGGCACACCAGCCTCCTTGGTAACTTTCTTCTTCTGCTCCTTACTAGCAACTTTCTTGCTAGAGGAGCTACGGAGAACTTTCTTTGGGGGCGGGGCCATCTTCTTCAGAGCAGGTCAGACAGCAGGCCGCAGTTGCACGAATTGTAGAGTTGTCTGAGGCCAGACGTGACGTCGCGTGACGTTATGCTGCACACACACCGCTGCAGGACTTCTTCCTGGCACTGGTGGTTCTCTTGAGTCTTGTGCACCTAAAAAAAATGGAAGACAGAGGAACATCAGTTCAGTTATAGAGCACAAAAAAAATCGAAAAACACTGCAAAATCAGCACAATCCCAATCCATCCATGCCCTCCATAATGTTTAAATTCAAGACAACCCACAGAAAGACTAGGCCCATGCAAGACTCACTAGTACCCCTGGGCATAAATAAAGGTTGAAAAGTAGGCAAAATGGTTGGAGGCCTAACAACAAAGCCTGCATTCAAAATGGCCACTTGCCTCCTAGCACATGGCCAGGGCCTGCCTGTACCAGCACTCAAAATGGCCCCCACCCACATGGCCTGTCCCCATGAACACCCCCAAAAATCGAAAAACACTGCAAAATCAGCACAATCCCATTCCATCCATGCCCTCCATGATGTTTAAATTCAAGACACCC
The DNA here is from genome assembly GCF_964263255.1 of Lissotriton vulgaris. Taxonomy (NCBI): domain Eukaryota; kingdom Metazoa; phylum Chordata; class Amphibia; order Caudata; family Salamandridae; genus Lissotriton; species Lissotriton vulgaris. Next base: position 746,534,458 of record NC_141695.1, read on the forward strand.
CACAGAAAGACTAGGCCCATGCACCACTCACTACCCCTGGTCAAGGCCCCAACAACAGGTCAAAAATCGAAAAACACAGAAAAATCAGCACAATCCCATTCAATCCATGCCCTCCATGATGTTTAAGTTGAAGACAGCCCACAGAAAGACTAGGCCCATGCTAGACTCAAATACCCCTGGTGAAAAGGCCACAAGTACAGGCCCTAAAAACGAAAATCACTGAAAAATCTGCACAATCCCATTCCATCCATGGCCTCCATGATGTTTAAATTCAAGACAACCCACAGAAAGACTAGGCCCATGCAAGACTCACTACCCCTGGGCATAAATAAAGGTTGAAAAGTAGGCAAAATGGTTGGAGGCCTAACAACAAAGCCTGCATTCAAAATGGCCACTTGCCTGCCAGTGCCAGTACATGGCCAGTGCCTGTAGCTGCACTCAAAATGGCCACCAGCCACATGGCATGTCCCTCCCCATGAACACCCCCAAAAATCGAAAAACACTGAAAAATCTGCACAATCCCATTCCATCCATGCCCTCCATGATGTTTAAATTCAAGACAACCCACAGAAAGACTAGGCCCATGCAAGACTCACTACCCCTGGGCATAAATAAAGGTTGTAAAGTAGGCAAAATGGTTGGAGGCCTAACAACAAAGCCTGCATTCAAAATGGCCACTTGCCTCCTAGCACATGGCCAGGGCCTGCCTGTACCAGCACTCAAAATGGCCCCCACCCACATGGCCTGTCCCCATGAACACCCCCAAAAATTGAAAAACACTGCAAAATCAGCACAATCCCATTCCATCCATGCCCTCCATGATGTTTAAATTCAAGACACCCCACAGAAAGACTAGGCCCATGCACCACTCACTACCCCTGGTCAAGGCCCCAACAACAGGTCAAAAATCGAAAAACACAGAAAAATCAGCACAATCCCATTCCATCCATGGCCTCCATGATGTTTAAATTCAAGACAACCCACAGAAAGACTAGGCCCATGCAAGACTCACTACCCCTGGGCATAAATAAAGGTTGAAAAGTAGGCAAAATGGTTGGAGGCCTAACAACAAAGCCTGCATTCAAAATGGCCACTTGCCTGCCAGCACATGGCCAGTGCCTGTAGCTGCACTCAAAATGGCCACCAGCCACATGGCATGTCCCTCCCCATGAACACCCCCAAAAATCGAAAAACACTGCAAAATCAGCACAATCCCATTCCATCCATGGCCTCCATGATGTTTAAATTCAAGACAACCCACAGAAAGACTAGGCCCATGCAAGACTCACTACCCCTGGGCATAAATAAAGGTTGAAAAGTAGGCAAAATGGTTGGAGGCCTAACAACAAAGCCTGCATTCAAAATGGCCACTTGCCTGCCAGCACATGGCCAGTGCCTGTAGCTGCACTCAAAATGGCCACCAGCCACATGGCATGTCCCTCCCCATGAACACCCCCAAAAATCGAAAAACACTGCAACATCAGCACAATCCCATTCCATCCATGGCCTCCATGATGTTTAAATTCAAGACAACCCACAGAAAGACTAGGCCCATGCAAGACTCACTACCCCTGGGCATAAATAAAGGTTGAAAAGTAGGCAAAATGGTTGGAGGCCTAACAACAAAGCCTGCATTCAAAATGGCCACTTGCCTGCCAGCACACGGCCAGTGCCTGTAGCTGCACTCAAAATGGCCACCAGCCACATGGCATGTCCCTCCCCATGAACACCCCCAAAAATCGAAAAACACTGCAAAATCAGCACAATCCCATTCCATCCATGGCCTCCATGATGTTTAAATTCAAGACAACCCACAGAAAGACTAGGCCCATGCAAGACTCACTACCCCAGGGCATAAATAAAGGTTGAAAAGTAGGCAAAATGGTTGGAGGCCTAACAACAAAGCCTGCATTCAAAATGGCCACTTGCCTGCCAGCACATGGCCAGTGCCTGTAGCTGCACTCAAAATGGCCACCAGCCACATGGCATGTCCCTCCCCATGAACACCCCCAAAAATCGAAAAACACTGCAAAATCAGCACAATCCCATTCCATCCATGCCCTCCATGATGTTAAAGTTCAAGACAGCCCACAGAAAGACTAGGCCCATGCACCACTCACTACCCCTGGTCAAGGCCCCAACAACAGGTCAAAAATCGAAAAACACAGAAAAATCAGCACAATCCCATTCCATCCATGCCCTCCATGATGTTTAAATTCAAGACACCCCACAGAAAGACTAGGCCCATGCAACACTCACTACCCCTGGTGAAAAGGCCACAAGTACAGCCCAAAAAAACGAAAATCACTGAAAAATAAGCACAATCCCAAGCCATCCAGCCCCTCCATGATGTTTAAATTCAAGACACCCCACAGAAAGACTCAGTCCACCCACCACTGAGTACCCCTGGGCAAAAGGCCCCAAAACAGCCCAAAAATCGAAAATTCCAAAATTTTAATTGCAGCAACTGTATTGCCCCAAACAAACTTACTTGTAAAATTTCTAATCCAACAGTGATCCAAAGAAAGTCAAAAAGGCCTCAAATCCAAATATCCAGCAGCATCCACAAAAAGTAATCCTTCCAGCTCCAGACCCAAATGAAAAGTGACCAGGAGATGGACAAAGCACTGGGAGGAGCCTGCTGAACAGGAACAGGAAGTTGAAGACTGTGGGGCACTTCCTTCCTCCCACCCCCCTGCCCCCCTCCCCAAAATGGACTCCTCGCTAAAAAAGTGCAGGCAAATGTCAAACTAAGGAGTTATTCAGATAAAAATCATCATTTCTAGAAGGTTTATGCTGCTTGCTGGTGGATTTCTTGTGCAGAATTGCAAATTTATATTTTCGCTCGCCGCATCTCAAATCTCGCAATTGCGAAGTACCGCGAGACGTGATCTCGCCGTACTCGCGTTGACAAACTATCGCTGGCAAGCCGCGATGACGTAATCGCGCTCGCCAATTCCCGCGGGATCACACAGCAAGATCCAAAATGGCGCAGCACTCGCAAACTATCGAAAAAAACAACTCGGCAAACGATGATAAACGCCGCGCGCCGCAAAAATTGTATCACCAACGCCGCGCGCCGCCCAAAAAATCCGCTGCGTGCGAATTTTGCGGGAAATCCGCAAATCTCGCGGATTGCGGATTTCCCGAAAATCCGCAAAATCCGCGAGCGTAACGGATTTTCCGCCCATGCTTAATCCTGTGGCATATTTCTCTAGGAAAATGACACCAAGTGAAATCAACTACAGTATTATGGACAAGGAATTGCTGGCCATTAAGAGGGCGTGTGAAGAATGGCGCCACCATCTGTTAGGAGCCAGACACACTGTAGAAATGTACACAGATCACCGAAATCTCCTGTTCCTAAAAAGTGCAAAGGCATTAACCCCCAGACAATTACGATGGTCTTTGTTCTTTTCTGATTTCGACTTCGTTATTAAATACCGTCCTGGCCCCCAAAATGGGAAAGCAGATGCCCTTTCAAGACCTGCATCTGTTATGCAGGAGTACACAACAGAGACAGAAGATCCGCCCATCATTTTGAATAAAGCGTCCTTTTCACCTTCGGCCTCTGCGATCACCTGTCCTTCAGAATTCCTAAAAGAAGTGAAAGAGAGGACGGCGGTCATGGACGTGCCAGCCTGGATAGCCAAAGAACCTTTGCAAAGAACATTAAAAGATGGGTTACTCTTCAGAGACAAAAAACTATACCTTCCTGTGAATGAACTACAGAATCAAGCGCTGCAATGGACACATGATTCGTCTTTGAGTGGACATATGGGAATCCAAAAGACTATGCAGACTACGTTGCGTCATTTCTGGTGGGAAACCCTCCGAAAGGACATCGAGGAGTACATAGCTAGATGTCCTATCTGCATTCAGGGGAAGGCCACCCACCAGCGAAGCAGCGGATTGCTACGTCCCATACCTATTCCTCCGGCTCCATGGCACACTGTGTCCATGGATTTCATTGTGGAGATGCCTCTCAGTCTCGGCAACAATACCATATTGGTGGTAATAGACCATCTAACAAAAATGGGTCATTTCATTGCTCTACCTAAGTTACCCACATCAGGAGAACTAGCTACAGTCTTTTTACAAAATGTAGTCAGGTTACACGGTGTTCCTTCTGTTCTCATTACGGATAGAGGAACACAATTCACCTCCAGATTCTGGAAGGCATTGGGTGACATCATGAAAATCGATGCGAGATTGTCCACAAGCTATCACCCGCAGACAGATGGCAAAACCGAAAGGTTAAACCAAACCCTTGAACAGTATTTACGGTGTTTTTCTCTCCAGCAGGAAGAGGAGTGGGGAACATTGTTGTGGATGGCGGAGTTCGCCTATAACAATGCTACTCATTCCTCGCTGGGTTGTTCACCATTCTTCTGTGTTCAGGGGTATCATACCAATTTTCTGCCCTTTGAAAATCCTAGTCCCTCCGCTCACCCTACCGTTCAGGACCATCACGCTCATCTTGTATTGGTGGGGCAGAACGCCAGGGAGTGCCTGGAGGCAGCCAGAAATCGTGACAAGGTGCAGGCAGATAGGAAAAGAACCCTTGAACCCGCATACTCCCCTGGAGACAAAGTGTGGTTAAGCACTAGGTACTTGAAATTTAAGGGGAACACTCGACTGCAACCTAAGTATGTAGGTCCATATCCCATTCTTGAGGTGATTAATCCCGTGGCCTTGAAGTTGCAACTTCCTTCCTCTTGGCACATCCACCCGGTGTTTCATGTATCCCTACTGAAGCCATATGTGCAAGGCACCAGACCATCCTTGAGACCCCAGCCTCTAGAGATAGACGGGGAGGTAGAGTATGAAGTGAGGGCCGTGCTAGATTCTAGGAGGGTGAGGGGTGTCCTGCAATATTTGATAGATTGGAAAGGATATGGTCCCGAGGAGCGCTCCTGGGAACCTCGTGCCAATCTGCACTGTCCTGGGCTCCTGAGGCGTTTTCATGCGAGGTATCCCACCAAACCTGGTGGCCCGCCGAGACGTCGGTCCTTAAGAGTGGGTTCTGTCACGGTTTAGGTGTGATAGACTTGGACTTCATGTCCCAGAATGCCTGCGGGTGTGTCTGTTCTTTGTGTCTGTGCGGTGGTTCCCCCTCCCCTTTCCATAAGTGCTGCACTTCCTGTTAACTCGGGGCTTGTCACCTGGAGTGTTAGCCTTCTTCGAGTTCAGAGTTTAGTTTACGTGTGCCATTGATTCGATTCTGGGAACGTTTTACTGACTGGATCAGGTGCGGGGTTACTGACCTTGCATTCTGTTCTCTCCGCGTTCGGCAGGAGCCGCGCTGGAATTCAGAGGAGACGCCTGCAGAGCAGTGCGGCGCTCCTCACTTTGGAACTGTTGTGCCGTTCTGAGCAGGAAGACTCGTGCAGCACAAATCGCGCTGAGAGCGGTTCCCCACGCTTTCAGTTTTTCTTTTTGTTCTTCGTGGGAGTCGTGACTTTTCCTTTGATCAACGGATCCCGGATTGTGTTTATTTTTGGAAGCCTCAACATTGCGTTAAGGGCGGACATCCAGGCTAGGTGTCAGTTCAGAAGGGGAACTCTAACGAACACTAAGGAGGCAAGCGAATTACTTTATGGACGAACCCTGAACCTATTAAGGTATTTTTCTTCTCTGGAAACACCAGCAGCTGAAAAGTTCCAAGCCCTATGCTTTTTTGGGCTTTCTGTTAAAACATTCAATATATACAAAACTGTGAGGTGCTGCTGGTTCGTTTTCTTTTTCTTCCGTTTTTTTTACTTTATTTTTTCTACTCCTGGATTACTTGGATGTTTGTGGCAGCTTCTATCAGTGAGTGTCATTGTAAACTGCCCTTATAGTATATGTCAAGAGCAGGAAAGGGGGGGAGTACTTACAGTGTTTATTGTGTATTTCTGCAGGTACACAGATCAGAGCCCCGATGTGAGGGTCCCACTGTCCTTCTGTGCTGTAGATGATTTCTGGCTGCCTGTCCTTTATATTTTATTTCTCCACTTTTCCCCTTCCCTGGGTGGGGTTCTCTGGGTGAGGTGTTATCAGAATCGCTCACTTGGACTACCTTCCCTAGGGAGGAGTGAATCTAGCATCTTCCTCGCTCCCGCCGTGTCTGGAACTACAGGTGGGTCAATCTGTTCTGAAGTGTGACAAGGCCCTGACCAGCCTTATCACTACACAGGTCCCTTACAAAATAGTATCCAGGGTCTACCATGTCTCGATGGCTGTTAGGAGTTGTGACTACACTAAGACAAGGCTGGCTTGGCAGCTTGATCTTCAGAGGGACATCATGGACGATATGTGGACATACTGTTGTCTCACCACAAAACGTATATCCTTGAATGGGAGGCATGGATTAATGCATTTCAAATACCTCAACAGGATTTATTACACCCCGGAACGACTACATAGGTACAGGCTTAGAGAGGAGTCGACCTGTGATAGGTGCAATGCACATGCTGCTGATTTTCTTCATTTGGCCTGGACTTGCCGAGAATAGCACTTTTTGGGGGGCTGATTTTTGCTGAACTAAACCAAGTGGCAAACTTGTCACTGATGCCAGAGCCGGCGCTCGCCTTATTGGGATACTCTATGGCAATAGCAAAGGGGGCACGGATATTAATAGATATAGGTCTGTTGCTAACAAAACAATGTGTAGCGACAACTGGATGCGAGGACCTCCTTCCACACTTGCACAATAGTTGAGGGATATGCTTTATTGTAGTAAGCGAACTGAAGTTTATAGCGATCTGCTCCCACCACGAAATAGACCAAAAATTTCTGGGCATTGTATAAAACCTATGTGAAGGGCAAGGCTGATGATGGAGGTGACATTGCAAATGAGGAGAGAGCAGGTGCAACATCTTGGCCCTAAAGTGTACAACTGGAATGAGGGTAATACTGTCTCTGTCTTAGGTCACTGAGATCAGGTTTGTGGTAACATTGCTTGAAGTAAACACTAAGAGTGTGCGGCCGGTAAAAGCACAAGTGTAATGTACAGCGGATTATGTTTCTTTGATAATTGTATGGTACCGAAGTATCTAACTGCAAAGCACTACTGTTATGTATATGATGTAATGTAAGTCTAATGTTGATGGGGTTTCAAATTTAATTTAATTTTTTTTTTACGTCGAAGGACTTAATGCCACCAGAACATCAGAAAAAGCGATGGTCTGATGGCTTTAACTCCTTGTAAATAAGCCCCCATATATTTGCTGGACTTACACCGATACCTGGCGCCCAACGTTTGGTAAGGCAGTAATTTAACTCTAGATACTAGAGTAACTCAGTCGTGTTTCACAGAGACCCCTTTTTCCGGTAAAATACTCCAATAGACGGCTGGAGTGGGCAAAAGGATAAAATATCCGCCATTACTGAGTAGGAGGAAAATCCTATGTATTAGTTTTTGGCCATGTAGTGTAGGTCCTATATTCCCAATAGGCTCTACGCATTGGAATAATATATCCTATAGATTTGACGTAGGACTTAGATCGACTAGGTCTCTATCAAATATATTAGACTTAATTGTGAGTGCCAGCTAGCTCAGAGGTCACTAGAAACTTTCTCGAATAAACAAGAAGGGATTCGTTTCTGGCAACCGCATACACATGACAACTTTGTTTCCCCAAGAATAAAACTGATCTTCAGAGTTGTGGAAACAATAGATAGATATTTTACTCAGTCAATCGTGCATGCTTCGTTTCATCAGAGGTGCAGAGAAAGAGAGAGACAGACTTTTCAATAAAAAGGGTTTATTGATCAGCCTACTTTCTCAGACAGGTGAAATGAACTGCTACGATCGTAATACTGGTTGCAAAGTATAATGCGTACAGTAAGAAGAGTATTATAAAATAATACTGTAAAAGCATTGTATGGTTCCTAGATCATAGATAAATACATACATAAATAACAAAGGCTAAAATGTACTCAACTGGTGCTTCTAAAATACGCCTACCCCGATGTACCTAACCTAAGTCTAGTACGAGGGAAGAAGTAAGTGAGGTGTAGCATAGGTTTAGTTTTTCTTTGCCAAGAATCTAACAAAGATTTCTCTTAGGGTCCAATCAGCTCCATACCTTGTTTTTAGAATGTCGGAGGTCTGGTATCTTTGTCTCGGGACTCGATTTCCCAACACCCCGCGAGGGGAGCTGGGAAACACTGGAGATGGATTCTCAGTGAGAGAAAGGCAGCCTCTCTGTCAGGACAACAGCTGGAGGGTCGGCTTCCTTCGGCACTTGCTGTAGCAAGCTGCGCCGGGCAATTAGATAGTCGAACTGCTCCGAACCACCGTATGTTAGCTAGGGCAAGTGTAGGCATTTTTATACCTTGAAGGTACCTAGTTCGACGTAAAGTCGGACATAATAACGTCATCAAAGTACCCCAAGGGAATGGTAGTTCTTTCAAAAACACCATGATTTCTAGGAAAAATCAATATTCAAGTAAGGGGATATCCCTGACTGCTGAAGCCGAGTTTTCCAGGAAAACGTTGAGGCTTTTTGGAACTAGTGCCTGTATTCGGACTGGCTTGGTTATGTCTAAATATGGGTATGATTTCTATGTCTATATAAGGGCAATGTGAATTATACCTATATAAGGGCATGAATTTGTAAATTTCGCTCAGATCCTAAAACGCCATACAACGCCCACTCCACTGGATTTTTAATCAAAATATGAAGGCATGAACAGAAAGTTGCTGTACTTTCAAATTAGCATTTTTTACATGTAAGGCTCAACAAATATGTATTCTGCATACTTGATTGGATTTATTGTATTCTCTGTACAACAATGTCAATCCTGCTTTTAACCCCTTCAGTGCTGATGACGGCCCCCAGCAGTCATGCATTACAGTGCTCGTGTGCTGATGACGGCTGGGTGCTGTCATGAACCCGCCCACTCATTAAAAGCGCCGCACAGGCGCAGAATCGCGGCCGCGCCCAAGGGGTTAAAAAAATCTGAATGCCTAATTTACACAATGTTCATCGACATTTCTTTAGAAATGCCTATTCTTTGTCATTTTTAAAACTCTGTTTTAAAACCATTTGCAATAAAACTACTTGTGAAGTATCATGCACAGCAATAAAAAAGCCATGATCAAATCTCACATTCACATTTGATTCTACACACTATTACTGATTACATTCTATCTATTCTGAATTACCACGTACAGCAATAAAAATATCAAAAAAACATTTATCAATTCCCAGTTTGGATTTTGCCTATAAAGCCCCTTCCCCCTACACACTGTCATTAGAGACCCTTCAACTCCCCACCATTTGGCAGGTTTCGTAAATGTAGAATAACACATTGTCAGGGCAGCAACAATTTGCAATCCAAACAGACCTGATGCTCTTTGACATCTATTGAAACCTCAGACTCCGTTGCCAGGACTTAGGTTTCCCGTCGTTCTGTACTGTTTTTACAGACAAGCAAGTACTTCAATTGGGATTTAATCTTCGGGAGGAATCCCGCCTTGGCCCAGTTTTGCTTGTCTTGGCCGAACCAAGGATTGGCAGCAGACAGGCCGATCAAGAAAATTGTGCTAAACGGTGAAAGAACATGTTGCTCTTTCCCCTCCCCCTCCCTTTGCACCCACAGACCAAGCACCACGTGCAATTCGCTGCAAAAATAAGACATTGGGATCTGACAAACACCGAATATTTCCAGCATTATTTTGTTAAAAACAGTCTTAAATATGTTGCGTTAGGTGATTAAAGGCAAATACGTTATTGATCCAATAGCAGCATCTATTCTCCTCTGCCTAACAAAAGCCAGATCACTCTGATTAGGTGCGGAGCCCTCGTTGAGTCTAACTACAATATTGACTTTGGAATGTCTTCTCTTGAAAGTCATCTTTAAAGCAGTTTGCCAGTCAAAATAAGGGTTAAACATCTAAAAATTGCTAGCAGACTTGGTATCATCCAAGCAAGACCAGCATGCTTGTCGGCGGCTATGTCAACTGTGGTCTGTAAAACACACGAACAAGTAGAACTTTAATTGGTGGCGTGTTTTGTGCATTTTCCCTCACGTTTGGTTTTGTGAATATTTGGCCAAAATAGCTTCCCACTGAGAGAGATGGGAGTTCTTGCTCGGAAGAGATAAAAAAAAAACAGAAGTAAAACACAAAACGCTCCCTAGCTCAATGGCTATTTCGTAAACTTTACGATCGCTGCAGTTGCAAAAATAAAATCGCAAACTAGTGAAAAATCAGAGAACATTAACGTTATTCGTATTGGTTGTTGCTGTTGTCCTTCCACCATAACTATTCTTGGAGAAGAATATGTTTATGTTTCATATCATAATTTGTTACATCAAACGTTACCCAAAATTTCGTCGTCCTGCTTAAACACATTTTCTGTATCTTTCCTCTGTCTGTATCAGTATCCGGTAGGCCAAAGGAGAGTCGTGCTTGGCCTACAATGACGTCATACCAACTAAACGTCTTTTGGGGTCAAAATCGAAGCCCAAGTGAAATGCGGTCCTCTATTATTCTTTCCAGTGTCAAGCTTTAAAATCCTTGATAGGATGATACTTTTATCAGTGCTTTAAGTGGGTCTGGTCCTGCCGGTGCTGTTCTAAAAAGCAGCTGCTGAGATGATTCGTTATGGTATGGGCTCTCCATTTTTGTCCTCACCCTCAACATGGAAAAACAAACCTTAACCCTGCAGCAGAACCACCCTTCACTGATTTGATGTAACTTCAAAGAAACTTGTTATAGTACTTTTAGGCTAATCATTTCGGAACTGAAGCATTTGTAATATTCTACTCAACGAAGCCATACTTGTAGCTTATTTATCTTATTCAATTAACAACCTTTGGCAAAGACCATAGTCCTGCTTGTTATGGCTGTACTCCTACTTGTTGTATTATATATTGTAGCTCGCCCTGCATCGCGAAATGCGATGCAGGGCGCGCTACGAAATTCGTTTTAATAATTAAATAGTTTACTTACCTTCAATTATCCATACACCAGCTTTTAGAACCCCCCACCCTGACCCTCCCCCGCCCCGCCTCTCCGCCCACCGAAACTCCCTCCATGGGCCGTGGCTGTGACAGACGCAGCAAATTGCCCGGCCACTCAGAACACTATGGCAAGAACAGATTTTAAGCCACGCTCTAATTACATTGGCCACGCCCCTTTAAGAGACCCCCCTATGTTGAAAAAACTGCTGCGCAGAGTCCACATGATCCAAGTCCAGTTCCTCACTGGAGATTATAGTGTATGGAAACTAGCAATAAATAATACACTGCTGAGATGCACTGGCCTGCTTTGATTACATTATCTGTGTATGTAGAACCGCTCCTTGACGGAACGAAGGCATTTCAACAGCAGCAGGACTCGGGCTAAGATCCAGAATAAATAGCACCAACCCGGGCCATAGTTACGAGCAGTGCCGCAGGCGCAGAGGTAATGGGAGCCAATAGGCCTAATGGTCTACTTGACCCCTGATTAATGCTATGGGGTATATTACCTAGCCAACAGTTAGCGAGGTCAATTTCACTGCTTGCGTTAGGGCCAATAGTATCCTTGCTACTGCGCTGATGCAGAGTACAAAGATTATTCTTGATGCAACATGCTGCCCATGATGATTGTGTGTGGTTACTGCTCTTGGGCCTGCATTTATCTTGTACCTGGTCAGGATCTCCAGTGTATGGTGGTGTCGGTGCTCAACATCAGCACTTAATTGTCAGCACCGGCACTTGAAACAGTCAGCCCAAAATGGGCACAGAGCTGGACACACCCTCGACCCTACCAACCGCACACAAGCCCACCATACGCCTGCCACAATGGAACAGGAGCAAAGTCACAGAGGAGCACCTCAACACCAGCCTCCTCCAGAACCCCCGCAGAGCCACGACCAACACCAACTCTGCAGCCACTGAACTTCACCGATGGGTCTCCCGCTGCGCCGACAAGTTTGCACCCCTCTGCCACCCTGCCAAAACACGCTCTCTGAAGGCCGCCTGGTTCACCACAGAACTGTAAGAAGCCAGACGCTCCTGCAGACAACTAGAGAAAACCTGGAGAAATAAGAAAACCACAGGAGCGCCCTGAAGAAATACCACCAACGCATAAGAGATACCAAACAGACCTCCATAAGAGACAAAATCCAGACCAATGCAAAGGACCTGTTCAATGTCATATAGCCGTTCACCAAACCCCCCAGCGAAGCCCAGATGTCACACCTTCCCAGGAACTCTGTGAAAAACTCAGCTCCTACTTCCATCTGAAGATTAAAGTCCTCTACGACAACTTCAGCGAACAGATGCCGGACACCCCCCCCCCCCTCAGCGCAGCCGACAAACCAACCATTGCGGCCTGGAATCCCACCACCGTCAAACACATCACTGTAACCATGAAGAAAACCCACTCAAGAGCCCCAACAGACCCCTGCCCATCACACATATTCCACAGGCTCGCCTCCGCCATTGTACCCGAACTAGGATGGACCTTCAACACCTCCTTCATGTCTGGCATCTACTCAGACAAGTGGAGTTAAACCCCTCTTCCAGAAACCAACGTGCGACACAACAAACCTGAAAAACTACGGGCCCATCTATCTCCTTCCCCAGCTGACCATCTTCATTGAAGAGAACGCCATCCTAGACTTCCCAGTCCAGTTTCCGCAGCAACCACAGCACCAACACCGCCCTCCTTGCTGCCACATACGACATCCACATGCTACTCAACCAGGGACACACTGCAGCCCTCATCCTTCTAGACCTCTCTGCAGCCTTCGACACCTTCTCACATCGCACGCTTGCAACCCGACTTCACGACGCGGGGATACAAGGACTCACCCTCGACTGGGTCCAATCCTTTCTTTCCGGCAGAGCACAGAGGATCAGACTCCCTCACTTCTTCTTCAAACCCACCAATATCACCTGCGGGGTACCCCAAGGATCGTCACTCAGCCCCAAGCTCTTCAACATCTACATGGCCCCCCACGCCGCCATCGCCAGACAGCATGGGCTCGGCATTGTATCCTACGCCGACGACACCCAGCTCATTCTCTCCCTCAAAAGAAATCCAGAAGACACCAGACTATGCTTCCAGGAAGGAATAAAGAACGTGGCAGCCTGGAAGAAAGACAGCTGTTTGAAGCTCAACTCAAAGAAGACTGAGATCCTCATCCTCGCACCCTGCACCTCTGCCTGGATTCGAAGGTTGTTTCTTCTAGAATCTATATCTACCCTTTCCATGTCCTCCATCAACTGTCGTTTTTGCCGTTACAGATCCATGATTTCTTGGGTGTTCTTAGCTAATCCCTGGGATGTCTGCTCCATCTAAACCTCCAAGCATTTAGTACGCACTGCTAGGTCATCGAGTTTAGCCTCCAAGCCCTAAAATGCACCCTGAATCTTTCTTTAAAAAAAAAAAAACTCCCTGACTCTTCCTTTGATTTTATTCCGGGACCTAGAATTTCTGCAGGATCTCCTGTTTTAGACACAGAAAGAAGTGCTCCACCTGTGCATGTTTTTGTAACCGTGACTCTGCTCTTTCTGGTAGCTGTTCCATCTTTGACTGTTTCCCTTCCTGCAATTCCTGGGGTGCCAGCATACTACACACTGTGCCCACTTGCAATTCTATTATGGGCTCATTTTCTAACACTTGGATCCTATTCTCTGTAGGGATTGAGCTTAGGACACCTTCAGGGAAGGATTGGGCCCCCTCTCCTCTTCCGAGCTCCTGGAAGGAGAATGAGTTGTTGTCTGCCCCTTAGCCTCCATGTCCCTAAAAAAAGAGTTTAGGGATGGAGTAGGCTTCCCTAAAGGACCTTTGGGTCCCAGCTCTTCGTGTATATTTTTACTACACCCACTTGGCATGAATTGCACTTTTACAATTTTAGGAGTCATTTTCCTCCTTATACTTTCCTTCATTAGGTTTATATCTTCCCCCTGTTTGTCTGATCGGGTTGACTGGTGTGATGATCTTAAAGTGTATCCATTATTTAGGGCCTCTGACGGGGCAGCACCTTACTCCTTTGAGTCCTCAAAACACACCACCTCGGTATTGCAGTCCACAGCTGTTAGACTAAGCAATTTAAGCAAACTTGTGCTGCATTTTCCTCCCTGTTCACACCCACCTGTGCCTTTGCCAGATACCCAAAATAGACGCCCACTTTCCATGCCTGCATAGCTCTGCTTGTACAGCCTTCTGAAATGTGCTCTGACATTCGCAGAAATGCCTCTTTATTTTGCCAGCTTCATGGACTCTCTACTTTGGGTGCCCGCTGCATGCCACATCTTGTGCGGCCTCTGCCCTCATTCACACAGAAGGATGAGCGCACTAACTAAGCACTCTGACGTTTTGTCTGGGCTGGTAATTCTTCCAATGTGGAAATCTATACCAGCCATTGGCACACCACATTGCTGCAATTGACTGTACCTGAGATTTTGACCCCTTCATCATATCTGAATTAAAGTATCATTTTTTGTAAAGCATTGCACTGATTAGTCCAAATATTCATGAACAGAGCAAGCTGGAGAAATCTATGGCAGTTCTATAGAAAACATTAGACTTGAGGCCACATGGCAGGACGTGATAAAATACATATTTCATTAGAGAGTGTTTATTTAGATAGTAATTTTTCTTAACTGGGATGTTTTCCCTGGTGCAGAAGGTCTGTTTCCCTCCTTTCCAGTACATAGCTCAGACACAGTGTTGCCAGATACACCCTAACATGACTTTATATTTCCAAAGAACACAAAGAATTAAGATGTATCCTCAAAGTGATTTTGTTCACTGTTTCTAATCAAATTAAATAACATTCTCGGCGGCCGCCAGTGCTTAGTTATAGTTAGGAGGGGGTTTCCATAGGCATTGATTTTTTGGTTTACGGAAAACTTTTGCGACGTTTGACAAATGTTCACAAAACATTCCAAAAACAAGGTACATCCACCTCAGCTACTATATGGCTATATGTACTCACTGAAAAAACTAAGGTTACAGGGATGTCATAGTTGAGCTCAGATTTCCCATGCACAAAACCATAGAAATCACCTTTTATAGTTACCTGAGCTAATTATAACTTGCGCTCCAACAATCAACTGCTTATTACCTCACATTGTACATCACTCATGACATGGTCTGAGACATCATTGATGGCATCTCAAATTACATTACTGATAACATCATCCAGTGAGTGTAAGTTTTTTGAAAATATTTCCGAGAATTAGAGATGTATAATAAGCTATTGAATAAGTTAAATTACTAGTCTTTCTGTACTACTAATGAGTGATACTATTTCTGACATATATCCTTTGATTGGCTGTCAGACTGTTTGCATGTGTGTGAGTAGCTGTCTGAGTGGCTGTATGGGTGTTTGAGTAGGTGTGTGAGTTCCTATATGGGTGATTAGTGGGTGTGTGAGTACCTGTATGGGTGAGTGAGTGACTGTGTGAGTGGCTGTACCAGTGAGTGAGTTGTTGTATGGGTGGGTGAGTTGCTGTGTGAGTGGCTGTAGGGGTGACTGAGTGTATGAATGACTTTGGGTGACTTAGTGGTTGTGTGAGTGATTCTATGGGTGGGTACGTGGCTTTGTGAGTTGCTCTATGGGTGTGTGAGTGGTTGTATAAATGGCCTAAGGGTGAGTGACTAGGTGTGTAAGTGGGTTTATGGGTGAGTGAGTGGCTGTTTGAGAGGTTGTGTGGATAAGTGAGTGGGTGTATGAGTGGCTTCATTGCATAGTATGTATCTGTATGAGTGGCTGTGTAGGTGAGTGAGTGGCCTTGTGAGTGCTTTAAATAAATGGGTACACAAATGGTTATGTGGATGAGTGAATGGGTGTGTGAGTGGCTGTATATGTGAGTGAGTAGTCATCTTACTAGCTGTATCATTGAATGAGAGGCTGTGTGAGTAGCTGTATGGGTAAGTTAGTGTGTGTGAGTTACTGGATGAGTGTGTGGATATGTGAGTGCTTGTATAGGTCTGTGAATGGGTATGTTAATAATTGTTTGGGTATGTGAGTGGGTATATGAGTGGTTGTGTGGGTGTGTCAGTGAGTATGTGAGTGGTTCTGTGGATGATGTTTCCATTGATGTCATTTGAGATGTCATAAGTGATGTCACTGACCAAGTCATAAATGATGTAATATGTGAGGTCGCAAGCAGTGCATTGCGGGGGTGTACATTATAGTTAGCTCAGGTAACTATGAATGCTGAATTTCTATGGTTTTGTGCATGTGAAATCCGAGCCTAACTATTACATCCCTGTAATCTTTGTTGTTTTCAGTAAATTTCTAAGTTTTTTTTTTCCTTACTATAAAGACCCTGTAACCTTTGTTTTTTCCAGTAATTACAGATTAGCAGGATCCAAAGAGCAAAGCTTCTTGCTGTCCTCAAATTCATGTCCATATTGTTTGTTTGCTTCTCTCAAAAACTCAAATACCACACATACTCTGCACAACTGAGTGTCACAAACAAAGTAGGTGCACCAATGTTTTGCAATATACATTTCAGTTCACCATGATGTCAATACCAATACTCGTTAGTCTCACATTGGCATGCCATCAAATGAATCAAATTGTATTCTAACTTTTCATCCTTACTATGAACTTTGTCAACCAATTCATTTACAGGGTGATTTTGTAGATTAACTCTTCTCTTCAGTATGTGGTTTACAGCATACGATAGTCCAGGCAAGTCACTCTCAAAAAATAGATGGTATATGTATGGAATACATTGCCGAAATCTATTGTGCTCTGTATATAATCTAGATGACCTGTACTCAGCTACTGGTATTTGTCGGGGGGGGGTCATCATAGCAGTTACCTACTCCAGTGGGAAATAGTTGTGGAAAACAGTGAGCATATATACCTTTCTCCCACACACTCATTGGAGATCCTTTGCTTGTTTCACTTAAAACAGATCATTAGCATCAGCAATAACTTCTTTGGAATGCAGTGAATGGATACTGTAATGTACATATATTTCTTCTGATTTGTTTCTATCTACTTTCTCAATCTGTCCATTGATGGTTACATTTCATCCTCCATACAACTTCCATCTCCAACAAAAACAACACTTTTATAATAAATATTATTTTGTTTCATGTATAATGTAGTTTTTTTTTAATTTATTAACATCCACTATCTCTTGCCAGATTTTTTTTGTTTATTAGGGGGGACACAATTTACAAGAATGATACGTAGTTCATCAATATCTCTCTTTACACTGACAGTTTCAATGTTTTGTTTAAAATAGACAGCTTTTCCTTTAAGGTCTTTCAGTAGCTCTGTTGGTGGTAGTTTTCCTGTCTTTGGTTCCAAATGAAATATTGCTTGAAAAGGGGGCATAGGTTGTATGGAAACTGATTCATAAGTATTTAATTCTCTAGTTTATTCTAGAATTGATACCAATTCTAATTTGTTATGTATTGCTCTGGTTGGCATTTTGTTATCCTCTAACTTATCATAGCAATTCTTACATATAATTTGCTGTGACAAATAAAAGTGTTCCTCTACAAATAAATAAACTGCAAGTTCTTGGCACTCATCTCTATTCTCCTCTTCAGTTTTTGAGAACAAAACAACATCTTGAGTTTGGCTTTTGTAGTGAGTGTGTTGACGACAAATACAGACACAGTTTGGTTTCTCTGAAGAAACTATTAATTTCTCCTAAACATAAGGCAAGAGTTTTCACAAAGTAGTCTTGTAACCAAATTTTAGAGCGATGAACAGCTAACATTCTGAATTGTTGAAAGGTGCTTTTAAACATTTTCTTCGATAGACTTGCTAGTGAATATCCCTGTAAATTAGTTTACTTCCTTAATTGGCATGGATCTAATACTAGCAAAATTCCAATTTTCTATTTCAGACTACTGCATGAAAGAAGGTTCTCAAAATATCAATTGATTCCCGATGAACACTGCAAATACTGCTACAGCTCTATTTGTATAGAGGGGGCTGTCTATGTCTTCCTTGTACCTCTTCAGCTCTCTCCCCTCTACATTCCTAGGAACCATCTCCTCTTTTGCAATGGGAGTGCATATTTCACTTCATAACATCAATACGTTATTTCAACTGCATGCACTTATGTGTTCTCTTGGAAGTAGCTTTCATCATTAAAGAAAGGCTCAGTATTGGTTGTATGCTTCCATTTTCCTCTGAAACTTCTACAACAATTACTTCCATTCACAACTCTTTTTTAGCTTCATGTCTTCATAGACAACACTGTTTTATCCAGTGTTCTCATTCTGTTCAGTACCAAAATAAATAGTTTCCTCATCAGGACAAATGCCTTATCAACTACAGTCTAAATATGTTATATTTGTTTGACTGCTTCTGTTCTTCTTTTATACTGCCTCAGTTTGTACCAAATTCTCTATTACCCTTGTACGAAACATTCAGACTCTTATTTCCTTAGCATGCTTCTCTCTCTTGTTAAACTATCTGGTGTCTTATAGGATTTATGACTTATAATGTCACTTAGTTTATCTCCTTTCTTAGCTGACTTGAAACCTTTTTTTCCACATATTATTGTAAGAAACTTCTTAGTTTTCTTACCAGCATCTCTTTCCTCTTTAACCACATTCTCCAAATTATATTTCTTTTCTCTCTCAGTTGTAAGAAGATAGTATCCTTTACTCTGTTTCTCTTATCTTTGTGTTTTTTGGCATTATAACTCTCTGTTTTTAAGTACAAGTAGATGTCGGAAAAGTAATGAAAAAATTATACATTTAGCTTTTCATTATTTATTATTAAACTAGCAGCCCGTCCCGACCATGTCCGGGAGCAATCAGGCTTCCCCGACCCCTGCCTGCCCCGACATTGCCCGGGCCCCCGGCCGCTCTGTCCTCCACCTGCCCCGACCCCTGCCTGCCCCGACATTGTCCCCCGGATGTCACAAAGGCCCAATGTTGAGGCGCTCTGCATAAATCTCCATGGCAGATGCTGTAAGTCCCTGTCCCCCACCTGCCCCGACCCCCGCCTGCCCCGATATTGTTCCCCGGAGCCTTTCCTCAGCCCATGTAAATTGTACCCTCGGAGCCTTAATTCAGCCGATCTAAATTCTATCCTTCTGTTTTGGTGTAAGTCCCCGTCCCCCGCCTGCCCCGACTCCCGCCTGCCCGACATTGTCCCCCGGAGCCTTACCTTAGCCGCCTCTCCTCAGTTCACTGCTCCTCGCCGCTGATCACCGCTCCTCCCGCTGGTCCACTGCTCCTGACCTCCTCCCCTGTGCCATGTCCGCCGCTTGTCACCGCTCCTCCCCCGTGCCATGTCCACCGCTCCTCCCCGCGCTCCTGGACGCCACACCTCCCCGCCCTCTTGACGTCAGCACGCAGGTCGCGGCCGGCGCTACTTCGAGGGGCCTACTTTTTTTATAATGTACATTTTTTAAATATAACATATTTTTTAACGTTATATAGCCTATGTCCATATGCACACCCTGAGGATTACAACAATGTATCGGGTTTGTGGATTGGCGCTGTGGTTCCCGAGTTTACCCGCCTCAAAGCCTCAAAGTTCTTCCTTTATAATAGTAGTATAGATTGCATAATTTAAGCATTTAAGTACCTACTTAAGCAGTTATGCCACTATGTTATAGTCATGCTAAGTATGTTACTTTTCATGTTTAAATTGGTGTGTCCCATGGTATGTCAGCATATGCATCAGTGTGTGACTGGGTGTGTATATGTAGGCATCAGTGTGTGCCTGGGTATATCACCCTATGCATGAGTGTGTACCTGGCTGTGTCAGCATATATGTCAAAATGTGCCTGTGTGTGTAAGTGTATCAGTGGGTGAATCAGTGTATGCATAC
This sequence comes from Lissotriton vulgaris, assembly GCF_964263255.1. NCBI lineage: Eukaryota > Metazoa > Chordata > Amphibia > Caudata > Salamandridae > Lissotriton > Lissotriton vulgaris. The sequence continues at coordinate 746,554,215 of NC_141695.1, forward strand.
ATATGTTCCTGGGTGTACTTGTGTATGCATGACTGTGACCCAGTGTGTCAGTGTATCCATTAGTGTCTGTTTGAGAGTGTTAGTGTCATAGTAGTAGCAATAGTAGTGAAACTTTATTTGAATTTTCATGAATATCACAAAAGCGCAATGATAATACGAAAAACAAAAACACATACAACATCCACCACAACAAATTACAAATGTTATAAAAGCATGAAAAATGCAAGAAAATAAATGACAGACTAAACAACATGCTAGAAGAGAAGTACACAGCATAACACAAGTTAAAAAAGGATAAAACAGAGACAAAAAACTCCCTCTAAAAATCTCAAACAATAACTACCCCTGGACAAAAAGCGAGTCAGAAAAAAACAGATAGTAGGGGATTTTAGCAGCGGAAGAAAGAGAAAGGCAGGTCTCACTTGACTAAAATGTATAGGCAAGAGAGGTAGGCTGATAAAACTGTGGCAAAGATGATTAAATGTTGGGCCTACCATGACGACATGAAAAGTGCTAAGGAGGGAAATAGCAGCACATGAGCATGCAGGGAGTTCATCGCTATTACACCAAAATCCCTTGGGCAGCAGGAGTTGATGGAAAAAATTGAATCTAAAATAGGTTAAGAACCTATGAAGAAAATTGGATAACTCCAGTGTCAAATAGAGTTCCACGACAGGAACTGATTTTACCAGTACAAAATGATGCACAGAACTTGCGTTCTGCAGCCACCTTGTCAGTAAAGCCCTGTTTGAATCAAGGTATGCCCCTCCTAACTATACATTCTGGGTTAGTGAACAACTCTGGATGACCCAGGGACTTAAAAATCTGCCTAAAATAAACAAATTCAACAAGCCATCCAGAGTAAAACAATCTTGTAGGATAAGCCCATTAAGAGACAGATCCTACTCCAGCCAAATATGAGTTTTTGACAACCTGAAACTGTGATGCAGGAATATACCCCCAGATTTCACATCCGTAACAAGCCAACAGCACACATTTGTCTGTAAAGACCTTAATCATTACCTCCATGTTGGTGTGATTCAGACGCTTTGCCAATAGGCCAACTCCACTGACAGCCGCTTTGAATCTGATTGAATTTTTATATTGAAGGGTTGCCAATAAAGGCGAGAATCCAAAAGGATCTCTAGGTAAGAGAAATAGTCAACCCTGGGTAATGAGGTGACCCTACACCATAAGGTTTTTGGTTCTGGTGTTCCTAGGACCCACCACCATAACTTGAGATTTAGAATAAATGGTGGTTAGGCCAAGTCCATCCATGTGAGCAGCAAAAATGTCTAGCAGGCCCTAGAGGCCCTGGCTGTTTGGGCCAGGAGCACCGAATAGTCTGCGTATAAATGAACAGGCACGCCTCCGCCTGGATCTAACATGGGCAAGTCAAGTCTGTGAATGTACAGAGTGAAGAGGAAGTGGGCCTTAAAACATCCCTGACGCACCCCTCTCTTCAGCTTCAGGGGCAGGGTACATTCCCCAAATGACCAATATCTGCCGGAAGCAAATACATGCTTGTGCATAATAGAGAAGGAGGAAAGCAAGGCTGCTTCAACCCCCATGGACCCAAACGGGGCCCAGAGATTCAATCTATTGACTCTGTCAAAGGCAGAGCTTAGGTCCATGAAGGCCAAATTGTCCCGGTGTACTTGGCAGACAACAGATAGAGGTTCAGAATCTGATCCACAGTGCCCCTCCATGCCTTAAACCTGCATATAACTTCGGAGAGGATGTTCTTGTCAATCGCCCAAGTGGACAGGTGGTCCAGCAGGAACCTTCCTAGCAACTTAACCTCACTGTCCACCAATGAATTTGGGAAATAACAGGCAGGGTCAGCTTTATGGCCCCTTTTACAAATCTGGACTATGATAGAGTGTTTCCTGCTAGAGGAAAGTCACCCGCTAATGGCTGTGTTGAAGCACTGTGCCAATAGGGGGCCCCAAAGGCCCACCTGAGGCTTAAATAAATTGCCCGAGATACCATCCAGCTCTGGAGTTTTGTCCTTTGGTAAGGAAAAATTAGCCTTTATGACCTCCTTCTACTGCAAGCAGTGTCCTGCGATCTTTCCCAATCCCTGTGCACGTATGGCTCACAGGTTTCAAGATCGTAAATCACCCCAAACTGCTCTGACTGGATCGGAGGAGAGAATGGGGATTCCCGTCCCTCTAGAACTTAGCACATTTGCGCAGAGTGCAGGCCGCCAGCAGCTTATCCCAGAGCTCCCTCTTTAAAGACTTTTCTTCTCACTATGGGCCACACAATATACAGCACTGTCCCTTTTGATTTCCTTCCCGTCCCCTGGTTGTCTATGCAGGGCAGTCATAAGTATACTATGGTCCTTAGAACAAGCCCTATCGTACTATTTAGTCGGTGGCACTGGATGAACTCTTGCAGGGGCGATAATGGTGGACTTAATATGACCAGCGTTATTGTTAAAAGCCTTCAAAGTTTTGAAACTGGAGCCCCCTTGTCCAAACAAGTGCTAAAATTCTGACAACAGAAGGACAACAAAGAAAAAAGAAATCTGGAGAAACCACCTTTGCCCATTTGAGTCTTTGTCTCAATGCTACAGGGAGGACAGGTTCCTGAAAGGGGGCGACACGATCAACCTTGCCAGAGGACCAGCTGAAAATAGCCATTACAGGATTATGAGTGCTCATAGGATACCAAACAACTTTAAAATCAATTAGAGAGCTAAAAAGACAACTGGAAAAATATATATAATCAATAATAGAAGAGCAGCTGCCAGCCCCCTTAAATGTTGGGGTCTACAAAGTGGAGCAGATGTCTCCCCGATAGAATGATCTACAAACAAGGTGTTACGTTTCTCGCCCACTGTTGTGTCCTCTAAACTAACCTGATCCCCTGATACCAGGACATCATCAAAAGACAAATCCCTGGAAAGAAAGCCGTTGACAAGGGGTATAGGTAAAAATCTCTCATCGTAAAGCTAGAGGAACAGGCAAAATAGATGTTGAGGAGATAAATGAGCTCACTTGCCAAAGCATGCTATCACTGAGTGGAGAAATAGATGTCAACTACTAAAACCCTCAATTCATTAGAAAACTCAAGAGAGTACCTAAAATATGCTTGGAGGAACTGTGAGAAATCTCCATTTTACAGTTGAGGCTTGTTTTGCTAAAAGTGATGAGCCCGCTCGTAGCTCTACCATGAGAGGACGGTGAGACAAGATACATGAATATGGCATAGTCATCTTGAATACGAGACCCTCTGTATGCCATGTCTCTTGGAGACAAATTATATCATTCCAGGATAAAAAATTAGCACACTCGCTATCCCCCAGCTTCCCTCTAATACCAGCAATGTTCCAGCTCATGACTTTGAGAGAAGTTGGGGTTGTGGGTGATAGAATTGTATGAACAAGGGAGAGAATAAGGCATGGACAGTTGCAACCCAGTACCCAGTCGATCCTGTGACTCCAAACTATGTAGGGGCTCACAACAACTGCTGAGAGTTAAATTAGATGTCTGTGGGAGATGGTAGGAACCCACCTTCCGACCCTAATACCACTGGCCTAGACAGCTCTCTCCTGCTAGACCTCCAATCAGTGGGGAAGGAGGGGGGGGGGGCAACATTTGTTTAAAAAAAAGCACTGGGGAAACAAGAAAAAATTCAAATCAAGCGCAGTCCCTCCCATACTATGCATTAAAATAGCCCCAGCCTGTCAACTATTGGAGAAATTAATTCTAATACAGTCATCCGTGGTGGTTTTCAGGGAATGCCGAACACAACCCAGTTGCCAGACCATGATGATATCCCCAGCATATAAATGGTCCATCTTGTTCTTCTTAGAGAGCCAATGCAACACTTTATTTTCAGTTGGGGATAGGTTTTCCTGGTCATGTTCTTCAAGGGAGGCACATTTACCATAACCACGATATAGGGGCAGCTTTTGGGGGGAGTTGTATGGTAACCTCGCTAGGGGTCTATACTACAGGTACAGGAGGAGAGACACCATCTACCTTGCCCACTTGAGAATCCTGTATCCTAATGTCCCAATTAGGGGCTATCCCTGGGAGAATTACGAGCCTGACCCTTGTGAATTAGGCATGAAAAAGGCAACTTGCTGAGTCAGGGTCCACCACAAGAGCCAGACAACCCCACCCTTTCTGCACTTTGTTCAGCACCCGGACAGCTAGAAGCAGTTGGGGAGATCATATGTCTGATAGGGAATCTCCCAGGTGATTGAGAAGGTTTTCCTAAATAGGAAGCCAAGTTATCAAAACCCCAGATAAGAACCTTTTCAAATTTTCAATATGGTCTGGAGGGAAGCCTGGATATAAATTGGCTCATCTTCCAGTTAGGTCAGTTTGCACCCCCATACTAACTTCCACCCCAGCAGCAAAAAGGATTTTTCTTAGGTGGACCCCCATGCTGCTTACTCTTATGCCTTTGGCTGACAGCTGGGCTTGTTTGGGGGACAACCCAACTGAATCATCAACTGGGGCCATCTCCTTCAGCAGCGAAAGAGCAGGGAGAGGGGGATCCTCCCGTATGCACTCCTGGCCACATGCTGCTAGAAGATTGTAGGGCCCTGAGAAGCGCTGGTGTTGGCTAAGTGGGGACCTTTGCTTTTTCCTTATGCAATTGATAAATCTATAAAATAGGAAAGGTGTTAACAGGACCTACAGAGTATAAGATTGTTCACATTATTGTTCTTCCTGTAGGCCTATTGATATATATTTGTACTACAACTTCATGTGCCCCTTAATCTTTTTGATAAAATCAAGATTTTCATATACACATGTTCTCTGTTTTCCTTGTTTTTATTAGATGTACGTTTTTGTTGAATATTGATGTGTATTATTCAGCAGACTAGATGAGCATTGAGTCATTGGATTTTAGGACCATTGATTTGTCCTATAAAAGTGTTTTTAAGTAATTCATCAATATATTTATTGAACAAATTCCCTTTGAGGCATCTCCTACCCTTCCAAATTCATACCCAAGCCCTCAAGGGTATATCGGGTTGCTCACTGCTATATAATAATTGGGGATAAGCCAGGCCATCCCTACCAAGAGATAGCCTTCTCTCATCCATCTTAAACTCCTTGGACACCACACTAACGGCGCATGTTAAGAACCTGTCAATGGTTGACCTGTAGGGGTGTCCTGGGAAGGCCTGGATACAGGCTAGGGTATCTTCCTTTTCCCCTTCACTGACCAAGATAAGCATATCAAAAGAGCCTAGCTGCCCAAAAAGTAACTGCTGCATAAGGAAAAGACTAAAGACCCCCCCCCCGAAGCCCCTAAAGGGTTCAAGAAGCTCAAAGGATGATTAAAGAGCATATGTGCGAGTCTCCAAATCAATCTGTTTATGTTCACCAAACACGCCTAAATGGGGGCTGAGCAAATAACGAAAATGGGGCATTGCTACGGAAAAGGTCAGAGTAAGACAAAATAATAGCCACACTAGGCATCCAGGGTGCAACAAAGTACAGCCGCCCCCCTGGGGGAGCAATCTAGCAGGAAAATGCCACATATAGGACAAATTCCAGTTTGTAAGAAGGCTGGGAGCAGCTGTTCTGACGGCAAGCAAAAAGACACAAAACTTGTCCATCATAAAGTACTCCTCCAGAGGTGGCAAAGAGGTTGGATTTACAAAAATACAAAATCAATGAGGGTGGCACCGCACCTCCTCTTCCTGGAGCAGACGGGTGCAGGATGGGCCTGCCCTTGGCCCAGGCTTTGCTTAGTCATGTCCTGTACAGTGGGAAGCAGTAAAGCGCTATCTAGCGTGAGGGTAGCCCAGGTGCTGCAGATGAAACAGGGGTCACCTCCTAGTCCAAGGAATGCTGTGACATGAAGTCCTATGCTACCACCAACTTCACCCACACAGAGGGAAGCAGGAAAGTGCTGTATAGCACACAGGAAGCCCAGTTGCTGCAGATGAAACAGGGGCCACCTCCTGGCCAAGGAACACTGGGACACAAAGTCCTATGCTACCGCCAACTTCTTGCATGCAGCGGAAAGCAGGAAAGCGCTAGCACAAGAGCAGTCCAGTTGCTTCCAAGGAAACAGGGGTTGCCTCCTGGCCCGAGGAACGCTGGGACACACATTCCACTGCTGCCACCAACTTCTACCATGCAGCAGAAAGCAGGAAAGTGATATCAGTAGTGAGGGCAGCCCAGGAGCTTCCAATAAAACAGGGACCACTATATACATCAGTGTGTGCCTATGTGTCTTAGTGTATGGATCAGTGTGAGTCTTGGTGTGTTAGTGTGTGCCTGGGTGTTTCAGTGCATGTATTAGTGAAAGTATGACCAGGTCACCATATGCATCAGTGTGTGCCTGGGTGTCTCTATGTATATATTAGTGTGTGGATGGGTATGTTAGTTTATGCATCAGTGTGAACCTGGGTTTATCAGTGTATGCATAAGTATGTTCTTGGATGTCTCACTGTATGTATCAGTGTGTGCTTGGGTGTGTTAGTGTATGCATGCATGTGTACTTGGGTGTGTTAGTGTATGCATCAGTATGTGCCTTGGTGTGCTACGGTATGGATTAGAGTGTATCTGGTTGTGGTAGTGTGTGCATCTGTGCATGCCTGGCTGTCTTAGCGTATGAATCAGTGTGTGCCTGGGTGTGTCATTGGCTGTATTAGTGTCATTGACTATGTTTGTGGATGTATAAGTGATTAAATGGGTGTGTAAATACTTTTCCTATAGCCCAATTACAAGTTTAGCGGTCTCACCGCAGTACTGCTGTAGTGGTGGTCAAAGAAGACCACTGAGCCAGCCACCTTCCGACGCCATATTACGATACACGCTGCCTGAACCATCGACGAAATGCGTCCCACCTGGTCAGTGGCGGACTGCTATGTTGGCGATGCGTACTTTGTTGCCATCAGGGCCTCTGCTTCCCACCGAACCGTTTACGAAAACATAGTTGTACTGGAGGTCCCCTTGCAGCAGTTCCTCGACGGCAGTAGGCCTTCACGGTACACTCTCAGCAAAGCACCAGAACAGTGCCCATTGGATGAATACAAACAAAACACAACTGATATCCATTTGCAAAGTGGGCACACCTGTAAATCACACTATAAAACACACCTCATCACAGACGATGATACTTTGCCTCTCCACTGCAGCACAGCAAGGTATACACCACATTTGTTTGTTGTGGTAAGGCACCCCTTTTTCACTTTCCCATTTAACACTATCCACACACGTTTGTTGCATTTTTTCTAATATCCTTGGTGTTTTTTCATCATTGTCACTCACTTTAATTCAGAGTTATGTTACGTCAAATAATTCCACATTTTTACATGGCTGAGTTGACTGCCATGATGGATGAAATCATAAGAATAGAGCCACAATTGTTTGAAGCTCAAGTCCAACATACTCCTCTCGGTAGGAAAAAGTAAATGTGGGACAGGATAGTAAACAGACTGAATGCTGTAGGTACCACCCTGCGCACAAAGGAGGTAATTAGGAAGAGGTGGAATGATCTGAGGGGGAAGGTGCATTCCATGGCCTTCAAGCAATACGTGGAGGCCCAGACGAATGGCAGTGGTCCTCCATGTGCTGCATTACAACTGTTTCCCTGGGAGGAGAACGTCTTGGCCATCCTGTATTCTGGGGGCTTGACAGGAATAGCTGGGGGAGTGGAGTCTGGTAAGGTTACACCTCACTAACTGTCACAATACCTTGATGTCCCGTATGCTCTCATCTCCTCTTTTACTATTGTGTTGTCTATCTACTTTCCTAACATGCAATACTCAAAGTATCAGAGATGTTTGATTGTCAGTGTCAATGTGTATTGTTGAATGTAATATCACAAGTATCAATCCCCATTACATGCCACATGCTGGAATGGTGTCTGTAAGTGTATTACTATTAAATCATCATCCCACGGCTCATGATATATGTCAATATGTAACTGTATGGTCCAGCCAACTGCATTTTGACAACAGGTATGTTACACTAACCATTTTGCAAGTATTGACAAGTACAGATTGAAATGATGACAACTACAATAAGGCCCTGTTTCTGTAACAGAAAACAAGATGCAATAGGGATTTTGCCCATTCTCACTTTTCTGCCATGTTTAAACTGGTTTTCACTCCCCACAGAGTTAACTATTTGTCTTGTGTTGGGAAGTAGAGAAAGAAATGAATATGACTATGAGGTCCTGTTTCTGTAACAGAAAAAAGAGGCAATAGTGATTTTGCCCATTCTCACTTTTCTGCTGTGTTTAAACTGGTTTTCACTCCCCATAGAGTTAACCATTTGTCTCGTGTTGGGAAGTAGAGCAGTAGCGGCCCATTGTATTGTATTGTATTGTAAGGGGTGCTTGTAAAGCGCACTGACACCATGGGTTTCCTGGCGCTGGTTGGAAGTAGAGGGGACAGGAAGACTAACCAGATTGGGGGAAAAGCCAAGTTTTTAGAGACTTACGAAAGAGGGTCAAAGAGTTAGAGGTTTTAAGAGAAAGGGGGAAAGAGTTCCAGAGCTTGGGGGCCAGGTATGCAAATCTCCGGCCTCCAGATCTGCAGAGCTTGTAAGAGGGGACAGTCAAGAAATGGAGATGAGAGGATCTCAAGTTGCGGGAAGGGCAGTAGGGTCTGATGAGGGATTTCACGAAGGCGGGACAGGGGCCAGCTAATGACTTGAAGCCCCATGGTGGGAGTGTTGTCGGGCAGTGACGTGGGGCGGGAGAGAGGCAGGGTGGGGTTTGTAAAATCCAGAATACGGCCAAACTGAGGTAAGTAAACAAATAAATAAATAAAACAAATTTTGTTGCACCTCTGTTTGGCCGTATTCTGGACTTTACTACCTCCCACCCGGGTCCTTCCCTGCCCCACATCATGCCTGGAAGCACTCCAACCACGGCCTGCTACTGAAAAAGAGATAGAAATGAGTACGATTATGAGGCCCTGTTTCTGTAACAGAAAAAGATGCAATAGTGATTTTGCCCATTCTCACTTGTCTGACATGTTACAACTGATGTTTACTTCTCATGGAGTTAAATATTTGTCAAATGTTGGGAGGTAGAGATTAAAATGACTGCAACTACCATGAGGCCCTGCTTCTGTAACATAACACAAGATGCAATAGTGATTTTCCCCATTCTCACGTGTCTGATGTGTAAGTATTGATGTTCCTTTCACAGAGACCGAGCAATCCAAATACTCCGAGATATTTCTGCCTACGTAGGTTTATGTTGTCCTGGCCTCCTCAACTAAAACTATTGATGGCATGAGTGATACCATACCAAGTGTGTACCTAAGATATTTGTAAGGCATAACGCTAAGTCAGCTGATTAGAAGTAACAGGTGACCCATTGACCCTGCACTGCTCATATGATGACTAATGCTAAATATACAACAGGTTGTGTGTTCGCCTGTGTTGAACACAACTAGGACTTGGAATGGTCAAATACACATGCTACTTCTCCCCTGTGTTGCTTACATGTTTGGTGGATACCATGTTAATTCCTTAATCCAAAATGCTACACATCAGCACATCTAATGAGCTACTCAAGTCTAGTTCATGTATTGAATGTCTTCAATTGTCTTAACACGTTCAGCACCATGGAAATATATCAAGATAGTAATCTCTACCTATTTGTTTTAGGTCTCTACTTACTGTCTCATAAAACATTTAGATGTAGATACCACACTTCCAACAATAACAAATGTTCTCTATTTAACCACAGGTCAATCTCGCACAGCACCTGGGCAGAGCTTGGCCACCGAACAGACTCCACTTCTCCCCCTAATGAAGCCCTCAGTGATGACAACACTCCTGTACATGTGGACGTGGTAGACCATGCTAGCACAACTGATCAGCCTGTGCAGACGGAAACAGTTACTCTCACTGTGTCCACACCAACACCGCCCACCCCAGCTGCAACACCTCGGCCAAACCCAGTCTCCCCAACCTGTTTACCTAGCACAATAACTGGCTTCTTGTGCCCTCCCAGTACTAGATTCTGAGGCAAAAATCACCCAGTCATAGAGGAACCAGTAACGAGGGGTAGAGTGCACCCTGGGCCAAAGACACAGGCCTGTGGGAATAGGGTTAGTGGGAGGGCTACTGTTTGTCCACTAACACCCAGGCCACCCTCGGTCAAGTCTTGGAAGCCTATATGGACTCCCAAAATGTGAATGGCCAGGTATTAATGGAATTCCAGAAGATGAAGCAGATGCAGAGGGACATACACCAGGAGCTGGCCTTCCAAAACACCAAAATGGGCCTGCTCATGGGGGTGCTGCAGGACATCAACACAAACCTATGCAGGGCTTTCCACCACCATCTATCTCTTCCTGTGGTCCAACTACACCCGGACCATCTACATCTGCAGCAGCCACAGGAAGGGAAGCCCTTTCAGAGGAAGACATTCCTGCAGATACCTCTGTCACTGTAGCAACGGATACCCCCATGCTCGAAAGTGGGGACCCACATGCAACAATCCAGGATGTGCGGATGGCAAAACACCCACCACCACCAGCAAAAAACCTCAACCTTAATTTCCTCCAGTGTGTGTAACACATTTACTCTGTGGACTATTGCTGGATACTTTTCCCTTTTTGATGGGAGTAGTATTTTGGACTTTGGACTCGAGGGGGAACAAAGCAGTAAGAAAGAGACAGGGAAAACTGTGAAGAACCATGAAAAACAATGTCCGATGTCTGGCTGTGTAGGTGACGGTAGAGGGGGAGACCCAGAACCAGACTCCTCTGTAGCTGCATAGGAAAGCTCCACCGGGCAGCGGCCAAAGGTACTCGGGCTCCGGGGTAAGTACAAACAGGTTTAGTTTCAGCCCGAGGGGGCATCATCATAGTTCCAAAGAAAGGGATCAGTCCTGGTGTTTCTGAATGGCATCGTCCGCCTCGTCTTCAAGCTCGCCCCAGGTCTGAGGACATAGGGAGGGATCACTTGCGATGTCAAAGGAAAACGGTTTCCAAGCAGGGGAAGTAGTGGGAACACCTCACTCAGAGGGGTGTTATGTATGTAGAGGGGCGGTGTGTAGCCGCAGCCAATGACTACGAATTCAGGAGCAGGACATAGGGGTTTGATGGAACACTGGGTTAACTTCATGGAAACCCGCTAACACAGTGCGTCAGCTGCTGTAGGAAAGACTGCTCTATGTAGAGTGTGGTCTCATTAAGTGTTGGGCGCCATCTTGACTGCAGAGTACTCAGGTGCCTCAACAAACACAGCCAAAGTGAGCAATTGAGAAGTTGCAACAAATCAGGGGGCCACTAATGAAGGAGCACTGCCCGTTAGTGCTCCCTACTGCACACAAGTCAGAAATATGCCGTGAAATGAGTGCAGAAGAGGTTTGAATGGGGGCGATTGCGGCCGCCATTATAGGGTCAGACAGGTACATCCAGCATATTGGGACTGAACGCCGAGGAAAATGCTACAATCCGTAACCAAATGGCACCTTGAGTAGAGGAATATACTGCAGCCGCTTGGAGAAGGAAACAGATGTCCCACTGGGCTGGAGGAGCTGCAATTGATCTGGTGCGTCCACCATTTTCACGTCTCCAGGCAGTTCATTTGCCATATTAGGGTCAGGCAAACGATATGCCAGTTTTCCAGAGTGTTGCCTGGTCCTTAAATCTAGCTCATCCCTCCTTTGACTTGGGAGTTCTCGATTCCACCCTCCACTCGCGGAAGCACTCACATGGTTTCTTTATGGTCCCCATATGTTTCTTTCTCAGATGGCCGACATTTTGGAGTCATGCATGGCAGGTCAGAGGCTCCAGTTCTCGAGCGGCAGGAGCTCTCTCCATCAATTTTCTTTGAGAGCCGGTCCTGATTTGTCTCTGATGCAATCTCACTTCTGTCCGGACCGTGGCCCTTTCTCGCTGCCTGGACAGGGGATCCAAGACGCCCTATTCGTCTCCTGGAGTCTTCCTTCCATGAAAATCATACATGACTCATAAATATAATATCTGTGATCACATTTTCAGGTGCAGATCTTAACAAAAACAAAGAAGGAGAGACATCAGACAATTTCCTACAAATAGGCAAAATAAAATTGATCTGTGTCATCAGCTGGAGCCATATTGCCTTCCTCGCAAAAATAATCCCACATAATTTAAACCAATAAACATAAGCATGGCAGTGCAACAGTTTCTGAACACAGGGTCATCCCAAGCCAGTGTTGCTGCATCTGGTGGAATGTCACAAACAACACGCCAGTGATGGTCCACAAGCATTTTGGACTAGAATGAGGAAACACATTAACAGCTGCATACAGTGTGTACACAATGACGATTTAGCCAATTTGAAGGGAGGCTTGCATGATTTGTGACCACAACATTTTGTTCGAGCACATGCTGGCACACATATTGCATTAGGACCACTACACGACAAGGAATAAGTACAATAGATTCCTGTTAGCTTCCATCATATCGCTGTGCAAGCTGTTGTGGTACAGCTTACACCCAAATTTTGTGACAGAAAATCCCAGGAATAATCCATGTCCACTTCGTATGTCCAAACAGCATCATTTACCTACTATTTTCCCAACTCTGTAATGTCCAAATGAAGATGCCATGGTGAAGGTACCTAAAATAGACCAAACAAATTGATTAGCTATTAAATCTTACATATAGCACAATTCACTTACAGCCTGATTCATGTACGGGCCGTTTTGCGTGTCCCTAATAGCGAATCATAGCGATTCGCTATTGAGGACACGCAAAACGGCATTCATGTAGGAATTGCTACTTCAATAGCGATTCCTACATGTTCTTTATTTGCGAGTAGCAATTTGCTACTCGCAAATACTCCCCATTCATTCCTATGGGCCAAGAGGCCCATTGGAATGAATGGGGATTTGCGAGTAGCAATTTGCTACTCGCAACTGAGATAGCGATTTTAAGGGTGACAGGGGTGTCCAAAGGACGCCCTGTAGCACCCCTAAAATGCACTTTTGGACAGGTGTTGCGCACACACATGTCCAAAGGACATGTGTGTGTGCTACATGCAACTTTGAAAAATGCTTTTAAAAGCATTTTTCTGAGTTTTTGCTATTTACCGACAGGTCTGACCTGTCGGTAAATAGCGGCCCCAAAAGTCCAAAATCGCTATTTTGTTGTGTGTCATGAATAGCATTTAAGGAATCTCTATTAGAGATTCCTTAAATGCCATTCCACGCAAATATGCGAATTCTTAAATAGCGATTTTTGCATTTGGTATCATGAATACCAAATGCAAAAATTGCGCTCGCAAAGGGCCAGATTCTGAGAATCTGGCCCTTTGCGAGTGCAATTTAGCTACATGAATCAGGCTGCAAGTTAACTTTTGGAGAACACAGTGCATGGCAAAAATCTAAGATAAGCAAACCAACACTAACAGAATGAGCATGTGTCCTTCCTCCACAAACACCTTTCGCCAGAATTTGACAGAGCTTGAGCTTCCTAATATTTTACCTTAACATTCTTCTCACATTATCAGAACAAGAGTTGCTTTAATAGTAAAAGTCATGACATCTCACAACACACTTAAACACTCATGAGAAGTTGTAGATGAGATCTTGACGCACGTCAGTTCCTTCCTCTTCATCACTATAATGATCATTTGACCTTTTTAGGATCCTCACCCGGTGTCACTTCATGGTTTCCATCCTCAGCGATATGAGGGATGTTCCATTTCCCGAATGAGTAGAGGAGCGCTCTCCCAGTAATTTCCAGACATCTGAATATGGCCTTCAGAAGCCCAAAAGCCAGCTCCACTGGCTGCAATGTTCTTCCATGGGACTCATTGAAACAGACTTGCCCTGGCATAATTCAATTTCTCAGCGATGCCAACAACCATTGGAATATACTGGGTCTCCTAGATGGAAGACAGACATAATTGTAACAATAATTTATACACTTTCTGATCATACTACCTGACATCATCCAAACAAAGTTAGGATAGATCAAACTTACTTACAGCCAGACCCTCTGTTAGTAGTTATGACATCAGCTGGAGCATGGTGCTCTTTCGCAGTACGAAGGAATCTATTTTTGCTACCTCTGCTACAGAAATATAGGGTCAAGGAAACTCTACCCTAACCCCTTCATCTGTTTTACACACTACTTTTCAGCCAAAGGGGCAATTTCCAGACATATAAAATAGTGGTAGCAACTATATACACATATGCACATATATATATTTGTATATATTACACAGAGGCATTTGCCACTGTGTAGTTAGAGTTAGGACTGAGTATCCATAGGCATTGATTTTTTAGTTTGCTAATAACTTTACTGTTCGACAGATCTTCACAAAACATTCCAACACAAAGGTGCATCCACCTCATCTACTTCCTGGAAAACTTATGGGTTGATCGGTCATGCAGGGCCAAGCAAAAGAGGGGCCCAACATGTTTTACCCATTCAATTGCCCATTGAAAGTTTGAACAGCGCTACAGCCAAAACGTCTGAACAGAATTACACTAGATTTGGCTGCTAGATCTTTACCCAAAAAGTGTGGTTTTTGCAATTTGATGTAAATCCATTCAGTAGTTTTTGAGGAATTAAAAATGTATAGATATTTCAGGCCACAGTAGTACTGCTGTACCAGCCGATCAAAAGATAAGATCTGATTGGCTGCCTCACATAAAAAAAGACAATTTGCAGCCATGTAGTCCCTCTGTCCTGAAAAAAAGGTAACATATACATAGACACAGTAGGGATACCCTATTCACCTAGACAGACCTTTTTATGAAGGGAATTCAGAGTAACCCTATGGGGACAATTTCGTTTTTCTTTTTTTTGCGGGAGCACAGTACCACTGTACCATGGGAATGTTTTTTTTAAAGTGTGGGGTGAACTTTTCCAATAACAAAAACCCTCACCCGAATTGGATGAGGGCCTGTAGGGGGAGGGATTAGTGCAATAAATATTTGATTAAAAGCAAAAGTAATATAAATTAAAAGGGAGGGGTGCATATGCCCCCTCTCCATGCTACGTAATGCTAATGGGACCCGCTCCCCGGGGGCATGCAGTCAGTATGATATCCCGGTGACCCCATCCCCAGGGCACAACAATGTTTTCTTGTTTATTTCCTATGATTGGACACACCCGGGCAGGTGAGACTGGATTTCTCTCCAAACGGCAGGAGCAAAAATAAAAGCTGCTCTTACCAGGCAGGAGGAGTACATTGAAGTATTGCTGGTTCCTACTGGCACGTGAGCATGAGATGATGAGCCCACAGAGGCTTTGGACCTCTGCTCACAGCCTCAAAAGTGGTGCTGGAAGGAACCAGTGACCCACAGATATTTTTTTAAGAAAAGAGTGGACAGCTCCCTCCTCCTACCCAAGATGGGTGCAGGCTGGGGAGAAAGTGGTGCTGCAGGGCCTAGGGGCCACCTACATGGCCTCCAATAGCCATGTAGGTTAGCTGTGGGTTTCCCAATAGTACTGGGCCACATGCCATTTGTGGGTTAATTTGCATATGTGTTCCTGCTTTGTTGTGACCCAATCTAAGCTGTTTTTGCATTTGTCACCCCGAGTGGGACGGGTATGCTCAGACGTGAGTCCTGTGCTCTCCACACCACTGGAGTCAAGCTATCCTGGCTGCTGACGGCTGATAGCCAGAAACCGGTCCTTTGATGCTTGGTTCCTGTCCAGGGAAGCTATGGCTTGGCAGTTCGGGCTGGACTGTTCCCATGAGGCACAGGGTGAAGGCTTATTTGCATATGGTCATGTCTGAACTGGGGTGGTGTGGAATGCAAAAAAACAATGTATTTAGGCCTAGATATCTGTACTGGGGTGAATGTATGACATTGTTCTGCATTCTGTCCATCAACTGTTGTTTTTGCACCAGTCTGAGTTGGGGCACCACCAACATGGTATGTAAATGATTTATGAATGGTAATCTTATTTTTCCAGTGGTGTTTACAGCGTGACACCAGGAAATGTTTATGGTGTTTGATAGCATTCCTGTTGTTTGAGCTTTTGCTATTCAGCTAAGGATTGCAGGGGCCCTTTGTGACTGGCTGTATTACATGGCCTGAAGACTGTATAAGAAAGTCTTACATTTTTGTTTCATATTGTTGATAAAGAGAATAGCCTTGTCTTTAAAAATGTATGTGGTGACCCCTTGACAAAGTCAATAGTTTTGCATCATATATTGACCTGGTCACCCCATGACATGGTCAAACCTTGACAAAGCCAGCGGATGTGCCTTCATACAATGATGTGGTGGCCCCTTGACAGAGCCAATGGACTTGCCTTGTACATTGACGTGGCCACCTCTTGACAAAGCCAATAGGCCTAACTTTTATATATTGGTGTGTTCACCGTTAAAAAAGACAATAGTCTTGTCTTGCATATTGATGTGTTCACCTCTTGATAAAGCCAATAGACCTCCCTTTTATATATTGATGTGCTCACCCCTTGATAAGATCTGCTGTATTTAAAATGATACCCCTTTATATTGTGATGAGCACTTCCATTGCCTGGCTGTGTTTGGCAGGGAAGTTGGCTTCCCCCAATGAGGTGGGGTTGGATACAGGGCTTGTCCGCCACAGGCAAAGACGTGATAGTTAGGCATGGTAGTCAGATCATACTTTGTGTTCAGTGAATAAAACAAAGGGTAAAGTGACATTATAGTTAGGTGAAAAAGTCAGTTTACCCATATACACATAACAGTTTAAACTATAACAAAACTGAAATTCACCAGTTATAGTAATTTCAAGTAACTATAATGCCAGCCTACCATGCACAGTGTTGTCATCAATGATGTAATTTCATATGTCCCAAGTGATGTTATCTATGATGTCATAGAACATACTGCTTCCTTTTGTGTGATCCTAGGCATGGTTGCAGAAAGGAAGTGTGATCTTACTTTACCTAGAGCCCACTCCAAGAGCATTTATGTCTATGTCAAGATACTGGCTGCACTCCATTTTCTAGCCACTTGAATGTCCTATAGGATCAGTAGGGACATGGTTTAATTTCAAAGGGAATCCATTCCCAGTGCTTTTACAAGGTATCACCTTGTGCCACCAGTTGTGTTTAGCAGCGTATCACAATGCTACAGTTTTTGCCTGACATATAATGGGTGGCATGGGAATTCTATGCCGTAGCTCATTTCCCCCATGTTCTAGGAGCTATTGACTGAACAGATGTAGCAACACAATCATCCTAGAAGAGAACACACTAATATTGGAATCTTCACCGCCTATGAATGTGCAAACTGTTTGCTTCATGTATGTGAATACAGACATTCCTGGTGCAATACTTGGCAACTTCAACATCATCCGGTCCTATATTGTGCATTAGTTGTTTACCAGCAATTATTGAGAATGATGGCTGCTAAGTGATTACAGCAAACACACATAGAGCTGCTTGTAACCTGTGAATGGCACAACCCTGGGGGCTATTCACAATATGACCCATGATGAAAGTTTGCAATGCATGCATGAACAAAATGAGTGTACATATGAGTACAGATGAATAGTAAAGTAGGGGATGCTGCGTATGGGCTCACCCTCCATATTCACATCTCTTTTAGGCTTTCAACCACTGTGCCTGAACAGAGGCATAAGAGAAAAAACATACTGATATCAGGCAAATTTGAAATTAGGGGCCTTATTTAAAGCTTAGTAGATGTGATGTTCCATCAACACATGGCCGATATCCCTTTCACCATATTACAAGTGCCATAGGTTATAATGTACTTATAAGACTTCAGATGGGAGATCCACCACATTTGTGACAGAGTATCTCATTCGCCAAACTCTAAATAAGGCCCTAAATGTGGCAGCAATAAATAATTAACCAGAAGTCTTGATCACATAGTGGATGAGGCTGTGCTCCTATGAAGTAAGATGCAAGATCTTTTCTTGCCTTTTGGGTGTTTAACAATATTTCCTCGCTATGAGGCTTACATATAGACACACACCTAGCACTATGGCCAGATCCAGGTGTACAAGCCAGCCAGTGCTTGAGGTCAATGTCCATAACCAACCTGTGGCATAATGTCTGCATGTGCATCACCAACTTGTGGCATAATACTTTAAATGAACCATGTGTCATAATATAACACGTCTTTGTAAAGAAAATGTTCACCTAGCTGTGTATCTTGGAACTGAAATATTAGATTTTGATTATTACCCAACTCACTTGTACTCATTTTATCGACTTCAGAGCGATGAAAGGCTGAGTGGACCTGCCTGAATTCAAACCTGTGACCATGAGGCCAAACACAGATTCTGGCAGTGGATACATTATTGCACTGAGTGATCAGGGTGGTAAAAAGCCTATCTTTGGCAACACTTAACATGCTGAGACATTATTAGGCAACAGCTATACAGGGCCAAGTGAGCACACTCTATAAATGATCAAATTATCAAAATATATTTTATTTCAGGTATTTGTTGTACATATGTAACTAAATATTATTTTTCTAAATTTTCAAAGGATTTAGGAACTTTATGCTGCATTTGCAAATCACTTACATACTATCAATCCTTAAACTATTAAAACACGTAAATATCAGAAATTAAATATTGATAACAAAAATGTTGACTCCATATATTTAACTATAAAAACACAAATATTGAAAACACAAATATCGTTGTTCAAACTATATATTTTTATATATATAGGAAACAAAATTAGTTATCGATAACAAAAATGTTGACTCCATATATTTAACTATAAAAACACAAATATTGAAAACACAAATATCGTTGTTCAAAATATATATTTTGATATATACAGAAAACAAAATATCAGAAACAAAACTATCATTGCCTTTAAATAAACATTTATGTCAAAAATATCAATTCACACAATATCGATTACAATATTATAGCCAAAATTAAATAATCATTAATAAAAAAAGAAAAACACTTTGCACAAAAAACAATTGCTTTAAATATACCCAAAATCTGTTATACACATATTTAAATAAATAAGAATATATTGAATCAAAGAAAATTTGCATTCTTCCCCTAAAAATTATATATCTAAAATGTATACAATAAAAAAACAAAAAACGTATCAATAGCATTACCTACAAATATTGAAACACCAACCAAAATATTACTAAATATATATATAAATATTAACACACTCTCTAACTTTTATTTTTTAGACTTCCTAAAAGAATAACATTTCTACAATTAGAAAACCGACAGAATGCCAGAAATACCAACTGTCAGAAACCAGTAAAAAGATATAAGAAAGTATGTATACATAAATAAATAACAAATTATAAACTCACACAAATAGCAAAAAAAAATAAACTTAATAACCTTTCGCCGCTTAACCGTGGCGGCCATTCCGCCGCGGTTGGATTGAGTGGGCGGGGCCGCGTCCACCAACGGACGTGTACAGCACTACAGAGGTAGTGCTCGTGACTGCCGTTGGCCAATGGGCGCATCGAAAGAGTTAACTTCTACAAACTATCAACAAAAGTATCATTTAAAATGTAAACTATGTTTTTTTTTTCATTCAACAGAAAAGAAAGCATCTGCTCCACATTAAAGTACACCCAATGGAAAAAAATGCAAAACCATATGAAATACCTCAACAGAACATACATGTAGGTATACACAATAGATGTCATTGCATTTTTGTACATATTAATAGGAAACTTGCAAAATTGAAAACATATTATATAGTTATACTGTTACACTATGAAAATACTGAAAGATGTACTACATTGAGTCCCCAAACACCTAACAGGGTAACTACCATCTATCCCCACTTTGAAACATTTATTTGCATGAACTAAAAAAGCCATTAGTGTTAGCTCACTTATGCCTAGAAGATACGAGACATAGACATATCTGAACATTTAAAATTACACCTTATGAGAAACCAGCCTACATAATGACAAACAAATTCTAATATTCTCTACAGCAAACATTCAAAATGTGTCCCAAACCACTCACTCAGATTTGCACCATACATGGTGAATATCAAAACATAAATATCCCTTTTATATATGCCTTACTACCTAATAAACAAAGCAGCACCTAATACGAGCTCTTAAACCATATGAAACAAATAACTACTACCCCCAAAAATTAATCCTAGACTTTGAGCAAGCCATGGGTCAATCCATTCTAAAAATATACCCCCACACTAGCATGCAAGGCTGTTACAGTCATTTCAATCAAAGTCTATGGAGACACCTTCAAAAATCTGCACTAAGGGGACTATTACGATGTGAGTCGGAAAGCATCCGACCGTAGGTCAGAAGCTTCCCGACTCACATCGTTGGTTTCAAATCTAACAGCCTTATTATGACGAA
The DNA here is from genome assembly GCF_964263255.1 of Lissotriton vulgaris. Classification (NCBI taxonomy): domain Eukaryota; kingdom Metazoa; phylum Chordata; class Amphibia; order Caudata; family Salamandridae; genus Lissotriton; species Lissotriton vulgaris. The sequence goes on from NC_141695.1 coordinate 746,574,464, forward strand.
GGCTGTCAGATTTTAAACCAGCCGGTCGTATCAACTGGCTTCCAATGGGCTCAAGGAGCCCATCGCCCAGTGGAAGGCCTCTCACGGTCCCCTAAGTACGGTGTTAATGCCATTGGGATCATGATGTCGCTTTCCAACTGGCTTTTCATGTTCAGCTTTCCGACATGAAAAACCTGTCAGAAAGCATCCTTGGGCCCCCCGTAGGCTCTGGTTGGGAGCCTGGGGGGGCACCTATTGTGCCGCCCTGTAAATCCCTGCTCTGTGTGTCACGGTTCAGAGATTACACAGGCTCCCATTACTCCATGTGCTATGACCAGTTTACATCCGCAGCACAAGTTCCCATAGGGAAATGGGAGTATGCGACCACACCATCTTCAGGCGCATTGTAATGGCGGTGTCAGGACTGCCGACCTGAGGTTGGTCGGTCCAAAGACTGTGGTGAAAATATCCCACAAACTGCCAATTTGCCTTTGAAATAAAATAAGATGATATACTGGCCTATGTCCCTGTCACAGAGATAGCCAACCACTACTACAATTTGCTGATATAAAGCCCTTTCTACCAACAAAATGAAGACAAACTTAGGGCCTGAGTATGAGATTGGGAGTAAGGCAATCACCTTCGAAAGGGTGTTGGAAACCCAACCACCCAGTTGGCAGCTGCCCACCGTATTACAATATTGATGGTTTGCTTAATAAAAAACCACCGAAGCACCGCCACCCCCGCCAACCTTTCGCAGACCGCCTCGAGGGCGGTAGGGGACAGGCAGTTGTCAGAGTGTTGTACAGTGAAGTTCACCGCCGTCATAATTACAAGTTGACTGTGGTGGGAAGATTGCCTTCTTCTAGTTGACGGAATTTGAGGAATTGGGGTGCATGCTCAACCATTTCCTTTTCTTCCCTTCAGTCTTCCGCGTGGATCCCTTCATCCAGGGGCCCCCTTCACAGCACCATCTTAACTCTGAAGAAAACAACCCTGTTGGCGCTGAAATCCAGGTAAGTCTGTTTTGTACTTTTTACCCATTGACTGGACTGGGCACATATGGTCCAGACTCCATAAATGGGAAAGTACTGGTAGTAGGTATTTTTTCACATGTGTCATGCATATGTGTACATTTAATACTTGTTAGTCAAAATATACACACCTGCATTGACACATATGAAAAAATATTCTCCGCCATCAGAAACACTGCCACTGGCTTCACTGTGACACCGTAATGTGGCGGGCAGGAGACCATGGTGACAGCGGTGTTCTTGTGACTGCTGCCTTCGTGGCATGGCAGTAAGACGACAAACTTGTAATCTGGCCTAAAATCCCCTAATGGACTAATTCGCAGACACTTGGGTTGGCAGATTTCATCCCTTTGGACACAGACGTCAACCAAAATCATCTTTGACAGCACCTTGGCACAGGAAGCCAAAACAAAGAACACAGTGAAAGGATGGCACAGTGCCTTCTATTTCACACAAGGTAGAACTCAACCTACACTATATAAATGTATAGAAGCATTACAAAAAGTGCAAAGATGCAAACAACGACAAACTGAACTATCTGTTTTTGCCCTAAACTTAGCAAACAAACTGAAGGAATGTACATCATGCTGCAATTTAAAGTTAGTAAAAGGAGGAGTGGGAGACCCAATAGACCCTTGGAGATTTGGGTAATTTGTGTATCAACGGGTAAACGTGGCTACAAGGGATTCTTTTCTCTACTTATTCTCGTGTTTTTAAGCAATCATCTGTAATAGGCTCTATACAGTATGTACATATTGTTTGGAATAGGTGTCCACATCAGTGATAATGAGATGACTACAGTAACAAATACTTTTTGAATCTCAGTCACTGTGTGTTGATGTATGTTCATTTATGTAACAATTATTTTTACCCTTCAATATGTTTTCAACATGAATTTGTTTTCAAAAAGCATACACCCATTTGAAATATTTTTTGGCAGATGTGTTCATGTTGAAACAATTTAAAGTTGAACTCTTCATAAATAACAAAGAAGTATATTACTCAGAAATGATAGCCAAAAGCATATTATACAATAAATGTTCCAAAGTCAAGTTTAAATAATAAAATAATATTATTTTAGATCAGTCAAACAATTATTTAAAATCACATTGCTAATAAAGACTGATATAATAAAAATATGTGTCAAGTATTTAAAAAATGTAATCACCACCAACCAAAATAGATAAAATAAAACTCATTCAATCACATAAAATAATCACAATACATAATCCAATCAAATCCAGATAACAATCAAATACCTTTGATATAAACAATATAATATCACGCTTCCCACCCAAAATAAATGATGAAAAGAAACTTACAAATTCTATAGCTGCAAATCTTTCCCTTTCTCCATGTAATAACAATTAGAAATCCACCAAAATGAGATAAATGACTTTATCCCCCTCCCCCCGAAAAAGTGCAAAAATATAACAAATACAATTAAAATCCCGGAGAGCAATGCAAAGTATGTAGGATCTGTAAAAAATGGAAAAGTGTTTTTTTAAAAACATCCACTCCAAGAAACCACCCAAACATGGAAATTAAAGTAAAAATCATTGGTTTATTATAAACCAAAACTCATTTCATCTAAGAGATAAAACGCAAACTCCAACTGCCAATATAGCATGTTTGTAGACAAAAACCTGTAAGGAAATTTTGTAAAACACCTGCAAGGCACATTAAATCCCCCAAAATACATATACATAACAGTTAATCATCACACATATTAACACAGCATAATAATGCTTTACTAAAACAGACAAGAAAAATGCAAAGCAAAAAACTAGTGTAAAACACCACCAACAATACATCTAAATACACCAAAAAGTCACAAACAACACTATAGCTAGATTTTAAATCTCCCCCCTGAATCCCCCTACCCTAAAAATCCTTAAAAAATCATAAAAAAAGACTTCCTGTTCCAATGAAGAGCAGCACATTACTGCAACCTGGTTCTTACAAAATAGACTAAAAATAACACGAACATGTTACAAAATAGAAGACAGAGGAAACAAAAAATGGCTGCTAACTGAAACTAAAAATTAGACTTTCTCCCTATAGAAATGAATAGGAAATATTGTAAAAATGTTGAATAAATGTTTAAAAAATGCAAACAGTTATTAAACATGTAAAACATATCAAACAATGTTATAACAAATAAAGAAAAAAATATAAATAATAAATGAAATAATAACATAAAATATATATAATTTTTTAATGTATGCTAATCTAACGTTAAAATAATGTAAAAAATATCTATCTAAAAACGTTACTAAAAGTAAAAGAAAATTGATAACAATTAAAGAAAAGTGTTTAAAATGTGCAAAATACAAATGTATATAAATATGTTTTGCCTGATTTGTATTTTTAAAAAATAATGACATTTTTTTTATCGATTTAACTTTATAATTGTTTTTGTTTTTACTTGAAGTATATATATTTCAAAATACAAAACTTTAAAATACTTAAAAATTGGATACACATAAAAATAGAAAAATGTGTGACATGTTTATAATGCAAAATGTGGTGAAGGTGTTGGGCACTAAAGCGGTGGCATTTATTATTCATACTCTAATGTAAAACAATTTGTAGAAGGTGTTGGAACTAAAGGTATGACATTTACAATTCCTACTCCAATCTAACCACATTGGGGGATGGTGTTAGACACTAATGTACTGAAATGTACCAATCCCACTCCAATCTCAACCAATTAGGGGAAGGTGTTGGACACTAAAGGGTGACATTTACTATGCCCACTCCAATCTAAATGTATTTGGAGAAAATGTTTAACATTAAAAGGGCGACATTTACCATGCCCATTCCAATCTAATCATATTGGGTGAGGGTGTTGGACATTAAAGGGGAGACATTTACTATTCACATTTAAATGTAACCATATTGGGAAAGGTGTGGTACACTATAGGGCTTATTATGAGTTTGGGGTTCTTGGCCCGCTGCAAGACCACCACAACCGTAGACAGATCGCTGACCAATTATGAGTTAATCCTGTGCGGGTGGTCTTGCTGCTGCGGGCTCATGGCGGTGCGTATCTAAGGGACATAGGTGTGCCTTAGACATTTACCGCCAATTTAATAGCTGCACTCTCGTGACCCACCTCCTGTCACGCTCGAACCCCGATCCTCGGAGCACACGACTAGGTGTTGACGCCCCCGGAGATAGGGTTGCAGCCGCCATCTTGAGCGGAGGAAAGGGTTGCGGTCCAGCTGTTGGACGCCTCCCGCCCTCCGAGGACATAAAAACAGCCGGAAAGCGCAGCGCGCGAATTCAATTCATGTTTCTCCCCTGAGGCGGAAGCCGGGGGATTAGCCTGCTATCATATTGATTTTTAAAATTGTTATTATCCTAATTTGCGTTGTGAATTTGTTGTCTTTCAATTTAATAGCTGCACTCTCGTGACCTGCCTCCTGTCACGCTCGAACCCCGATCCTCGGCGCACACGACTAGGTGTTGACGCCCCCGGAGATGGGGTTGCAGCCGCCATCTTGAGCGGAGGAAAGGGTTGCGGTCCAGCTGTTGGACGCCTCCCACCCTCCTCACGACCGGATATAAGGACAATGCTACCCCGTCCGCAAAGCGGGCGGGCTCAGCGTGCGCGCCGTCGGCGCGCCAAAGGCATGCCCGTCTGCGCCCGTCCGCGCCGGGACCGGGCCTAGGGCCACGACCCCTGGAGGAACCCAGGTTCGTATCACCTACTCTAAGATGGAGTTATTGCAACAACGACCCCCCTCAGTTAGTAATTGTTTAATGCACGACCCAGATTCCATTCCCTCACTGAGTGTTATCAGCTGTCCTCATTGTAAATCGACCCTCCCTTTTGTCACAAACAACGTTATGTCTAGTAAAAAGAGCGCCAAAAAAAACATCAATATTTCGATGGCACTCATTAATGCTCGATCATTAGTAAGACATCGACAGGAAATAGCAGACCTCATCAAGGATAGGAATCTAGACATACTGTTTGTCACAGAGACCTGGATGGATAGTGCTTCAGATCCTGATTTAGTGGTTGCAGTTCCTACAGGATACAAGGTCTATCGACAGGACAGACAGAGAATGAAAGGTGGTGGTCTGGCAATAATTGCCCGTAATATTTTTACAGTGACAATGGCTCCCATCCTATCATCAACTTGTGAAGCAATTCTTTTTACCATCTTGCTGACCCCCTCCCATAATTTCAAAGGAGTGCTTCTATACAGACCACCTGGAGCACGCACTGACTTTCTCGCTGAGCTGAACTTAATCCTTGAATCGTTAGCAACTGAGGAGTCCTACACAGTTTTAGGTGATTTCAACTTTCACCTAGACAAACATGACAATAATGAAACACTCGCTTTATTGTCAGACATGGAAACACTAGGGGCCCCATTAGGATGACATTAGAATCATCAGAGATCAGGGAGGAACGGCAGTGCTAGTTCTGCTAGACCTATCTGCCGCTTTCAACACGGTCAATCATTCCATTCTGATCGACCATGTCGGAAAGATGGGAATCCAACAGGGAGCAAAGAATCTACTGGCTTCTTTTTTATCCGGAAGAACTCAGGCAGTTACTTTAGGCCCTTTTAAATCAAGTGAGCTTTCTCTACCTTGTGGGGTGCCTCAAGGCTCATCCCTAAGTCCGGCACTTTTTAACATCTATGTGTCGGACCTAGCTAAAGTCATCAAGCAATATGGGATGGGCCTTACCTCCCACGCAGATGACACACAGCTAGTTCTCGCCATTAACAACGACGGAGAAAAGGTGGCGGAACGCTTTCAGGAGGGCATGCTGGCGATCGGGGATTGGATGTCCTCCAACTCCCTTAAACTGAATTCCCAAAAGACCGAGGTAGTCATCTTTGGGAAACTCTCTCCTTGCTGGTCTCCTGCCTGGTGGCCTTCAGCCTTTGGAACTTTGCCCAACCCCTTTCCAAGGGTTAGGAATTTAGGAGTGGTATTCGATGAAAATCTAAATTTTTCTGCTCATGCTAATCAATTAGCGGCAACAGCTTTCCATAAGCTAAAACTCATTAAAAAAATCACCCCATTTCTACCCGACAGTGCAGGTAAAACCCTGGTAAGTACACTTGTACTATCCCCACTTTAATCTAAACCAATTTGGGGAAGGGGCTGGACACTAATGTGGTGGTGATATTTACTATGCCCACTCCAATTGAAATGAATTTGGGGAAGTTGTTGGACATTAAAGGGTTGACATTTACTATTCCTACTCCAATCTACACAAATTTGAGGAAGGTATTGAACCCTAAAGGGATAACATTTACTACTCCTACTCCAATCTAACCGCATTGGGGGATGATACTGGACACTAAAGTTTTGAAATTTACTAATCCCACTCCAATCTCAACCAATTTGGGGAAGGTGTCGAACACCAAAGGTGTGACATTTACTATTCCCACTCCAATCTGAACGTATTTGGGGAAAGTTTTAAACACTAGAGTGGTGACATTTACCATTCCCACTTAAATTTAACCACATTGGGTGAAAATGTTGGACACTAAAAGAGTGACATTTACTATTTCCACTCCAATATAACCATATTGGGGAAGGTGTTGGACACTAAAGGAGTAACATTTACTATTCCTACTCCAATATAAGCAGATTTTGGGAAGATGTTGGACACTAAAGGGGCTACATTTACTATTCCTACTCCAATCTAAACCAATCTGAGCAAGATGTTAGCCACTAAAGGGGTGACATTACTATTCCCACTCAAATTTAAACACATTTGGGAAGGAGTTTACAATTGCCACTCCAATCTAACTGTATTGGGGAAGATTGGACACTAAAGGGGTGCCATTTACTATTCCCTACTCCAATCTAACTATATTTGGGGAAGATGTTGGACAACAAAGGGGTGACATTTAATATTCCCACTCCAATCAAACCCCATTGTTGAATGTGTTGGACAATGAAAGGGTGATGATATTGACTATTCCTACTCCAATATAAACACATTTGGGGGAAGTATCGGACTCTAAAAGGGTGATATGTGTTATTCCAACTCCAACCTAAACAGATTTAAGGAAGGTTCTGAACACTAAAGTGGTGGCATTTGCTATTCCCCACCTGAATCTAACCATAGTGGAGGAAGGCGTTGGGCACTAAAGGGGTGGCATTTACTATTCCCTCTCAAATGTAAACTAATTTAGGGAAGGTGTTAGACACTAAAGGGGTGACATTTTCTATTCCCACTCCAATCTAAACAAATGTAAGGAAGGTTTCGAAAACTAAAGCAGTGACATTTGCTATGCCCACTCCAATCTAACCATATTGGGGGAAGATGTTGGACACAAAAAAGTTGAAATTTACAATATCCACTTCAAAATAAAATATTTTACATAATGTGTAACAATAGAAAATACAAACACCATCAATACTCCATATTTTTAGTAATATAAAATTAACTCAAGTGTTATCTAACACACAATAATCTAAACTATGAACCTTTATATGCACATTTTGAATGACAAAATTACTATTAAGAAATAACACTTTGTTAGAAATACTTACTTACATTCATACATTTTAAACAATTAAAACAACACACACAAAATTAACAATCATAAATTAAAAAAATATTTGTATGACTTTTATGTTTAATTATTTTTTTTATTTAAATTAAAGTTAAAATTCAAGGTTTTGTAAATAAATTAAAAACATTTATACAATAGTAACTTTTGCTAATGTCATTTTTTCAACATAAAAACATTTCTAAATACTCTACTTAATAAAAAAATTTGTTTTTAATATTTTATAAAATGTAAAGTTTTCTTATATAAAACAAATATTTAATACCATTCATATGTATCTTAATTAATATCAAAGTTGATTATATTACAAAACTATGTCGATAAAATAAATGTAAACATTTTAAATTATTAATTTCTATATCTTTATATTTCTTACCTTACAATTTACATTTTAAACCCACCTTCATCGCATAAAAACCTAATATCCCGCAACAAAAAAGAAAAAAATAGGTATATACTTTATAACAAAAAATGCAAAGTTCAAGAGTTTCATAATTAAAATAGTAGCTTGGTAAACACCCAAATAAAAAAATAATGAACACAATCAATTTCACTACAATACATTACATACTAATTAACTTTTACAAATGATATTACATACAACAATAATTTCGACATCTATATTTTTTACAACAATATTAAAAACAATACTAAAACCAATATTTTTTACTTTGATGTTCCTATCCATTAAATTTTTGATGTCTCAATATTCTTGACACAATATTTTTGTATCACGATGCTGACATCACATTCGCGTATCCTGACTCTTCTTTGGTCCCGCAGACACAGGGAGAATCCAGGATTTGTGACTCCAACACAGTATTCACAAATCCTGGGATACTATTGTTTTAAATCAGGGGTCTCCAAACCGGTCCTGGAGGGCCGGATCCATGCCTGATTTTTTGGATATCCCCATTGAGATACATGTAGTAATTTTAAAATCTGGCATGGATCCGGCCCTCCAGGACCGGTTTGGAGACCCCTGTTTTAAATGATTATTTTACTGCCAGAGGGAGCCCCTTGATATTCACCCTGCCAGCGTTTGCCTTTTCTTTCCAACACGGAGCTTGCTGTATTGTACTGGGCAATGGTGGTTGCAACAGGATTGTTTCTATGACGATTAGCCAGTTAGATTTCAGAGGGTTTGCAATGCCACATTGAAAGACAGGAACAAAAGCATGGTGTGTCTTTATTTTTTAAATGGATTTGCTGGAATCCTCTGCGATTTATTAATCAGCAAAGCATGCTTCAATGACCAGTCCACGCATCCTTAAAAGGGTAACTCTGTATACCCAGACTGGAACACTTATAAAACACTTCTTTCTTGAAAAATACTGAATGGGTTTACTCTAAACCAAGTAAAGGTGTTTCCTTTAGTAAACATCTGTTTACTAGCCAAGTCTGGCGTGATTCCATTTAGCCATTTTTCTGTATTGAAGAGCAAAGTATCCTGTGGGAGCTAAAATGTGAAATTTCACTTTTGCTCCCCTCTCTGATTTTTAGACCCCCCCCCCCCCCACTTGACAGAGTTGCAGGAAGCATACCATGAAGAATATAAAGAAGATGTACTTTTTTTGTGAAAGTTCAAACATTTTGTGATGATTCGGCAACTGCTATACAACGTTGTTAGAAAACAATAAATGTGTTTGCAATGGAAACACTGACCTAACCCTAACTATAGCTGCCTCTGTAATATAGCTAGATACAGTTATTTATATTAAACAGTCAGTGATAGCAAGTCTGTAGTTATGGTTAGGTCAGAGATTCAGTTGGAATGTCATATTTTGTTTTTTAAATAAAATGGCAGCATTCAATGAATCTGAATGACATTTTTCACTAAAATAAGTTCATCCAAATTGAATTCTGTCTGACAAGTGTTATAAAGATCCGTCAAGGAGTGAGACAGAAAAAAGGGAGGAGGGATCAAAAAGTGACCTTTTGCCGCTTTAACTCCAAAAGAATCTTATCTCTATTTTACAGAAAAAAACGACTTAATGAAATTACACAAAACTCATATAAAAAGTAGATAGCTACTCAAGAAAGTTTGTTGCAATTTCATAAAATAATTTTCGAGAAATTAGCATTTGGAAATGTTTCAAAAGCATTTTTAAAAGTTTCATGTGCCTTGAAATGATTAACAGTTATGAGGTATATGGACCATTAGTCCGTGGATGGTCTGCAAACTAATTAAAAAAATAATCTAATCTTATTTCATGAGACATTTTTTTTTTCCATCATCCCTTTCTGGTCTGAAAACCCAAAGCTGAATCCAGGATTTGGATGTCTGCAACAGAGCAAACTCTGTTGCAGCCTCCATTACAGTTCTCTAACCCCTAAGATTTTGGACTACTGCTGCTGGTTTTTCGACTCGCAGAGTCCTCTGAGGCCTGCTATCCAGACCTCAGTGCCCATGTTCTAACCTATTACAAAATGTATATTGACTTTGCAACTCCCAATTGGCATAGGCTGACTCACTTATATGTCCCTAGTATATAATACTAAGAGTATCCAGGGCATGTAAGACAAAGTGCTCCCCCAGAGCTGCAGTACTGATTTTGCCACCATTTGTGTGGCAAAGTACAAAATGGCTCCTAGCCTGCCACTGCAGCATGGAAGAGCTATTTTAAAACTGCAAGTTCGACTTTGCCATTTAAACAAATGGCAAATATCCAACTTCCCTTAACAATACATGTAAGTTTCCCATAAGAAAGGCCTTTGGAGCTCGAAGGCAGGGAGCTGTCTATTATTAAGTAAGACATATTTTTAGTTTCTCCTAACAGCAAAACTTCCAAATTGTCATTTTTGCTGTGGAAAAGTTAGTAGTCCCATTGGCTAACACAGAGTTACCGTCTGACCTCACAGTTAGGCTAGCTCCTGAATGGGCACTTTAAGGCCTCAAATTAATCATGGCAGTAAGCCTGACTTGATGCGCACGTAGAATATAATGTCACTGTTAACAACATATAAATAAAGATAAAGTGTGCATTTCAAAGTGGAGGAGAAACTTACCTCATCCAAAGTATACCAATCCATATCATTATGTGGTTATCATAGACAACATGGTTGCAGAGCACAAGCCTTCACCCACCTAATGGAGGCGTGCTTCATCATTGGGCTACGCTCCTTGTTGGGCCGGTACTGCAGTGCCTAATGGGCCCCACAAAAAGGCTCTTTGAAAGAGATTGTTTTCACAGAAGCCAAATAGATCCAGGTCTGTATGGCCCTAATGTTGTTATAGAGTAGATTGGCCAAACAAGTGATAGGAAGGCGAATAAATGTAAATTAACAAAAAAAAAGTAAAGATTTATTTGATATGGTTAGATTAAAAACAAAACTAGACTTCAGGGGACATTAATGTTCTCGAAGGTCTGAACAGGTCAAAATGTTTCTTGAGTTATACAGTCCCATAAAGGCTCAATGGCAATTCATCAGAACAAAAGTGTTTGGCTAATCTACATAAAGGATTGCTAGATTCCAAAAGTGAAGGAAAATAGTTATGTGGTAAGCTATGTTTACTAAATCTGAGGTTGTCATCCCTATTCAGAAGACTACCAGTAATGCCTCGTAAAGCTGAGAAGACAAACATACACACATCATTTGAGATGTCATCAGTGATGTCACTGACCATATCATGAATAATGTAATATGTGACGTCATCAGAAGTATATTGCCGTTGCGCGAGTTATAGTTAGGTGAACTAAATCTAACAGGGGAATTTCTATGGTTTTGTATGAGAGACATGTCCAACTAACTATAACGTCCCTGAAACCTATGTTTTTTTCAGTGAACATACATACATATACATTTAAGAGTTCTCAAATCCAGTTTTCATTTTGGATCTGGACTGTAAAATGTTGAAAGGGGAGGAGCTTGCAACACATACAGGCCTATAAAGAATTACAAATACGCTCATTGGTAAGTGACATATCTCAATAACCTCCCAACATACTGTGATGGGATTTTAAGAAAGATTAAATTGTTAGCTGTTAAGTTTCCTTATTTTCACTTTTAATTTGGACAGGGGACAGAATGTACATAACAGGTAGGCTTTGGCTGTGACTAGCTTTCCTATTTAGGAAAACATGTGAGCATCAACCGCAATTCTGGAGTCTCATCAGGAAATCTTATAGGCTCCTGGGTCACACCTTGTTTCCCAAGTACATTCCCTGCCTCTTTAGACACCATGACACTTTAGCATTAATACTTACACACACTTGCACAGTCCCTTCACACTCAATCCCCCATACCCAGCACTTAGAGAAGGAGACGACCTGTGCCTCATGAAGACAGAAAAAGAAAAAAGTCATGCAGTTTACAATGGCATAATCTTTACACAACATTAAGGGTGCCACATTTTAGGACAATGCAGGAGCCGGGGAGAGCGTAAAGCATGGCAATACAATACAAGCGCCTAAACAATAGGGTGACATTGCAGCAGGACCAAGGGCCATTTAATAATTAATTATTATTAATAATTAACATCGATTTTGTGGGACATGGAAATTCTATCTCACACGCATCAGTGTCATAATTGTAGTTTGAAATGCATTTCAAATCTGCAATCCCGCTCCATAAATATGCAAAAATGTGTCTGTTAGATTGTACATCTGGCTCACTATGCCCATAATATTGTTGCCGCTCTGTAAATTGTCATATGGTTTGGCTTATGAACTTTTGCTGTGGCAATTTCATTTTTTATTATTAATGTACCATTATTATTGTGATTTTCATTCGAGGAATTTGGGTTTACAATGAATTGTGTTAAACCTTATATGAAATGCAATGCATAGTATTTTTTCCATGTCTATGAACCATGTAAACATATTTCTTTGCCGAAAAGAGGTACAGGGAGTTACTTGACAAAGGCAAACACCGAAACACGTCGTCCTTAAGAGCTAGTGCACAATAAAGTTTTGTGCTGTTTCCTGGTGTGCTGCCCCTTTGATTCACGCAAGAAATTATATGCCAGTAGGTAGTTATAGTTAGGACCTATTTTCCATAGGAAATCTGCAACATTCTATTTGGAATACCTTTGGCGCTGGTTGATGAATCTTTGCGGAATTTTCCAAACTAATGGCTAGCTCCGTTCCACTCCTTCCCTATAAGTTTTGGGGTGATTCGTGAAGTAGGGGCTGAGAAAAAAGGGGGGTTCCAAAACGTGTTTTCCCCATACAGTTTTCCATAGGACATTTAGCCACAGCTACAGCCCGAACAGCTGAACGGAATTACGCCAAATTTGGCAGAGATGTAGTCCTCAGTTCAGACCAGTGTCTTTTGCTTAAATGGTGTTAATCTATTCAGTAGTTCCTGAGAAAATGACAGTTAAAAGCATATATATATTTATGGGCGCTGTGGATCCGAGGACTATGAGTGCACTGTGAGTGTATCATAAGCACACCCTTCCGATCACGCGCTGAATGCTAATTGGCTATCAAGTGGTTATCAACATTCGAAACCAGGAACTGTTGGCAGCCATTTTGTGCTTTGGTAGAAGCGAGGCGGAAGAAGTCAGTGGAACAAGTGTGTAAAATGTAGAAAGGGGGCAGGGTAGAAATAGTTTGACCCTCTAGACCTGCTTAGGGGGTACCAGAAGGAACCCAAGTGCCCACTATTTATTTATTTTTTAAATGGCAAGTGGGTTAGTGAGCGCGGACTCTGCCGTAAAATAAATAAATAAATAAAATGGAGCTTTATTCATAATTAGCCCCCGGGGGCAAAATTATTACATTTTATGGGGGCCCAGGGGCCCCCCAACCCCGGGGATCGTAAGCCCCCGAGGCTACAAAAGAAAATGCCTGAGGGGGCTCCAAAGTCCCCATAGCACCAGGGCCACCACCCCCGGGGTTTTATGTATTGTGGGAGGGGGGCTGCGTATGAATGAATGAATGATTACAAATTTGGTATAGCGCATGGCTACCCGAAGGCATCCCAGCGCTTTTAGACCCAGGCATGAAACCACAACTCAGCGAAACAGGAGAGTCTTTAGTCGTTTCCTAAAAACGAGATGGTTGGGTTCGAGCCGAATGTTTTCGAGAAGTTGGTTCCAGCATTTGGTTGCATGAAGAGAGAGCAGATGGCCCCCCATTCGTGATCTCTTAACCCTCGGGACGGTCAGAAGATTAAGATGGTTAGACCTAAGGACTCTGGAAGATTGATAATGGCAAAACAGAGGGCGAAGGATAGCCGGGCCATTGTTAGTTGTTGACTTGTGAGCCATACACCTAGCCTTAAATCGGATCCTCTCCTGCACCGGCAGCCAATGGAGGGAGAGCACTGCAGCCTTCGCAGAGCAGTGTCTCGGTACCTCGAGTAGCAGCCGAGCTGCGCAGTTCTGAATCGACTGAAGTATTTTAATAGTGCCCACGGGGGCTCCGAGAAAGACCGCATTGACATAGTCCAGTTGGGAGAGAATGAGGGACTGGACCAGGAGCCGCCTGGCCTCAAATGGAAGAAGGGTCAGAACCTTCCTTAGTAGCCTGAGCAAGCCATAACAAGTTGAGGCAACCTTTCGGGCCTGCACCTGAAAGGCCAGAGAGGGATCGAGCCCGACTCCCAGACTCTTGATTTGGTCCTTAGGAACGGGGGCAGGACCCAGACACCTCGGCCACCAAGGATCGAGATTGATGGGGGTCTTAAATCCCAAGAGCATAATCTCGGTTTTTGAACTGTTAAGTTTTAAAAACAAGGAGTCCATCCATTCAAGGACCCTTGTAAGACAGTGGGACAGATTGTTTGTCCCGGAGACCACATCTTCCGACCTAGCAAGGGAGACAACCAACTGTGTGTCATCGGCGTAGGTGACCAACTTGATTCCCCAGGGAAGAACCACCTCATCCAGAGGCCTCATGTAGATGTTAAACATTGTTGGACTCAGTGATGATCCCTGGGGAATGCCGTAATGCAGTGGGAGTTGTTTATATGCTGATTCCTCTTCAAATACTGAAAAGGTCTTTTCAGAAAGAAAGGATTGGAGCCATTTTAGGGCCACCCCTGAGATACCAGCCTTCCGCAGGCACCGGATCAACAGTGTGTGATTTACTGTATCGAAGGCTGCGCTGAGGTCCTCCGGCATCCACAATTTTCCTTGTTTACTCCACCACTGCAACCAGAGCGATCTCTGTACCCTGCTTAGTTCTAAACCCCATTTCGTTCTCAATGAAGGCAGATAGAGCCAGGTTGACATGCTTCTCTGCAATTTTGCTAAGCCCCGGCAGCAAGGAGATGGGGCGATAATTGGCCCAGTCCTCTGGGTCAAGGCTGTTTTTTTAAAAAAGAGCCTTAACTCTGGCCTGCTTCCATAAAGGTGGAACCACATCTGCAGCCAGAGAGGTGTTGATAACGTCCCTGATGACTGGGGCAACGATCTCTGAAACTGGTTTAAGTACAGATGGCGGAGCGATATCTGAAGGGGACCCAGATTTAGGATTGTCGAGGAGTCTTTCTACCGTGGGAAGATCAATCAGTGGCAGAGCATCAAGAGTTGTGGGTGGTACAGACACAATAAGCGGGGAGGCAGTGTCAGTGTTGTCATTAGTACAGAATGCAGAATAAATATTAGACACCTTTGAGGCAAAGAAATTGGCTAGCTCCTCGCAACGTTTCTGGGGGTCAAAAGCTTCATTCGGGGGACAAGGGGGAGTAACCAAGGATTTTTTTTTTTTGAATACATTTCCCTAGGGGAATTCGAAGCCTCAGAAATCTTAACTTGATAGTAGGATGATTGTGCCAATTTTAATTGATCCTTGTATGCCCTAAGAGCCAATCTGTATTCCTTTTTGTACTCAGGGGAGAAATATTTTCTCCATTTTCGTTCTGCCCTCTTACAGCTACGCTTCAGATTTTTCAAAGCAGTGGAGTACCAGGGCATTTTATTAGTACCGGCGGATGAAGTACTTCTGTTTTAGGGAGGGTAAGGTCTAAGGAGGTCTCTAGCCACTTATTAAAAGCCGCATTAGCTCTAACCGGGTTATCACTGAGTGGGGGGGGAGACTTCTTCAGGGAAGCTGCCAAGTCTTCCACGGGAAGTTTCGACCATGTCCGGCCCATCTTCTTAGAGATTTTAACGAGATGGGTGGGGTCAGCCGGAGCCCACGTGAATGCGAGCAAAGCATGATCTGACCATGGAACGAAAAGTGACTCAACCCATCGCTTGTCATCGAGATTGGTGAAAAAGTGGTCAATCAAGTGACCCGCTGAATGAGTGGGTCCATCCACAATTTGTTTAAGTTGTAGAATCTCCAATCCCTCCAAAAGGTCTTGCGATGCAGGAGCCTCAGGCTCTTCCGGATGTATATTAAAATCACCTAAAATGGAGAAATTAGAGGTACTACTTATAATATGGGTGATCTTATCGTGGAGACCACTACAGAAACTGTTGTGTGCTCCCGGTGGTCTATACAGCAAAATCCCCAAGAGGGTACATGTGGGGGAAAGGGAAATAGCCTACTTCAGACTCTCACACTCAGCGAGCGGGTTGTCAGAGGTTCAGCACTTGAAAGAATTTTGATGAATAATTGCAATCCCTTCTCCCCGTCCACTTTGACGGTCATGCCTGCTTATCACATAGCAGGGAGGCAGGGCGCAGACTATTTCAGGGCCCGAAGCCTCTGATAGCCAAGTTTGCGTGAGGAAAAGGACACCCGATCACGATCCTCCAGCAGCAAGCAAATTTCGTGAGCATGTTTTGGCAGAGAACAACAGTTCAGAAGCAATAAGGAGTAGGTTTTTGGTTTTACAATAGTTACCGAACCTGGATCCTGGGGACCCAACTTAGCTTTACAGTTAGAACAAGGAATCAGTACCATCCCAGGTGGGGGCAAGGCACAACACGGGCCCCACTCAAATTCCGAAGCTGTTCCCCACTGTAGATCAAGTTATCTGCTACACTGGCTCCCATTCTCCCAGCCCCTGGTCCCGTCCTGTCACGGACGGACACAGACGTGCTTTCCTTAGGCGCTCCTTTGACGCGGGAATGGCGCTCCCGCTGATCGCGTCCGCTGCACGGAGGAGTGGCCATCTTAATTTATGCGCTTCAGCGTGAGGGCCTACCTTCTTCCCCACACCTAGAGCGCTAACCTGCCTTAACCCCAAGATGGCCGCTGAGTATTGCCGGCCGCCTCCGAGCCCCAGAAACCACTCAGCAACCTAATCGGCTGAGAAGGGGCAATCCTGTACCAGTAAGCGGCGCAAATAGTATTAAATGCATGCTTTAAAAATTACAGGGTGATCTTACAGTTTTTATTAAATCAAAAACGTGCAAGAAGTGAAATTTAAAAGAAACAAACTGACTCCCGGCTTCCGCTCAGGAGTGGAATAAGATGCACTAGGTCTGACCAGAACCTTCAGCGGGGCTCAATTTATGCACTTCAGCGCGAGGGCCTACCTTCTTCCCCACACCTAGAGCGCTAACCTGCCTCCACCCCAAGATGGCGGCTGAGTATTGCCGGCCGCCTCCGAGCCCCAGAAACCACTCAGCAATCTAATCGGCTGAGAAGGGGCAATCCAGTACCAGTAAGCGGCGCAAATAGTATTAAATGCGTGCTTTAAAAATTACAGGGTGATCTTACAGTTTTTATTAAATCAAAAACGTGCAAGAAGTGAAATTTAAAAGAAACAAACTAACTCCCGGCTTCCGCCTCAGGAGTGGAATAAGATGCACTAGGTCTGGCCAGAACCTTCAGCGGGGCTCAATTTATGCGCTTCAGTGCGAGGGCCTATCTTCTTCCCCACACCTAGAGCGCTAACCAGCCTCCACCCCAAGATGGCCGCTGAGTATTGCTGGCCGCCTCCGAGCCCCAGAAACCACTCAGCAACCTAATCGGCTTAGAAGGGGCAATCCAGTACCAGTATGCATCGCAAATAGTATTAAATGCGTAGCCCCACTCCTGGAGCGCCCGAGGGCCCCGTCATCCCCCGGGGCAAAAAAAAGAACTTGGTTGGGGGGGCCCCGGGGACCACCACTCCCTGGGGTTTTATGTATTGTGGGAGGGGTGGCTCCTGCAGTGTCCCGGAGTGCCCATCCTGCTCTCCCATAGCAAGGAAATCTGTTCTGTCTTTCAAAACCTAAACCAGATTGCTTTTCCACATGGGGAGCTGCATGTTAGTAGCTCCCCATGTGGAAAGCAATGACGGCTCCCAAACTCGTAGAGGTTGTGGACGAAAGGCACTGAAGTCGTGCACCCTACAGATTATGAGTTGTGCATCCAGCGCGTGCACACCAAGGGGCTGCACTGAGCACCGAGCTGGGTGCACAACTTCTAATTTTACCGTAAAAAATAGCCCCTATCAGTAATTTCTAATATCCCCGGGGACCCCATCCCCCGGGGCTTACATAAAAGGCTGGGGACCGTGGGGGGAGCAAAAATGCCTCCACGGTCCCAGCTGGCTCCCCGCGTCCTTCGGGAGCCGGCATTGCTTTTCTACATGGGGAGATGCTAACTTGCATGTGGAAAAGCAATCTGGTTTGGATTTTGAAAGTGAGAACAGATTTCACTGCTCTGTCTTTCAAAATGTAAACCAAGTTTGCTATGGGAGGGCGGGAGGCACAAGACTCCCTCCCTCTCATAGCAAATAGCAGTGTCCCAGGGATAGGCACCCCAAGACACTGCAGGAGTGGGCCCTGGGGGGTGGAGGTCCTCAGGGCCCTCTAGGGATCCAGTGGAGGGCCACGCAGCCTCCCTCCCACAATACACAAAGCCCCGGGGGTGGTGGTTCCCGGGGCTTGAGGGGGGTCGTTGAGGCCCTTCCACTTCTAATTTTGCAGGGGGGGCCTTGGAACCCACCCTAACCATTTATTTTATAGCCCCGGGGTGGCTCTCACTGTTGCATAGTGAACAGCAATGTTGAGAAACTCTTCTGGTAAGAAAACAAAGGATTTTGAAGTCCATTTTCGGAATTTTTGTTGTAGGTTGCAGCCGTTAAAGCGGCGACAATTTTAACTCCGTCTTTGTAAATATGCCACTAAGTTTTGTAATGTCGACAATCTTGTCTCCTATTTAAATAGGCACAAAGTATTTATTGAAGTGCATTGTGAATTGTGAAGCAACACTGTCTAATTGTGATCGATAAAGAATTGAATGAGTTGTCTACTTCTTTTGCTCGTAATGTGCATGGGGCAGATTTACAAGTTAATTGTGTTACTATTGCATCTGTTTTAAAATGGGAAAAGTGCGAAAGTGGCACAAGGGGGTTATAAATCTGGTAAACAGTGTTCTGTTTTACTTTGCTTTCCTTTCTGTAATGTAGAGGATCCTGGGTAAATATAACGGTTTCTGTACAGCCAGTACCTTTCAACCCTACCCCCAAACTGGTTACTGCCTGTTACCATAGTAACAGTTCATGGAACACTTAAGTGAGCCAAGAGGTTAGAAGTTCACCACACTATGTTGCTAATCGAAACAGTTACTGTGCTGGAGTTTTAAAGGTTTTCCATAGGAACCGTTAGTCGTAGCTGTAGACTCTGGTAAAGATTAGGTAAAGAGTTAGCCTCTGTATTATACTTGTAGTTATAAATATCATTTCTATTTTTAAATGTTTTCTAATTGTATTATTATCAAATAATAGTGAAATGTTGTCAGAAAAAGAAGACATATATACTTTTTTAATTAACTTTTATTGCAACAACAATAAATAACTGGAAATGTAACTTAAAGATAACAATACAATGAATAACTAGAAACATAACTTTAACAAAGCAATTTAATTAAAAAAAATTGATATGGACTACAATAGAAATAGTGTAGGTAATCTGCAAAGGAAAAATGAAAATAAGTGTTCAAAATTAGATCGATGTGACTAAATGAGGTCAAACATTACAAGTCAAGGTAATACTTGGCAATATTTTTTAATTTGCATGTCTGCAGTGTGCTTGATACATTCCACCTCTCTTTTAGGCCCGCGTTCAAGAGGTGTCTTGACGGAAGTGCCTACTGCGTCAGATTTACAGTATGGACCAACAGGTCTTTAAAATGATTCAGAGGTGAGATAGAATTAGGTGAGAGATCAAGTCATTATGCAGGACAATATTCTTTGGGGCTTATTTACAAGCCGCTTGGGCCACTTTTCCGTTTGTTTTCTCATGTTAAAAGTGAAGGAAAAGTGGCGCAAGGGGCTTGTAAATAAGCCCCTTAATATCTAACACATTTAATCGGAGGCATTTTGTATCTAGGACGCTCTGCTTGCCTTGTGTAAACACTGTGACCAACAGAGTTCACAACTTGAACTATATCTGCAGAGTGGACAGCACCGTCCATACCTTTAAAAGAGAAATAGAAACAATGTGAGAGAGAGTGAGAGAGAGAAAGAGAGAAAAAATTATATTAAAACATAACAGAGAGAAAGTTATAGATGGAGCAGTTAATACTGGAGAAAATATTCGTTGCTCACCTTTTGCCTTCCTTGTGTGTCCAAGCACGTGCTGGTTCAAAGTGCACCCTCCAGTTTAGTGATCTGAAAGATAGTATAAAGAGTTAGTAATAGCACAGTACATACAACTGCACAAGTATATGTTTGCTTTATTTATTTGTACACTAAGGATAATGTATTTCATCAACTTTCACTGTAAGGAGGTGTATGTGCACTGTTTTTGTTCCAAAGTATTATATCCCATGGACTCCCACTGCATAGCAGTGAGTTCCCAATATTGTGTACCTAGACTGTTGCATCCCATTGACTTGCAGAGTCGGGAGGTGAGTGCTTTTTCTTGCAAACTCAGAGGCAGATTTACAAGCTCCTTGCCCACTTTTCCCATGTTAAATGTGAAACAAAAGTGGCGCAAGGGGCTTGTAAATCTGCCCCTCAGACTGTTGTAACCTATCTATTCGTACACAGATGACTTGTCGTTGTCTCGGAAACAAGCTTCTTTGCTCACCTTGTAGCATTGGAGTGAATCAAAGAGAGTGCACCACGTGTCGAAGCAGCCTTCTCGGACGTTGTTACGATGGCCACGCATCATCGTAGAATGCACGAACATAGAGCTTTGGAAGTGTTTGGTGGGGGAATGATGCCAATTTGTGAAACACAACCTGTAAAATAAAAAGGAAGTTAACATTGTGTGTCATTTCTTTATCAAAGGAGAGAGGAAGTGTGAGAGTGACTGCAAAGAATATTCGCAGCTCATCTTTCTGTCACTGGTGTGTTTTTCACAACGTGCCGGGACATAATACACCCTGAAGCTCTACATCTAAAAGATAGTAAAAGAAAGATTTTATGATTGGTATTTGTCACTATCTTAATGTGGAGTAGAATTACATCTAACTTGTTTAATAGGCTTTGTTTTTTGAAAAATTACAGTAATGTTTTTATGTGGTTGTGAAAGCATGTGGTGCGAAGTGAAGCACGTAGTTTCGATCATCACGAGTGTCGGACATTTGACCGATTATAAAAACGCTCCTGCTATAAAAATATATAAATGCAATAAGATACTGTATATAGGAGTACGTACGCCTAAATAGCTGTGTCACCTTTTTGGATCCAGTCTGCTGCAACCCATTGACTCCCTCCGCTGCGCACCTAGGCCTCATTGCTCACCTTTTCGTGGACAGGACACCTTCTACATCATGCACTCCCGCTCTGCCATGAAGAAGTCGGACATATGGTGCTGAGTCTTGATATTACTATGGGTAAGGACATACTCGTGCTCCCATCATCATCGCAGGTTCCTTACCCGCTCAGTCCTTGCGGCACCACTAACTCAGTGACCAAAGAGGCCATGCACATAGTAGTGGCTTCTTGTACTCTGTGGTTTGGGCCTACATGAGGCACCCGAACCAATAGGATGGGCCATCACAGCGCTTGGGATGGGAGTAATTCTAAAATGACGTAGAGCACGTGCGCCCCGTCTTTTTTATTGGTAGGGTTACATGTGTAGTGATGCATGTGCTGGATGGGTGTGGTGTGGGTGTACACCAGCCATGAGGGAGTGTGTGTGTGCCGTTCTGACACCTAGACCTGGAAGTAAGAAATCACTACAATGGAAATCTGGGAATGTTGCGTTTTTGTTTTTTCCTAGAAGCGTAAGCGGAGTGGGCTGGACTGACGTATGGCAGTGCTGCATGATGCTCTGAACCATGATTACAGAGCTATGGGCGTGGTTCCGTTGTTAGCTATATGAAAACTCAAGTGACTCGGGGGTCCGTTTTGTAGTGCTGACGTCACCCGGGTCTCGCAAATGTATCATTATGTCTGTAAATTTCCACAACATGGCTAATATGAAAGGTACGGGGTATCACTGACTCTATATTCATTCATAGTTGCACACATAAAAGATTGTGGACATGCAATGTTGAAGGTGGTATCCCAGAGATACTTGGTATTGCTGGTGGTGCAGGTTCATTTGGCGTTGTGTTCTACTTTCTTTGTAAACATTGTTAACAGGATGTAGGGATAAAAGGTGATTGTGCATACTAGCAGTGCCACAGGAAGATTTTTTGTCTGTGTCTTAAATATATCAAGGCTAAATTCCTTACTGTCTGTAGTGTACCTACAAAGCTGAATTCGAGTTGTGAATCCTACTGTTCGCAGTGTACATCAAAGCTACTATTCAGCACAGTTATATAAGAATGCTTAGTTTTCACTTATTTTAACAAAATCTGAATACATACAGTACAATTGACTCTGCATTAAATACATCAAGGCTGAATTCCTTACTGTCTATAGAGTAGATGAAAAGCTGAATTGAAGTTGTAAACCCTGTTGTCCGCAGTGTATATCTTAGGGTGGACTGCATTATCTGTAATCATGATTGAAGTGGAAGATAGAACATATATGCAGCGTACATTTTTATTATTCAACTAAATCTATAAGCCGGTGGAGGAAGATCCTTCTCCTACCTGGCGGCCAAGACATGGAACTCCCTCCCCATCCACCTCCTTCAGGAAGCAACTCAAGACCTGGCTTTTCGAGCAGTAACGAACCCCTCCCCCTAGCGGGTGAGTAGCGCGCTATATACATTGACTGATTGATTGATTGATATAAGTGATATAAAAGAAGTTTTTGAAGGAAGCATAGTAAAGGGATATTGTGTAGGAGTTGATAGGTGTTATACTTAGTTTGGTTTGCGCTGAGTTAGTGGTATCTGAAACAAACTGGTTCTGTGGAGCCTGCGATGATGCGCGGTCCGGGCAGGCCTTACTGATACTAATGTTTTTTGTCTTGTAAATTCTGCCTTAGTAAGGCAAAGTGATAATGATTTTTGGTGCACTAAGTTACTAGTACCTTTGATGCTTAGCGTGTACGTATCCTGTGATGATGCGTGGTCAGGGGGTACAGTAATTGGACTAATGTGTTTTGTCGTTTGAATTTTGCATAAATTCCATTTAAAAGGGACAGTATGTCTCACTGTGACATAAAACTGTTCACTCTTTTTTGCGATGATTTATAGTGCACTGAGTTAGTAGTATCTTTGGCGCTGAGCTTGTACGTATCCTGCGATAATGCGTAGTGCAGGGGGCCAAACTGGGAGCAATGGTTTTTGCCTAGTGAATTTTGCCTTAATAAGGCTACTGAGAGATGACTTGTGGTGCAGTGAGTTAGTGGTACCGCAAGAACTCAGCGTGTGCGTACCCTTTGATGATTCGAGGGTCAGAAGGGTCGCAGTGGTATAATATCTCTTGTCCACTGGAATGTGTCATACACAATCGTCTTTCTACCTGAATGGTGAGCCCTCACAATGTAGATTGAAGGCAGCAGTTATCACTGACATCAAGAAATTCTTTATGTCGTATCTTTTAACAAAATCTGAGGACATAAAGTACAATTAACTCTACCTTAAAAAAAACAAGGCTACATTTCATGCTGTTCGTAGTATTGATTGAAAGCTGAATTCAAAATGTGAACCCTGCTGTCCGTACTGTAGATCGAAGGCAGAAAAATCGACAAATGATTTTTGTCACTTATTTTAAGAAAATCAGAACACATACAGTACAATTGTCTTTGCAATTAATAAATCAAGGTTGAATTCCCTACTGTCCGGAGTATACATGCAAAGTTGACTTCAAGATGTGAACCTTGCTGTCCGCAGTGTAAATTGAAGGCAGTAGTTGACACAGAAATCGAGGAATGCTTTTTTGTCACATACTTTAACAAAAACTGAGGACAGAGTACAATTGTCTCTGCCTTAAAGAAATCGAGGCTGAATTCAATGTTGTCTGTAGTGCTAATGCACCACTGGTATCAAGTCATAAACTCTGTTGAAAACAGTACTCAGTACAATCATTGAGGAATGTTTTTTGTGGCATCTTTTAATAAAATTGTCTCTGTCTTACATATATCAAGGATAACTTGAATGCTGTCCGTAGTGTAGATGAAAAGCTGAGTTAAAGTTGTAAACCTTGCTGTTCGCAATATAGATCTTAGGTTGCACTGCATTATCTGTAATGTACTCCATATATTGACTGTTGCATGCAAGACTTATGAACTGGTATTGGTAACTCTGTTGATCTTAGTGTACATTTGAAGACAGTACTCAGTACAGTCATTGAGAAATATTTTTGTCGCATCATTTAACAAAATTGACTCTGCCCTATATAAATCATGGCTAACTTGAATGCTGTCCATAGTGTAGATTGAAAGTTGAATTCAAGTTGTGAACCCTGTTGTACGCAGTGTGGATTGAAGGCAGTAGTTGACACAGACATCGAGGAATGTTTTTTGACACTTATTTAAACAAAATTTGAACACATATAATAAAATTGTCTCTGCATTTAATAAATCAAGGCTGAATTTCTTACTGTTGATAGTTTAACAAAATATGAGGTCGAGACTGGATTCAATGTTGTCTGTAGTGCTTCTGCAACACTAGTTGTAAACTCTACTGACCGCACAGTAGATCAAAGGCAGAAGTCTTTTAGTCTCCTCATTTCCTCTCTTGCGAAGTTTCCTGGATATTTTGTCTGAAGATGTCTCCTCATACTTGCTGTTCCACAAGAGTATTTTTTCATATGGTGACCCCTGCACAGGACCGCCTTGCAGATTTTGAAAGTGACTTTGGTGGCATTAACCTTCTTCTACATCGGAGGAAAAGTAAAAATGTTCCAGACAATTGATGTATAGTTCTCTGGAGGGGGAGGTTCAGTCACAAATTCTTTATTTCCAGAGTGTTCTGAATTAGAAGATGCTTCATTAGTAGCTATTTCTCCAACTTTGCTGAGAAACAGGTGTGCAAAATTGAAAAAGAGCAGATCTTACTAGTAGATGTCTTCTCTTCAGAAAGGTCTAACAAGAGTTATTGAAATGGGTGGGGTACTTCAATACTTACAATAGGAAGTGTAATAAACCAATCAAATCTCTTTTTTTCTGGTTACACGGTGTCAGTGCACGGTACGCACACGCAGGTGGCACCAGACTCGCACCGAGCGTGACTTCGCGAAATTGCATTAAAAATAAATTTTACTTTATTGAAAGTTAAAGAATATTATTTTTATAATTAGCTCAGATAATGCCTTGTCTTAATATTTATATTGAATACATATATATATCTGTTTTTGAACATTAAAACATTCCGTGGTAGTCCCACACTTACCGCATCCTTCGCATATGATGTCATGCGCAACCGCACGACCATCATGTCGCATAATACGTACATCTCTCGTATGTGCCACGAGTCGTGTACCAGTCGCATAGCGTCGGCGTTCGGAAAGTCGTACTCATCGCACACCATATGCAAACCCTACACTTAAATCCTAAAATGGCGGATATTTTCCATGCAGTGAACGAGAAGGGTGCACTTTGGTTGCGCGACTGTCAAACAAAAAATTAAAATATAAGTATATTTAAAAGAATATAAAATAATACAAAATATATACATTTATTTTAAAAAAATATTTTAAAAAATATGTGTAGAGTATTTTAAAAAATATATATCTAAAAATGAGTAGATTAAAAAATTGTACTTAAACAATATAAAAAAATAGAACAAGAAATATATTTTACAAACCTTAGAAATTCATAGAAAAAAACATAGGTTTCAGACATGTTATAGTTGCTTTTATGTACCCTGGATTTTCAATATCCAAAACCAAAGGGCTGTGGTCCGAAAGAACCTTAGATAACTTACTTATCTGAGCATTTTTACTAGGGAAGTGGGAATAAAGAAGTAATCTAGCCCTACATATTTTCTGTGTGGGCTGGAATAATACATGTATCCTGGGTCTCCAATTTTATTAATAGGCCATATGTCTACCAGCCCATGGCTATCGGCTAATGCCTGTAATGCTTGAAAACCTTGTGGATTCCTACCTTGATACCCACCCCTACCCACCCCACTAGCATCAATATGAATATTAAAATCTCCACATATGATCAGTGGGGCAGGCCAGGAGTCGAGTTCTACTTCTAGTTCAGCCAGCAGATCTGCGTCATCTAGATTTGACCCATAGATAGTGCAAAGTGTGCCTAAGCTAGGAATTAAGGCAATTGCCCACCGGCCCTATTTGTCATATAATGTCCATTTACTAGGTGGCAGCCGATTAGATACATGAATTGCCACCCCTCTGGTATTAGAGGTCTGTGAGGAACAAATTACTTGTGTGAAACCTGGAATATAGTTAAGTCTTCTCTTCTGCCACGGGATATGAGTCTCCTGCTGACATATAAAATCAAAGCCCAGAATTCGCAATACTTCACCAGTCCTGCCTCTCTTCACTCGATCGTTCAGCCCCCCGATATTGATTGTGCAAAAATTTAGCTTACCCATCCCGACGTTTTCCTTGATACCTACTTTGCCTGCTTTGCTTCTTAAACCAATCCTTCAAAATACATGGAGCCCAAAGCTTATTTAATATACAGTGATTTACTTTCCTGATTTTTTTTATATTTTTCTCCCTCCTACCCCCTCCCACCTCCCCCCCAAATCCGTCCCTCTGCCTCCAACCCCTCTGCTCCCTGTGTCATGAAGCAACAGACCTGTCTCGGTCTGTGGGTGATGATTGGTGGGGTTTCCTCGCCAGGGTGACATATAAAAAGAAAAAAAAAAAAAAAAAACAATGTTTTTCCCCCGCTTCACTCACCCCCCCACTTTCTATTCCTACACATTCACTAAAACCCCCCACTGTGTCAACATTTAACATTTAACAGTCCAATACTAAAAAGGAGAAAAAGATTTTGACAGTCTTGTGGCCAAGGGATGGAGTACTATAGGGTCCTGATTAGTCTTGGTTAGATACTGTCTCCCGACTTCCATTGATCCAACACGTATCTAGTCAGCCGACACCCTCCTGACTCATTTGCCTCCACCGTCTAAAAACTCCCTAGCCTTGATTTCTAAGGTGAAGACTCTACCACGGTCATTCCACACAACTTTCAACTGGGCCGGATTTAATAAGAAGGATTGTGCCCCTTTTTCCTGGAACTGAGAAATCATTTTGCATAAGCGCCATCTTCGTTCCACAGTGATGTGGCAAAAATCGGGCCTGGGGAAGAAAGAGAACCCATCAGCTGCCCGTCGTGCGTCTGGTCTGGCCTTCTCGAACACGTGTTGCCTCAATAGGAAGTACCCGAAATAGACTAAAATTGCCCGAGGTTTGGCATCGGGACAAATTGGCTGGCGTATGTTGAATGGAACTCGGTGCGCCCTCTGGATTTCCTGGGAGCACCTCCACCCTTCTAGATCTGGGAAGGATTTTTGCAACAGCTGTGCCATAAATTCTCTTACGTCTGATCCCACCTTTCCTTCAGGGATCCCAAGGAATCGTAAGTTGTTCCTTCTTTGGCGATTCTCGCTCTCTTCGAGCTTCAATTGGATGTCTACGAGTTGTGCCTCATGTGCCTCCACTTGCCCCTTTGATCCAGCGAGATCCACCTCTAGCGTTGCAGTTCTTGACTCTACTTCGGTTATCCGGTCGAAGATGTTATTACAAGTTCTTCTAATTTTTCTGACAGGCCCCTGAAGTTTCAGTGCTACATTTTGTGCGTGTTTGCTCTCCATTCGGCACTCCTCACATTGTGCTACAAGGCACTGAAGAATTGATTCCAGTGTGGGGGGTGACTGAGTTACTACTGCTTCCTTAGTTGGATGATTTTCAACCCCCACCAATTGATCCCTTAAAGAATAGTCCCACCTCAACTCGTGCGGTCTGGGATTCTCTATTCTGGGGTCTCCAAAGTTAGACTATCGTGTAGCCGGAGTATTTTGCCTGCCACTAGTCCCTTTGTCAGAGCCACTGTCCTCACTTGATTCGATATTAGATCCTGACTCTGATTCCAGCCCTGACCAAGTGGCATCTGACAAGGAGTAAAAGTCATTTGCTTCAGAGTCGACGTCCTTCTCTCCTTGCAGCCTATGTACCCTTATAGACTTTGAGGGTTCTTTCTCTGTCCCTTTCTCAAGCCTTTTATCCTTGACTCTTGCCCAGCCGCGGTCACAGTAGGAGTTCCTACAGGGTGGTGACGTGGGGAGGGGGAGGGGCATGGTGGGGGGTAGGAATATATGGATTATGGAGTTTAACAGGTAAGTAAACATATAAATAAATAAAATGAATTTCGCTGCGCGCACTGCATCACTAAATGCGATGCAGTGCACGCATCAAAATTTGTATTATTTATTTATATGTTTACTTACCTGTTAAACTCCATAAGCCATACATTACTACCGCCCACCCTGCCCCCCCCCCTCCCCACGTCACCGCCCTGCAGGAACTCCTACTGCAGATCGCAGATGTTCTTGCCCCTTAGGATTTTGCCTGGCTCCACCAGTTTGCTTAATCTGGCTCCCTGCGGCCTCTCCTGTGGTCTCCCCCTCATTTATGGGCCCTCCCAGAGTAGCTTTTCAGTGAATTTTAAAGGTTTTTTTAAATGCTAATTTATAATTATAATGATCATTAAACCTATTCTTTTTTCTGTGTTTTTAAATTATCATCCCATTCTCAACTTGGTGAAAACTGCAAATCTCACCATTTTTGCATCAATACCTTCTGCCAAACAAATCGCCACAAATGAGAGCCACAACTAACGCTAATGATATGCAAAGTAGGCATTCCCGTGGAAAAAAAACAAAACTAAAACAACACTTTCCCATATTTTCAATGACCAGCCAAATCTGCAATGCGATCCAAAAGCAGGCGATAAGCCAAGTTAGCAGTAAAAAATTAATATCAACCTTTAACTGGTGTAAGGAGGTCGACTAGCTACAGGGTGAATTGGACCCAACTCACAGCCACATCTAAAGACCAACACGTGAAACAGCTACTGATCATGCAGCTTCGACACCCAACAAGGCCACAACACCCAGCACCACCACCACCAGAACCTCCCCCCGGGATCACCTCCCCTACTACCACAGATGCAGCGCAAAAAACAGGACAACAGACCTTCCCAAAATGCCATGGCCCCTCAGTCACACAATAGCTGAATGTTGGGAGATGTGGCAACCAAGTTTGTGTGAAGGAGGCAAGTTGCCCATCAATAAAAATGCACACAATGCCAAGTGTAGAGGTGATGTGCTGCACAGACCCCACTATGCAAAGCACAAATCTCTCCATGTGGACATATACTATTGATACTTGTAGTGTTGAGCACAGTGGACGCAACCATGTTACCTTAGGCAATGGAAGCGGAAGCGGAGTGGGCTGGTCCAACATATGCCACTCCACCGTAGGAGTATGAATAAATAGGCCAGGCCGTGGGCGTGGTTCGCTTGTGAGAAGACCAACGAGTCTGCCAGAGCGGCGGTCCTAACCTTGGCACGTGGCTGCCGCCATGGCTGCGGGCCTCCTTGACACAGGCCCCCTGCGGACCTAGCGGCACAGCTCCGTAGACTTATGTCTGTACCAACTACTGCCTTTGATCTACACTGCGGACAGCAGGGCTCCCAATTCAGATGCAGTGGCGATTGCGGATGATGCAGTCCAGTATGCAAGACACGTTGCTCCCAGTGCGTTCCGCACAGACCCAGCACGATCGCAGGCTGCACACAAGCTGGGTGCTTCAGGTGCCACTAACTCACTGTATCATAAGTCATCACCACGTGGCCTTATCAAGGCAGAATTCATTAGACAAAAGACATTGCTCCCAGTGCGGCCCGCCAGGACCACTTATCATCGGAGGATATGCACCCGCTGAGCGCCAAAGGTACTACTAACTGTGCAACTCACCTCAATGCCATGTGGCTGTGCCCCCATCCTGACCGCTGCCTCCGCCCTTCACTGGGGTTAACACAGTTCACAAATCAAGACCAGTAGGAACGCAAAAAGGTGTAAGAGAATATAATGGGTTAAGAACACCAAATGCTGCCAATCTGTGCAGCTCAAGTCAACGCCACGTGGCTGTGGGCCTTTGCTAGCTGCTGCCTTTGGCCTACACTGTGGAAGACCGCAGCAGCAGACTCCCTTCGATCAGTGATTCATATTACCATATGGAAGGCCGGCGACACGTGCTGCCACTAACTCTTTTCAACACAAGCCAATCCCACATGTGTAACTGTGTCCTGAGTCCTGAATGGCAGTGACCCCACAGGACCACACTTCTTTCGATCAGTGAGGCATATTACCATATGCAAGGCAAGCGACACGTAGTGCCACTAACTATGTTCAATACAAACCGATCCCACATGTGTAACTGTGTCCTGAGTCCTGAATGGCAGTGACCCCAAGTCCATGGCAGCGACACAGCGCCAGACTCCCTTCGATCAGTGAGCATATTTCCATATGAAAGGCCGGTGACATGTGGTGTCAATAACTTTGTTCAACACAAGCCGATCCCACATGTGTAACTGTGCCCTAAGTCCTGAAAGACAGTGACCCCAAGTTTGAAGCAGCAACCACAGCACCAGACTGCCTTCGATTAGTGAGGCATATTTCCATATGCAACGGCGGCGACACGTGGTGCCACTAACCCTCTTCAACACAAGCCAATCCCACATGTGTAACTGTGTCCTGAGTCCTGAATGGCAGTGACCCCAAGTCCGTGCAGCGACCACAGCACCAGACTCCCACTAATCAGTGAGGCATATTTCCATAGCAACGCCGGTGACACGTGGTCCCACTAACCCTCTTTAACAGAAGCCGATCCCACATGTATAACTGTGTCTTGAGTCCTGAATGGCAGTGACCCCAACTTCGTAACAGCGGCCACAGCACCAGACTCCCTTTGATTAGTGAGGCATATTTGCATATTGAAGGCTGGTGACAAGTGGTGCTACTGACCCTGCACTATGCAGGCCGGTGGAGGCACCATTGTATGCAAGTGGCTGTGGGCCCTTCTTCACTGCTAGGTCCAGCCTACACTATGGTCAGCAGGCCTCACAATTCAGATAGAGTCCCAATTCCACATGACACAGTCCAGTAGGCAAGACACATTGCTCCCAGTGTGGCCCGTCTGCACCAAGCATCATCACAGGCTCCTACAGTCTCAATGCTTCTGGTG
Organism: Lissotriton vulgaris; assembly: GCF_964263255.1. Taxonomy (NCBI): domain Eukaryota; kingdom Metazoa; phylum Chordata; class Amphibia; order Caudata; family Salamandridae; genus Lissotriton; species Lissotriton vulgaris. The sequence continues at coordinate 746,605,389 of NC_141695.1, forward strand.
CCACTTTCCCTATTTAATACAAGCCGATCCCACATGTGTAACTGTGTCCTGAGTGGCAGTGACCCCAAGTCCGTGGCAGCGACCACAGCACCACACTCCCTTCGATCAGTGAGGCATATTTCCATATGCAAAGCACTCGATACGTAGTCCAACTAACCCTCTTTACCACAAGCCGATGCCACATTTGTAACTGTGGCCTGAGTCCTGAATTGCAGGGACTCCAACTTTGTAGCAGCGACCACAGCACCAGACTTCCTTCAGTTTTATTTGTTGTTGTTTTCTTTAAATAAAATGTTTTATATATAAATGTATACATGACTAAGATTCTTGTTTTTCCAACCGCACAGGGACACCTCCGGGCCCAAAAAGGTTCTTGGGAGTATGTTGGTAATGTGGGAAGAGGGTGCGTTACCTGCTGATGAGGGGAGAGGCAGCCTGAAAGGGGTATTTCTCACAGAAAGAACTCTCCCAAATTTCCCCAGAGACCTTTCTTTTATATTTTCACTTGATGCAAGAAAGTGCACTTTCTAAACCAAGACCTTTCTCCCTGTAGAATTTGGTGTAATTCTGTTCAGCAGTTTGACCTGTAGTCTTGTCTAAAGTTTCCTATGGAAAATTCATTCAGAAAACACGTTTTCACACCCCCCACATAGCTACCTGTCACGGCGTACTCGCTATTGGTGTGCAGGTCAGTAGTCTAGTTGTCAACATGTTGCAGCCACTCCTTGAGGGCAGGTTTGCCCACACCCATCCAGCACATGCGTCACAGGCCATGTGACCACGCAAATATGTTATGGATCGACAACATCACATCCTTTATTGCCGGTGGTGACTGGATGGCGGATGCTCCACGGGTCTCAATCATAAATCATAAAGAGTCCATGAAGAGTTGTGCAGAGGGTTAGTCGCACCCTGAGCTGTATGGCCGTCATGGGCCTACTACCACGTGGCGTGGACTTGAGTTGCACAGGGTTAGTGCCACCTAAGCTGATGTGGCTGTTACGAGCATACCACCATGTGGCATGGACTTGATATGTACAGGGTTAGTGCAATTCGAAGCTCATGTGGCCGTCTGGGGCCTACCACCACGTGGCGCGAACTTGAGATGCACAGGGTTAGTGCAACCCGAACCTGATGTGCCCGTCAAGGGCCTACCACCACATGGCACAGACTATAGTTGCACAGGGTTAGTCATACCCTAAGTTGTATGGTCGTGAGCGGCCTACCACCATGTGCCACTGACTTGCGCTGCACAGAGTTAGCGGCACCAAAAGCTGATGTGGTCTCCGCCATTGATGACTCAGGACTCAGAGACACCTGTTAGATCAGCCAGGCCGCAAAACCCGGTAGACACTCCGGTGGCAGCAGGTAATTCTTTAGTCATGTCTCTCTCTCTCACTCTCTTCCTTCCTTTCCTTCTATTTCACTCACTGTCTCTCCCTTCTTCCTTTCTCACTCCCTTTCTTTCCTTCACTCTCTTTTTCTCTCTGGCTTTTTTTTCCTTCTCTGTTTCTCTGTGTTTCACTCCTTTGAGATGCGCATTACACACATCCCTATTTTGTGCTTTATTTTCCAGGCTCTGTCGTCGACATTAATGGTCCCCACAGGAGTGTTCCGTCTTGTTGTTTTGTGTTCTTTTTGTTAAATTAAGTTTATTAGTTTATCCTTTATATATATGTTCATGAAAAAATAAAGTTTGAAAAAAAATTCAATAAAGTTTTTGGTCGTTTTCTTAAGTGCTGTGTGACTCTTTCTCGTTCTTTTTACTGTTATTTGGTGGTGTCCACCATTTTTTGCAACATTTTCACAAATATTTAACGGCACGTGCAGGTTAAAAGGGTAGGCAGACAAAATATTGATTTTTAAATATCGACATACAATAATGTTGACGTTTAAATATCTAAGGGGCAGAATATAAAAGGTAAGTAATATCAATATTTTTAATATCGATGGGACTGAATTTTGAACGTAAGTAATATCGATTTTGTTATTATCGATGTTAGTAATATCGATGTTAGTAATATTGATGTTACTAATATCGATTTGTATATGATTTTTATGTATATTATTATGTATTTAATATGTATTTTTTTATGTAATTTAATTAAATGTTGTATTTTAGTACCGTAGCGGGTCGTTGGTTTAGGGTAGGAAGTAATTTATTTATACTAATTTAATTATTTATTTTTAGGAATTATAAATTAATTTGAATTAATTGGTAATTCGTTTTTATTAATTGGTAATTAATTTCAATTAATTGGTTATTATGTTCTGTAATGGGTTGTGGGTTTTTAGGGGAATAGGAATTATAAATTAAATTTAATTAATTGGTAATTCATTTTTATTAATTAGTAATGAATGTACATTAATTGATTAATTGATAATTATGTTCTGTAGAGGGTTATGGGTTTATAGGGGAATAGGGTGGGAAGTAATTTAAATGTATTTAAGTAATAATTTATTTTAATGAATTGTTTTTGTTAATTATATTATTGGTGATTAATTATTAATTAGTAATGAAATATTATTAATTGGTATTTATTATTAATTTATTTTTACTTAATTAATCATGCTTTTAATAATTATGTAATGGTATTTGTAAATAGTTTAGATTTACGTATTAATTTATTTTTTTAATATTTTAAAATATCAATTTATTCATAAGTATGTTATTTTTAACTTCTACGCTTTCCAACACTTTCCCTACTGTTGCACTCTCTGGAGTGGGAATAGTAATTTTTACCCCTATGCTATCCAACACTTACCCTACTGGTGCCCTCTCTGCAGTTGGAATAGTAATTTTTACCCCTACGCTATCCAACACTCTCCCTACTGTTGCACTCTCTGGAGTGGGAATAGTAATTGTTACCCCTACGCTATCCAACACTTTCCCTACTGTTGCACTCTCTGGAGTGGGAATAGTAATTTTTACCCCTACGCTATCCAACACTTTCCCTACTGTTGCACTCTCTTGAGTGGGAATAGTAATTTTTACCCCTACGCTATCCAACACTTTCCCTACTGTTTCACTCTCTGGAGTGGGAATAGTAATTTTTACCTCTACACTATCCAACAGTTTCCCTACTGTTGCATTCCTTGGAGTTGGAATAGTAATTTTTACCCCTACTCTATCCAACACTTTCCCTACTGTTGCACTCTTTGGACTGGGGATAATAATTTTTACCTCTACGCTATCCATCATTTGACTTACTGTTGTTTTTTTTGGAGTTATAATAGTATTTTATTCCCTCTGTTATATTAATATATTTTGTATAGTTTTAGCTAATGTAGTATATAATTAATTTTACAAATATTAAGACAATTAAATTTTTTTATTTGTTTTGCATAATAATTTAATTTAGATTTATGGTAATATTTTAAGTGTATAGATGAATTTGTAACGTATATTTTTAAGTATTTATAATTTATTAAAATTATTGTTAAAAATTGTTTTTAAGTAAGCATATATATTATATATTATATGTATATGTTTAATTCGTTTTATATTAAATGATGTATATTACTTATTAGTTTTGAATATTATAAAATACTTTTAACTGTTTATTATATATATCTTTTTTTAAAACCTTTATTGACAAACATGAAAATACAATAGTAAGCATGCCGCCACTCCGTCGGCTGTCAACATTTCCAAGAAGCATAACAGTTGAATGAGTTACACAGCACTTTAGCCGACAACCCGAGGGCTCGGCGGCAATAAAACAAACATGTCATAGCCATACATTGAATCACAGGAGAAATAAGGTTGTTTTCTTTTATGTTTTTTGAAAAACAACAAACCAAGAAACTAAAAAGAAAAATAACTGTGGAGGCAAGACACAAAGCTTATACACAAGTGATCCTTCTGGGGAGGGAGTACCGCATCCAAGGTCTGTTACTGAGTAACAAGTGAGCTAAAGAGCTATAGGGAGAGCAGGCGGGAGGGAGAAAGGGGAAAGAGAGCAAGCAAGCAATATATGAACAAAAATCAAGACCAGAAGGAACGTCACGCTAAGGGGAGTGCAACACCTCCGGCGGAGGCACAAAAGGGGGAGTGCAAATCTCACCATGGTACTGGTTCCACTGATTCCACTCCCTCCCCCACTTCTTGGGCCTACCCCGAGTGACGTAGACTGTTTTTTCACGAAACATGCACCAGTCCATGTTTCTGGACCAGGCCGACCGACTGGGTGCCCTTGACGATCCCCACAGTTGCGCAATGTCACGCTTGGCGACCATATTACCCAAGGTGGCCCACTGTGTCTGAGCCACGTTGTAGTCATTGGGCTCCCACACATTCAGAAGACACCTTCGGGCCTCAGGCAAAATCGAAACACCCGTCACTTCTTCCATAACACCAGGCACTCGATTCCAAAAAGACACCACCGCCGGACATTCCCACAAAATTTGAAGGAAAGTACCCTCCATTCCACACCTGCGCTTACACAAGCCATCCGAAGCATACCCCATACGTAACAATCGAGGGTACGTCATATACACTCGGTGTAGGATTTTCAATTGCACCAGTCGCAGACGGGCCAGGATTGCCACCTCCTTCGGGGAGGATATCGCCGCCTGTCAATCCTCATCATCAAGTTCCAGTCCATCGCTGGTCCAGGCCCCACGGAGCTGTAAAAGAAGGTCTGCTCAGTCATTTATCAGTTTTTTATATATAAATGTGATCGTACTGTCCGGGACATGGCCGCTGAGCACTCTATCCTCCAGGGGTGAGGACTCCGGAACAAGAGTGCCAGTCGGAACGACCGAGCAGAGGGCATGTCGGACCTGCAGGTACCGAAAGTATTCTCGATTGCCAAGTTTATATTCAAGTTGCAACTCATCAAAAGTCTTTATCCTGTCCTTCCGCCAAAGGTCCCCCACCTTACTAATACCAATGAGGTCCCATTTCTCAAAGCCCTTGGTAGTCCACAAATTGCCTAACCTCTCGGAAGCGTAGAGTGGGGTCGCTCGAGTGATAATGTCCGACCAGCCCATAGCAGCATTAGCGTTGTACCAGACTCGCACCGCGACCTTGGTGGGCCCCGTTAACGGCGCATCTGACCGTTTAGAGTAAAGTGCCATGTAGTAGTCCCCGCCCGTCAGCAGCCATTTATCCATAGCAAAAGCCGGGTTAGAAGCTGGGCCATACATTGCATGATTAACTGAGCTTAATTGTGAGGCCCAGTAATAGCATCTGATATCAGGCAACGCTATACCGCCGTCGTACCAGGCAGCGTGAGCTTGGCCAAGGCAATCCAGGGACGCCCAGTCCACAGCAATTTTCTTTGGAGGCTCTCGATCTCGTGGAAGTAGCTGGAAGGCACAAGATCCAGGGTGTTTTGAAGCACATATAAAAATCCAGGAAGGGACATCTTTTTAGAGAGAGCTGCTCTGCCCACCAGTGACAGCGGCAGCCTGCCCCAGGCTTTCACATCTGCCTTTAAGCGAAGAAGCGGGGGGAGCAAGTTGCGCTGATACCTGACTGCAGGATCATGCGAGACATATATACCCAAATACTTAAACCCGGACGGCGAAATTTGTATTGGGCAGTTGCGCAGTACGAGTGGTGTATCGTTCGTGAGTGAGTAAACACAGGACTTACCCCAGTTGATCACTAGACCAGAGTTCCTCCCAAAGGAACTAAGGACGTCGAACAGCACCCCCAGAGATTTCCGAGGGGAAGTGAGGTAAAGGAGAATGTCGTCCGCATAAAGTGAGATGCGGTCTTCAAAACCGGGAGTCCACCTGATACCCCTGAGTGATGGCTCCCACCGCAACCAAGCGGCCAGGGGTTCCAAAGCCAAAGCAAAGAGCAGTGGAGACAGAGGGCACCCTTGTCGCGTACCCCTCCCTAGGACAAAGGGAGCCGACACTCTACCATTAACAACCACCTGGGCTAGGGGCTCTTCCTAGAGTAGCCGGATCCATCCAATGAATACCGGTCCGAAGCCGAACCTCGCCAAAGCTGCCCATAGGTACGGCCATTCCACTGTGTCAAATGCCATAGTGGCATCTAGAGAGACCAAAATGGCCGGCTCACGCAGCATCCCCGCCCTCGCCAGCACGCCGTGGAGACGGCGTAAATTCAACACAGTGTTGCGGGTCGGAATAAAGCCAGACTGATCTGGGTGCATCAAGTCTCCAATCACTTTAATCAAATGATTAGCTAACATTTTTGCCAGAATCTTAGGCTCCACATTAAGAAGTGAAATGGGTCTATAGGAGGTACACAACTCACGGGGTTTTCCTTCTTTATGTATCACCACGATAGACGCCAATCGCTGATCACGGGGGAGCAAACTCCTCTCCCTGGACTCCAAGAACATCGAGTGAAGATACAACGCCATTTTGTTCGGACACAACTTGTACAGCTCGATGGGTATGCCGTTCGGGCCCGTGGCTTTTCCAGAGCGGATGGAGCGAATAGCGAGCGCTACTTCATGAGTGGAGAAGTCCCCCTCCATTAGCTCTCTGTCAGAGTCGGACTTGCAAGGCAAAGCGATATCCCTGAGCAAAAGATGCGAGTCCTCCTCCAGCCGGTTCGAGACCGGCGCATACACTGCTCGGAAGTGGCAAGCGAACTCCTCCACGATCTCCAACGGATCCGTCACACGTACATCCTCCACTCGCCCAACAACCGGCACCACTCGATTCAGTCTCTCTTTCTTGTCCAGCCAAGCTATCAACTTCCCCGCCCTGTCGTCCACATCATACAAACGGCCCTGTTGCTCTCGACTCATAGCTTTTGCGGCATTCGTAACCAAGGCTTTATAATCACGCGTGACCTCAGACTCAAGATCTGCCTCCAAAGCTACAATATCGGACTCCAGCTGCTCAACCTCTTCATTGTGGCGCTTCTTAGAACTGGCGATCAGCGATAGCGTCTGACCCCGTATAACAGTTTTAAAGGCCTCCCACAGGGACATAGACAAAGACACCGATCCCACATTTTCGACAAAGTAGTGATCAATGGCTTTAACCACCCCAGCCCTGGTCTCCGGAACACGGAGATGCCAGGGATTGATTGGGCGACCCGGCCCCTTGTGTCCAGATGGAGGTCTGTATGCATCCATAGCGGGGAGTGATGCGAGATGCCTCTAGGCAAATGTCGGACCTCTCTTACCGTTGTTGCCTGGGCTGTGGGCACAAGGATATATTCAAGTCTAGCCAAGCTCCCATGGGCCCCAGAATGGAAAGTGTACTGGGCCTGCCCGGGGTGAAGCATCCGCCAACAATCAACCATACCAAACTTTTCCAAGAAACCACCCAGGTAGGACAGCGACGGTGTGAGAGCCCTGGGAGGATGGCTATCTTCCAGGCCGCTTACAACCGAGTTGAAGTCACCTCCCACCACCAGAATCCCCACAGGAAGCCCCATTACCAGTTTCCCCAGGTCGACAAACGTGGTGGCCTGCAAACCCGGGGGGACATATATTGAAAAGATGGCGATCGCCTTCCCCTCCCACCTACCAACAATGGCTGCATATCTTCCCCTATCATCCAATATCGTATAATCAATCTCCAAGGGAAGGGAACTCCGGATCATAACACCAGCCCCTCTGGAGCCCGAAGTGAATCCCGAGTGTGCAACCAACCGGTAGCCCCTCCGGTTCATAGCATGGAACGTGTTCCCCACCAAGTGCGTTTCTTGTAGTAATACAACATCGGGGGAATGGCGTTTTAAATATTGAAGTACAATCCCCCGTTTTATCTTGTCCCCCAAGCCGTTGACATTCCAACTCAAGATTCGCAACCCCCGACCCCCATCCCAGAAACAGTGGCAGGGTCCCCCAAACCCCATGAAGGAAACACAAATCAAACTATGCAACAATACGTAGCCTCGGAAACAATTCAAACAGAAAAAAAGAACACCCCCCCCCAAAATGCCCCAAACAAACAACCCCCCACCCTGCACCCCTGCGATTAAACAAGAAACCACCCCAAGTTGCCTGTCGCACTACCCAAGAAAACTAATCTACAAGAAGAAAAGGAAACACCCCAGGAGGAGGAAAAGTCCAGAATTCCCCGCCGCCCTAGGGTTTGTCTGTAAGAGTGTCATTGACCCAAAAAAGGATAACAATCCACCGCATCACGGTACAATGGTGACACACGCCGGTGCCCCTACTCCTCCTGGTCCTGTTGGCTTCCCTCTGCGCCGTTGGAGTGTTCCGCATTGTCCCGTTGCGTCGATAGTGTGTCCAGCCAGTCACTGACCACCTCTGGCATATCAAAAAAAAGCACACGCTCATTATGTTCGATGCGCAATCGGGCGGGGAAGAGCATAGCCTACTTCATGCCCAGGTCTCTCAGTCTACGCTTCACCCCAGTAAATCCCAGTCTCTGTTTCTGCACCAATTGAGTAAAGTCGGGGTAGAAGCTGATTGACGCATTCTCAAATTTGGTGGGGCCGCTAGCCCTCGAGGCCTGTAAAATGGCGTCTCTGTCCCTGTAGTTGAAGAACCTCGCAATGATGGGTCGTGGCGTAGTCCCCTGTTTGCGTTAGGGGCGAGATGGTTGAGGATCAGATCTTCAACGAGTAGGTCCGTCGAGTGATCGGCTGAGGACTCCGGAACTCCGACGATGCGGACATTATTGCACCTAGCGCGACTTTCGAAATCCTCAAGCCGGCGGGCAAATTGGTCACTCGAGGTCCGAAGAGTCCGGATCTCAGTCTGGAGATCGGAGACGTCGGTGGTGAGGCTGGCAGTTTTGATATCCAGCGACTTGACTCTCTCGTTAGTCTTGGCCAAGTCCGCCCTAATCAAGCCTACATCCACAGCCACAGTGCCGATCTTGGCCGCCAAAGTTTCCTATTGTTGGCCCATCGATGACTTCATACTCGCAATGGCGCCCATCACGTCTCGAAGAGTCAGCTCCTCTGGCTCAGGGGGGCCACCACCAAGGTCTTCAGGGGTTTTGCCAGTCCCGCTAGGCGAGCCCTTGTTGCGCGCAAATCGGTCCATAATGGTGGTCTGTGTAGTGCCACCATGAGTCGTGTTCTTGAGTGACCGCTTGTCGCTGTCGGACTTGCCCGCCATAGGGGCTGCGCGCCCCTTGGGGGCTTTTGGGACCTGGTGAAAATGGCTCCCCACGGGGAAAAAACAGCGAGAAGTCGAAGTGCAGGGCACTGGTGAAGACCAGTCAAACGAGTGTGCATACAGGCCAGCTAGATCAAGAGGCAGCCGTCTCCCAGCCGTCTTAGACAGGAAAAGCAAAACCGAAAGTAGACTCCGGGTAGTCGTCCCCTTCCATACGCCATTGTTGTTCAACTACTGTCGGGGTGCTTCGGATGCCCAAGTCCCGGGATGACTCACGGTGTAGGCCTTCAGGCATCAGGAAGGAGTATTTCAGGTGTCCGGCGTCCAATTCGAATTTTGAAAAAGGCCAAGCAGATCAGGAGAATCTCAGCTACAATAACCCGTAGTCAGAAACAGGATTCGTGCCAGGATAGACGGTGGAGGCGGCGAGGGTTTCGGGAGCTTACAGCTCACGCGACCATCTTGGATGCGCGCTAAGCTCCTCCCCCTGTTTATTATATTTTTAAGTAATATTTAATTTATTTGACTTTTTTTAATTTAAAAAACAATATTTTTTTTAAAACAATATTTTTGACATCGATATTTTTTTTAATATTTTTGCACTTACCTTGTTGTAGATATGATGTCGTTATTGTTGACATCGATATTAACGCTCCGATATTTTTGTACCTCAATACTATGTCTTTCTTTATTTTGTCAGACATTCGGTTAAAAGTTCACAATTGTTTTAAGTTCAAACAGTGCCTTCCAAATGCAAGTAGCAGGTGTGGTTGAGTTGAGCAAATATTATCTTAGAATATGTACTCCACTTTTAAACTGCTTTTTCTTAACAAATAACAAAGATGCTTTTCCACAAAATGAATGTGCACCCTACTTTTAAAAAACAATGCTTTTCATCACCCAATCAGGTATCGTTTTGTATGGAAAAAAAAGTAGTTCCCCCACCTTTAAACATATCTCTTACTCTACGAACGGACTGCATGAGTTACAGACAACTATCCCTTCCTCCCAGCCATACCTTCAAAATGCTAGTGTGAATCGTAGGACATAGCTATGTTTTCTGGTGCAAGAGGTATGCAGAACAGAGACGTATGGACTTAGACCTAGGTTTACAAAATCTGAACATGAAATGGTTTGCACAGAGAGGATTGAAGTGGCACCAAGTGTTACCTTTGATTAAAACCTGTTTGCATCTCCAACACCCTGACCTCATGATTGTGCACTGTGGTGAAAACGACTTAGGCACATTGACTGGGCTAGGTTTGGAAATGCTAATGAAGGACACCTTTCGACAATTTATGTTGCTTTTGCCTCAAACTGTGTTTGTATATTCCAATATATGCCAAAGACAGAAGTGGAAATGGTCAAACCAATTTTGTCCTCAGATTGAAAAATCTAGGAAGAATGTCAACAAAGCTGTGTCTGCATACCTCAGAGACCATAGAATGGGGTCGATCTACAACAACAACATACGTTTTGATATGGCTGATATCTACAGAAGTGATGGAGTACACTTCACAGATCAGGGAAATTGAGTTTTTCTGTATAACCTGAAGCTGTGCATCCACACTTATATGTAGCTCCAACTAATAAACACAAGGCTCTTTTTAGAGCTGCCTTATAACTGACAACTTAGGCCCGCTATTTTAGGGCCAGGAAACGGCAACTCCCGAACCCTCGCTAAAATGTATTCTCCACAAAGCTGTCCCGCAGCGGGCAGACCATTTGACTTTGGAGCACACAGCGCTCGCTTTGATCACCGGCTCTACTGACAGCTCAGGATAGCACCATGTGACTCGAGCAGTAGCTCACTTAATTTCCATGCCGGCCCCCACCACCTGCAGACCCGTACGAGTGAGTAGTTTGCACTACACACTCCCTCTGTAGCACCCCCCAATCACCCTACAGACGTAACACTGTTTAAAAGAAAAGTTCCTCCTAGTACGTATGCACACATGCTGACACTACTTGGACAGGTGTGGCACAGTGCCCAGAACACATGACTTCACAGCATAGGACACACAGTTTGGGCTCACGGTTTCATCCCCATGTCCAGCAGCAGCTCAATTTAGCAGTTTGACACTCTACGCAATACCTCACTTAATTTCCATACCCCACACTTTCAGACCGGTAGGGGTCAGTAGTTCAGTGGCTTTATCCCTGAGTCCGGCAGCAGCTCAGATTACGCCCCCAGCGCCATCAGACCCGTAGGAGTGAGTAGTTTGCACATTACAAATACCAAATTGATTTGATATGTGCAAATTTACCTTCGCACTCCCTGTATAACACCCCCTAAGCACCATACACAAGTTACAATGTTCAAAACAAAAGTTCCTCCGCATAGGTATAACTACATGCTGGCACTACTTGGACAGATGTGGCACAGCGGCCAGAGCACATGACGTCACAGCATATGACACACAGTTTGGACTCACGCTTTCATCCACAAGTCCGGCAGCAGCTCAGCTTAGCAGCAAGACACTCTACGCAATAGCTCACATATTTTCCATACCCCAGCACTTTCAGACCAGTAGGGGTCAGTAGTTCGTCCTAGTAGGTATAAACACATGCTGACACTACTTCCACAGGTGTGGTGCAGCGGACAGGGCACATGACTTCACAGCAAAAGACACACAGTTTGGGCTCCAGCTTTAATCCCCGAGTCCCACAGCAGCTCACCTTAGCAGCATCAGACTCTAAGCAATACCTCACTTAACTTCCATAGCCCAGCACTTTCAGACCGGTAGGGATGAGTAGTTCGCTTCGCACCCCCTGTATAGCACACCCTAAACACCCCACGTAGGTTACAGTGCACCTACCCTCCTCTTTCCTATTTTTTTTGCCCATTTTTGCCCTTACTCACTTCAACGGAATCACAAAATGGCTGCCAACATATATATATATATATATATATACATATATATATATATATATATATACATATATATATATATATATATATATATATATATATATATATATATATATATATATATATATATATATATATATATATATATATATGTTGGCAGACATTTTGTGATTCCGTTGAATACATATATATTCACTTAAAAAACCATAGGTTTCAGGCCTTATATAGTTAGGAATTAGCATTTAAAAAAACATTGAAATTGCTCCTATATAGTTAGTTGTACTAACTATATTTCGCGCACCCGCAATCCACTGCTGATGATGTCACATATTACATCATTCATGACATGGTCAGTGACATCACTGATGACATCACTGATGACATCACTGATGACATCTCATTTGACATCACTGATGACATCACTGATGACATCATCCAGTGACTGTGTATTTCTGTAAAGTTTAAATATGTTTTACATATTGAAGAATGAGTGGATGTATAAGTGTCTGGATGAAGGATTTAGTAGGTGCGTGACTGACTGTATGAGTGACTGATTAAATGTGTCTTACTAAATGCATGGGTTAGTGACTAAACTGTCTGAATGTGTGCATCAGTGTGTCTGTTGTTGTGTAAGCTGCTGCATGTGTTGATCAGTAGCTATATGAGTGGCTATATGGGTTATTGATTGGCTGCCCAAGTATTTGAATGGGAGACTGAGAGTGTGTGTGGGTGGCTGGGAGGTGTGTGACTCTGTGCATAGATGTGTGAGCAGTTGATTCACTAGGTGTATGAGTTCAAGAGTGCATGTGGAAACAGCTATATGGGCGGTTAACTGTGTGCATGCGTGTGTTGGTGAGTGAATGGATATCTCAGTGCTACATGTGCAAGTAATTACATATGTAAAACACAGTGCATGTGAGCGTTGGCATATTTAAATGACTATACATGAGAGCCAGTGAATGTGCGAGTGGCTATATGGATCATTGTGTACTTGTATCAGTGATTGTATAAGAGAGTAAGTATGTGTTAGTATATGTTTGAATAAGTAAGGTGTTGTGTGTATAACTGTATAGTTGAGGAAATGGAAGTGTGATTGATTCTTTGCATGACTGACTAGGTGTGTGAGTAACTCCATGGATGAGTGGCAGTGCGTGAGTGTCTGTATAGGTGTATGAGTGCATATGATAGTGTTGTATTGATGAGTGACTGTATGTATGAGTAATTCTATGGTTGAATGAGTGAATGTGTGTGTAGACCTAGGAATCAGTGAGTGCGTATGTAGTAACTGGTATTGGTGTGTCAATGGTTTCAAGAATGGTAGTCTGTAATTAACACTGGGTGTATCAAAGGTTATATTAGAGTGTGAGGAGGTGCATCGTATTATCACATGAATTATATCATCAGTGATGTGATCAGTGATGTCAAATGAGATGTCATCAGTGATGTCATCAGTGATGTCATTTGAGATGTCATCAGTGATGTCACTGACCATGTCATGAATTATGTAATATGTGACATCATCAGCAGTGGATTGCGGGTGCGCGAAATATAGTTAGTACAACTAACTATATAGGAGCAATTTCAATGGTTTTTTAAATGCTAATTCCTAACTATATAAGGCCTGAAACCTATGGTTCTTAAGTGAATTTGCAAGGTTTTTAAAATGCTAATTCCTAACTATATAAGGCCAGAAACCTATGGTTTTTTAAGTGAATTTGCAAGGTTTTTTAAATGCTAATTCCTAACTATATAAGTCCTGAAACCTATAGTTTTTGAAGTGAATTTGCAAGCTTGTTTAAATGCTAATTCCTAACTATATAAGGCTTGAAAGCTATGGTTTTTTCAGTGAATTTGCAAGGTTTTTTAAATGCTAATTCCTAACTATATCACGTTTATATATCTTATTATCCTTCTGGGACCACCTGAGCAGTCATCTTGTTTCTGAGGAGAAGTGAGGCACAAGAGAGCACAACACAAGAGTGGAAAATGTGAAAAGGGGACAAGGTTAAGACCCCCTGACCCCCTAGCCCTAATCAGGGGGTCCCAGAAGGACCACCAAGTACAAAAAAATGTTTTTTTTTTTAAATCGCGGGGTACGCGCACAGTACGCGTACCCTACGCGTACGGTGCGTGTACCCCGCGATTTATTTATTTATTTTTTGTCCTTGGGGGTCCTTTTGGGACCCCCTGAGAAGGGCTAGAGGGTTGGGGGTCTCTACCCTGCCCCCTTTTCGTGTTTTCCACTCTTGTTTTGGGCTCTCTTGTGCCTCAGTTCTCCTGAAAAACAAGATGGTGGCCAACACTTCCTGGTTTGGACAGTTTGGAATGTTGACAGTCGACTGCCAGCCAATCAAAAACTCGCTCACGCACGTAAGGGTACGTGCACGCACGCGTATGGTACGCGTACTGTACGCGTACGGTTCGCGTACGGTGAGCACATATAGATATATAATTTGATCAAATTCAATTTTCTCACCAACTACTGGAGGGATTTTGACTAAATATAGAGAAGGCACTACTGCATACCTGTCCCTACCATTTTGCCAAGTTTGGTGTAATTCCGTTCAGCCGTTCGGGCTGTAGCCGTGTCTAAAGGTCCCATAGAAAATGCCATTTGAAAATTTTCAAATTCAATTTTCTCAAGAACTACTGGAGGGATTTTCACCAAACATAGAAAAGGCACATCTGCATACCAGGCCCTAGCATTCTGCCAAGTTTGGTGTAATTCCATTCAGCTCGGGCTGTAGCCGTGTCTAAAGGTCCCTATGGAAATTAACATGGGGAAAACATGTTTTGGGACCCCCCTTTCAGCCCCCGCTTTACGAATCCCCCCAAAACTTTCAGGAAAGGAGCGGAGCGGAGCTGGCCAAAATTCTGGAAAATTACACACAGATTCCTCAATCGGCGCCAAAGTTATTCCCAATAGAATGTTGAGCACATATAGATGTATAATTTGCTCAAATTCATTTTCTCAACAACTACTGGAGGGATTTTCACCAAATATAGAAAAGGCACTACTGCATACCTGTCCCTACCATTTTGCCAAGTTTGGTGTAATTCCGTTCAGCCATTCGGGCTGTAGCCGTGTCTAAAGGTCCCATAGAAAATGCCATTTGAAAAATGTCAAATTAAATTTTCTCAAGAACTACTGGAGGGATTTACACCAAACATACAAAAGGCACTGCTGCATACCAGTCCCTGCCATTTTGCCAAATCTGGTATAATTCCGTTCAGCCGTTAGAGCTGTAGCCTTGTCAGAATGTCCCTATGGAAATTAACATGGGGAAAACACGCTTTGGGACCCCCTTTTTTCTCGGCCCCCGTTTGATGAATCCCCCTGCAACTTTCAGGGAAGGAGCGGAGCGCAGCGAGTCAAATTTAAGGAAAATTACAGGCAGATCCCTCAATCGGCGCCAAAGTTATTCCCAATAGAATGTTCGGAATTTCCTATGGTAACTAGGTCCTAACTATATATACCTACTGGCAACTGCCAGTAGGTAACTATATATATATATATATATATATATATATATATATATATATGTATATATATCCACACTGGTTCTTGTCAACAACGCCGCAGTCTCAATCCTACCGCAGCATCGCCAAAGAACAGGAGACACAATTTTTCCGTGAGTGAAAGTTTTATTCTGCAACGGACAGCATAACGTTTCGGCCTCACAGAGGCCTTGGTCACATGGCGCCCCTGAGGGCGGTAGCAGAAATTTAAAGTGCTAGTGCATTTAGCTTGGCCAATTACTGTGGGTGTGCAAATCACAGCGCAAAGAAAATAGTAAAAATACTACATGCAATGGTAACACTTAAGTTATAAATGCGCTTTGAAAACAGAAACACAAGTGTTGGGATAAATCCTCCACGTGTGATATTACACATAATTTCATTTGCGCAAAACTAAATCGCGTAATGCAGTTTATTCCATTTGCCCAAAACTGAAAGGCATAATGTTAATCATATATTGTGTGCTGGTGTCATATATATATGGACCGCCAGTAGGTATATATATATATATATATATATATATATATATATATATCCAAAACTAATTTCCAACACAATCAAGAAGGAATGTCCAGGCCAGCTTCATGCAGTTTTAACGAGCTTTAATGAATAGCTCCACTCGACCCGTTTCGAGGAAGTGTTCCTCTTGGTCACGAGACCAAGAGGAACACTTCCTTGAAACGCGTCGAGTGGAGCTATTCATTAAAGCTCGTTAAAACTGCATGAAGCTGGCCTGGGCATTCCTTCTTGATTGTGTTGGAAATTAGTTTTGGATTACTGGGGAGTCGCTACCCCGTCCAGGCCCTCCGCTGCAAGGGCCAGGGGTTCAGAGCGCAACCTCGGTTTTGGATATATATATATATATATATATATATATATATATATATATATATATATATATATATATATATATATATATATATATATATATATATATATATATATATATATATATATATATGTATATATACACATATATATATATATATATATATATACATATATACATATATTACCTACTGGCGGTCGCCAGTAGGTATATATAGTTAGGACGGTTTCCCATAGGAAATCCCCAACATTCTATTGGGAATAACTTTGGCCCTGGTTGATGAATCTTCACAAATTTCTCAAAGAAGATGGCTCACTCCGCTCCGCTCCTTCCCTGAAAGTTTGGGGGGGATTCGTCAAGTGGGGGCTGAGAAAAAAGGGGGGTCCCAAAACGTGTTTTCCCCATGTTCATTTCCATAGGACCTTTAGACTCGGCTACAGCTTGAACCACTGAAGGGAATTACACCAAACTTGTCAAAATAGTAGTGTCTGGTATGCAGATCACGCTTTTGGTAAAATCGTGTAAATCCCTCCAGTGGTTCCTGAGAAAATTAAAAGAGAATCAAATTATATATCTGGGCGGAGCCTAACGACATATCTCTGATCGTGCGATCTGATTGGATGTCAGCATCTCATCGTGAGATCTGATTGGCTGTCAGCAGTTCATCCATGAAGTGTTGGCACCCCGCGATTTTGCGCTGTATTTTGCCACTAGCGCTTTGGGAGCGCTTTATGTTTTATGCATCTTTTCAGGCCGGTGCCCACCCGGCATTGCCCGCTGAAATTGTCCCGCTGTTGCCGCCCGGCCGCGACCAGGAAGTCAGGCAGGCCGGGGGCGGAACTGTGACCTTATTCCCCGGGCCGCGCTCTGATTGGCTGCCGGCCCGGGACAGGACAGAGGAAGCCGGAAGCTGCCGGGAGCCGACCCCGGGATCCGGTGAGTGACCGGCGTAGCTAGGGGGGCGCGGTCCGCCCCAGCAGGACAGAGGAAGCCGGAAGCTGCCGGGAGCCGACCCCGGGATCCGGGACAGGACAGAGGAAGCCGGAAGCTGCCGGGAGCCGACCCCGGGATCCGGGACAGGACAGAGGAAGCCGGAAGAAGCCGGAAGCTGCCGGGAGCCGACCCCGGGATCCGGGACAGGACAGAGGAAGCCGGAAGCTGCCGGGAGCCGACCCCGGGATCCGGGACAGGACAGAGGAAGCCGGAAGCTGCCGGGAGCCGACCCCGGGATCCGGTGAGTGACCGGCGTAGCTAGGGGGGGCGCGGTCCGCCCCAGCAGGACAGAGGAAGCCGGAAGCTGCCGGGAGCCGACCCCGGGATCCGGTGAGTGACCGGCGTAGCTAGGGGGTGGGCGGTCCGCCCCAGCAGGACAGAGGAAGTCGGAAGCTGCCGGGAGCCGACCCCGGGATCCGGTGAGTGACCGGCGTAGCTAGGGGGGGGGCGGTCCGCCCCAGCAGGACAGAGGAAGCCGGAAGCTGCCGGGAGCCGACCCCGGGATCCGGTGAGTGCGGCCGTGGACAATGCAGGGGTCAGTCACCTCAAGGCAGGCCGCGGGGACCATTGACACCCGCCCCCCCGCTCGCAATGTCCCCGCTGACCAAAGCCAACTGGCCGCATTGTTCTGGGGGAGTCAAAGGGACTGACCCGCAGGTGCGCCAAGGGCCCTCGGTCGCATTCACCCCGAGGGACCCATTCACCGCCGGTGCTGAGGAGTCGGGCCCTCCACGGGGCAAAGGCATGTGTGGGAACTTAATCAGGGCTGCTCGGCAGATTACAGGCATGTGCGGCGCACTAAAGGTCGGCAGGTGGCCCTCGGCCAATCCCATGCTCCAACGGGGCCGTCTCTTTGTGGGAAGGGGCCTTATTACTTGTTAATGGACTGGGGTTTCCGCTAGCAGCGCGGGCAGGGTCAGATGTTCTATCAATCAATCGGGCAAGCGTCCTATTGATTAGTTAACATCTCCCTATTGGCTAGGAGCTTGACCAGGAAGAATTTGTGAGTGGCGCAGGTTTTAACAGTGCACGAAATACTGGAATTAATTGATGCAATCCCCCATAATAAAAAAAAAAATATATATATATATATATATATATATATTATTTTTTTTTTCAAACTTTACACTTTATAAACTTTATTTCGATTTAAAAAAAAAAATCACAAAAGTCATCACAGTACAAACATAGGGACTAAATTATTCAATAATCATTGCACTATCTCGACACACAGGATTGTGACTATATCCTTTAAAACAATAAATTATTTGATGCAACTCTAAAATACCCCCATATAGCGGTCTGAAAAATATTTCACCTTTAAAAAGAGCATATATATATATATATATATATATATTCACTAAAAAAACCATAGGTTTTAGGCCTTATATAGTTAGGAATTAACATATAAAAAACCATTGAAATTCCTCCTATATATATATATATATATATATATATATATATATATATATATATATATATATATATATATATATATATATATATATATATATATATATTAGCATTTAAAAAACCAATGAAATTCACTAAAAAAAACATAGGTTTTAGGCCTTATATAGTTAGGAATTAACATTGAAATTCCTCCTATATAGTTAGCTGGACATTTTATTGACATAAAACCCAATGAAATTCCATATATAGTTAGTTGCAATAACTATATATCGCGCACCCGCAATCCACTGCTGATGATGTCACATATTACATCATTCATGACATGGTCAGTGACATCACTGATGACATCACTGATGACATCATCCAGTGACTGTGTGTTTCTGTAAAGTTTAAAAATGTTTTACATATTGAAGAATGAGTGGATGTATAAGTGTGTGGATGAAGGATTTAGTAGGTGCGTGACTGACTGAGCGAGTGAATGAATGTGTCTTACTGAATGCATGGGTTAATGACTAAACTGTCTGAAAGTGTGCATCAATATGTCTGTTGTTGTGCAAGCTGCTGCATGTGTTGATCAGTAGCTATATGAGTGGCTATATAGCTTATTGATTGGTTGCCCAAGTATTTGTATGGAAGACTGAGTGTGTGTGTAACTGGCTGGGAGGCGAGTGACTATGTGCAGATCAATGTGTACTTGTATCAGTAATTGTATAAGAGAGTAAGTATGTGTTAGTATATGTTTGGAAAAGTAAGGTGTTCTGTGTTTAACTGTATAGATGAGGAAATCGAAGTGTTATTGATTCTTTACAGGACTGACTAGGTGTGTGAGTAACTCCATGGATGAGTGGCAGTGTGTGAGTGTCTGCATAGGTGTATGAGTGCATATGACAGTGTTGTAAAAATGAGTGACTGTATGTACGAGTGATTGTATGGGTGAATGAGTGAATGTGTGCGTAGACGTAGGAATCAGTGAGTGCATATGTAGTAACTGGTATTGGTGTGTCATGATGTCATCAGTGATGTCATTTGAGATGTCATCAGTTATGTCATCAGTGATGTCATTTGAGATGTCATCAGTGATGTCATCAGTGATGTCACTGACCATGTCCTGAATGATGTAATATGTGACATCATCAGCAGTGGATTGCGGGTGCGCGATATATAGTTATTGCAACTAACTATATATGGAATTTCATTGGGTTTTATGTCAATAAAATGTCCAGCTAACTATATAGGAGGAATTTCAATGTTAATTCCTAACTATATAAGGCCTAAAACCTATGGTTTTTTTTGTGAATATATATATACATATATACTTCAACTACACGTTCGAGCCACTAAGCATAGAAGATGGTAACCTCACTAACAATGAGGATACTACTTAGGGAGTTCCGTCTCTGATGTTAGCTCCAATTAAGAAATTAACATAAGCTGTCCTACAGTTAAAAAGTTTAACATTGGAGAGGGGGCTTCGGGCTGTCAATGGAAGATCAAAATCAGACAATAAAGGTAACCCCAACTATACCAACGGGCTAAGAAGCAGTAGGATCAATTACTTCCTCATTAATTTAGAATTTTGGCAGATGGTGAGGGACATGGAGGTCCTGAAAAGACCGGAGAGCGATCATGATCCCCTGATATTATCTTTAGAGGTAAAGTCCGGCCCACTTCTGAGGGGTACAACAGATATTGCAACAGCAGGTGTAATTCTGTCCAACGACTGCCGTAGGTTAAAATAGGCTCAAATTTCTGAGGATGAGGGCACTCTAAATCGGATTAAGTCAACAATCGCAGATTCTCTCATTGCCCTCTCACAACTTGACCTTAATGAGGACACTCTTCCTGCCCTTACAACAGCCCACAAGGCCCTGTCTGCTTAGTTGAAATTATTTTTTTTAAATCCCAAAAAAGAACCAAAAATTACCCTACCCACAAGTCAGCAAAGTGGTGTGACAGGGCATGTAGGATAGCCTACAGTGATTTGTCCAAAGCAATAAGGGCAGGCTCAATGCAGGAGGTAAGGAAATTGAGGTCTGACTATAAGGCAACCCAACAGCGGGCAAAGAAGGTCTTCGACGAAAACAGATGGAGGGACTTGTTAGACTCGAGTAATGGAAAAAATTGGTGTCTATTCTTTCAACTAATTAAGTGTGGCAGTGATAATGCAGGTCTGGTACCAGTCAATAATGTCCCCCCAGAACTTTGGGTTGCACACTACCAGACCCGATTTTCATCCCCTGCAAGTAGCCCAGGGCAGTACCATTGTGTAGCCCCAGATCAAGCCCTAACATTTACCCTAATGGACAATAAGCGTGCCCTTGATGGGGTAACTGCAGGCAGGGCCCCTGGCCCGGATTGTATCCCGGGCGACATATTTAAATCTGATCGGGAAAATTGGATAAAATATATTTTTATTTTTGCTAATGGCTTTGCCAGAGGTGCCCCCATCCCGGATTCCTGGCGTGGGGCTGAAATTATTCCTATTTACAAAAAGGGGGATTGTGCTAACCCGTCTAATTATAGGCCGATAAGCCTTATAAACACGATGCAAAAGCTGGTGGCCAGATTAGTGCTATACAGGGTTAATAATTTGATTGATGACAACAAAATTGTATTCACCTATCCAGCAGGATTTTGTTTCCATGTTAGCACTCTCGACCAAGTCTTTAGATTCATGTTAATATACTGGAATACAGTGATCTTAGCTGGGGGGGACCCTGTATAAAGCATTTATAGATCTTAAATCTGCATTTGATCTAGTTCCCCATAATAAGCTGTGGGACAGTCTTAAGGAATCAGGGATGCCCGCGGAGATCTTATTTTTCATCATAAAATTACATGAATCTACCTATGCCCAAGTCCATTGGGGTCAACAGGGTGAGCTAACAGACCATTTCCCTGTGAACAAGGGAGTTCGTCAGGTGTGTGTTCTCGCCCCTACCCTCTTCTCGTTGTCCATAAATAATGTTATCTCATATTACACCAATTATCCTACGGACGCTCCTACCCTTGCAGGATCGAGGGTTCCTCTTTTAATGTTTGTAGACGATACTCTAATTTTGTCAAAAACACAAGTTGGTCTGCAAAGAACCCTCGACCGATTTAGTCTCTTTTGTAATGACCACGACCTTGTAGTCAATGTTGACAAGACCAAGTTCATGATCTTGCACAAACAAAAAAATTTGAAGCTAGAGTAGAAATGAATAATTAGTCCCTGGAACAAAATGACCCCTTTACATACCTGGGCGTTACTATGGGCAAAAGGTTGAACTGGAAGCCACAGATGGATCTGTTGGTCTTGAGGCACAACCAACTAGCAGGGGCCCTCTTAAAAGAATACCGGTGATCCCAAATCAAACCAGTTGCTCCGGATCTAACTTTTTACCAAGGGAAGGTTACAGCTTCAATTATTTAGGGAGCTGAACTTTGGGACTTTGAAAATCTAGTTCCATTAGTCCAAGCTCAGAACAAGTTTCTGAGGGCATTGACCGGCCTTCCTCAATCGACACCTCTTACTTGCAGATCTGGGTTGTGGGTTTTTTAAGGAGGCTGCGAGTATTAGACCTCTTGCCTATTGGCGAAGACTCTGGACTACCCCGGAGTTAGCTCCTTATGCACGAGTAGTTAAGTATATTAAAGTAGCTGATAAATCAAACAAAATCACATGGTTACAATAGATTAAGGCCACTTTATTGGCTATGGGCGTCATCCATTTGTGGGAGGACCCTGAAAGGAATTCTTTCCCTTCCAAAATACATTTTAAAGCCATATACAGGGACATGGTCAGCCAAAAGTCTCTGTCTCTGGTGAATGGTGCTTCCCTAACAGGTCTATTTCTGGATCACAAAATTGCATATAGGCTGGAGGCTTTTTGGGATACAATTGCGAGCCCTGGTGACAGGAAACTCTATCGCCAATTTAGAGTGGGCTCTCTCCCCCTAAAATCTTTTACTAAAAAGTGGGGGATCAATCAAGAAACAAACTGTAACCTCTGCCCATGTGAGGAAGAGACCTTACGGCATGTTCTGTTTGTATACCCTGCATACAAGGGCCCTCGTCATAAATGGCTTAAGCCGGTTTGCGCTATAATAGGAACAAGATCTTGTCCAACGGCTTTGCGTATCTTAAAAACTGATACTAGTGAAGTCATAGTTATTGCTATGGCTAAATTTTGGAGCTGGATGTGGGCCCTTAGAAGGATTAGTTTGCAAGGTTCTACGTAACATGATTGTGTTGAGTGTACTGTTTTAGTCTTTTCTAATATATTCAGCTCATAAGAGTGAAGCGTCTAGCCATAACTTGTGTAATTAGACATAATGTTTTTTACTATGAATTTTTATTTGGTTTTAGGAGGAAAGGATTCACAATCTTTTTATTGTTGATATGTGTTTAGAATTTTAACAGAATCCTACTGTGATATGTTTAATATCTTTTTAACCACATGGCTGCTGCGGGGATTTTTGCGCTGTGCTGCAAATTACTCTTTTGCTTCACTTATGACGAGCTCAGCTCGTCATCAGCACACGACACCCGTGGGTGATGACGAGCTGAGCTCGTCATCATCAGCGAAAGGGTTAAACAAAAAAAACCTACCATGAATTTTAACTACTTTTTAGTGATATATGTGTCTTTCATGATTATTTATGATGGAATAAAGACAAATTTGAATTTGATTTATTTATCATAGAATTTAAATTATTGCATGGATGAATTTATTGAAAATTATTTTCATACAAATGGAGAAAGATAAAGTCTGCTGCCAGCTAGATCATAATTAGTAGGAATTGGCCATTGGGTAGATTCATATGCAAAGCCCTTGGATGGCGACTTTCATATGTTAGTAGGCCATTTTGATCAGTCTTTTTCCTAAATGTCCTTGTTTTCAGAGTACCATCTTCAATCCCAATCAGACGATCCAGGAAGAAGACCGGCTCAGTAGAGATGGTAGGAGTAAATTTAAGATATGTGTCAAGGGAATTCACCCAGATTGAGAATTCCTCAGCTTGGTCCCTAGATCCTTGCCATATGATATTGGTGCCATAAACGGATCTCTGCCTGGCAAGTGGTAAATGTAGAGTATGGTCAAACCAGGGGCAAAGGGGCTGTCAATTGAAGTCTCTCGGATTTGAATATACAAGGTCTGCTCAAATTGAAAATAGTTTTCTTTTAATGCCATACCTGAGCAGTCCATGACAAACTAGATCGGTGTCTTAGAATTCAACAGTCCTTCTGTCTTGTGGTATGCTGGTATATAGAGCTTCCAAGTCCAGTGTCATCAATAGATCAGTTGTGTCATCATCAATGATGTTTTCAATACCTCTTTTGCATCTTTAAAAAAGTGGGTGGGGGCGTGGCTAATATGGCAGCGGAGTAGGACGTGTTTCTCAGTCCCTCCGGCGCCGACTATCATCTGCTTTGAATATCTGCCCGACTGGTGCCCATTCGTGCTGGATATTAGGAGAGGGTGCTCCTGCTGACCTGCTTGTCCCGGTGCAGTGCCTATTTTTGGGCTCAGCGGTGGAACTCTGCCCTGAATTGTGCCGTCTGGCCCTGGCCTTGCTGCGGCCCAGCGAGCTTCATTGTGCCGCTGTTGGAGACTCCGGCGCAGCGGAGACACAGCTTGACTACGGGACATCCGGCGCTTCCCCCCGATCTGGCTGGGGGGGGCGGACAGACCAAGGTTGCTGGGGACAGACGAGCTGACATACGGCCTGCTGCAGGCCCGTGCTTGCGACAGACCTGAGGCGGTGAGCAAACTGCCATTTTGTGTGGCTGCAGAGAGAGGAGCGGCCTGTGTCTGCCGAGGCCTGCCGCGACTTGGTGGTCGATGGAGTGGGCAGCCCTTCTTCTGCTGTGAGAACCCGGCCCGGAGGAAGCAGGTGTCTGGAATGTTGCCTGCCCTCCTTGTGTCTAGGGAGACCTGCGGTTTCTGCGCGGTGGAGCACAGGAAAAGAGGGAGTGAGGAGCGGCTCGGGCGCCCGCCTTGGAGAAGCGGTGGTGACCGGGGCCTCCCCTGGCCGAGTGTGCTCTCCCAGTGCTGCAGTAGAGTGCTGAGGCGGGTGATGTAGACGGGGGTCTCGATTCCTGTGCTGTGCCCTGAGTTCTGCGTGACACCCCCCCCACCCCCGGCTCCCATTGTTCACCCCCCAGAGAGTGCGGCGGCCCGGTCGGGGGAGTGCGTGGATGTCCCTCGGACAGAGGCTGCATAGGAGAGGATGGCAGTGACTGTGAGGCCTGGCTGTGTCCCGGGGCTATTGCGGACTCTGGGAACCTCTTTCGGCCCGTATATCGGCGGGCAGCGTGTATGTGCATTGGCTGTTAGCTGCCCCCCCACTTCAGTGAGGGCACTAAAGTGCCCGGGACTGTGTGAGTGCTCCCGCCGGAGTTGTGAGCTTCGGGACAGCGGTGGTGAGGCACACAGGGGCAGCCAGCTACTTGGATTGAGGCCGGCTCACGTGGGTTGAGCTGAGAGGAGGGAGAGTCCTGGTGTGCAATGATGCGTTTGTAGGTGGGCCTTGGTGGGGTGATAGGCGTCTGCCAGGGGCCTGGTGCTTGGCAGGGCACAGCGGGGCCTTTCCTCGGCCCGTATATTGGCGGGCGGCATCTTGGTGCTTGACTCTCCCCCGCTCCCAGGGAGCCCCCTAAGGCCTGTGAGAGTGCGCTGCTGGTGTGGCGGGTACTGTAGAGGAGAAGGCGAGCGCAGGGACAGCCCTTTCTTTGGATTTGTGGCCTACCCGGGTGGGCTAAGCCTCCAGGGCGGCGGGAGCTGGTGGGGCGGGCAGCCATCTGGGCCCCTGCTTTGACCAGTAGTTGGACACTCGGTCTGCGAATTGGCAGACGGCGGGAAGCCTGTGAGACCAGAGAGTATAGGGCCTTCTGATTCCTCAACAGCGAGAGTGTGAGGAGTCGCTGGACGTGGCCTGTGCAGAGGGCTGTGTTTACGGTGGGGGCGTGCCTCAGGGGCAGCAGGGGGGGAGTGAGCAGAGATAGCCCTTGCCCAGAGGAGGCTTCGAGCGATTGAGGGCTCTGGTGGTCTCCCGGTTCTGCTCCTCTGTGATTCTGGGACTCGTGACAGGGCGCTGCTGTGAAGGCCATAGACTGTGCCCATTGGGAGCTGTGTACACCTTTCCCCTGTCTCTGTGCTCTGGGGGGTGGGCCCTCATGGGGTCGTGATGGCGGCTGCCAGGAATCGGAGAGATAAACCTCTAAAAGGTTTGCTCCAGAAAGCAACAGGGCGATCTGCCTCCCCGTCTGCTGACAAATCTCCGCACTCTGCGGACGGCGAGCTCCCGGTGACCAAGGCCCTCATGCTGGACTTGTTTTCTGCCATAAAGGAGGACATTTTAGAACTCCGCTCGCAGCTCACCTCGGATCTGCGCGAGATGCGGCGTGGTGTAGATGCGGTTGGAGTAGCGACGCTAGAGGAGCATGATCTGGAAACTGCGGAGGATATTCACCAAATTCAGCAGGATATGCTTCGCCTCACGGAACAAAATCTGGACCTCCAAGTACACGCCAAGGACTTGGAGAATCGTTCCCGGCGGAACAATATTAGAATTCGTGGGGTTGCTCTCTACTTCTTTCTACAGACAGCCGACCAATGTAGTACAGCATTCCACCTAAAGGTTTAAAAAAAAAAGGTCCCTATTTAAAAAAAAAGCTCTCTATCCCCCAACAAGCAAGTAACAGAAACAACATAACAAGGTAACATTTGTAATATGCTCCTATTTTGCCTTACCAAGGCTAAGAAGACAACAAACCAATCAGCCATTTCCCTTCATATTTTATGATTTCACCAGAAACCCCATGATGACTGTTAGACCTGACATCTTTTGGCGTGATTACCCCTATCTTTTTGCCTCTGCCTCCTGTACTTTTGACGCTATGCTGGATTCGTTTTGCTGGTTTAGATGCTTTGGACACTCTGCCGCTGCTGATCAGTGCCAGAGTGTAAGTGCTCCCTATGTAAATTGTTATCACGATTGGATATCCATGTTTGGCATATTTGTATCACCACGAAGTCCCTAGTAAAGTGCACAGGGTGTGCCAGGGTCGGTGATGACGAATGCTACTAGTGGGCCTGCAGCACTGATTGTGCCACCCACAGGAGTAGCCCTAAAATGGTGTCTCGGGCCTGCCACTGCAGCGCCTACGGGCAGTTTAGAACTGCCATGTCCTCCTGGTCCGCGTCCCCGCTGACCAGGCCAAACCCTTCCCTTTTCGTGCACATCAGTCACCCCTAGGGAAGGCCCAAGGTACCCCCCTGGGCAGGGTGCCGTGTATGTAAAAGGTAGAGCATGTACTGGTGCAGGTACCATGCTCTGGTAGTGAATTACCGCCATTTTCGTTATTCACTATTGTAAGGCTATCTTGCTCCATAGGTTAACATGGGGAATGCTGGCTACAGTGGTTAACGGCATTTCTTCCCATAGGAACAAGATAGGACATAAGTATCTAGTATCCCTGAACTCAGAATTTAATAACGCATCTTTTAAGAAAGGTGGTTTTTGGATCCTGTGTTTGAGAACAGCACTTTTAGAAGGTTGCTGGTCTCTTGTCTGACCTCTGTGTGCCCGAGACTGTTTGTGTATTGACTGTCTGGTTTGCGAGTGACAGGAGCCGGGGAATGCCCCCGAGGCTGGATGAGTCAGCACTAGGCTGAATGGAGCAATTGCGACCTGAGTGGTGGGAGGAGTTGGCACCTGGGCTGAATAGGGCTGTGCCTGCCTGCCACAATGCTGGCTCCACCTCCTGCGGGGCGGCTGAGGACTCTGCCCCTCACTCTGAAAGGAAAGATGCAGCCAGCACATTAAGGTGCTCAGGATCCACCCAGAACTGGTTCAGACCGGGCTCAGGGCCCACATGCACAGAGAGAACAAAGACTTCAGGGGTATAAGTACAGGACCCCTGACAACAGAAAATTAGATCATCCTGGAAATCAAGAAGGAACCTCTGCCAAGGAGAAAGCTGACGTGGAAGAAGGAAGACTGTCCTGCTGTTGCTCTGCTGGACTGACCTGCTGTTGCTTTGCTGCCAAGGAGAGGGGAAGGACTTTGCTGTGAGCTGTGTCCCCTGTCTTGTAAGGAATCCCCAAGGGCCTGAGAAGAGCTGGCTCCCTGTTTCCGAAGTCCCAGGAACAAAAGGACTTCATCCCCAGTCTCCCTGAACTCTGCTGAGAGAGTTCTGTCCTTCGGAGAGTGCTTGATCCAGTTGTGGGGCCTCTCGAAGTTGAACCTGAGCTGGGAAGCTTGAGACTAAGCTGAGAAACTTGTGAAGCTGAGAAGTGTCGCATCGCTCGCTTGCGGAGCGCATCCCCGACAGTGCGAGAAGTTTCCCGCCGCTACGAAGGTCGAGATCGGCGCAGCACCTGGCATCGCTGCCGAGGCCGTTGCACCCTTCGTTTGCGGGACGCACCAGACCGGTGCGAGAGAATCGAACATCGCTGCGAGTGTCGTCGCAGAGCCTGTCGCCTGGGTGAGATCGCCGCACCGCTTGCTTGCGGGCTGCATCACGTCGCTGCGAACATCGTCGCAGAAAAACATCACATCGAGGAGCTGCGAGAGAGAGGGTCACCGCTGGACTGCGCATCGTCGCCCCGGAGATCGTCGCAGCCCCTACGAGATCATCGCATCGTGCCTTTGCGAGAACAGACTTCCCACGGAACCTACGCACCGGAACCTACGCAAGCTGCCTTCCTCCCCTTACAGACCGGATTCGTCGCCGCACGCCCGCTGCTGCAGCGGGGCTGTCGCATCGCCTCCCCAGGGTCTCAGGAGTAACGCACCGCTTGTTTCCACCGCACCAGCTTCCTGCTTGTGGAACTTTGTTGCATCTAAAAGGTACTGTGAGTAAACGTGACGCAACTGTGAACTTTTCACGCATCTGTGAAACATTGGATCACACTTTAAAGAACTTTGATTACAACCTGAAGAACTCATTTGAAACCGTAACCTTGCCTTGTGTATGTTGGATTTTTGACGTTTCTGGTCTTGTGTAGTTTAGAATAAATATCTTTATTTTCCTAAACTGTTGTAGAATCAGTTTGTGGTGTTTTCACTGTGTTACTGTGAGTGTTGGTACAAATACTTAACGCATTGCCTCTGGTTAGCCTAGACTGCTCAGGCCAAGCTACCTTGAGGGCGAGCAGGGGTTATCTGAGAAGGAATCCCCTTGTCCTGACTAGAAGCAAGGGTCCCTATTTGGACAGTGGTACCTACCTCTGCCAACTAGAGACCCCCAGTTCTAACATTGGTGGTCAGGCGGTGGGATTTGAACTTGTATTTGTACTTGACCCACAGTAATTGGTGTACATCACTAGTGAGTGCAGACCATTACGCCACCGCATACTACTGGTTTTTGAGTTTTTGAATTCTGTTGTTGAGTAACTCTTCGGAAAGCATCATGTCTCTGAATGGGAAAGCGCCCAGTGAGGAGGCAGAGATAGATTTGGAATTCTCGATTGAAGATCTGTACTCCTACTCCGTAAAGCATCTGAAGAAATTCTGCCAGCAGTTTGAGTGCCCCATAAAAAGCACCTACAGGAAAGAGGAGCTGCAGAGAATCTTGAAAGCCCATTGGGAGGCACAAGAGGGAGATGACGATGTGGATGTAGAAAATGCTTTTCAAGGCACAGATCTGCCAGTGGGCAGAGTAGGCTCAGGAGCTGGCAGCAACCACTCCAGTAGGGACCTCACCCCAGAAGAGTTACAGGAAAATCAAAGAATAAGAGAATATGACTTGGAGGTCATGAAAATGAAAATGAGGCAATTGGAAGTAGAGAAGGCGGCGGAGGAGAGCAAGGATGCCCGCGCCTTGGAAGAGAAGAAATTGCTTTTGGCTCACGAGTTGAGACTGAAAGAGCTGGATCTGAAAAACAAGGAGGTGGATGCCAGTTCTAATGGTGGCAGCGCGCAGCCAGTGCATGGGGGTAAAGTATATATTCCCAAAGACCTGGTACAGAATTACCATAGGAGTGAGGATATTTATGCCTGGTTCACTTCGTATGAAATTGCATTGAAGATGAATGATGTGCCTGACAAGTATTGGGGGGCGGGCCTGTGGAAACATTTTGAGGCGTCTGGGAGGAGTGCTCTAGAGCCTTTAGATTTGACAGGTGCCATGACCTACCCCAATATGAAGGAGGCCTTATGCCTCAGGTATGGCCTTACTCCAGAGCAGTACAGACTGCAGTTTAGAAACTCCAAGAAGAAAGAGTCTGAGACTTGGATGGAGTGTGTGAATGGGTACTCGCGTGCACTGGAAGGTTGGATGAAGGGCAGTAAAGTAACTGATTTGAAGGGGTTGTTGCATTTAATCAGTTGGGAGCACTTGAGTAGTCTTTGTGTTCCAGAGCTGCGCCAGCATCTTTTAGACAGCAAGCTGACAGACCCCATTGAGCTTGCTAAGGAGGCGGACCGCTGGACCAGTACCAGGGTCCACAAAGGAATTGTGGGTACCACAGCCAAAGGTGGGCAGGGTCCCCAGCAGAAGAGTGGGGGGGACAAGGGTAACCAAAAGGAGTTCTCACAAGGGCCCCAAAATAGTTCCCAGGAAAAGGATTCCCAACCCCCCAAGCCTAAACAGCCATGGCCCTCTAAGGGTAGGCGGGACAAGAAAAATAACCAGGGTCCCCCTACCTGCTATCACTGCAACGAGGTGGGCCATATTGCTCCGAAATGTCCCAAGAAGAAGCCCGCACCCACTGGTGCTCCCGCCCCAGCGTTAGCTAGTGTAGCTTTGGGTGGGGATTTGGTTTCTAGTGATTGGGGAGAGCTAGCAGTCATGACCCTTGTCTCGCTAGGAGACCGAGAGATGGTCCCGGAAACCTTACTGCCCTCTAACATTAAGAAATATGGGCAGAAGGTGACCATCAACGGGAGGGAGGTTGAAGCTCTGAGAGACACCGGAGCCAGTGTGACATCCGTGAGGTGTCAGTGGGTGTCGGACGAGCAGATCATCCCTGGCGTACTCCGCCCTGTAGTGGCCGCTGACAGCTCAGTGCGCCTCTGCAAGTTAGCGAAGGTTTCCTTTGAATGGGGAGGAGTCTCTGGTCTTTTGGAGGTAGTTGTCAGTGATGCCTTGCCTGTGGATTGTCTGTTAGGTAACGACCTGGAGAGTTCTCCATGGAAGGACATAGAACACCGAACTCACTTGGAGATGTTGGGTCTGCCTGCGTGGATCTGCGTGACCACGCGTGCTATGGCAGCCAGTAAGGGTGAATCAGCAGAACGGGAGCCTGAAACAGTGGCCCAGAGACCTGCCAAGAGAGGAAGAGGCAGAGGGCGCGGGAAACCAGCCCCAGCCGTTCCCACGGTCCAGGAGGAAGCAGAACCTGAGGGGGATGCCCTGGAACCTACAGGGGAACAGGTGGCCGAACTGGGAGATCTACCTGAACTGACCCATTGGCAGCAAGAAGGTGGTCCCTCCAGGGAGGAGTTCTGCCAGGCGCAGAAGGAATGCCCCTCCCTCGTTGGTCTGCGGCAACAGGCTGTAGATCAGGCAGCAGGTGGAGCAGTCAAAGATCACTATGTCTACTGGGAAGGTGACCTACTCTATAGCGAGCCTAAGTTTGCTGAGCCCGGTGCAGCCCGTGTGCTGGTGGTACCCGAGCGCTTCAGAAACTTCCTAATGGGTCTGGCTCATGACGTGCCTCTCGCAGGACATCTGGGGCAAGACAAGACCCTGAACCGGCTTGTCACCCACTTCCATTGGTCCCAGATGAGGAAGCACGTCGGTTCCTTTTGCAGATCTTGCCAAACCTGTCAAGCTAGTGGCAAGACTGGAATGAAGTTGAAGGCCCCCCTTCAACCCTTCCCAGTGGTGAGCACCCCTTTCGAGCGGGTGGGCATAGATATCGTAGGGCCCCTGGACCCCAAGACAGCCTTAGGCAACAGGTTCATCCTGGTCTTGGTGGACCATGCCACCCGGTACCCGGAAGCAGTCCCTCTCAGGACAATCACAGCACCCGTGGTGGGCCGTGCATTGATGGGGATCTTTTCCCGTGTGGGGTTCCCCAGAGAGGTGGTCTCCGACCGGGGTATCAACTTCATCTCTCGGTACATGAAGTCTCTGTGGGAGGAGTGTGGGGTAACTTATAAGTTCACCACTCCTTACCACCCTCAAGGAAACGGGTTGGTTGAAAGGTTCAACCGGACCCTGAAAGGTATGATTATGGGCCTAGCGGAGCCCATGAGACGGAAGTGGGACGTCTTGTTACCATGCCTGTTGTTTGCCTACAGGGAGGTGCCTCAGAAGTCCTTAGGGTTCAGTCCCTTTGAGCTCCTGTATGGCCACCCTGTCAGAGGACCTCTCTCACTGGTGAAGGAGGGTTGGGAAAAGTCCAGTGGGAAAACCCCCCAGGATGTGTTCAGCTATGTGCTGGCCATCCGCAACCAGACACAACGCTTCAGGAAGCTCGCTCAGGCGAACCTGGTAGCGAGCCAGGAAGAAATGAAAAGATGGTACGACCAGAATACCACTCTGGTCGAATTTCAACCCGGGCAGAAAGTGTGGGTGATGGCGCCAGTGGAGCCTTGCGCGCTCCAAGACAAGTGGTCTGGGCCATACGAGGTGGTGGAACGGAAGAGTGAAGTAACCTACCTGGTTAACCTGAAGACTCCCAGGCAGCCCCTGAGAGTTTTGCACGTGAACCGCCTCAAACCACACTTTGAGAGGTCTGAAGTAACCATGCTCATGGCTACAGATGCAGGAATGGAAGAGGATAGTGATCCTCTCCCTGACCTCCTGGCAGTTAAGGAGCACGATGGGTCAGTGGATGGTGTGGTCCTCTCGCCCACCCTGACCCCAGAACAGCAGAATGACTGTCGCCAAGTGTTGGGTCAGTTCTCCTCTCTGTTCTCCCTGACCCCAGGAGTCACCAACTGGTGTGTCCATGATGTGGACACTGGAGACAGTCTGCCTGTGAAGCAAAAATTTTACAGGGTAGCTGACAAGGTCAGGGCCAGCATCAAGGAAGAGGTTTCCAAGATGTTGGCGCTAGGGGTGATTGAGCCCTCCAGCAGCCCCTGGGCTAGCCCAGTGGTCTTGGTCCCCAAGAAAGCTGCTACCCCCGGTGGCCCGCCAGAACTCCGGTTTTGCGTGGACTACCGTGGGCTCAATGCGGTCACGAAGACTGACGCACACCCTATCCCCAGAGCTGATGAGCTCGTGGATCGGTTGGGAGCTGCCAAGTACCTCAGTACGTTTGATTTGACTTCCGGGTACTGGCAGATTGCCTTAACTGACGGGGCCAAAGAGAGGTCAGCATTTTCAACGCCAGAGGGGCACTTCCAGTTCCGTGTCATGCCCTTTGGGTTGAAGAATGCCCCTGCCACGTTCCAGAGACTGGTTAACCAGGTACTGTCCGGGCTGGAGGAATTCAGCGCCGCATACCTGGATGACATTGCTGTGTTCAGCTCCACGTGGGAAGAACACTTGCAACACCTCTGCGAAGTGTTGAAGGCTCTGCAGAAGGCAGGCCTCACTATCAAGGCCAGTAAGTGCCAGATAGGGCAGGGATCTGTGGTGTATTTGGGACACCAGGTGGGGAGCGGCCAGGTGGCGCCCCTACAGGCTAAGATCGATACCATTCTGGCTTGGGAGCCCCCCAAGACCCAGACAGAGGTGAGAGCCTTTTTAGGACTCACCGGGTATTACAGACGGTTTGTCAAGGGATATGGCACCATTGTCGCCCCCTTGACAGAACTCACTTCTAAGAAGTTGCCCAAAAGAGTTGACTGGACTGACGCCTGCCAAACTGCTTTTGAGGCCCTGAAGACTGCGATGTGCACAGCACCGGTGCTCAAGGCACCTGACTTTTCCAGTGAGTTCATAGTTCAGACGGACGCTTCAGAGCAAGGTGTGGGAGCAGTACTCTCACAAGCCACTGAGGAGAATGGAGACCAGCCAGTAGCTTTCATTAGTCGGAGGCTACTCCCCAGGGAACAGAAGTGGAGTGCGATTGAAAGGGGGGCTTTTGCTGTGGTCTGAGCTCTGAAAAAGTTGAGGCCCTACCTGTTTGGGACTCACTTTCGTGTTCAGACCGACCACAGGCCCCTCAGGTGGTTAATGCACATGAGGGGTGAAAATCCAAAACTGTTGAGGTGGTCCATCTCCCTACAGGGAATGGACTTTATGGTGGAACACCGCCCTGGTACAGAACACGCCAACGCTGATGGTCTGTCCAGGTTTTTCCGCCTTAGTGAAGAGAACTCCCAAGAGGGTGGGTAGTTCTCCCCACTTTCAGCTGGAGGGGACACGTGTTAGACCTGACATCTTTTGGCGTGATTACCCCTATCTTTTTGCCTCTGCCTCCTGTACTTTTGACGCTATGCTGGATTCGTTTTGCTGGTTTAGATGCTTTGGACACTCTGCCGCTGCTGATCAGTGCCAGAGTGTAAGTGCTCCCTATGTAAATTGTTATCACGATTGGATATCCATGTTTGGCATATTTGTATCACCACGAAGTCCCTAGTAAAGTGCACAGGGTGTGCCAGGGTCGGTGATGACGAATGCTACTAGTGGGCCTGCAGCACTGATTGTGCCACCCACAGGAGTAGCCCTAAAATGGTGTCTCGGGCCTGCCACTGTAGCGCCTACGGGCAGTTTAGAACTGCCATGTCCTCCTGGTCCACGTCCCCGCTGACCAGGCCAAACTCTTCCCTTTTCGTGCACATCAGTCACCCCTAGGGAAGGCCCAAGGTACCCCCCTGGGCAGGGTGCCGTGTATGTAAAAGGTAGAGCATGTACTGGTGCAGGTACCATGCTCTGGTAGTGAATTACCGCCATTTTCGTTATTCACTATTGTAAGGCTATCTTGCTCCATAGGTTAACATGGGGAATGCTGGCTACAGTGGTTAACGGCATTTCTTCCCATAGGAACAAGATAGGACATAAGTATCTAGTATCCCTGAACTCAGAATTTAATAACGCATCTTTTAAGAAAGGTGGTTTTTGGATCCTGTGTTTGAGAACAGCACTTTTAGAAGGTTGCTGGTCTCTTGTCTGACCTCTGTGTGCCCGAGACTGTTTGTGTATTGACTGTCTCGTTTGCGAGTGACAGGAGCCGGGGAATGCCCCCGAGGCTGGATGAGTCAGCACTAGGCTGAATGGAGCAATTGCGACCTGAGTGGTGGGAGGAGTTGGCACCTGGGCTGAATAGGGCTGTGCCTGCCTGCCACAATGCTGGCTCCACCTCCTGCGGGGCGGCTGAGGACTCTGCCCCTCACTCTGAAAGGAAAGATGCAGCCAGCACATTAAGGTGCTCAGGATCCACCCAGAACTGGTTCAGACCGGACTCAGGGCCCACATGCACAGAGAGAACAAAGACTTCAGGGGTATAAGTACAGGACCCCTGACAACAGAAAATTAGATCATCCTGGAAATCAAGAAGGAACCTCTGCCAAGGAGAAAGCTGACGTGGAAGAAGGAAGACTGTCCTGCTGTTGCTCTGCTGGACTGACCTGCTGTTGCTTTGCTGCCAAGGAGAGGGGAAGGACTTTGCTGTGAGCTGTGTCCCCTGTCTTGTAAGGAATCCCCAAGGGCCTGAGAAGAGCTGGCTCCCTGTTTCCGAAGTCCCAGGAACAAAAGGACTTCATCCCCAGTCTCCCTGAACTCTGCTGAGAGAGTTCTGTCCTTCGGAGAGTGCTTGATCCAGTTGTGGGGCCTCTCGAAGTTGAACCTGAGCTGGGAAGCTTGAGACTAAGCTGAGAAACTTGTGAAGCTGAGAAGTGTCGCATCGCTCGCTTGCGGAGCGCATCCCCGACAGTGCGAGAAGTTTCCCGCCGCTACGAAGGTCGAGATCGGCGCAGCACCTGGCATCGCTGCCGAGGCCGTTGCACCCTTCGTTTGCGGGACGCACCAGACCGGTGCGGGAGAATCGAACATCGCTGCGAGTGTCGTCGCAGAGCCTGTCGCCTGGATGAGATCGCCGCACCGCTTGCTTGCGGGCTGGATCACGTCGCTGCGAACATCGTCGCAGAAAAACATCACATCGAGGAGCTGCGAGAGAGAGGGTCACCGCTGGACTGCGCATCGTCGCCCCGGAGATCGTCGCAGCCCCTACGAGATCATCGCATCGTGCCTTTGCGAGAACAGACTTCCCACGGAACCTACGCACCGGAACCTACGCAAGCTGCCTTCCTCCCCTTACAGACCGGATTCGTCGCCGCACGCCCGCTGCTGCAGCGGGGCTGTCGCATCGCCTCCCCAGGGTCTCAGGAGTAACGCACCGCTTGTTTCCACCGCACCAGCTTCCTGCTTGTGGAACTTTGTTGCATCTAAAAGGTACTGTGAGTAAACGTGACGCAACTGTGAACTTTTCACGCATCTGTGAAACATTGGATCACACTTTAAAGAACTTTGATTACAACCTGAAGAACTCATTTGAAACCGTAACCTTGCCTTGTGTATGTTGGATTTTTGACGTTTCTGGTCTTGTGTAGTTTAGAATAAGTATCTTTATTTTCCTAAACTGTTGTAGAATCAGTTTGTGGTGTTTTCACTGTGTTACTGTGAGTGTTGGTACAAATACTTAACGCATTGCCTCTGGTTAGCCTAGACTGCTCAGGCCAAGCTACCTTGAGGGCGAGCAGGGGTTATCTGAGAGGGTTATCCCCTTGTCCTGACTAGAAGCAAGGGTCCCTATTTGGACAGTGGTACCTACCTCTGCCAACTAGAGACCCCCAGTTCTAACAATGACTATGTAGGAATATAACACATGGCTATCCATTATAGGACTTGGTCACCCACTGAGAGTTGGACGCATGGTCCTGTGCCTGAATGTAACTTTTATATGGTACTTAGAGATGCATCTTATCTTTGTTTCCAATTAGGATTCAGGCAATCTGTGTGTCAATACGCTGAGTAAAAAAAAGAAATGGCTGTCCACTGTACCAGTCTGATTCACAAAGGGCCTCCACACTCTTGGCGGGGCGCTGCAGTCGTGGCGGAGTCTCCACACTCTTGGCGGAATCTCCACAATGCAAATTCTCATTGCGGAGACTCCCCCAAAACTGAAGCCACCGCACACATGCGGAGGCACTTTGTGAATCAGGCCCTAAGTGAGCAATTTGAAACAAGCAAGATCATTCAACAGCAGTCATTAAAGATACTGATAAAGAATATTTTAAACAGCCCACATACATGGAACCAGCTACTCCCGATGTAAGTCCATTGATGCATTTTCTACAAGTCCTGAGAGGCTTAAACGCTGTTTGAGGCCCCATATGTCACCAGGTTATTTTACAGAGAGAAAATCTCTGCTTATACAAGGGACCTAACTAAGACATCTGTCAAATCAACGTCTAGGAAATGAATGCCATGCAAGTTGTGGGTCCATTATTGTATGTGGCAGCTGCTGGCATGAGTGCCAGGAAACAGGAGTTCAGCCCCGCTAAAGCGCTGTGAAAATCTCCATAGCTACAAAAAACAACTACTTCGGTTCTTTCTTGGAAGGGGTTTTCCTTTCCTCTTTCTGTGTGGCAATGGTCATTTGACGATATCAAGGTACAATTTAATTGCTCAGCATTTTCAAATTGATTTTTTTTTATTTAATTAAGTTGCATGTTTTTCTGTTATTTTTCTATTTCCCTAACTCTGCTTCCCAACTTTCTCCTGAGCCAGCAGATTTCAGTGACTCACATGTCTGGGTGTCATGAGCAATTAGGGGACACGCGGAAAGAATGTTACAATTTTCAACTTCGTTCTCATAAATTTCCTTTCTTCTAAACACAGTCAAATTGGTTGAACCCGATATTGCCAGGTTTCATTTCACGTCAGGTCACGTGTCATGTGCAGGACCTGTTTTCTGGACTGCAAGAGACTACGAACTTTGGCAAATTAAACTTCTCCATATGTGTACTATCCGCGATTTTTTTTCACTCTGAAGAGATTTCGGAGCTGATTCGTCCATATGATTTTTGACCTGTGTTGTGCACATGAAAATCACAGAAAGTTTGCAAATGGTCATGATGTGGTCTGGTAAGTGACAGATTGCCATTAGCTCATCCTAACCATGTGCATTCTATCTACCTTTCTTTGCCACACGGTAAGCCTATCCCACACACGCACAGATTATAGCCCGGCACTAATGCATCATGCAGCGGCAACCCAAAGAGCCTCCCCATTACTCCTTGTATCACCAATGCAGCAGATACTTTGAAAATACATACTTGATTTTGTTGAAGTTTTGTGCAGTTTAACCTTTCATGCTTTATTTATCAATGGGCAGAACGTGAATTCACTCTCAAATTTACATGTGCAGAATGATATGGTGCTATGGCATTTGAAAAAAATGTGCTATGACTTATAGAAGTGTGTTTTTCTGACTTATGTTAACTAGGCTTCAATTTAGGCCCTTATGCCATCTAAATCAAAATGGACGAATTCTCCTACATGTTCATTGTTCATCATATATGCAGCACACAGTGAAGCAGAGTAATGTTTTTAACTTTCATTGACATTTTTATTGCTGTTGTCTAAGAAAACTTTCAACACAAACACAGTAATGTTGCATCTCCCAAGGACCTTCTGTTACCTCACTGTACTTCATTCATTCATTCTAGCTTACTACTGTTCTTGTACTAGTTAGTACTGCCATCTTTGAATGACATTAGCGTAGAGTGAGCATAATCAATATTCATTCAGCAGGATACTGTTTTGCTGCTAAGGCACTATGCCATATCATAGACCTTCACAATGATTTGTTGGTTTTAGATTCTTGAATGGAGACCCTACCCTCAAATTACAGCATGTGTATTTTTTTCAACATTCGATAGCCCCTTAGAACATGGTCCTCCATCACTGAACACCTTCACTTCCGGATCCAGACCAGTGCTAGAACCACTCTTCACGGCACCCCCTGGGCCTCGTACTTCTTTCAACACTAACATTGCCCACCTCATCGCACCCCACGCCATTACCTCCACAGACTACATACTCATCGGAGACCTGAACTTCCACCTCGACAACCACAGCAACCCCGACTCCAACGCCCTCCTGGAAAACCTTGCCAACTTGGACTGAAGCATCTTGTCACCACCCCCACCCATAAGGCAGGACACACTCTTGACTCCATCTTCACAGGAGGGACCAACAACCGCTTCAGCCATACCTCGCAGCCCCTCTGGACAGACCACCACTGTGTACACTTCTCCTTCAACACCACCACCCCTTACAAGCCCACTCCATGCCAGCCATGAAGAAATTGTAGCAAGGTCACAGAGGAGCACCTCACCTCCACTAACCCTGGGTGGAGTTGGTGGAGCGTGACTATGCAGAGGTCCATGGAGTTGGCAACAAACTCCGCTCTGCTCTGTCACCCGCCTCCACACCCCTATTAAGAATTAATTAAAACAACATTAAAGGTTAAAGAAAAAAGACTTACCTTCACTGCAGTGTCCCAAGGATGCCGTCCTCCTCTTCCTACCTGTCTCAGGGTGATCTGCGCATATCAGTGCGCCCGAGCATGTGCATTTCTTGCAAGGATGCGAAAATCACCCTGAGGCGGTGAGGAAGAGTAGGACGGCAGCCCAGACACACCACAGTGACGGTAAGTCTCTTTTCTTTAGCCTTTAATGCAATTTTATTAGTTCCTAATAGGGGATGGAGGTGGGGGCTGATCAACTCCACTCGTGAGTGTGCAGAGATTTGCCTACTCTGTGTTCTCCCCGGAACGCGGAGTAGGCAAATCTCTGCACACTCTGCTGGCTGAGTGGAGTTCTCAGCCCACGGTTAAACTCCACCCTCATCCACAATCCCCTCTCTGCCACGTTCAACTTCAACTCTGCAGCCAAGGAACTTCACCATTGGATCACCAGCTGCACGGACAAGTTTGCACCCCTCCGCAACCCCAACAGACTACGCACCCTGAAAGCCACCTGGTTCATCACCGACCTCCAAGAAGCTAGACGCTCCTGCAGACGGCTCAAAAAACGATGGAGAAACAGCAAAACCACTGAGGACCAGACCACTTACAAGAGCGCCATGACAGAATACCCCAACTCATAAGATCCACCAAGAGGACCTTCATCCGGAACAAAATCTTTACCAACTCCAGCAACTCAAAGTAACTCTTCAACATCATCCAGCAATTCACCAAACCCCCCAGAGAAGCCACGAACGCCACACCCTCCCAGAACCTCTACAACAATCTTGGCTCCTACTTTCACCTGAAAATCAAGTCTCTCTATGACAATTTCTGTGAACAGACTCCAGAAAACACCATTCCCTCCAGCGATGACTGCTACCCCACCAGCACCACCTGGACAACCGTCACCAATGAAGGCACCACCACTACCATGAAGAGCACCCACTCAGGAGCCCCCACAGACCCCTGCCCGCCACGCATCTTCTACAGAGGCGCTGCCGCCACAGCACCAGAGATACGCCACATGAGCAATCCTAGCTTGGAATCCCCAATGACTGGAAGAGAGCAAAGGTCAAGCCCCTCCTCAAGAAAGCCTCTGCTTACCCGGCTTACATGAAAGAATACTGACCCATCTCTCTCCTTCCCTTCAATGCCAGGGTCACAGAGAACATCGGCAACGTCTAGCTGACGACCTTCATCAAAGAGAACCACATACTTGACTCTTCCCAGTCTGGCATCAGCAGTATCCACAACACGAGACCGCCCTCCTCGCCCCCACCGACGACATCCCCACGCTCCTAATCCAGGGCCACACCACAGACTTCATCCTGCTAGACCTCTCTGCAGCCTTCTACACTGTCTCCCACTGCACTATCGTACCCAGACTCCACAATCACCCTCGACTAGATATGCTCCTTTCTCATCGGCAGAACCCAAAGGATCAGACTCCCACCCTTCCTCTCCAAACCCACAGAGATCAACTGTGGAGTACCCCAAGGATCATCACTCAGCCCCATGCTTTTCAACATCTGCATGGTACCCCTCTACACCATTGACAGACAGCATGAACTCAGCATAGTATCCTATGCCGATGACCACCAGCTCATCCTCTCCCTCACTGAGAACCCAGAGACACCAGACTCAGCTTCCAGGAAGGAATGAAAGACGTTGCAGCCTGATGAGCAGCAGCTGC
Organism: Lissotriton vulgaris; assembly: GCF_964263255.1. NCBI lineage: Eukaryota > Metazoa > Chordata > Amphibia > Caudata > Salamandridae > Lissotriton > Lissotriton vulgaris. The sequence continues at coordinate 746,646,111 of NC_141695.1, forward strand.
CTACTGCTCAACTCAGCGAAGAAAGAGGTCCTTGTCCATGGACCCTCCCCCACTGACTGGGACAACACCTGGTGGCCCTCAGCCTTCAGAATTCAACCTACCCTCATGTACCACGCCCGAAACCTCTGCATAATTCTCAACTCTTCCCTTACTATGACTTCCCAGATCAATGTCGTCGCCTCCACCTGCTTCAACTCCCTCCCTATCCTCTGCAAGACCGTCAAATGGATCCCCCTGAAGCCAGGAAGACTGCCACCCATGTACTCATAACTAGCAGACTGGACTAAGGAAACACCCTTTATGCCGTAATCCACAAATCCCTGCTACACAAACTCCAGACCATCCAGAACATCGTGGCCAGACTCGTCCTTGGCACCCCAAGATGTGAGCACATGACCCAACACCTGCGAGACCTCCACTGGTTCCCCATTAAGAAGAGAGTAAACTTCAAGCTCCTCACCCATGCCTACAAATCCTTGTAACACATTGGACTCAAATACCTCAACGAAAGAGACTGTTTCCAAGTACCCAAAAGAAATCGCCGCTCCACCAACTTCGCCCTAGCACAAACCCGCACATCCTCAAAACCAGAGCACGTGGAAGAGCCTTCTCCTACTTCACAGCCAAGGTCTGGAACAAGCTTCCAGTGAATACACTACTCTGCGAACCTTCAGGAAGAACCTCAAGACCTGGCTTTTCTGATGACCCGGCGCTGCACCCCTTAGCGCCTTGAGACCCTCACTGGTGAGTAGCGTGCTTAAAATTCCTGATTGATCAATTTAATTGACAGTGGATCCTGTAAATGCATTGAATGCATGCAGTGGGGATCCGTCAACAACATGAGGCCACACTGCACACATTCACTTTCTATTTTATTTTCTAAAACAACATTTCAAAGTTGGATTTTGTTTCTGAAAATAACAAATGTAATGACCCGCTCCCATGGTGTAGGAGCCATTGCAGTTTTTATGTACATATCACCACGTTTTGGGTGGAAGTTTGTAAAGGTAAAAACTGGCCATTTGTCAGTGCACTCTAAATATGGTGGGCAGGCACGACATATCTCACTCATATCTACACTCAAACTCGCCGACTAAGTGCTTGTGTGACAGCATCAGCAAACCTGGAAATCGGGCATTCCATTTCTGACACAGCCGCCATTCGTCAACAGGGTTAAAGAGGATGTATGACGTTACAACGCATGCTTTTACCACGCATGCTGTTATAACGCAGGTTTTACTACGCAAACCATTACAAGGCATAGCGCTTTGGGGTGCTGGATAGTGAATAGTTTAATTTACTATTCCAACTCCAGTCCCTGTGGACACTAGGGAAGGTGTTGGATAGTAAATTAAATCTATTCCCTATCCTAGAGCGCCCCCCAGCGCAATGCGTTGTAATGGTTTTCGTTGTAAAACCTGTGTTGTAATAGCACTGCGTGGTAAAAGTTGCGTTGTAAAGGATGTTTTCCGGTTAAAGACAATATGATAACAACACCATCTGGGTCCAGCTTTATTACCCAGAACAGTTCACACATCAAAACGTTCATATACCTGATGAGGAGGAATTGTGCACTTGTGGCTACCAAGCACCAATGCAGTCACCCTTGCACCATGCCAGGATTATTTTTGTGGAGGAAGGCATACCTTCCTACACAAAAACAATCCTCTAAGGCCTTTTCCGACTTCTGTGTGTGCTGCAGTATGCAACACACATAAAGATGAAATATTGAGGTAACATAAGCATATTTCTCCTCGTTATGCCTTCCCTGGGATGGTGTAGCATTTTAACGCATTCCCAGGTTTACTACAGCTAGTAAATCTGAGAATGCACCAAAAACCAAGGGTGGATGTCTGGGAACCACCCGCCCTAAACCCATAGAACGCAATCCCAGGGCAGAGTAACATATTACTCCAAATTTACTATTCCACACAGAACCACTGAAAATGGCTCTGTGTGGCATAGTAAATCTCATTAACTTGATATATCTGTTCCTCTATCTTTAGCCTGGACAATGAAATGTGGTTATGATTGTTTTTACAGTTCCTTGAAGCTATAGTGAATGGGTACATTATGCACTTTATAAATAAGCAATACTAGAATAGAATACCCCACGTCTCTTGGTATGCACTAAATATATATAAAGAAAATCAAGGGGTAAGTTTCTTTTTTAGGGAAATCGGAGAAAAAATCATTTCTTTTTCAATTCCAGTGGAAAATTATAGGAATTTCAGTTTTCCCATAAAAATATGAGGATGAATAAATGTAAAATCATGACCGCACATTCATGCCCACAATTTCTTAAATGCCAAAACGTATCATTCATGGTCTATTACGGTGTGCGCGCTTCTTACCTCGTCATAAGCAGTCTCATTATACAATATCTTTTGTGGGATTTGGTAGTGAGGCTCCTGCTTAGTTTGGCGAGCACAGACGGTTCTGCAGTCACGTCTGTGTCCATTGCCACCACAGACAATGAAAGAAGAAAGCCTTCAGAACGAGCTTGGGGAAGAACAGAGTCCCAAAACAATGCTATGGAGTTTCAGGTAATTGGACAACACAATACTCAGCAAAGGGGGCAGAGCCAAACTCAATAACCGAAGGGGTACAGTCTAGGATGTAATGTCGGAACGGGTTTAACTTACGGGTTCAAGCAGACCATACCATCAACACAAGCAAGACACCAGGGCCCATATTTACTAAAGTTTGTAGGAGTGTTGGGGGGCGCTAGAGAGCCTGGAGCAAGATGGCCGCACATTAGTGCCGCTCTGCCAGTCGAGAATATCATCAGCCTCATATCCTTCTAAATTGGCGCAATCCAAAGCTCTTCTGTATAAGCCTGGACTCCTTCTCTCCTGAGGGGCACCTTGCCACCGCTAATTTGAGGAATGAGGGCCTGTAGCTGCTTGTTTTGCCTTGTTCTAACTTGGCACAAAATGGCGGCTCGGATTAAAAATATCCACTTATCTCTCTGAGTCTGCCCACTTGCTGCCTGCTCCATCGCTGTGCCTGGCTCCTGCGGCTGGGCCTCGGAGCTATGGAGGTGCGAGCGGGCTGGTGAATCGCAGCCGGGCTGCCTGATTGCCAAGACAGGTGCCGGCTCGCCCCCTGCACTGTGGAGCTCGTCTTCCATCTGGGCCCGAGGTGAGGAGGTGAAGCATCTGCATGGCGGTGCCTCACCCCGCAGGCCATTGTGTGATTATGCGGCCCCCGGGGCGGAGTGCGATAGCTGCAGCGTCTTTCCTGCGTATGGGTGGCCTGCTTGCTGCGGCAACGCTGTGTGACTCCAGCTGCCTGCCTGAGACTCTGGCTGCAGCACCCTCTGTTCTCGCTGTCTGGGCCTGCCGCGAGGTGACGGGTGAGTGGCTGCGCCCCTACGCTGCGGTAATTGTCTTCCCCTAATTATAGTGGGACACGCGCTGCTCAATGTGACTTTGCCTCTCCCGCGGATTGGAGTATGGTGTTGTGAAGTCCTGGCTATTACATGTAAAGGGAAGTGGGACACACTATTCTGCCTGTCATTGTGGAGTGCCCACGGCCCAACCCCATTACTAGAGCTCCTGCACAACGTGTTTACTCTGCACAGCCTAGGGCCCAGCGCCTGCATCACAAAGTCTGTCATAGCGTCTTAGCCATAGTTATATATTTTTGGGTGCTGCTCTGGACACTACACACCAACTGCCACAATACTCTACCCATGGACAAGCTGAAGTGGAAGGCGATCGAGGGGCAGTGAGTGTTGATCCTGTGTGGCGTGCACACATTGGGGGACATCAAGTGTCAGAATACGATGCCTGTGTGTACTTAATAAGCCCATCTGCTTATGTGCTGACAATCGCCCTTACTGTGCTACTGCTGCTTGGATGACATTGAGGCACTTGCGGCTGTATAGCGCTCTGCACTGCGCTGTGATACTAGCGTAACAAGTGATCAGCAGCTGGTGTGCTCTCAAGCTCAACACGGAGGTGCATCACACATCGCATCTTGCTATATCTCCCAAGTGTCTCTGAAGACTGCTGAGATGGTGGTGGTCATGGTGCTCCCGCTGGTTCCCACATATAATCCTGCTCTAACTGTGTGTACCCGCTCTAACTCACGCCTAAGTATGGGGAGAACGGACAAGCAGCAGAGTAAACTAAACTTTTAGGCAAAAAATAATTCTAAGTCCCAAACCCCAAATGCCTCCGACACTGAGCCAGATCCTGAAGCTGGTTCAAGCACTAAACTGGAAAGGTTGATGATGAATATGCAACAGAGTCTTCACACCATCGATGCCAAGATAGACCATCTGAATTTGCGTATAGACAATATGGTGACGAAGCTGGAGAAACATGGTACGCAGCTCACGGAGGCTGAACAGTGTATCTCTACTATGGAGGATCGGGTAGAGGCGGTCAGCACATCCTGTGCTAGCATGGAAAAACCACTGGAGGTAATACGAGCCAAGAACGAGAATATTGAGGCCCAGTCTCGAAGAAATAATCTGCGTTTAACTGGCATTTCGGAGTCAACCAACACTGGGCATATGGAATTCTATGTGGAGACATTGCTCACAACCCTACTGGTGGTGGATCAGTTTTCAAAAGTGTTAATTGTTGATGGAGCCCACCGATCGCTAGCTGCCCGAACTGTACCCGGAGCACCGCACCATCCCATTAGAACCATCCTGCTGAACTATCGTGATCGGGACACTGCGCTTCGTTTTTTTAGGTGGGAAGACTTCTACTTTAATATTTTTAACACGGTCCCCACTCCTAAGAGGGCTGCGGCATCGCTACATGATGGTGTGCTAACTTTGGGGCTTACAGACGTCTGGAGATTACATCACCTTGGATTTATGGAAGGTACATGTCACTCATATGCACGACAAGTTTAGGTCTCGTATTGACTATAGGTTAGTCATGCAGGACGCTAAAGCATGGATAGTACAGATAAAGCACCTACCTAGGACGCTATCAGACCACTCCTCCGTATATCTTAGTATGGCGTTACCTTTTATACCCCCTCTCAATTTCAATGGCGTTTGCAGTCCTCTTCGCTACTGGACCTGGTTTTCTGTGAGGGAATCCGTGAGGCTATCGCTGACAATTTTTCGCATCATACTGGTTCGGTCGAGACAGTGGGGACATTGTGGAAGGCTTTTAAAGTGACCATACGTGGGGCCTGTATAGGTCTACAGGCCGTGGTTTTGAAATCCCTGCGCAGCACCACGTCTTCGCTTGAACGTGAGTTGAAAGAACTAGAGCGACAATATGAAGTCATGGCCGATCCCGCCACACTGGCACTCATAAAAGCAAAACTCACAGAATATAACGACATTGCTGACCAGGAGATATAACATATGTCCAGTAGATATAAGGCTAGATACTATGGTGAAGGTGGCAGACCTGGTAGAGCGCTCGCCGCCTGAAGAACAGAACCCCAAGACAAAGCATATATAGTTACTGCTGTCCTCGCTGATGATGTAATGCCTTATGATACACCCCTTATACTACAAACTTTCGCAAAGTATTATACTGAAATGTATGCTCATTGACAGCTGCAGATGAGACTGAATTACAACTGTCTCTAGACGATATAGCACTGGTATGGCTCTCAAAGAGGCAACAAGAGTTTTGAATGCATCCTAATACCCTGGACGAAATACGGGACATCATTAATGCTCTACCAAATGGAAAGTCGGATGGCACCGACGGATTGCCGGCAAAATTTTACAAGGCGTATATAGACATCCTCACTCCCTGTCTTCACCAGGTTTACGAAGAAGCTCGGTCTTTACCTCCGACTCTGCAAGAGGCTTTGGTGGTCACATTGCTCAAGCCTGACAAACCCTCAGACAGGTGTGATTCCTACCTACCCCTCTCCTTAATTAATAATGATGTAAAGATCTTAGCAAAAGTTCCGGCGACCAGGTTGAGCTACTCCTTCCATTTATGGTACCTCCAGATCAATCTTGGTTTGTCCCTACTCGCTCAACCTCCCATAATCTGCTAACACTCTTTGGTATTATGCTTGTACTGGAGCCCACTCTGCCGGCAGTGGCGGTGCTCCTCGATGCCGCTAAGGCATTCGATTCTATCTCCTGGTCCTATATGTTTGTGATTCTGCTTCGCATGGGGGTGCCCTTTGTTTTTACCAATTGGATAAAATTGCTCTACACACATCCTACTGTACGGGTGAGGGTCACCGGTCGCTTGTCAGAGGTAATCCATATTCAACGCGGCAAACGTCAGGGATGTCTGTTGTCCCCCTTACTATTCACACTCATACTTGACCCGCTGGCCTGTATCCTGCGTCAGCGCTATGCTCACTCGGCCTTGCGATTTCTCCAGCGCCCTCCAGCAGTCTCTATGTATGCAGACAACATGGTGTTGTAAGTCCGTGAGCCCGCTCTGCACCCGGCACCCCTTATCAGGGAATACATCCAATTTGAGTGGTTCTCTGGACTTGGCATAAACTGGTCCATATCGGTTATCCTACCTCTCACAGATTGCACACCCACACTTGACCTGGACTATCCCTTAGTATGGTGTACCGATACAGTAACATACTTGGAAACATGGCTCCATAGAGACCCACAAATTGTGATACAATCTAATTATGGTAAAGCCATCACACGACTTGAAGGACAAGTTGCCCGCTGGATCAAGTTGCCCCTGTCCTTTGCGGATCGCATAGCGTTAATAAAAAGGGTAATACTTCTGCGTTTTCTGTATCTATTTTTAAACATTCCTCTCCAATTGACACTTCACTTTTTTAACACACTCCGCTCCCTCCTGCTTGAACTGGCAGGCGGGGGGGGGGTGGGGGGGGGGGGTGGGGGGGGGGCGGGGGGGGGGTAAAATACCTCGCCTTTAATGGGAGACACTTACATTTCCTTATGATCTAGGTGGAATTACGGCGCCTGATTTTCGTCTATATTACCTTTGCGCACAGGCCCACTACGCCTACTACTGGCAGCAGGATCCAGCTTATATCCCCCATGTTGTGGTAGAGGCAGGAGCAGTTCACCCAATACCACTCAAGGCCATGATAGTGAATACGCATACAGTCTTTGAGAAGTGGGAGTTTGACACAGTTCAAACCACGACCAAAGCATGGCGGGAACTGGGAAAACCTGCACAGAAATTGCCGCTATATGCACTCAAAATGCCACTCTTATAGTATACAGATCTCTCTGTCACTGCTGAGCCAGGTGCCCTAAAGTCCCTTAAAGATATGGACATAATGAAAATAGAAGATGTGTTTCCTGGTGGTCAATTCATAGCCTCGGACTCTGTGGCTGCGGGTGGCGGCGTTACTGCTATGCAGCTCTTTATCTATACCGGACTGCATTCTGCTAAGCGTGCGCTTTATCCACAATTTCCTGCGGAACCGCCTGAGCTAGAAGCGCTGCAACTTTAATACTCTGCCACTTCATGGTTGAAGCTGGTCACTAGATTATATCAGGTATCGCAGAAGAAGGCAGTTGCCCTAGGTGTATCTGCATTGAATGCGATTTTACTAAATCCCCTATCAGAAGACGAGTGGTCTGGATGCTGCCGTCTGACTGGACACTTAACAGCGAATGGTAACTTGAGATTGATCAACTTTAAGTATTTACATCAACTATACTACACACCTGCCCAGCTGAATAAATATGGTCTGCGGGACTCAGATAGCTGCAGGCGATGTGGAGCGACTAATGCTGACTTTTACCACTTAGCTTGGGACTGCCCGAAGGTGTATTCATATTGGGGGTCTGTCACACGGATTATACACTCGATGATTGGGGTGCCCTTAACCTGTACTCCCCAACTATGTCTTTTGGGCCTGGTCACTCCCATTAAGGCCTCTTACAGGAGGTTTGTGGCAATAGCATTACTAATGGCCAATAGAAGAGTCTCTATATGCTGGGGGGGTAGACCTGCACCCACCACTAAACTATGGCTACAGGACCTGACCTATTGTCGCGATCAGTTTACATGCTATTCTGAAGAATTGCCCACGTCATCAAAACCACTGGACATTTGGGCTCCCCTTACTGCTTATTTGCTGACTGTAACCACTATCAGATGTACTGTATTTCACTTTTGAAAAAGTATACTCTGCCTGTCATAAATTGTGCCCCTTTTGTTTTTCCCTTTTGAGTATAATGTCATGTAATGCCTTTTTAGTGTATAACCTGAATGTGATTGTCTATAAAGCCATGTCATGTGTTATTCGGAATCAACAGCTCAATTGTACCTATGCCACTGCTTAGCCAAATGCTATGTACTGTATGTATTCGCTTTGTTTTTTTTGTTACGTTTGAAAACAAATAAAACATTATTTTTTTTAAGTTTGTAGGAGTGTTAGCGGAATGCAGTTTAATTTGGCACTGTGCATAAAAGCCATTAGGCTAGTAAGCAAACGGACGCTATCTTCTGGATCATGTCATGCGAGCACCAAAAACTTTTGAAAATGTGTTGTATTATATTTTAATATTTATTTAGACCTTACTTTCCCTATGTGGGTTTCTAATGCGCTTGCCTATACGGGTAGCATGCTGCGTGGTATAGGGTGTGTGGTTGAAAGTTTCTTGTCTTTGTTTTCATCCTGTGTGGAAAGTTTTTTTGTGTTGTACATGAGGATTACTGTTGTGGGAATATTGTGTGATAGGACATAGTGCTTATTAGTGTGATGGATGAACCTGCATGAGAAATAGGCGAGTAGTTTATGGTTTTCAGTAGGCTAGCAGCTTTGAACAGCTGTGGAGGCTCCTTTATGGTATTACTATGTTTATAGTCCAATTAATTGGTTACTGCACAGGGATGTCTTATCTGTGCTATTTAGTGTAAAGTTAATGGTCCTGAGTAGGCATAGGTTAAAGTGAGAAATGATGGAGTGAGCTGCTGAGACGGACTTTGTTCGTATCATCCTATATGTGATGGTCACAGTGAGATGTCAAGAAGCAGTTGTAGTATGAATCTAGTTGGGACCTGCAATGGTGAACTAAATTAAAATCCTCCACTGGCCAAAGGCATGTGGCAGCTCTCTTCAATTATGGAGTAGCACCTTTGACTTGAGTATGAAATGGAGTTATCCATTAGTTTTGGTCCAGAGGATGATGCCCTCTATACTGGTGTATTTTCTCAATGCACACCCTGATGACAGTCCCCAGCAATACTAAGAATGAACATCACAAGGCTGAGCACTGGCAGTGGAGGGTTAAAAGAAACTGATCTCTGCTTGTACCAGTGCAAAGAGGATTCAAGTAGCCCTTGATGGGGAATAACTTATACTCAACCTGGAGGCACTTCCCCAGGATAGATGCTTGCATGCCATCCCCCTTTCAGTGTAACAGATTTAACGTTAGGCAAAAGAAGCACCTAGTCCATAAGAAAAGATATTCTGGGCGTTGATTAAGCTGGCAAATTACATTGCAATTATGGTTTAAGCCTTTCTAAAAAAAACGGTTACAGATGAATCGTGGAGTGAACAGATAGCAGTTCGTATTCAGCACAAGAATAACATTTCCAATGCAAACAAAATGAGGAAGCAGGGTTCAGCCAATGTTCTGGTTTTACTTACATGTTCTGGGATGCACTTTAGCATGTAAGGAAGAAAGGGATGACCGTGAGATGAAAGGAAATATTTGAGGCAAGTGATGCTTCACCATTTAGAATTTCCGGTGCCAGTCATCCAGTGCGGCTTATGCGGATGGCATGGCTTGCTCTACCAGACACTAAAAGGACTTTAAAAATTCATAGATGTCACACTTCATTATTTCCAGATCAACGCAGTAACGTAAATTACTGAGGATTCATCCCCTCATCGTTGGTAAACAGGAAAACCCCTTGATGAAGTTAAAGAGATTACATTTGTGGGCCTCTTTCGTTCACAGAGGCTGCATAAAGTGACTGAGATGATCCTTGTTTGAAAGTCTCTCGGGATATTCAGAAATGTCTTACTAGCCCTACTACTAAAATTCCACCAAGGGACGGTAATGCATTTCGCACTTTGCATTGGTAAGCCTTAAACCTCTTTCTGGCGAAATGTACTGACCAAGGCACAACTTTTCATGCAAAGCCCTTAGACTTGAGTTGATTCTTCAGACTTCAAAAGCAGAGCTGAGCTCTTTGCAGCAATCGTGCATTATGTAGCAGCGCTTTCCTGTCTGTGCTGTGCTTTTAGATCTACATGATAATCACTTCAAGATAATTTCGAATTTAACTCAGAGGCAGACCAACCTGCAGGGCAATCCGGCAGTTGCCTGAAGCACTGGTTTGACAGATCAGTGTGTCTACCAGCTATTTGGCTGTTAATGGGTCTGTTTCATGGCCTGACAGGCCAGTTTTAAGTCTTGTATACTAGACAGCACATGCACTGTCAGTGGCAGGATGTATTCTCAGTTTACCTTCTATATACATTTTTATTTGCTTTTCCGTAGAATACAATCACAACCACTGTTACATGGTTAGCCCAGCTTGGATAATAGTCGTTTACGCATGTATTTATATGTAGCTAGAATTGATTTTTGAGAGAGAAAGAGATGTAAGTGGAAAGGACAGACAAATTAGTGGTGAAACCGAAGAGGAATAGGACAGACAAGAGAGAGATATAGTCACGGTAGGGTTAGATCCTGCTCATTAATTACCATTGGTTGGCTTCATTGTCTCTCTAAGTTTCTTTCTTATTAGTAGTTGCCTTGTGTGCTTGTACTTCCTGTTCTTGTCTTTTTCCCTCCCCTGGAGCATGGACGCATTACCTATGTCATTCCCTTGCCTGCTTTTCAAGCACTACTTTTTTCTTTACAATTAAGCACTCCTTGAGAGTGAATGTGTTTTCCAGCTCTCTTCTTTGTGTACTTCTCTCTCCTCCTCACCCTTTCTTCTCTCTGTGACCCTCACAACCTCTGTTAGGTGGTTGCTGTGCGTGTGCTTCTCCACTGTTGCATTCTCACCTGTGTTCTTCTCCCCCTCAACTCCACATTGCTCTCCATCTTGCCTGTTTGATGATCTCCCCCATTCCCCTCACTCCACCTTACTCCGTGTCAATGGTTCCCCACACCCATGCCATCTGTGTTGCTTTCTCTCAACTACGTTGCCCAAAGAAAAGTTTCAAGCCTTTTTTTTTTGCGGATCCAGTTCACATGTCTACAAAATGACATTGCCGCTCTCGTGTTAGGTGTTTTTCTATTTAGCCATGCTGCACTGCATGAAGATGCGGTTCAGCATGGCAAAACAAAAATACAAAGTCAAATAGCCCCCAACTGCAGGACCTATTGGCATTGACAATGCTTGTTACTGTTGTTTTCCCTAATATTACCTCAACCATTGCTCACAACAAGCACAAATGCATGGAGTCTCGCATACCTTGCCAAGCACCTGTTTAGAATCTCTTTACAAGTTAAAAACTGCACCGATTTGGAAACGTGGGGCAACTTTTTTCGCTATCTGATCGATAATGCCTGCCAGTTATATGTTGGTGCCCGAGCAAATTTCAGCCCAAGTCTAGCCTTGGAGGTTTACTGGGCATGGAATCACGACAGCCCACCAATACAAATGTATTAGATATGCCTACCTCCCGAATACACGTTGACATTGACACTGATCACTAAATTGAAAAAATCAACTAGTTAAACATACTTTCTTGCACTATACAATGAGTCTGCTTACTGGGCTTCTTATAATACCGAACAGCTTAAACTGTGCTTTATTAACAGGTGCTTGGTGCTCCAAATTTGGATTCGTGCTCCAGAAAAATACGTTACAGCCTTATTACCGGTTACTGAGGTGGGAGTGGACATACGAACAAGAATAAAGTACTGTACTCTGTTTCTGTCTTTATACTCCTGGGGGCGCACCTTGGACGTCTGCGCACGGCTGAGCGCAGCTTTTAAGTGACTGCAACTTTCTAATAAAATTCACATAGGTTTAACATGAAAGTTCTTCCAGTTAGCTCAGAAACAAATAAACAAACCACTGCTCACTTTTCCCGAGCTGTACTGTCCGGAGGAATTCTGAGTTTAATGCATGCATTGCACTTTTTTGACCGTGCAGTCGCATAAACACAGGAGTAGAGCTGTGGCCTGCGTGACTGCACACGCTCATTATAGGGTCCGCGAGGTTCTACAACCCCGCACAACACTGTAGAAGTCAGTTTTGTCATCTCTGCATAAAGTTCTGGGCGGGAGCGGGGGTTTAGAGACAGTACAGATTGCAGCGTGAGGTATGTTAATCTATAAATAAATGAATTATTAAAACACCAGAGCAAAAGTCCAGCACAATACATGTTGAAGAAAAGTGCCGATATTCACAAGTTTTTTTCACAGATCAGTAATCCATTCTTGTTCCATACTTTTGGAGACATTTCTAGCTTTTTGTGGGGTGAAAATGGAGTCGATGGAGAGATTTCTTGGAACTTTTGAGGAAAAAATCATGGTCATCTCGTTTTTCTATATTTGTGGTGTCCATATTGTATATTGTTTTAGAGCAAAACATGAGCCTCGAGCCTTGCCTATTTACTGCTAAACTTACAGTGCGGTGCGATCAACCAGTCCAGACATTACCACGCCAATGTTGTACAAACACATTTTCTAGATTGTATTGTTCACGGGACTCGTATGACTCGGCCTGTGTTTTGCTAAAATGCTACAGGAAATTAAAGCTGACGGACATGTGAGAAAAGCATGCTAAACCGTCTCGGTAAGATGTCCACGTCATAATACCTCATACGTTATAATTGAGTGTATTTAACTAATTGCGCCCATATCAATTCCAGTTAGTGCACGGGAACACGGACATATTTCAAAATCTTTCATCCAGTCAAAATACACAGACTGCGCTCCCTCCTAACATGGCCGTGCGTTTGTCTGGTTGCTAGAAAAGCACTTACAACAAAAAATCTCACTCTTTGTTCACTTTGATAGGCACCCACATTCAACATCCTAATAGAGCCCCCATCATGAGTCGACTGAAATTAGATGTGTGGCTACCTTCTGGAGATTACGGTGGTACCACCCCACTTAAGTGTAGATTTTTCAAGTACTTTTCCCAAGAATGGGGAATAACACCGTTTTGGATTACCCAGCCCAAATGTGCTTATGGATTCCCTTTTTCTGGAGATACATCTCACGGTGGCCAATGGGAGGTGGGGGTAGGGGTGAGCTGTGCGAGGAAGGTGGTAGGACGAGCAGGAGAAGCAATGGGCTGCCAAGATGGAGCAGTGTGTGCCCCCTCCCCAGATTGTAAGATTAGTTTGTATAGGCCAGAGGCCGTGTAGATTTTATAGCTGGAAAAACGTGGTCCTGTTTTCCTGGAACAGGAAAACACAGGTGCTGGCACACCAGGCCTTTTACGGTTGGGCAGAGCTGTACCTATACAAGGATACAGCTCTGCCTTATTCTTCTCTATGATCTCTACTTCAGGCAAGATTCCAAAGGCAACACCTAAGCTCACACTCTCCTGTCCTAGGTAAGAAGTGATAGCGAATTATGTGCTTCAAATTGACTATTAGTGTTGTTATAGGTGGCATTAGTTGCAGTGGTATTTGTGGTGGTGGTATTGATACACTGATATTGGTTTTGATATTAGCGTTATTGCTGTTGATAGTATTGGTGATGTTAATGTTGGTAGTAGTGTTTTAATTTCCGTTACCAGCTTGAATAAATCTGCATTGGTTAGTTGACTGAAGTCGACCAGGAAGCTTTGCAAAGCGCAGTAATTAAGAATTGATGGTGTTCGGTCCGGGAGGTATTGTTGGTGTTTGTACTGGTGCTGATACTGGTGATAATGGTATTGGTGTTGCTAATAGAGGTATTGGAAGTGGTGTTGATAATGGTGTATTTTATGATATTTTCTTGCAGGTGGTATTTTTGCTACTGGTGTTGGTACTAGTGGTGGTCTTATGTTGGGGGTGTGGAATTGGTTGTATTGGAGTTCAAGGTAGTGGGGGTGATGTGGTGTTGGTTTGGTATGAACTGAGGTGTGTTGATGGTGTGCTACTTGTAGTGGTGGTGTTGGTACGTGTGACGGTATTGGTATGAAGGTGGTATTATTGGTGGTGCTGTTGGAGATATTTTTGGTGGTATTGATTGTGGTATTCATTTGTGGTATTGATGGTATTAGTAGTAATATTGTTGCTATTTGTGGTACTGGTATTGGCAGTATTTGTTATAATGGTGTTGGCAGCGATATATTGTGGTATTGACAATTTTATTATTCATGGTGATGGTATTGAAGTTAGTGATGGTGGCTGTGTTATTGTCAGTGGTGATACTGGTGGTGTGGTGTATGGGTGGTTGTGTGGTTTTGGTGATATTGATTGTCATATTGGTGGTGGTTTCAGTGATTTTTCTATTCGTGCTATTGGTGTCATTGGTGGTGACATTCCTTTTTTTAATTTTTTTTCTTATATTTATTATTTTCCATGTTGCACACACTTTACACACTATACATTGTTCAGCATTATTACTTCATACTTCATAGCTAATTGAGCTCTATTTCAAGATATACAAACATTTCATTACGCATTTCCACCATCATTATTTATATTTCATACTTTACCACCATTAAACATTAAGCCCTTCTTGGGTCTACCTGCGGCCCAAGTCCCTCCTTCCACCTACTTATGGGTTGCCATATTCTTAAGCCTAATGTCCTTCACCTTTTCCCTTTTCGTGCATAAATATTCTTCTCCATATTATATGCTTTCAAGCCATGCCCTTGCTAAGGTCAATCTGTATACTGACATTGCCACAAACAGAAATTCCTGCTGTGTGTCAGCTCCTTCCAATCCCAGACCTAAAATTATCTGAGCTGGGTTAAGTTTAATTTGGACCCCCAATGATCTGTCCAGAAAACCCTCGATGTCCCTAACTAGCGTATGCAGTTGAGGACAGGTAGCAAATATGTGAATACTATCAGCTTCACTAGCGTTACAGCGGGGACAGTTGGTACCCATGGTCCTGCCCCATTTAGCTATCTTGGCGGGGGCATGATAGAGTGAATACAGAGTTTTATAATGTTGTGACTGAATGGAGGATGAACACAATATAGTACGGCCTAGGTCCAGTGATTCCTTAAACCCACTTTTCCTAGGTCGTCAGTTTTCCCTTTAATCAAACAGGCATAAAAGGACCTAATGGTGCGATCCCCCAAAAGTCTAATTTTTTCCAGTATCTCATTCCTACTCAATCCAGCTGACCCCCCTGATTTATTATTCAAAAAACTCCTGACCTGGAGGTACTTGAAGAAGCCTCTATTATCAATACCATGCTTAGTTGTTAGATCTGCAAACTGTACCATCCCCTCTGCGTCAAATAAGTCCCCAATCTGGACAATACCGCTGTTTACCCATTCAGACATTATTTCATCTGCGAAGATTGCTTGAAGAAATGACCTATTTTTATAGAGTCTAATATATCTGTTTTATTTCCCCAGTTTATTTCTTTTCAAGAAGGCAATCCAAATCTTAACAGCAGCGGAAACTGTCTTGAACCTGGTTCTTTTAAAGTAGCCAAAATCAATACAATTTAAAAAGCAGTTTCCCACATCTGTCCCTAACATAGTAGCATATACTTTCGTAGACAGGTTATTAACTCTTTGATCCAAATCTGTTCCTCCTATTAGCCCTTGCATGTATTGTAGAGCAGCTGCCATGTGGTATAACCTGAAGTCCGGTGCTCCCCACCCCCCCTTTCTCTTGGGAGCGTGATATATCTATATGCCCTACGCGTCTTCCCATGTGCCCAGATGAGTCTGCTACATATTGCCTCTAATGTATTAAACCAGTTTTTCTCAAAGAATAAAGGGATCGACCTAAAAAAATAAAGAAATTTGGGGAGAATCAGCATCTTAATAATGTTGGTACAGCCCATCAGCGATAGGTGTAAGTTGTTCATCCTTATTAGATCAGTTTTTACCCTTGCCATCAGTGGAGCCATGTTTATCTCTACCACCATATCAATGTTTGCTGATATTGCCACCCCCAAGTACACAGCTGATCCAACTACCCTAGCGTCATTACACACAGAATATCTATTTTCAACAATCTGTGTCTTACAGTTGTTCAGATTGTATCCAAAGATTTGACCGAAACATTGAGCCTCTGCTTCAATCTCCCTAATGGCAACGGAGGGGTTAGGTGTCAGAATGGCAACGTCCTCCGCATACGCAAGAGTTTTTATTGCGCAGCCATTTATATTCATTGCCGGAATCTGTGGATTCTGTTCCAGCCTACGCAGATAGGGGTTCAAGTATAATGCAAACAGCAGGGGGGATGACGGGCAGCCCTGCCTAGTTCCTCTGCAGATCTTGACTGCTGCCGAGTATCCCCAATTGACCCTAATCTTAGCAATTGGGCTGATATACAGGGTCTGTATGGCCTTGATGAAGCCCTCCCCAATTCCACTCCACCTCATGGCTGACCATAGGTATCCCCAGGAGACCATATCAAATGCCTTTTCTGCATCTAGAAACAACGCTGCCATGGGGTCTCCTAGGGTACCTGCTGCATCAAACATGGTAATGACCTGCCTGACGTGCTGTGTTGTTCCTTTTCCTGGGATAAACCCATGCTGGGAGGGACTAACTAAACCCTCAACCACCCCTGCCAATCTTTTAGCCAGTATCTTTGAATAGACCTTGACGTCAGCGTTCATCAACGTAATTGGGCGGTACGAGCCTGGATCGGTTTTGGGTTTACCTTTCTTGGGTATTACGATGATGTTGGCTGCACCCCAGGACTCAGGGACGGATTCACCCTTTTGTGCCATCATCATGATATTAAACATGTCCCCTATGATCACTGTTTGGAATATTTAAAAAAATTCCACCGGGATCTGGTCCGGCCCTGCTGCTTTCCCCGAGGGAAGAGTGCAGAGAGCAGTGGCCAGTTCCTCTCACCGGAATCCAGCTTCTAACTCCTCCTTTTCGGCTGCAGAGAGCTCCGAAGGAGGCGCCTGGCTCAAATACTTTTCTATCGCTTCCGTGCCTGCTGTTATGTCTGAGGAGTAGAGATCTGTATAAAACTGTTTAAAGTCATCCCTTACCTGTCCTAGCTCTGTTACCATATTTCCTTGAGTATCAGCAATTTCTTTAATATCTGCTGCTGCTACTCTCTGCCTAGTCCGCACAGCTAAATATGTCCCACCCTTTCACTGAGCTCATATGCGTTCTCCTTGTTAGCCAGGTATTTCTCGGCTGTCTTGTGGGCAAATCCTTCCAGGGCGTCTCCTCTAAGCGATATTAGTTTGAGGATGTTTTGTTCTATCGGGACCTGTTGTTGAATAGCTACTACTAATTCTTCTTCGGCCCTCAATAGGTTTAATCGTAATTCTTCTGTCTTCCGCTTCTCTTTTTTTTGTGCAGACAATATAAAGCTTAACGCCTCCCCTCTAACACCGGCCTTAAAGGCGTCCCACACTACCCCTGGGGGTGCTGTCCCTCTATTTATATCTCAGAAATCCTTGATCCATTTTGTCATGTATACCCGATATCCATTATCTTGCAGCAGCGCCCTTTCAAAGGTCCATTGCACCTCTTTTTTGTGGGAATGCCCTAATCTTAACGTCAAAACCAATGGGCTATGATCAGATATAATTCGGGGTTGTTTTTGATTCAGCGATTAGACTATTTGAAATTAGGAAGTAATCGAGTCTGACCAGCACCTGGTGAGGAGCAGAAAAGAAAGTGCTACCATCTAAGTTCGGATGCCCAAGGATCTACCAACGAGTTATGAGTCGTCATATCCGACAGTGCCCTGAACATTTTCCTTTTCCTGCCTAGATATTGTGACCCTGGCTACAAGAATGAACTAATTGGGTCATGCAAATTAAAATCGCCGCAACATACAATTGGCTCAGGCCATTGTGCCAGTTCCACATCCAGGTATTGAAATACGTCTGGGTCATCCTCTGTGGACCCATATATTGTAGCTAAGGTAAACGTCTCCCCCTTAAAGGCTGTCTGGATCAGCACCCACCTCCCCCATTGGTCTTCTTTTTTCCTCTTTATAATTGTGTCACTGCTCCTGCCAAGCACTGCCACACCTCTAGTTTTGGTCCCTTGATTTGATTTTGCCATAACTTCGAACCCTAATTGGCCCAGCAGGTATGCATTGGTACCCTCTATGTGGGTCTCTTGCAGACAAACCAGATCAACGTGCAATGTTCTGAGTAGTGCTGCTACCGTAAACCTCTTCTTTTGCTTATTGAGCCCACATACATTTATCGAGGCTATTCTACATGCCATATATCTTTTTTTTTGTGTGTTTCCAAAGAGTAGTACTTTCGACCCTATGCTGTTGATTGTCTGTTTTATCTTTACTTTGCTGTGTATCTTGTGTTCCTTTCCGTACCCGAACTTGTAATGCCAGTAACAAAACGCCATATCCTTGTGCAACATTTCTGCCATTTCCCCCTCCCCCTCCCACCCCTACTATCCCCCCCTTTCTCACACTCCATGCCCTACTCTCGCTGTGCTCCCCCCCATCCCCTCCCCCCTCCCCATTGAGACACCCTGGGTACAGAGTTCCCAGGTGTGGTTGTCAGTTAGGGCAGTTGGTGGTGTGTTACTTGTAGTGGTGGTGTTGGTACGTGTGACGGTATTGGTATGAAGGTGGTATTATTGGTGGTGCTGTTGGAGATATTGTTGGTGGTATTGATTGTGGTATTAATTTGTGGTATTGATGGTATTAGTAGTAATATTGTTTCTATTTGTGGTACTGGTATTGGCAGTATTTGTTATAATGGTGTTGGCAGCGATATATTGTGGTATTGACAATTTTATTAGTCATGGTTATGGTATTGAAGTTAGTTTTGGTGGCTGTCTTATTGTCAGTGGTGGTACTGGTGGTGTGGTGTATGGGTGGTTGTGTGGTTTCGGTGATATTGTCATATTGATTTTTCTATTCGTGCTATTCGTGTCATTGGTGGTGACATTCGTGGTGGTTGCACTGTTGGTAATGGTATTTTTTGTGTATAAAATAAAGAATTGAATGTGAACAAATATGTGAGGGTTGCGCGCACTTTTTAGATGTAAAATATTCTCTGATACATTTCAAAGCAATCACTGCATAGGGCCCAAAATACTACACCAAACAGCAGACAGCACAAGGTAGGAGAGAAATAGTGGTCTGGGCAGAGCCAAAGCCTGCTCGATGCATATTATAAGGAATTTGCAACAAAAGGTTGACGGTCACTGACACAGACTGTGGCCAGACCTAATAAATTGTTCAACGTATAGTACAGCAGTTGGGCCATTTTATCCCACATTTCTGAATTAATATCATATGCTCATTGACCCTCAGCCATAACGTGTCTTTCATCCCATTACAGGTTACTGCACATTGCAAAACATATATTGTCTAAGGGTGCCGATGCAGCATAATGGCAATTGATAACGGGCAACAAAAAGGCAGTTACAATAATCTGTATATATGTAAAGGAATACTTACATTTAACAAAACAATAGTGGGACATGAAAGGTATTTGAAAGTATTCTATAGTGTTGGCATAGCACCTGGGTAAGAATGACTGCCATAGCAAACTGTGGTTGCCATCCTAACATAACTCTAGATAAACACTAACCAATTACCCCATAAACTAAGCCCGGTAGAGAGAACACTCTCCCACAGGCTAGCCAAACATTAGCACATGAAAATATCTGGCAGCCCTTTCACTAATCATGATAAGCTAACGCTACGCCTCAGTACATTTCTGCACTCCATGTCTACGGTCCAAAAACGTAGAAACCAGAGAGATGAAGGTATTTTTTTCGACTGTAATTCAACTTCCTTCCTTGTCATTAATTCCCCAAAGAGCTGCTCACATTTTTGCTCCCTTTTGTACTATTCCGTGACTTGGCCGTGGCACGTGGGCTAGGGAGAAGAAGTGCCCAAATATTAGGTGCCCAGCTTCCTCCACCTCATCCTTAAAGACTTCCTCCAGCCAAAAATTCGCTCGGCACAATTAATTAGCTCAGCCCAGGATCCATCCAAACTTCCAACTCGAGTTACAAAGGCCTGCCTCTGCCTCTGCTCAAGTCCTGGCAGACGCTCAGGCTCGATTGATTACACTCTATAGCGTTTGGCCAAGGCCTTGGCCACAGATGTTGGATGCTGCTTATTGTGGCGTCTACCTATGTGACAGCAGGAATGTGGCAAGAGTGATGGGACTTTCGAATCAGAATGAAGTGTTTAATCCCTGGCTGGATCAAAACTTGTTCAACGAACTGGGAAATGTGGAAGGGAGTCGAAAACATTTGCCTATTGTCCAAAAAGGAGAGTCTGTCTGATGTGTCTGTGCCATGTCCAGTGTATTTTTGCGTTTGTGCTTCAGTGTGGGTCTGTCTCTATCTTTGTGTACTTGTGTGTATGTGTGTGTATGTGTATCCAGCGTTTAACAACAGGAAGTAGATGGATCCTACCGGCGTCTGCCACCAAGGTTGTGTGTGTGCACGTATACCTGTGTGTTGGGTGAAGTGTTTCAGCACTGAAACAAGGTGCAGTACTACTTGCTGCATCCTGGAAGAGGAACATGTGTCCCTCACAGTGCAAATCCTCTCCACTGCTCAGATTCACCTGATGGTCACTTACAGCCTGATTCATCAAGCTGAAATCGGCTCGCAAAGGGTCAGATGCTGAGAATCTGGCCCTTTGCGAGCGCTATTTTTGCATTTGGGATTCATCATCCCAAATGCAAAAATCGGTAATTGCTAATTCGCTAAATTGCACGGAATTACATTTAAGGAATCTCTATTTGAGATTCCTTAAATGCAATTCATCAACCATTTTTAAATTGCTAATTCGCAATTTCGGGCCGCTATTTACCGAGAGGTCAGACCTCTCGGTAAATAGCAAAAACTTAGAAAAATGCTTTTAAAAGCATTTTTCTAAGTTGCATGTTGCGCACACACATGTCCTTTGGACATGTGTGTGTGCAACACCTGTGTGAAATTTCATTTGAGGGGTGCTACAGGGTTTCCTGTGGACACCCCTGGCACCCTTCAAATCGCAATCTTATTTGCGATTAGCTAATTGCTAATCGCAAATAAGGAATACTCCCCATTCATTCCTATGGGCCTTTTGGCCCATAGGAATGAATGGCGAGTTATTCCTTATTTGCGATTAGCAATTAGCTAATCGCAAATAAGGAATTGTAAGGAATCGCATTTTTATTGCATATTCCTACATGAATCCCGTTTTGCGAGTCCTTAATAGCGATTCGCTATGAATCGCTATTAGGGCCTCGCAAAACGGGAGCATGATGAATCAGGCGGTTAGTCTAGTGCCCTTCTATACCTCGATACAGGTCAGCCTGGATAGAGAGGTACATGCCCAGCAAGATGCTACGCTTACAGATTACTTCTCTAGTGGTTTCTCCATCCCATAACCTCAAAAAATTAAAACTAAAGATGTTTCTCTGAATGAACCTAGAGAGGGCAGAGTGGGAGAAGAAAGGTTAGAGAAATTACATCTGAGAGTCAATTCAGGTTCTCTCTTTTAAAGCCCAACATGGACCCTTTAGATGTGACATCTTATCATCCACTGTCAATGCTCATATGCCGGTTGTCTAATATTGGACCTAGAGAGGGCATTCGATACAGTCGACTGGGGTACAGATTGCAGACTCCAGCACCTCTTTAAACTCTTCTACACGAACCCAATGGCCTGTGTGACGATCGGACGGTACATATCAAACCCTATATAGATAAGCAAAGGCAAGCATCATGGATGCCCACTTTCCCCTATCCTCTTTGCCCTGATGATGGTGTCACTGGCACAGTGGATCAGACAACAGGGGCAGACGTGGAGCATCCCAATCGGTGGTGAAATTTACAGCGTCTCCCTCTATGCAGATTATGTACTTATCTGCATCCAAGACATACATAGTGAGATAGCGGAGGTCAGAGACATCCTAACAGAGTTCTGGGTTACCTCAGGCCTAGAGGTCAATGGGTCTAAGTCATGCCTGTGCCCACTTAGCCCTGGCTGCCCACTGCAACACTTGATGGTGGATATGTACCTGCTTCGTTGGGAAGCACACACTTTCCGATACTTAGCCATTCAGCTATATCACACCACACACAATCTAATTGATGGAATCCTCACAAGAGCTATTGGCTCTCTTCGCCCCCAATTGACATTTCGAACTACACTCTCCCTCACTGTCCAGGGAAGATTATCACTGGCTAAAACGGAGATGTCCTGTGCCTATTAAAGTTTTTCCTTAACCTTCCATTGCACATTCCCCACAGCACTTTCTATGCTGTGGAAAGCATACTAGGGGTGTTCCTCTGGAACAAGGGCAGGTGCTATGTCACACTGCATAAATTACAGATTCCAGTGGAAAAAGGGGGGCTCGGTGTCCCCAACTGTAAACATTATTACTTAGCTGCACAGTTACAGTGGCCCTCTCGCTGGCTAGTAGGATGCCTGCTGGAGGAATTGAGAATGCCCACGGCAGACAGCGCTACACGTGGTGTGCAAAACTTTCCTACCTCATGGCAGAGTGTCCCGTGGGTCTAATTCTCCATACATGCGGCACATGATAGTTTCTGCATGAGCCTGCACCTGATGCCAGGCCTGACACAACACATACCGGAGATCCGTATCAGCTCCATATGACCCTTTCGTAATCTAGTTGGGAGGGAGTTACTAGCGACCCGGGAAGCTGCCAACGTGGACACACTAGGCACCCTATTCCAAAAAGGTGTACTCATGGCATTCACAAAGCTTCAAATGGATTGCGAACTGTCAGCCAGCCATAGTAGGCTAACAGGTAAAATACAATGCCTCTGGCAGATAAACAAAAGCACACCCCTTGAAATACACACTTCATACTATTGACCGTTGATTAATTAACTGGCTCACTCAATCATGAGCATGTGCCTCATGAGACCACTTACTGCCAACAAGACATTAATGAGAGCTGGACATAGGCCGCAAACTGCCCCAGAAAGAGTGGGACAGGGCTTTGGTATACCCCCGCAAACATTCCCATTGTGCCAAACTTCAATACATCCAACAAAACATTCTTCACAGCGCTCATCTCACTCGGGCACGGATGTACAGAATGTATGGCATGAAATCGCATTGTCCCAGATGCCGTGCACCAGACTCAGGCATGACTCACATGTTTTGGAGCTGCCCGATTGTGGCCTCACTAAGGTGGGAAGTTACAGTGGCATTGACTACAATCACAGGTCGCACAGACGTCTGCACTATGGAGAGTAGGGTTCTGGGTTTGTTCAGGAGAATGAAGGCAATGGGCGCTATTAATCAATTTCTCAGTCTGTCGCTGCTCGTAGTTCATAGATCCATAGCCAGGCACTTGAAAGCCAACACACTGCCTAATTTAAAGCACTGGTGTGCACTGATACTTAAATAGGGTAAGGCCGAACCTGTAGCCTTCTGGTATGAGGAGGTCTGTTGTTTGGGCCAGGTACCCAAAGCGGCGGATTGGGATTCACTACTACATGAGTTGGAAAACTTTAAGGAGGATCTACCTGACTAAGAGTTTCTATTCTAGGGATGCAAACTAGTTTCACACCCATAATCAAGTCCCAGGAAAAACATCAGGCCATTTCCTCCCCCACGGTAGAAGACCTTGGTCGCTATTATGAACCCCCACCTGACCAGTTCCAGGCAAACACGTGCCTGTTGCTCCCCCACTGAGCACCTATGGGCACATGGATGGAGAGGTTGCAAAAAAGGCTAGTAAGTGAACACCCTGCTTCTTACACATTCATGGTTGTACAAATGTCTGTTATGACCTAATTTGTTATCATTGTTCATGTATTAGTTTGTAATTAAGGACCCAGAGCTCCTGATGTACTATGCACAATGTCATAATTTGCTGCGACCAATAGAGGAAACAAACTATTATGCTTTTTCATATAATCCTGGATCCATCGGTTTTATACCATATTCATGTGATACCACAATTGTAAAATCAATAAAAATGGAGCAAAAAATAAAATTAAAATAAGAGCAATTCAGACACATATAATTGTGTGTACATTGAGATCGAAGGAGCAGTGGGGGGTCGTGCAGCGTTGTGTGGTGGTGATACAGTTTGTAAATGAAGAGGGACTGGTCTTGTATGGTAACCTCCAATTTACAAATACGGTAACAAGGCAGAATAGAGAGATCTCGATGTTCTTCATGACTCATCTCAACATTTCATCCAATTGTAAATATTTACAAATAACTGTTAACACAGGTCCATTAGCCCCTTAAGTGCTGCTGACGGCCAATGGTCGTCAGCAGCGCTACCTCCCCAGTGCTGCGCACGACCATTGAACGTCCATTCAGCACTAGTTCTAATGGACAGCGCAGCACTGGGGAGGAATGTGTAATAGCAGCTATGAGGTTAAGAGTATCTTTGAAATTGGATTGGTATGACCAAATTGGTGTGCTACAAGGGCTAGTGTAACCCATCAACCAGAACATGACATATATTGCCATTGTTGTATGTAAGACCGAGAGCAGAGGTTCATGTTTAGCATTGACAGATGCACAAAGTGCTAATCCAGGAATAAGAGCTATGATTCCATAAAATAGTCATATAATCTTTAACCCATCACCACATACCTACCACTTACAGGAGACATGAGAGTTTACCCTCTATTGTTCACAAGGTAACTGCACTTGTAAATGTTTGTTTAGTGTTTATCCACTAATTGGCCAGAGGCAGCTGGCAATAAGCTTGCTCCAAAGAAAGTTCTTTTTCCCACTACAGCACGACCATCCGCTCCTTGGTACTCCCAGGAATTTAAAGATCATAAACTGATGTGTAAACGCCTAGAAAGGAACTGGAGGAAATAAAGAATATAATGAATGGGAAAAGAACGAGTATAAACAAGGTCTTGTGCAGTACAAACAGCTACTAATAAAGACAAAATAAGAGATTTATGCCAAACGAATTCACTCTACCAAAAACTCGACCATGTTCTCCTACTATTCCGGCAAACCAGAAACTTTGCAAGGGACTAGTCAAGTTCTTCTTCGATAAAGTTGAGGCTATTTATTACACGTTTACTGATTTAACGACTGACAAGAAAAGAGACCAATTAGTAGGTCATAAGTCAGAAAAATGCCCTTCTCTCACTTTTGATGAATTTGCACCGCTGACCTCTACGGTTATACTCAAGCTCCTAATGACAGCTAAATCTGGATCCCCTTATGACCCGTGCCCAGTGTCTATATTAAAACTAGCACCGAAGCCTTTTACCTTAGCACTGACCTCCTTCATGTATGCAATGTTTGCCGAAGGATACTATCCCAAAGCTTGGAAATGTGCATCTATATTGCCTTTACTAAAAAAGCCGAGTTTGGATCCTAAGGATCCAAACACCTTTAGACCTATTTCAATATTCCCTCTCCCAGCTAATCTGGTAGAGAAAAACATGAATGTGCAACTAAATGTGCAAGAAGCACAAGTGCTGGACCCCACTCAATATGGATTTAGAGAGGGGCACAGCACGGAATCCGCTCTTCTAAAATCTATGGAAGAGATCAGGGCAATCCTAGACCAGTGAGGTAAAGCCGCAGTGATTATGCTTGATCTCTCTGCGTCCTTTGATACGGTCCATCATGATTTATTGATGGACTGGCTGCGAGAGAATGGAGTCCAGTGGACAGCCTGGAAATTGCTTAGAGCCTTTCTGTCTGATTGAATACAAACCGCCTCACTTGGCGAATTTTGTGCCAAACCATTTTCACTGCCATGTGGAGTCCCTCAGGGGGTCATCCATGGGCCCTACCCGCTTTAATATCTCTGTGTCGTCATTGGAACCTCTGATTGAGTCGTTTGGCTTTGGCCTGACTTCATATGCGGACGACACCCAGATTATGTTGTCGCTGCTGCCAGACAGGAAACTGGGAACAGCAAATCGTCTCCATGACTGCATGGCAGCTGTGGGTAATTGGGTGGGCCAAAATTGCCTCAAATTCAACTCTGATAAAACAGAGATTGTTTTGTTTGGGAATTACCCCAACTTCTGGGCCCCTGACTGGTGACTGGATATGCTAGGTCCTCTCCCTACCCCACGAAAGTGATACATCTGGGAGTCTGGATTGATGACAAACTTCCCTTTGGGGACCAAGTGAAGGCAGTTACTTCAATCACATCATTTACTCTTAGATCCTGAAAGTAAATAATGCCGTTCTTGCCAAAAGACAGTCACCAAACAGTTATTACTGCATTACCGAATTTCTATTTTGGAATCGCAAAATGCTATGTATGTCACAATCGCCAAATATTTAGCGATTCCTCAATATTACCTAATAGCGATTTGGTAAATAGTGAATCGCTATTAGGTAATATGACTCCATTCATTCCAATGGGCCTACAAGTCCATAGGAATGAATGGTACTGCCTTTGCTAATTTGCGATTACCAAATTGCTAATCGCAAATTAGCGAATGAAAAGCCAAGGATGCCTGAAGGCCTAAAGCCACCCTGAAGCACCCCCAAAATGTAAATAGTGCACATGTAAGGCGCTAAAAATTACGATTACCTAAATTGCAAATGCCAAAACCTTTCATACACAGGGAAAGGCCATTTTGCATTCACAAATAGCTGAATTTTGCGATTCGCACCATTTGCAACCGCAAAATAGCTTGATACATGTGGCCCAATGTCAGTATTGATAAGAAAAAATCCCTGCTTAGATTTATTCTGGGAACTGAGATTGTAAGAATTTAAATAGGAGTGTGTAAAACCAGCAAAACTGTATTTTTATGTGTAGGAATCCGACTTCAGGGGTGGAAATTTTTTGACATCTCCTGAAATAGAATTCTGAATGGTTACCAAATCATAGTTTGAAAGGGGTGTAGTGTAGATGTCATTTCCAAATTACGAAGCAGTACAATATGTATCATTGGGAGGGAGGGTAGTAAATACTTTATTTGTTGATTAATAAAAATCATTACAATCATGAATAAAACACAATAGTATGTATCAATGGTTTGCAACCAGAATCACAAAACAATTAACACTTACTGACTCCAAGCTGAGATGGTATAATATTTGCAAGAGGGAAGAGGGCCCATTTAGAACCCTTCCTCCTTGGAAATTGTAGACAAACGTTTTTGGGAGCAGGTACCACTAACAAATCTCAGGTAAACATTTTAAAAAGGAAGACATTTTTGGGATGCTTAAAAAAAAATGTTTCGTTATCTAAAAGCAATCACAGCCACGGTGGTCTGCTGATACTTGGATGCCACCATCCCTGTGACTGTGAGCAATCCCAGAAAGTTGCAATTTGTGACCTACTTGACGAATAACAAAGTAAAAACAATACATGTTTTATTTCAGCTACTACTGAGAAGTACATAAAGTTAATTTGGCACAATCTGAAGCAGAATTGAACCGTTTATATGGAAGAATATTTAGTTTTGAGGTAACCATTTTCATGTATTCAGTTTCCCATTCCGTTCCGAGGTTTGAATAATAGTTTCTAAGCGGACTCTTATATACATGATAGGAATATGTCGTGCTTCTACACAGCTAAGCCAGAGGGAAACACTTAATGAATTTGAGTTTTACTACAACTACTTAAACATCACAAAACATGGAAACGTGAACTTATTTAAATCTATAAATAAAGGTTCAGTTACATACTTTTCTACAGGTTCTCTGGAGGAAACGCTAATCTTTTTTCCATGCTGTAGATGTCACCCTTGAGGAGCAGGAAACAGGGTAATTAAATCTTTCTACTAATTTATTTTTTCTCAGTCTTTGACTGCCTGTCACAGCAAGCCCTTTGTAGAAAAAATATGACTTGCTCTAAAGTTCTTCGCCTTGAAAGACGTTATTAGATAAATGAAAACTTACTCTGTCCAAATAAACGCAAAACATAAAACGCACTACTTAGGCACCCGCTTACACTGGTTTGAATGCCTGTTGAAAGGAAACACATCTTTGCAGGTATCATTCAAGCCCCCTTGATGACTCTTCCTTATCATGTGACTCCAAATAAGAGATATGAAAATAGCAAAGAGAACTGGAGATAGCTTCCGATTTGGGACTGGCATTGGATGGATGGAGATGCGTTATTCAGACAAAATATTGAGTTAGAAATGTCGATGCACACAAATATTGAGTTGTAAATATCGTACCACAAAAAAACCGACAGCAAGAATATTGAGGTCAAGAATATCCATTTTAAGGTAAGAAATATCGTTAAAAAAATATAGAAGGCATAAATATTGTTTAAAAAAATATAGTTGTTTAAAATATTGATTTTTTTAAT
This sequence comes from Lissotriton vulgaris, assembly GCF_964263255.1. Classification (NCBI taxonomy): domain Eukaryota; kingdom Metazoa; phylum Chordata; class Amphibia; order Caudata; family Salamandridae; genus Lissotriton; species Lissotriton vulgaris. The sequence goes on from NC_141695.1 coordinate 746,674,333, forward strand.
TTGTGGTATGTATTTAGTGTATATTTTAAATGTATGTGATTTTTTTATAAGTGTTGTTTATGTTTTTTAATATATGTGTTAACATTTTAGTAGTTATCCATTTTATTTTAATTATATTTTGTATTTGTCAGTTCCATAACAGGCTGTGGGTTTATAGAGAAATAGGGTAGGAAGTAATTTAATTATAATAAATTAATGAATATTTTGTATTTATTACTAAATATTACTAAATATTCAATTGAGATTTTATAGTGTTAATTGTGGGAAAGTGTATTATTAATGAATTATTAATTGGTTGTTAATTAATAGTAATTGATTGGTAATTAATTATGGCAATTGTGATTTTTTTTGGGTGCTGGTTTTGCAGTTTATAGGGTTAAAGGGTCGGAAGTAATTCATTTATAATTAATTAAAATTAGGGCCCGATTCCGATTTCGTTCGGAAAGCATTGCAACTGAATTGGTTCCGGAATGCTTTCTGGATGACTTGGTTTGGAGGAGTGCGAGCGAGCGAGTACAATGCATCCAGATGATTCCAATTACAATTCGGTCGGGCTCCTTTTGACTTCAATGGGAGCCTGTGTTCTGAAAGCAAACACAGTCTCAAATGAAAAAGGGGTAGTTGGGGATGAGTGTGCACCCTGTGGCGGGCACACCATGGCGCCTGCCACACTGTGCATGGTTGGGAAGAGGGGACACATGGGTACCCCAACTGACCCAATTTGGAGGTCCCCGGATGAAGGGGGGCTTGCTACTGGCCCCCAAAGACTAATTCCGACAGCCGATTCATTCCGGTGGCTCTCCTAATCTTTCATTGTACTCACTCGTTCGGAAACCAAGTCCATAGAGCTGCACAAATCAGATCTGAAAGGCTCGTCCTGTCAGAATGCCTTCAGGAACCAATTTAGTCAGTGCTAATGGCTTCCAGGCATCATACTTGGTCGTTTGGAAATGGGAACAAGTTGGTCAGAAACAAGGGCTCCGGATCAGATTCGCCAAACCGAATCCGATTCGGAGCCCTTCCGAACGACATCGAGATCGAGCCCTAAGTTGGTAATTAATATTAATCAATTATTTGAAAATTAAATATGGAAATTTAGTAATTAAGGTTAGGTATGGTTGTGGGGTTTATAGGGGTAAAGGGTAGGTGTGGGTAGTGGGGATCTTGGGGTAGAGGGTGGGAAGTAATTTATGTTTAATTAATTAATAATTAGTTGCTCATTAATATGAATAAATTAATTAATTGATAATTAATTAGGGTAATTGTTTATTTTTGTGTGTGTGGCTTATGGTTTTATGGGGCAAAGGGTGGGGAGTAAATTCATTTTACTTAATTTATAATTAGTTGTTAAATACTATTAGTTTTTAAATAGAAAATACATTTTAATCATGTAATACATTGTTTACAGATCAATTTCAGCTGTGGTTTGTGGGGATTACAGCGGTAGGGTGGAAGTTAATACATTTTTAGAAGTTTTCATATTTTTTTTAATTAGTAATATTTCTTCAATTGATAATTAATTATGTTAATTATGGAAGTACATTTAAAAATGTGGGTTGTGAATTGTGTGATGTTACAGGGTTTCTAATAATGTTAAATAAAAAATATTTATTTGTTTTGGAATTTATATTTTTGTATTTAGTGTACTATTTGTAGGTATTTGTCATATATATTTAACATTATAATATGTTTTTTACATTTTAAATATTAAATGTATTTGTAGTTTAATTTTTAACATATTTATATATATTTTGTACTTATTTTATTTTTAAAATATTTTTGTTGTTGTTGATATTTTGTTTGTTTTTAATTTCAAACTGACTGGAGTGGGAATACAAATTTTTCCCCCTCTGCAATCCAACACTTTCCCTACTGTTGCATTAACTGGAGTGGGAAAAGTAGATTGTAACCCTCCGCTATCAAACACTTTCACTACTGTTGCACTCACTAGCGTGGTAATAGTAATTTTTACCTCGCTGGGATCCAACACTTTCCCTACTGTTGCACTCATTTGAGTGGGAATAGTAATCTTTACCCCTCTGCTATCCAATATTTTCCCTACTGTTGCACTCATTGGAGTGGGAATAGTAATTTTTACCCCTCCGCTATCCAACACTTTCCCTACTGTTGCACTAACTGGAGTGGGAATAGACATTTTTACCCTTCTGCGATCCAACACTTTCCCTACTGTTGCATTGACTGGAGTGGGAATAGTACATTTTATAGTAATCTTTACCCCCGCTATCAAACACTTTCCCTACTGTATCACTCGTTGGAGTGGGAATAGTAATGTTTACCCATCCGCTAACCAAGAGTTTCCCTACTGTTGCACTGGCTGTAGTGAGAAATGTAAGGTTAAAGATTTTTAAATAGTTTAATGTTTAAATTTATAATAAAAAATGTTTTAATAGATTTTATGTGATTGGTATATGTATATATATATATATATATTTATTTGTTACATTTTTATACAATTTTAAATTATTAAATAAGTCAAAATTAATAGTTTATTAACTATTTTAAAGTAACAAAAAATAATATATATATATATATATATATATAATATTTATTATATATGTGTGTTTACCTTTTTAATTAAGTTTATTTGTAACATTTGTTAAAATGTATATTAAATCTAATCTATTTTTTTCTAATTTATTTGTATAATTCAATATATTTAATATGTATTCTTTTATTTTATATATATATATATATATATATATATATAGTTAGGAAATAGCATTTAAAAAGCCTTAGAAATTCACTTAAAAAAACATAGGTTTCAGGGACGTTTAGTTAATTGAACATTTGAATCATATAAAACCATACAAATTTGCCTGTTATAGTTAGTTGAGCTAATTATAACTAGCGCGCCTGCAATGCACTGGTGATGACTTCACATATTACATCACTCATGACATGATCAGTGACATCACTGATGACATCCCACATGACAACTCAAATGACATCACTGATGACATCATCCACCTGAAAATCTGATGCATATACTGATTGCCCTGCACGGACAATATACTTAATTGTTTACTTAAGAAGCTGAGGTGCAGAACCTTGGTCAGCCGCATTTTGGGTTTTCCCATTGTGACCTTGGATGGATTCTAGTTACTGGTGAGGTGACGAAGAGGAGCTGATATGGTCCTGAGCTGTGGGGCTTGTCCGGGAACAGTGGAGTTGTTGGGGAAGTCCTAGGGCATGTCTCCACAGAAAGGAGGGAGATGCTCAGACATGAGCCATGCAACGCTTTGGAGAGCAGGTAGTTTTGCTGGCCACATTTTAGGACCAAACCCTACAACTGGAAGGGGGTCAGGCGTTGTTGCACCAGCGGCAGTGCGTACCGGTTCGTCCCACTAATCGCATCCTATGGTGAGTGAAGGGGAGGAGAACTCTCACACATTGCCCACTGACAGCCATGGGAAAGAGACCAAGAAGCACGATTCAAACACCCCTGCTCCAGCAGCAATGACAAACCTGAGCGGGCAGTTAACTGGGCCTTTGCTGCCCACTCAGGAGGGTGCCCAGGACCATTTCATACTCTGTGATATCATGCAGGCTATCACTGCATCTTGAGAAGTGCTTGAAGCGATGATGTATGCCATAGAGACTGACCTGAACCTCTTAATGGACTATCACTGGTGCCTTGCAGAGAAGGTCATGATGACCGAGCGGACCTGGCTAATGTACCCCAGAGATCACCACACTGAGGAATAGGCTGTCAGCTATGGAGGACGAGGTCAGAACATTAGAATTACATCCTGAGGACAGTGAAAACAGATCCCTTAGGAATAACGTATGAGTTATTGGCACACATGGAGAGCGACAACATGTTGGGCTATTTGGAGAAATGGCTGAGAGAAGAGTTAGCGGTGGAGGGACTCTCCTCATTTTACACCCTAGAGAGAGCACACAGGTTGCCGGCCGGCCGGCCGGCCCAGATCAGGAGTGCAGCCGCGCCTGATAGTGGCCAGGCTCCTCTATTATAGAGATCGCGATCACACACTAACACAGGCCAGGCTGCGGGGAAACCTTCAAGTAAATAATGGCAAGGTCATGATTTTCCCAGACTTAACTAGGTGTGTGCAAAAGCAGCTTTCCACTGTTCTGGTGGTCAAGCGCCGCCTCCAACAACTGTGAACACCCCCTTTGCAATGTTATTCCTAGCAATGTTGTGGGTCGTCACGCCTGATGTTTTGCAGTTCTTCCAAATCCCAGAGGAAGTGTGGGATTGGATTGAGTCAAGGCCGCGGGGTGATCTGAATGGATGCCTCCCACAGCACACCCCAGACAATGGAAGCTCAAGTCAAAAGGGGCTCCATTGGGACCGGGGGCCCAATGTGAACGGTGTTGAGTGATCAGGGTCATGGCAGAAATAAGCAAAAAAATGGAACAAGCCCACGGTCCTCTCTGAGCTAACAGGGCAACCTGAACTCTGACTGTACCAAGGAAACCAGAGCAGCAGAAGATAAAGACACAGACCTGCCTAAGATTACCCCTGGCTTGGCAGGTAACATTGTATAATGGGTGGATCAGGGATTCCATGCCAGTAAGAACATTGGGAGGAGGTTGAACGGATTACCCATTGGCATATCATTTCACTTGGGGTCTCAGGTCATGATTCAGGGGTATACTTATTATCATATCCTGTTTGGGATGGGGGCGTAGAACCATTAGGTTCTGTACAGGTTCTGCTCACTTTTGTTTACCCCTTGTTGTGGTTTTGTGGGTGCACCCACAAGTGGTTGCAGGTTGGTAACCTGTTTAGATGGGGGACTTAGTTTTACCTGTCCTGGAGAGTGGGAGTTGGGGTTGTTGTAGCTTGTTTAGGGTTTAAGGTATGCCTGGCTAGCAGGGATCTCTACATTTGCACCACAGAGAGACAGTGATTGTGTGGTACTGTGTGCTGCCAGTAATTGGTTTCAGTCTGCCAGAAGTGACTCATTGTGCACACCGTAACGCATAAGCTTATCTCATGGAATGTCAAGGGGATGAAAACCTTGTAATGTAATGTAATGTAAAAAGTGCTTATATAGCGCTGCGTACACTGGATAGGTTTCTTGGTGCTTCGAAAGGGCAGGGCTCTGTCTGTAAGAGGTGGTATGCTTGTGAAAAAAGCCAGGTTTTCAGCTGTTTTCTGAACTGGAAGTGATCATTTGTTGTCCATATTGGCAGAGGGATTTTGTTCCACTTTTGAGGTGCAAGGGTGGAAAACCGCAGTCCCCCGTGTTTGGCGCGCTTAAACTTAGGGATGGTCAATAGATATTGACTAGAAGATCGGAGATTGCGGGACGGAGTGTATTTCCTGATCTTATTGGAAATAGACTTGGGGCCTCCTCCATGGAGCGCCTTGTGAACAATGCAGGCCAGCTGAAAAGCACTACGTTGACTCACCGGGAGCCAATGGAGTTGTCTCAGCATTGGTTTCACATGCTGGCGCGCAGGAAGTTGGAGAAGAAGTCTGGCCGCATGATTCTGAATCAGCTGCAAGCGCTGGACTTGATAGGCTGGAATTCCAGCATAAAGAGAATTGGCATAGTCCAGTAGGGAAATGATGAGCACCATAACGACCAAAGTTAGTGCTTCCCTTGAGAGGAATCTTCTTATTTTCTTTATTTTCCGTAGAAGGAAAAAACAGGTCGACACTACGGAGCTAATCTGAGGAGTCATTGATAAGTCGTTGCTTATCGTTATCCGCAGACTTTTCACTTTAAGTACCGGGACTGGCTAGGAGCTCAAAGATGTTGGCCAAAAGTTGGTGTTCCAAGCATTGAGGGTGCCTCCTGTCAGTATGAGCTCCGTTTTCCCAGGGTTCAGCTTGAGTTGGTTGGCACTCATCTAGTTGCTGATGTATGTGATAAAAAACTTCAAGTTGGACTCTGAAGAGCTAGTGGATTGTACGTTGAAGATTAGTTGGAGGTCGTCTGCATAGTTGAAGACCAGAACCTCCATTTCCTTCAATGCGAGGATCAAAGGCTGCAGATACAGATTAAATACCATGTCTAAATGGCATAAGGAGTTTGCGTATCTTAACAGAATGGGGGTGCAGATAGCACTACTACAGGAAACATACCTCATCACTAAGGAGGTGGCAGCATAGAGGGAACACGCTTACTATACTGACTACTCTGAACATTGCTGTTTTACCCACCAGTTTGCTGTATTGCTGGTTGCGGAGGATAGAAAGGAACCACACTTCCCTGCATTCCTTGTGGGGTGCACGCCGTCGACAATGATATGAGCGACAGGAGGTGCTCAACTAACGCGAGGGAGCATCTGAACATTGTTGTTTTGTCCACCAGTTTGCTGAACTGCTGAGTGCCGGTTGCGTGGGATAGAAAGAAACCACACATGGGAGAGACAACCCTCTCTCCCAACGTAAGCTTTACACCCGCAGGAGAACAATACAAAGTCGCGGAGCTTCTAGCTCACGAGGCCCAATTGTAAGGGGCAAAGGGCGCGAAACTGGATTGCTAACGGGGGCGCCAGAGAATCCAACGGAAACATTTGTTAAGCCAGACAAAGGTGCGCCAGGGAGTTTCGAATGCTTAATGGAACTTTTCGCTGCACCAGTGTCCAACAGAAAAGGCTCAACGACGCCCGATGTAGCAACTGCGATGTAAGGCCCTCTCTGATCAACCGGAACTGATACCACTCCCTCTCCTTGTCTATGGCTGTCCTAGTAATTACTGTCGTCAGTTCCCTGATCGACGTAATAATCGTCTACATTGTACTGCGCAGATCGCCCTTGCGACGATCCACGTTGATCAAAACAATTATCGGAATTTGATGAGTTATCTGAGCGATCGTTCTGAGATCCACGACCTCTACCACGTGGTGTCTGCTGTGAACCACCACGACCTCCTCTAGATGAGTTACCACTATTACGTTCATTTAAAACAGGACAATTGAATTTAATGTGACCCTCTTGTCTACAATAAGCACATTGATTGTACCCTAACGAGGATCTTTGGGAAGAGGAGTCATTACGAGATTGTGATCTGTTAGATTGCGGCTGCGATCTATTTTGTTGGGATGCATTCTGATTTGAACGCGGAGGATACGCTTGTTGCAGCAACACTTTAGTTTTTAGCTCTTTCGTCTTTTTATCAGCACGGTCGCTCTCTTCTTTCTCCCTATTCTCATAATATTGTGCCGTAGCCAATATCTGAGCTGAAGTAGAAACGGCCCATGCACTTTCTGAATTTTTTAATTTATTGCTCAAATCGGGCAATAAGTTCGAAACAAATTTATCAACAAACAACCTTTGACCACCCTCAGTGCTCATATCCTGACCACTATGGTCGATGAATGCCTCCTCGAACCTCGTAAAGAAGTCGGAGACACTCTCGTCCTTTTTCTGCTTACAAGCTGACAATTTGTCCCAATTTACCCTCATAGCTGGCATAAGAGTTTTCATTAGCGTTATTATTCTTTGAGGGAGAGCAGTAATCATCTGCTCGGGTTTAGCCCCACCAGTTTGTAAAGCATCCGACGCTACGATGGCAGCCCAATCACCACCTAGTTCATTGGGATGATTTCCCTGACGAATCTTAGCCCATACCGGTTGCGGTACAACATTGCCAAACAGCATGTCAATATCGGCAAGATTCATTATCGTAGCATCTACAAGCTGCGATAATTCCTTATAATACCCTGCAGGATTTTTGCGAGGGTCAGGCAAAGATTGCTTCACCTGCAACACTTCCGAGCGTTTCCATGGGAGATGAATCCATACTCTCTGGAAATGCGGCGGAACAATAGGAATAGCAGTAGCATCACCTGGCATCCACACTGGTGGAACTTCGCGCATAGGAAATTGACCAGACTCATCTGGCTGTCTTTCAATATCCTCAACAAACAAGGCTTGGGGTATAGGAGTGGGACGAAAAGATAGCAACCGTTCAACAGCACGTCGAACATTGGTATCCACTATCAGTCCAGCCGAAAACTGAAGCTGCAAATCAGACAACGCGGTCAGCACCTCGTCAGGTGCGTCGGCCGATATCTGATCGCGAAGGACCTTACACATTTCCTCGAACACAAATCACTGGGTTGGTATATTGAACTGACAAAACGTGTCGAGTACAATACGAGGTGGATTTCTAAGGGGGTGCGTCATCCAACCCATCGCCATATTATATAGCGAAGCACGTTCCCTATTACCTGGAAGCTGGCTACGTCTCTGAGGACCATCTGAACCAGCGGACCCAAGAACAGGTCCGAGCGAATGAAAGAAACTAGCCGCAAGAGGAGAATTACGACTACGAGTAGAGGGAGAAGTATAGGACACAGGACTAACAAGTGAAGGAGTAGAGACAGAAACAGCAGCAGGGGTTAATAAAGCAGGAGCAGTAGCGTGAGCAGGAGTATGTGGAAGCGGAGGAGCAGTAGGGATAGCGACAGACGAAGGAGCAGGAACAGTTGGAAGAACGGGTGCAGGTTGAGGAACAGGCATAGGAAGAATAGGTGCAGGAACAGGTACAGGGGGAATCACAGGGGCTGTGGTACCCTGTACGTACGGAGGTGGCGATTTCATAAGGTAGGACATTAATGGATCCTCAACTGACTCATCCTTCTTTACCGACTCCGTAGGCAAAGCAGGATAGCATTTATCTATAGTCATACGCTGTAATCTGTCAAACACTTCCTTTTCCCTAACCTCCTTATCATGCTGAAACTGCTCTGCTTTCTTTACAATGGTACCAGCACTATCTCTCTGATTTCGCTTAGTCTGTCTGATGTCTTTCTGTCGGGCTTCTTTACGCCACAACCGAAAGGCATCAAACATGGCCGGCCGTGACTTTTTCGCGAACAATTTAACCTCTAGATTATCTAAGATCGGGGCCTCGAAGCTAACATGTGGTGGCCAGCGAAGGTCACCGTCCTTCTTCGTGTATTTGATCCAATATTCATTAAAAGTAATGGGGCCTAGCCCATGTTTACTGTACAGTTCATAAGTCGGAGTTCCAACCGGAGGTATCGGACACGAGTCCTCCAGTCGGGAATCCACACCACAGGGTCTGAAACAACTGAACAAAGTACTACGACCAGGCATCTTGCACACTAGCCGAGTTTCACAAACTTCAAGGGTTACGGGATTTACCAAGTCCCAGCAAAGAACAAAACCCTCGGTTTTTGGCGGCTGCAGTCGTCAAATAACACAACAAAGTACGCCAGCAAAGTGTCACCGACAAAAACACTCACACAGCGTCAACAACAAAAACACTCGCTAAAGTGTCAACAACCAAGAATTCTGGGAGCGACCCACAAATACTTAACTCAAAGATCGATGGCGTCTCCAGGAAGGCCCGTCAATTGTCTCGCTATACCAAGGTCTACGCCAGGCGCCAAAACAGGTCTACAGTCAGGGCAGCAGTCCGTCGCAGCCGTCAGGAAGCGGGAATCTTCGCGGGAAAAATCTTCGGGCCACTTATTTCGACAACAGGATCGATGAAGTGGAGTGCACCTTCCCTCGGAGATTTCACACGAAGTTCCTCACGATCGTCGGGCTTGGACCGGTACCACTCATGCAGCCCCACGTTGGGCGCCAACTGAAGGACTGGGTTCTTTAAGACCCAGCGGTGCCAGGGCACAACACCTGAAACCTTCGTGGGTAACCTGCTCCGGCGTACGAATGACAGAGACACGGGACACTTCCTTTGGCGTCAAAGATTCAAGGTTTATTTACTGCAGGGAACACAGAAGTCACGACAAGTACAACACGTGCAACTTGGGGAGACTGCTTCAAATTGGTTCTGTGGATCGCTCCTTTTATACAGTTTTTACCCATAGGACAACATGGTACACAAAAGTTTACAACCCGGTTCCCATAATTAGCTCCCAGAGGGGTCGCTTTGGTCACTTTGATACACATAAGGTCCGGAACATAAGTGCGGAAACATTTGGCGGTTCCCAACTGAAAAAACCCATCTTCCCAACATTAGTGCATTCCAATCGGCAGTAAAACAGATCGAAATAGGAACAAAGACAGGTGCAGAGGAAGACGGAGACAGTGGGGAGATCGGAAAGGGTGTAAAAGGGGAGGTATCGGGAAACACGAGATACAGGCATCAAAGGGACGTGCCTAATGAGATGCACGGCTGAGACAATAAGTCCGTGCGGCAAGATGAGCCTCGAGCGGGGCCATCCGCCTTACAGTATCATCCCCCTCATCATAAAGACACTTACAAAGAACATGTGTCTTCCGCAAATATCTTGAGAGTCCCAGGGTCGCGAAGCGGACATCGTCCGTTCGCTGGCTACTTGAGGGCAAGAGACAAAATGGATGCCGTATCTAAGATGGAACCCGTGGGTACAGATGAAAAACCCACATAACAAACGAACGGTTTAAGTTAGCACAGCGAAACTGCGCCTACTTACTAAACTCGTCGTTTGCGGTTCATAGATACCTGACTCGACCATATTCGTGCGAGTCGAAACATCACTCACAATTGTCACGGAACCTCACTGGGTTCCGTCGTGTTTTCCACTGAAAATGTACACAACGGATGCGACATAAGGGCCGAAAGCTGACGTTCCCTTATAAATTACAATAGGCTATATGCCTTACCTCCTCCACTAATAGATGCCGGAACCGGATACCTGACAAATAGGGATATTGACATTTGGGACTAAACCAACCCTTGATTCATTTGAGTTTACACCACATAGGAGGTTGTTCTGGGTGGCAGTAACCTATCATGAGCATCTTATTTGACAAAAATAGAATCCGATTCATCGGAAATATATTGGCCCTGAAGAAGTCCTTAGGTCTGCAATCTCTGTTAGACGCCTTTTCAAACTTTATGTCGGAACGAGACTTATGAATTAATAACTCGAAATCCTACATAACGGAGGTGGGGACTCGCCCTAAAAGAAGTTTTCAATTTACAGTAGGCCCCGCCAAAGTCAACCGCACTAAAAATAATTCTTACCTAGGGGTGTTATTGGGCGACCGAATAAAATGGGGGCCATTAATCCATAGGAAAAAAGGGGACCTGGCCCGGGTGAATACAGCTATTTTCAACTTTGCTTCTAAGCTAGGTAAGAGACCAATTGCAGCTTTGTTGAAAGTTTACCAAGCAAAAAGTGTAGCTATAGCCAGTTACAGAAGCAAAATTTGGGGGCATAACTCAGCAGATTCATTACAGGTGGTAGAGAACACTTTTTTGAAGCGCCTGCTGTGTGTCCCGCATGGTCTGTCTAACTTGGTGGTCCACGAGGAACTGGGGGTGCCTTATTTAAGAGACATCCTGACACTGCGCCATCTTGTGTTTTGACTAAAGTGTGGGATGAATAAAGAATTAACTCTTAGTCCCCTGATCTTAAAAGAGTGAATGTCCCTCGATAACGCATCCCGAATACCGTGGCTTAAATATATCAAATATTTACAACAAGGGGTGGTGAGGGACAGAGTCTCTGAATTAAGCAGAAAGCTCTCACCCAGTCAAGAGATCAGGGCTGGATCCAACACCGTTTTTTAGCTCACTGCACCATCCCAGTTTCAGAACCTGGCTGTATGCAAATTAGTCTGTTCCTGTCCCAGTGCATGATGGGAACAGGGCAAACCAAACTACAAAAGCCAATTCTTACACTGGGAAGGAAACAAGCTCCCAGGGACCGGTTTCTGGCATTACAGCCGTCTTCGGCCCGGTTTGCTTGAATCCTGATGGTGCAATGAGCAAGGGTCTCACATCTGAGAATACCCTTCCACGCTTAGGGTGGACAAAAATATTTACAACAAGGGGTGGTGAGGGACAGAGTCTCTGAATTAAGCAGAAAGCTCTCACCCAGTCAAGAGATCAGGGCTGGATCCAACACCGTTTTTTAGCTCACTGCACCATCCCAGTTTCAGAACCTGGCTGTATGCAAATTAGTCTGTTCCTGTCCCAGTGCATGATGGGAACAGGGCAAACCAAACTACAAAAGCCAATTCTTACACTGGGAAGGAAACAAGCTCCCAGGGACCGGTTTCTGGCATTACAGCCGTCTTCAGCCCGGTTTGCTTGAATCCTGATGGTGCAATGAGCAAGGGTCTCACATCTGAGAATACCCTTCCACGCTTAGGGTGGACAAAAATATTTACAACAAGGGGTGGTGAGGGACAGAGTCTCTGAATTAAGCAGAAAGCTCTCACCCAGTCAAGAGATCAGGGCTGGATCCAACACCGTTTTTTAGCTCACTGCACCATCCCAGTTTCAGAACCTGGCTGTATGCAAATTAGTCTGTTCCTGTCCCAGTGCATGATGGGAACAGGGCAAACCAAACTACAAAAGCCAATTCTTACACTGGGAAGGAAACAAGCTCCCAGGGACCGGTTTCTGGCATTATAGCCGTCTTCGGCCCGGTTTGCTTGAATCCTGATGGTGCAATGAGCAAGGGTCTCACATCTGAGAATACCCTTCCACGCTTAGGGTGGACAAAAATATTTACAACAAGGGGTGGTGAGGGACAGAGTCTCTGAATTAAGCAGAAAGCTCTCACCCAGTCAAGAGATCAGGGCTGGATCCAACACCGTTTTTTAGCTCACTGCACCATCCCAGTTTCAGAACCTGGCTGTATGCAAATTAGTCTGTTCCTGTCCCAGTGCATGATGGGAACAGGGCAAACCAAACTACAAAAGCCAATTCTTACACTGGGAAGGAAACAAGCTCCCAGGGACCGGTTTCTGGCATTACAGCCGTCTTCGGCCCGGTTTGCTTGAATCCTGATGGTGCAATGAGCAAGAGCATAAATAACGGTGATGGATCAAGCCCTGATCTTTGGACTGGGTAAGAGTGGTCTGTTTAACTCAGACACTCTGTTCATCACCACCCCCTTTTTGTAAATCGTTAAATATATCAAAAGCAGCTTTGAAGAGTTAGGGTATGCTGATCAATACTCCAATCCCGAAATGATTACAAACAAGCATTTACAATGCAACAGTCTCGCCTTTGCAGAAGTTAGAGCTGTTGGCATTGTAAATGACAAATATTTCTCTATGTGTTGTATTTGAAAACAGATAAATATATGGCATTGCCATTTACAATGACAATAGATTAATCTCTCGCAAATGTGAGTAGTGAATAGTTGTAGTAGAGTTAGTAGTAGATAGAGCGAGTAGTATAGTGATGTGAGAGTAGAGAGTAGTAGAGAGTGAGTAGTAGAGAGTGTGTAGTAGAGAGTAAGTGGTAGAGTAGTGGGAGTAGTGGTGAGTAGAGTAGTAGAGAGTAGTAGAGTAAGTAGTATAGAGTTAGTAGAGTTGTAGATAGTGAGTAGTAGATAGTAGAGAGTGATTAGTAGAGTGTGAGTAGAGTAGACAGTAGTAGAAAGTGAGTAGTAGAGTAAGTAGGAGAGAGTGAATAGTTGAGTGAGTAATAGTGAGTAGTAGAGTGATTAGTAGAGAGCGCATAGTAGAGGAGTAGAGAGTGTGTAGTAGAATATTATAGTTAGTACTAGAGAGTAATAAAGTTATTAATAAAGAGTAGTAGTGAGTAGTAGAGTTGTATAGTACTGTAGTCAGTATAGTGAATAGTAGAGTGTGAGTAGAGAGTAATAGAGTGAGTAGTAGATTGAGTAGGGAGTATTAGAGAGTTGTAGAGTAAGAAGTACAGTACTAGACGGAGTAGTAGAGAGAGTATTAGAGAGTTAGTAAAGAGTGAGTAGTAAAGTGTGAGTAGTAATGTGTGAGTAGTAAAGCCCGAGTAGTAAAGAGTGAGTAGTGGAGTGAGTAGTAGAGGATTAGCGAGTAGTCGAGTAGTAGAGAGTAGTAGTGAGTATAGCAGTAGAACGAGTAGTATAGAGTTAGTAGAGTTGTAGATAGTGAGTAGTAGATAGTAGAGTGATTAATAGTGTGAGTAGAGTAGTAGAAAGTGATTAGTAGAGTAAGTTGTAGAGAGTGAGCAGTAGAGTGAGTAATAGTGAGTTGTAGTAGAGTTAGTAGTAGATATAGAGAGAGAGTAGTATAGTGATTGGAGAGTAGCAGAGAGTGAGTAGTAGAGAATGAGTAGTAGAGTAGTAGAGAGTAGTAGAGCGAGTAGTATAGAGTTAGTAGAGTTGTAGATAGTGAGTAGTAGATAGTAGAACGTGATTAGTAGAGTGTGAGTAGAGTAGAGAGTAGTAGAAAGTGAGTAGTGGAGTAAGTAGTAGAGAGTGAGTAGTAGAGTGAGTAATAGTGAGTAGTAGTGTGATTAGTAAAGAGATCGTAGTAGAGGAGTAGAGAGTGTGTTGTAGACTATTAGAGATAGTAATAGAGAGTAATAGAGGTATTAATAGAGAGTGAGTAATAGTGAGTAGTAGAGAGTTGTAGAGTACTATAGTGAGTAGTGAGTATAGTGATTAGTAGAGTGTGAGTAGATAGTAGTAGAGTGAGAAGTAGAGTAGCAGAGAGTGAGTAGTAGAGTGAGTAGGGAGCATTAGAGAGTTGTAGAGTAAGTAGTAGAGTACTAGAGGGAGTAGTAGAGAGAGTAGTAGAGAGAGTATTAGAGACTGAGTAGTAAAGAGTGAGTAGTAAAGAGCAAGTAGTAAAGTGCTAGTAGTAAAGTGTGAGTAGTAAAGTTCAAGTAGTAGAGCGTGAGTAGTAAAGAGAAAGTAGTAAAGAGTGAGCAGTGGAGTGAGTAGTAAAGAGTGCATAGTAGAGTGCGTAATAGAGAGTGTGTAGTATTAGAGTGAGTACTAGAGAGTAGTCGAGATTGAGTAGTAGAGTGAGTAGGGAGTATTAAACAGTTGTAGAGTAAGTAGTAGAGTAGTAGAGTGAGTAAGAGTGAGTAGTAGAGAGTGAGTAGTAGAGAGTGAGTAGTAGAGAGAGCGCCATAGAGTATTAGAGTGAGTACTAGAGAGTAATAGAGTTAAATAGAGTGAGTAGTAGAGAATTGTAGAGAGTACTACAGTGAGTAGTAGTGAGTATTGTGAGTAGTAGAGAGTGAGTAGAGAGTAGTAGAGTGAGTATAGAGAGTAGTCGAGATTGAGTAGTAGAGTGACTAGGGAGTATTAGAGAGTGGTAGAGTAAGTAGTAGAGTAGTAGAGTGAGTAGAGAAAGTATTAGAGAGTAGTAAAGTGAGTAGTATTGAGTGAGTAGTAGAGAGTAGTAGAGTTGAGTAGTAGAGAGTGAGTAGTAGAGGGTAGAGAGTAGCAGAGAGTGTGTAGTAGAGTAATAGATAGTGAGTAGTAGAAAGTAGTAGAGAGTGAGTAGTAAAGAGTAGAGAGTGAGTAGTAGAGAGTGAGTAGTAGATTGTAGAGAGCGGGTAGTAGAGCATAGTAGAGTAGTAGAGAGTAGTAGAGTAGAGTAGTGGAGGGTGGAGGGTAGGGTGAGGGTGGAGTTTTATGAGGAGGGTGGAGTTGGAGGGTGGAGTTGGAGGCTGGAGTTGGAGGCTGGAGTTGGAGGCTGGAGTTGGAGTTGGAGTTGGAGGGGGGAGTTGGAGTTGGAGGAGGAAATTGGAGGGGGGAGTTGGAGTTGGAGGGTGGAGTTAGAGTTGGAGTTGTAGGGTGGAGTTGTAGGGTGGAGTTTGAGTTAGAGGGTGGAGTTTGAGTTGGAGGGTGGAGTTGGAGGGTGGAGTTGCAGTTGGAGGGTGGAGTTGGTGGGTGGAGTTGGAGGGTGGAGTGGGAGTTGGAGGGTGGAATTGGAGTTGGAGGGCGGGGTTAGAGTTGGAAAGTGGAGTTGGAGTTGGAGGGTGGAGTTGGAGTTGGAGGGTGGAGTTAGAGTTGGAGGGTGGGGTTAGAGTTGGAGAGTGGAGTTAGCATTGGTGGGTGGAGTTGGAGTTGGAGGGTGGAGTTTGAGTTGGGGGGGTGGATTTAGAGATGAAGAGTGGAGTTGGAGTTGGAGTGTGGAGTTGGATGCTGGAGTTGTAGGGTGGAGTTGTAGGGTGTAGTTTGAGTTGGTGGGTGGAGTTTGAGTTGGAGGGTGGGTCTGGAGGGTGGAGTTGGAGTTGGAGGGTTGAGTTGGAAGATATAGTTTGAGTTGGAGGGTGGAGTTGGAGGGTGGAGTTGAAGTTGGTGGTTGGAGTTGGAGGGTGGAGTTCTAGTTGGAGGGTGGGGGTGGAGTTAGAGTTTGGAGTTGGAGTTGGAGGGTGGAGTTGGAGTTTGAGTTGGAGGGTGGAGTTGGAGGGTGGAGTTGGAGTTTGAGTTGGATGGTGAAGTTGGAGGGTGGAGTTGGAGTTTGAGTTGGAGGGTAGAGTTGGAGAGTGGAGTTGGAGGGTGGTGTTGGAGGGTGGAGTTGGAGTTGGAGGGTGAAGTTGCAGGGTGGAGTTTGAGTTGGAGGGTGGAGTTTGAGTTGGAGGTAGGAGTTGGAGGGTGGAGTTGGAGGGTACAGTTTGAGGTAGAGGGTGGAGTTGGTGTTGGAGGGTGGAGTTGGAGGGTGGAGTTGAAGGGTGGAGTTTGAGTTGGAGGTTGGAGTTTGAGTTGGAGGGTGGAGTTGCAGGCTGGAGTGGGAGGGTGGAGTTTGAGTTGGAGGGTGGAGTTGGAGTTGGAGGGTGGAGTTGGAGGGTGGAGTTGGAGGGTAGAGTTGAAGGGTGGAGTTGGAGGGTTGAGTTGAAGGGTGGAGTTTGATTTGGAGGGTGGAGTTTGAGTTGGAGGGTGGAGTCAGGGCCGGACTGGTTCCCGGGCAGTTGTGTGTGCTGCCAAGCTGGGGGCTAATTTCTCTGTGGTGGGGGCTTATTTTGTTGATGGGGACCTGCGTGCGCATTGAAATAAAAAAAGCAAAACGAATTTCGTTTTTCACACGCAGGTCCCTATCAACGAAAACAGCCCCCAGCTCGGCAGCACATACAACTGCCCGGTAGCCAGTCCGGCCCTGCGTGGAGTTGGAGTTGGAGTTGGTGGATGGAGGGTTGAGTTGGAGTTGGAGGGTGGAGTTGGAGGGTGAAGTTGGAGTTGGAGGGTGGATTGGAGTAGGAGGTGGAGTTGGACAGCTGTAGGAGGTGGAAAGTCCCTTTTCAGACGGGGAGGATATTATATTTACTTGTTGTTGTGGGGTTATAGATGCCCCTGCTCTTCTGCCCATCTGCTTAATCTGCAGCTTCTACCCCCAGTTCTGCATCCTATTACCACAGTTTTGACTGAGCACTTTACTCTGCATAAACAGATCCATCTCCTACGTCATCTGTGCCTGTCCGGAGTGTGACTACCCCTGTCTTCTATTGATACGATATAGTTAACGTAATCCTACAGATTACGTCTCCCCTGCAGGATGTAAGAAATGTATCAACCAGCAACTTGGAGACTTCGTGTTTGTTGAGAACACTTGGCTTTCATATGGGACTCCCCTATAAGACTTTCTAGAAACCTAATCAACCAGAAACTTGGAGATTACATGTTGAATATACTTGGCTTTCACACGGGACTCCCCTATAAGACTTTTTAGCCCTGACGAAGTTCCTACGAGAACGAAACGCTTTGGCTGAGGCCGTTTAAAGAATTGGAACAGTAAAAGAAACTTTTAAAATACGACAACTCTCTTGGACTTCTACTTTTTGTGCACCATCCCTACCTTTAAGAATTTGTATCTGTTTCGACAGTGGAGCTTCTCTGCGGCTAGCTCCGGATGTTCTTCGTGCACAGTGTCTTACGGACTTGCTGAGATTCGAAATTTAAGTGCAAAGCCCTGGTCAGATGCAGTTGTGTTTTTTTTATCTAATCAGCTCCGTACCTTGATTTAGAATGAAGGAGGTCTGGTATCTCTCTGTCTCAGGACTCGATTTCCCAACACCCGCAAGGGGAGCTTGGAAACACTGGATCTGGATGTCTCGTCAGGAGAAAAGACAGCGTCTCTCTCAGTGCGTCTGCTGGAGGGTCGGCTTCCTTCGGCACTTGCTGTAGCGAGATGCGTCGGGAAGTAGATAGTCGAACTGCTCCAAACAGATTACGTCTCCCCTGCAGACTGTGTGCTTGCTAGGGCAAGTGTGGGCATATTTATATCTTGAAGGTGCAGAGTTTGATGAAAAGTTGGACATAATAACGTCATCAAAGATTCTCTGTTCTTTGAAAACTCCATGAGTCCTTGGACAAATCAATATTCAAGCAAGGGGAAGCTGAGTTTTCCAAGAAATTGTTGTGGATTTTCGGAACTAGTGGAAGTAGCCATGCCGTATATGGACTGCATGAGCTATGTCTAAATATGGTTATGATTTCTATGCCTATATAAGTATATGGTGATTTATACCTATATAAGGGCATACATTTGGAAAATTGCACTAGGGTCCTAAAATGCTATACAACAGAGTGACCACACATTTTTAATGCTTAAAACAACTCCATCTGCTAAGCCTTATCTCCTGGGGTCTTTATCTTCTTATGAGCGTTATTTTTTTTACCAGGTTTCGCTTGGATCTTTTTCACCTCCTGCTTGCCAGTCCAAGAGGGTGCAGTGGAGGTCAATTTTAGCACCCTGTGGCTGCGACGGACAGTCTCCACAGGATCTGCTACATTTTATGCTTTTCTGTAAATTTTATGCGGTACCTCGAAGATACTTTTTAGTCCCTATTTTAAAGAGGATGAATTTTAATCAGGGTTGCCCAGCTCTCCTGTACCTCCAATTACTAAAGGCGGATTGTATATTTTTATTGTTGGTTACTTACAATTCAATATGAGAACTAGGGTTTGTTTGGATAATTAGCTATTTGATTGAGTATCCATCTAGAAGATAAATGTCTATGAGGATTAGAATACCCTTGTAGGGCAGTATTAATCCAAGGGGGATACTGCTTGACTCTGCATTGTGCACTTTATTGCTATAGATTAGTATGGGAGGTTGTGCAATGGTTTATTTTCATATTTTACCGGGCTTGTTATTTTATGGAATCATGTTTTTAATGTAATTTGGATCTATTGCAACTTTTGTGGTTTTATCTATGTGAAACCGGATAAAGTTTATTTGAAAGGAAAAAATGAAAATTACTACTCTGCCTTCGCAAGGGGCACATTGGCATGGATAAATCCTGGAGTCCCATTCCAGCACACCGGTCAGTTGCTGGATCCTGATTGTCGATATTTGGTGGCGACTGGTAGACTGGATGGCCATGCTGTCACTATTGGGACCCTTTGTGGTCCAAATGTGAACCAGTTATCGTTCCTAGCAGGACTCTCGAAAACATTGGCCCGTACCTGTGGTATCGACACTCCTGGAGGAGACTATAATTGTGTGACAAACCCTGGGCTGGACTGCTCCCATCCGCACCTGAGGTAGTCCCCAATTGTCAGGACAGCCAGACCCTTTGTAGATTGGCAGGCCTAATGGGCCTCATTGACTCTTGGGGAATGCTAAATCTAGGGGTGCTGGACTATTCCTTCTTTTCACA
The DNA here is from genome assembly GCF_964263255.1 of Lissotriton vulgaris. NCBI lineage: Eukaryota > Metazoa > Chordata > Amphibia > Caudata > Salamandridae > Lissotriton > Lissotriton vulgaris. The sequence goes on from NC_141695.1 coordinate 746,693,613, forward strand.
CTACACAAATGACATGTGAGATTAGATGCCTGATGTACACAAACTGGTTAAGACTAGTGAATAGCTATCTAGGACAATATCTGATCATAAAACCCCCTGCTTCTTGGTTTAACCTCGGGAGAGAAAGACCCTGTATGCCAACATGGCAGCTGAAACCAGGGGCCCTTGAGGAACTAGTTTTTCAAGACACAATATGGATGGCTATTAGGCAATACTTTATTGACAATTATGGTTTGGCTTTGAGCCCATTGGTAGAGAGTGGTAGAGTGTGACTCTTTTAAGGCAGTGGTCAGGGGCAGGTGTATCTCTGGGACAGTGGGAATCCGAAGGACTCACCTGCAGGAAACATAAACCATGGAGGAAATACTGAGTGATGTTAAAAAGTGCAGGCCCAAGCATCAGGAGGAACAGGTAATATTACTAGAGGCAAAAGAAACAGTGGCCGAACAGGTTGAAAGATTACGGTGCTTTATATGATATATGATACAAGCGCATGCGGAAAGAGACCATACTAGTGCACTCCTGGCATGGTTGTCCAACACAGCTAAGCGGGGATTGGTAATTTTGGAGATCAGAGAAGAGAATGATACCACCCTGTATCAGCAAACTGATATAAACCTTGCGTTCCATACCTTTAACACCGACTCATGTCGGAGCAGGGTGACCTGCGCGGATGTAGATATTGATGCCTTTTTGGGGACGCTGGTATTGCAGACAGAGGAAGAGGCGGGCTCGTTGACAGGTGACTTCAAACTCCCTGAGATTAGAGCTGCCATAAAATCTGTGGCCAGGAATAAGACCCCTAGCACGAACGGACTGCCGGTAGAATTTTATTCATGGTGGACTGTGGTCCCTGGTTAGTGAAACTCTGTAACATGGTGAGAAACTTGGGTGTGCTCCCAGTGACTACTCGGGAAGCCCTAGTCATGCCACTCTTGAAACCCGACATGCCTGCTTCTGATAAAACAGCCTACAGGTCACTATAAATGCTCAATAAGGCTAGACTATAAGATCCTTAGCAAGATCTTGGCCACATGCCTGCTCCTGGACATGACCACCCTCATACACCGCAATCAGGTAGGATTTATCCCCAGTCGTAGCACATCCCTCAACGTTAGGAGATTGCTGAGGGAGTTAGGGGCCGAGATATATGATAAAGAGGAAGCTAAACATTTTTGTGGTCGACTTTGAGAAGGCATTCGATAGATAGCCTGAAGTGGCCTTAACTCTAGGGTGTGATGTGACGGATTGGGCTGGGCTCTAGGTTCATAGCGTGGACCAGTTTATTGCACACAGATTCCTCAGCCACGGTGAGGATGGGTAGTACAATATCAGGGAGTTACCAGGTGGTCCGTGGCACCAGGAAGGGGTGTTCTTTGTCGCCCCTGCTGTTTGCCCTGAACATGGAGCCTCTGGCCTGCCATGCCAGGTCCGGACTCGCCTACTGGAGGAGCTCCTGACACAACTTAGGAAGGTCCTGGGCCTGTAAGTTAATTGGCGAAAGTCATGCCTGTTTCCCACTAGGCCTGACAGTGATAAACCATTGAAACTGGGAGACATACTCTGGGAACCCAGGTGCTTACCATATCTAGGGGTTAAGATTCATCACAACCAGCTGATCTTCTTGAGGGTAGTGTTGGGAAGGCTATCCGCAGGGCAAAAGCGAATGCAGAAATCTGGTCTACACTTCCCCTATCTGTGGCCAGAAAAGCTTCCTTACTGAAAACGGTGGCTCTACCCTGGCTGTTGTATATATTTTTTTGGTCCTTCCAGTATGGATCTTAATGAGCTTTTTCCATGATCTCAGGTCATTATTTACAGGCTTTGCTTGGGGGTCTGGCCGTCACAGAGTGGCATTAACCGCTATGCAGAGAACGACTGGTGAAGGAGACTTGCCTCTCCTGGACATTGGGAGCTACAACCTAGCCGAACAATTACAATGACTCATGTAATGGATGGCAGGGAGGGTCACATGGAAAGGGGACTTGAGCCCTGTAGTTCTGGATCTCCAACGTCTCTCAAGTTGCATTGTGACTGTCTACTTTAGGTGCAAGATACAGTTCTGAATTTACGGTGCTGCATAAGTGCCAGATTAGGAGCCTACAGAAATAAAAAATTTGGAGACCCTATGCCCCAGATATCCTGATGGAGTTCCTATTAGAACTCCGTCACGGGGAGACTGGCGGGGGCTGAGAGAGTGGGTGATGGCAGGCGCGTTGACATGGGGGCCCTGTTTAAGGCTGGACTACTACTTCCATTTGTAGAATTCAGGGAGAGGTATGTCTACCTCAGGGCCATTTCCTCTTATACAGGGCACAGTCGGTGGGAAACAGTCGGAAAAACGCAGACTCAACTACACATGTTCCGACAAAGCAAGTGTTACCACACTTGCCTTAACAATGCATATGCTTAACCATGCATATGCGTGGTTAAGGCAGTGCACTGTCTAGCTGCTGCTGGGCAGAAGCAGGAAGGATCGGGAGAGCCAGAGGACTTGGTGAGGCAAATGGGGCTGGGACCAGGTTTTGGGGGGTGGGTGGTAGTTCGTATGTAGTTCTCAGGGCAGGGGGGGGTCAGATAAGTTTCAGAGCTGGTGGTCAGGGTAGTTTTCAGGACTTGGGTTCGGGTAGTTTTTAGGGCTGGGGATTGGGGTAGTTTTCAGAGTGGGGGTTGGGTAGTTTACAGGGCTGGGGGGTCGTGGTTGCTTCCAGGGCTGGGGTGGGGTTGGGGAAATATCTAGGGCTATGGGGGGCCGGCTAAGGTTTTAGCGCTTAGGGGAGTGCAGGGTAGTTTTTAGGGCTTAAGGGAGGATGGGGTAGATTTTAGCGCTTAAGGGGGCAGGAAGTAGTTAGGGCTGGGTGAGGGGGTTGTTTTTTAGGAGTGAGGGGGTAGTTTTAGGTGTCAGGGTGAGGGCTTAGGGCAGTTTTAGGGCTCAGTGTGGGAGATAAGGATTGGGGTTGTATTTAGGGTTTAGGGAAGGATGGGGTTGTTTTTAGGACTGGGGAAGGGGCGTTTTTGGGGCTCGAAGAGAAGGGGTTGGATTTCAGGTGGAAGGGGGTTGTTTTAGGACTATGGGTGGGAAAGAGTTTGGGATAAGACTTACCTGTCAAGTCTTAACCATGGATATGTCCTTCCAATACATGCCTTAACAACGCATATTTTGCTGTAAGTTCATGCGTGGTAAAGGCATATGCGTGGTTAAGACTTACATGGTTGAGACTGCGTGAAACCGGCATGCATGGTAAATGCATGCGTTGCTCCATCACACAACAGGAGTGGGTTACTAAGGTTGGGGTTGCAGGTTACACCGAACGGAACTCATGGGTGCAGTCAGGACGAGGATAGCCCATCTTTGAAACTGTTATTTTTCTTTATGGATTATTAATTTGTGATGTAAATTTGTGCTCTTCCACAGCATGTCCTGAACCATGGAGATCTACTCATGATCCTGGGGTGGGGAGTAGTCTATAGATATATTGAATCATGTTATTCCTGTACCATGGCCCTTGTTTATATAAAAAAATTAATATTTGTTTAAATGTTTCTACAATCCAAATTGCCCTAAAACAAATTTGATCTATAGGGTTGGACTTGGCCCTTTTTGCAGGATTATGCCCAAACATTTTGCTTCTTCCTCCTATTTTTTCCTGACCTGTTGTTGTTGGTTTTAGGACTCTGGGCACTTTACCACTGCTATTCAGTGCTAAAGGACATATATTCTCTCTGTGTAAATTGTGAACATGATTGTTAATCCATGATTGGCATAATTGATTTACTGGTAAGCACCTAGTAAAGTGTACTGAGTAGCCCTGAAAAGATGTTTCTGGCCTGCCATTACAGTGCCTGTGCGCAATTTGTTAATTGCCATGTCGAAGTGGCAAGTGCATCCACTTGCTAGGCCCTAACCTTCCCTTTTCTTACATGTTAGTCACCTCTAAGGAAGGCCCAATGTACCCCTGTGGGCAGGGTGCAGGATATGTGAAAGGTAGGACATGCCCTGATGTGTGTGGCATTCCCTGATAGTCAAATACTGCCAATTCAATTTTTTCACTATGGTAAGGCTATCTGTCCCCATAGGAAAGAAATGGGAGTTTGCTCATAACAGCTTATGAGCATTACTGCCCATGGGAACAAGATAGGAAAATAAAGTTTGATGTGCCTGAACACAGAATGCTAAGATGCATCTTTTCGTGACAGTGATTTTTACATTCTTTGTTTGAAAATACCACTTTTAGAAAGTAGGTCTTTTCTTGCCTAACCATCCAGTGTGCCTCTGCTAGGATGTGGATTGACTGTCTGGCTTTGGAGTGACAGGGGCTGGGGAGGTGCAGTGACTTCAGAGAGTCTGCATGAGTCAGGGCTGAGCTGAATTTAGAGAAGGGGGAGGATAAATTTGATTTCATCCTTTGAGATCAGCACTATTGTGTATGCGGATGATACGCAGCTGATTTTGGTTCTCGATAAGGACATGGAAAATGCAGAACAAAATCTCAAAAATTGCCTATCGACCATTTTCACCTGGATGAGAAATAATCACCTGAAATGTAATTCAGGAAAACTAGAGATCCTGCCATTTGGACCTAATAATTTTACTCTCCCAAGCAATGGTGGCCTGATGATGCGGAAGCCCCCCGAACACAATTAGTGCAGCACGCAACCTAGGGATCAAGTTTGATGATTCCCTATCATTCAAACAGCAGGCGCTGGCAGTGGCAGGTACCTGTTTCAACATCATAAAGGGCCTGAGAAAATTCTTTGATCTCCTTCCCCTGGCAGTAAGACGTACGGTGGTTGTCGCTCTAATAACATCAAGACTGGACGTTTGTAACAGCCTGTATGCAGGATCGAATAAAGCGGTCCTCCACAAGCTACAGATGGTCCAGCATGCTGCCTCCCGTCTGGTGCTCAAATGGCCCAGGAAGTCTTCCGCCCCTGCTGCGCTAGATGGCCTTCATTGGCTTCCCATCCATAAACACATTTTGTTCAAAGTCCTAGACATCACCTTTAGGGCCTTTCATTCGCATGGCCCGAATTATCTCGAGAAAGGCTTTACTCGCTAACGTCCATCACGAAACCTCAGGTCCTCCACATCCAACCTGCTCACTATCCCTAAATTCAGGCTGGCCACAAAAGGAGGGAATTCCCTGACAGTGATCGGCTCTAGGGCCTGGAACAAACTTCCCCTCCATCTCCGTCAGATTTCATCAGAACAGTGTTTCAGGAAATCCCTTAAGACCTGGATATACAGCCTCACGGACACAGTGTGTAAATCACTGGTATGAAGGTTGAGGCCTCTGGACAGTACAGTTGCGGATCACCCCTACATCGTTCTTTGATCCAAAGCGCCAAGATGCTCCCTGGAGTGATAGTGCGCTATAGAAATGCGGGATTACAATACATTACATTACATTTCCTTTCACCTGAATGGGCCTGGTCTGCCTTCCACAATGCTGTCTCCACCTCCTGCCAGGAAGCTGCACCAGTGAGGGCAGAGCTGGTTTTGGCTCGGCACAGACATCCTCTGCCTTCAGAGAACAAAGAGACTTGCTATATAAAAAAGAGGGGCCCAGACCCCAGAATTTTAGATCATTCCTGAATTCAAGAAGACTCTTTGCCAAGGAGAAAAGCTGGAAAGACTGAGAAGTACTGCCTCTTTGCTGTGTGTTGTGTGGGGTTGCCCTGCAGTTGCTGTTTCTGCCAAGGAAAAGAGAAGGAAGTTGCTGTGTGCTGTCTCCCCTGCTTGAAGGAGATCTCCAAGGACCTGTGTGTGCTGGTGCCTGTTCTGAAGTCTCAGTGACACAAAGACTTCACCCCCAGCTCCCCTGAATTCTGCTGCTGTGAGTTCTGACCTGCCAAGAGGTGCCTGTGCCAGTTTTGGACCTCTGGAAGTTGTTGCAGCTGTTGGGAGCTGGAAGAAAGAAGAAACTTGAAGAACTGTAAAAATCGACACATCACTCTTCTTGTGGCTGTTTTTCCGATGCATCTCCATGGCACGAGAAGAATTTCCACGCATCACCGCGCCACTGCGAAAACCGATGCAGCCCCTGACGCTGCTGCAAGAATTAACGCATCAAGGAATCGTGGCTGAAGAAAACTGCTGCAGTGCGGCTCAATGCCGCCGCATTGATTACCAATGCATCTCGGATTTCCACACATGTGCGGCAGGTCTTCCTGACACATCACCTGCGGAGCAGTACCTTCTTGGAATCGACAAAAAACTTCCCCCTACAGACCAGATTTGATGCATCACTTTTCCTGTGTGCAGCAAAACTGTTGCATCGCCTCCCTAAGATCTCAGGAACTGATGCATAGCTTTGTGTTTAAGATGCTTCCCAGCTCTACGGCTGTTGACCGTGTGAATTTTGTCGCAACCTCACATATTTTGTGTAAAAGTCATGCATCAATAGTTTGCTATGGTGCAAGTTCTTGAAACCCTTTTGAAAGTCATATTTTTAACTTTGTATGCAACATTTTTGTCGTTTTGGTCTTGTTAAGTTTAGATAATGATATTTTATTTTTCTAAAATGGTGTGATGTCCATTTGTAGTGTTTTCACTATGTTACTGTGAGTGTTGGTACACATACTTTACACATTGCCTTTGGGATAAGCCTGTCTGCTGGTGCCAAGCTACCAATGGCGTGAGCAGGGGCTATCTAAAGTGTGTATCCCCCTTACCCTGACTCGAATCAAGGGTCCCTATTTGGACAAAGGTACCTACCTCTGTCAACTAGAGACGCCCATTTCTAACATATAGCATATACTAAGGCTGCTTCCAAGAAGTTATTGCAGTCGGGTATCCTCTTCTACAGCACGTGTGCATAGAATCTCTGTACTCTTCTGGTACATGTCTTCACGCTATTTTATATATATCCTAAGATTAACGAAATGTGTGGAACTGGTAGGCCTCACATAAGTTACTACATTGGTGGTGTAGCAGTGCTCCAATAGTTTAAGCTTATGATACTCCTGGACGGGCTTGGATTCCCATAGTGAACCGAGTGATTTACATCAACAGCATTTGATGTATATGATACTATCCTGCATGTAGGCAGGTAAAATGGAATTTTGCAGTTACTGTATTTTTTAAAATGTATGGGTTTACCATGTTTTTCATATAATCTGTCATCTGCTTCATAATGGGCAGATATCAACAAATGGTTCAAAAGTTACTAAAAGTGCACAAATTATGAAGACGAACGGTCATAAAACCTTTGTTAAAATTACATGGGTCACATTTCATTTTTCAAGCTAAGACTTGTTCCCAGCCAGTATCAATATACATTAAAATGGCAAAATAATGAAATGATACTGCTTCAGAATGTACTAAATTATGCCACATAACTTTCCTTTTTTGCATAATTTTATGAACCCACAAAAACTAATTAACCCCCATCTTAACGCATAATTCTACTGGCCCTGCATATAGGCCAACCCACAGAGTACACCCTTTCAACCACTAAAAATACAGTACATAAAGATCTACGTACTCTCTGTAAATGTAACGCAGTGAATATTTTTGGCAGTAAGCAAAGTTGTGTTTAAAAAGTAGTGCACTGATTTAAAAACATACTATCATATTACCATCTGCAAATTATGGAGGGCAAATATTGCTTAAGTATCTGCACTATTCATGTTATCATTTCGAACTTATTGAAATGTACATCAGGGATGAAATGAAAGGCAATTAGTAGATTAAATATGTGAAATTGCAAGTTATGATCATGTTATGTTTTCACTTTACTCTGAAGTGGTCTCCTCACTGCACGATTGTCTTTAAAAAAACAGCAAATAAACATGATCACGCATCATAATGTGAAATTGTTTTTTTTTCAATTTTACCTTTTTAAACTGATTCAGCATTTAGAACTAAGATGCCAAACAGAGGCTTAAGTCAAAGGATATCATACAAAAAGCACGGGAGCAGACGTCGTCAGCGAGTGACACAAATGGCATGACTATGGCCCGCGCTTCCTGACAGAAATCTCCAAGACCCACCAAAGGGAAGGAGATTGAAGCTGACAAGGCTGTGCATTTTGGCAAAGGCTTGGACATGCTGTAGTGAAGAATGGAAGCTCCCACTCTCAAGACAGCTGAGAATCATGACCTGAAAAGAGGAGAAAGCACAGAAAGAATGAAGGCAGTTTTGAGGGACCAATTAAAGCGGCAATGCCAGTTGTGGAACCCAGAGCTAGTTAGTTAGTTAGTTCGTTTTTCAATTTGTAATACGCAACAGATACCCAAAAGGGGTTTTCCGGCGCATAGGATGGGTCAGGACGGAGATAACGAGTGGCCATGGTGGTTATTTATTGAAAAGCCAGGTTTTTAAAGACTTGCGAAACTGTGTGTAATTGGCTTCATGGCGGAGTATGGTGGGTAAAGAGTTCCAAATTGCGGGACCTAGAAAGGAAAAGGCCTTGCCGCCCATCCGTGCTCGTTTGAATTTTGGTACAATGAACCTGCCTAGTGTGGCAGAGCAGAGATTTCGTGAGGGAAGGTAGGGACTAACCAAGGACTGGAGATAATGAGGAGCGCAGCCGGGTTTAATTTTATGCATGTAACTCAGAGCCTTAAATTCTATTCTGTTCTCTATTTGAAGCCAGTGCAGCTTGCGTCTGTAGGACGAGATGGAAGTGGCTTTTGGGACTTTACCCAGAAGCCTAACAGCAGCATTTTGTACCATCTGCAGCCTATGGACTACAGATTTGATCGACCCTAGGTAAAGGATATTTCCATAATCAAGTCTAGATATTATTAGAGCATTGACTATGTTTTTTCTGGTGGATTCCTCTAGCATCCAGCAGATTTTCCTTAACCATGTAAAAATGGTGAAGCAGGTAGCAGCAACTTTGATGGATTGAGGATGCATGCTAAGTGAGTCATCAATTATGATGCCCAGATTTTTGACTTGGGAAGATGGAGATGGAAGATTGCCCATTTCATTCGGCCGGTGTTGGGGGTTTCATACCTCTTTTTCCTTTCCCAATACCAGAATCTCCATTTTCTCTCCATTTATTTTGAGAAAATGTTGCTGCATCCAGAGAGCTATTTTGTTTTATGCATCGATGGGTCATTAGTTTTGTGAGAAGACAAAGAGAAAATGATTTGGGGATCGTCGGCATAGGAAAACAGGGATAGTCCTGATTTTTCTGCTACCTCGGCCAGAGGTCTCACATAGAGATTGAATAACAAGGGGATGAGGATAGAGCCCTGAGGAACCGTATTGGCTACACAAAGTCCGTCTTGCAAAACAAAATCTGTGCCCCCAGAAGGATACTCACCAGTAAGCAAAAAAAAAATGTCACTGAAAGACACACAGTACAAACAAGACAGTATTTCATTAAAACAATTTTCCAGATTCCTTGTCGTGTCCTTAATGGAGAAAAACATAGGGAGGAGGAGGCAGATGCAGCTCATGAGACGGAACAAGAACAGCTATTTTGGATATAAAGAAGCTGTGAGGGGTGAGAAATGGTGTTCTGGAAAGGCAGCATGATTAAGTGAAATGGGAGCAGCATCGAGGAGAGAGCAAAAGCTAAAGTAGTGCACTGAAGGAAAACATATGACCCTTAGTAAAAGCATTTGTGTAGCAGGGTAAGTCTCCAGGGCGGAAGAAAAGGAGGGACTACTAAGTGTGTTTACTAATGATAAGCCAGTATTTCTAAAGGGCAGTACAAGGAACTAATGAAATAGTTGGCATTTTTTTAAGCCCATACCTAAATGTTATGTTATGTATGGGTTTTTATTAAGCGCACATTTCACCCGAAGGTCTCAAAGTGCTAGCCTGTCACAGGAAAACAAGAGGGAGAGAAGAGGGGGACTGACTGGGAATGAGATAGCCTCAGAACAGCCAGGTTTTAAGAGACTTACGAAACTTTCTGTGCTCATTCGCAGTACGAAGATGAAGAAGGAGAGCATTCCACAGGGTGGGGGCAAGACAAGAGAAATATCTTCGGTTGTTCCTGGCAGTGTGGATCTTGGGAAGGATGAGAAGAAGTTTATTAGCAGATCAGAGAATTCTGGAGGGGTCATACCTTTTCAGTTTGTTAATAACATAGTGAGAGCCGTGAGCATTAAGAGTTTTGTGGACTAGACAGTTGATCTTGAATGTCATACGTTTTCTGATGGGGAGCCAGTGGAGAGCTCTCCAACTGGCATGCTGAGGAAGATCGGAGTGGTAGATTTAATACTAGTCTGGCCGCCGTGTTTTGAAAGACCTGGAGTTTTGTTAGGTGCTCTTTGTTGATGGAGGCCAAAAGGGCGTTGCCATAATCCAACCGGCTGATGATTAATCCTTGCACCAGATGCATACAGGCTGACAGTGGGACCCATATAAAGATCTTACGAAGGCTGTGCATTAGTCCATAAAAGATGCTGGCCACATGATTTACATGATCGGACATGGAGAGTTGATGGTCGATCAGCACTCCAAGGTTACAAATTGCCGACTTGGATAATTTTGGTTTCACTGGCATTGAGTTGCAAATGATTATTTAGCATCCAGCTGTGTATGTCAGGCATACACTGCCTGAACCGGAGTTTGGTGTCAGTGGGGTCTGGTCCAAGTATGATTAGTAGCTGAGTATCATCAGCGTACGATATTGTGTCAAAGCCGTGAGTTTTAGTTACGCTAGCAAAGGGTGCCACATACAGGTTGAAGAGTGTGGTGCTTAAAATAGAGCCCTGGGGGACACCCTTGTCTATAAGTTGGCTGCTGTAGGTGAAGTGCCCATTAGAACTTTGGAGGTTCGGTCTGTCAAGTAGCTCCTGAGCCACTTCAATGTGGTACCCCCAACACCCATCTCCCGCAGACGATTCAAAAGAGTGCTGTGGGAGATGGTGTTGAAGGCAGCCGACAGGTCGAGGAGGACCAAGAGGGCAGATTGTCTGGCGTCGAAAGAGAGTCTAATATTATCTACTATTTCCAGGGGGCGGTGTTGGTGCTATGTGAAGCCTAAAATCCAGATTGGGAGGGACCCAGCAGATTATTACTCTCCAGGTAGGTGGTGAGTAGTTTGTAGACTAATGACTCATGCTACATGGCGAGACCTAAAAAATTAATCTTATGGTATATGGGACAAATAATAATAAACGTGTTCTGGTCTTATATTTCATTGTATAAACACCCCAAAGGGGAATGCATATCAATCAATCAATCAATCAATCAATCAATCACAGACATTTATATAGCGCACTACTTACCCGGAGGGTCTCAAGGCGCTAGGGGGGGGGGGGGGGGGGAGTGCTGCTACTGCTCGAATAACCAGGTCTTGAGGAGAGGTAGTCTTGGGTCAGGCGCAGGTCGGGAGTGAGGGAGTTCCAGGTCTTGGCGGCCAAGTGGGAGAAGGATCTTCCTCCTGTTGTCGTTCTTCGGATGCGGGGGACGGCGGCGAGGGCGTGGCTGGCTGATCGGAGATGTCGTTTGGGAGCATAGAAGTTGATGCGGTTGTTGAGGTAGCTCGGGCCTTGATCGTGTAGGGCTTTGTGTGCGTGGGTGAGGAGGCGGAAGGTGATTCTTTTTGTTGATGGGGAGCCAATGCAGGTCTCTCAGATGTCCGGAGATGTGGCTTTGTCGTGGGGTGTCGAGGATGAGTCTGGCTGAGGCGTTCTGGATCCGCTGGAGTCTCTTCTGGAGCTTGGCGGTGGTTCCGGCGTAGAGGGCGTTGCCGTAGTCCAGTCGGCTGGTGACGAGGGCCTGGGTGACCGTCTTCCTGGTCTCGATGGGGATCCACCGGAAGATCTTCCGTAGCATGCGCAGGATGTTAAAGCATGACGAAGAGATGGCGTTGACTTGTCTGGTCATGGTGAGTGAGGAGTCCAAGATGAAGCCCAGGTTGCGTGCGTGTCTGTTGGTTTGGGTGCGCTGCCCAGGGCGGGGGGCCACCAGGAGTCGTCCCAGGCGGAGGGCGAGGAGCCCAGGATGAGGACTTCCGTCTTGTCTGAGTTCAGTTTCAGGCGGCTGGTCGACATCCACTCGGCTACGTCTCTCATCCCTTCGTGAAGGTTGGCTCTGGCGGCGGCGGGGTCGTTGGTCAGGGAGAGGATCAGCTGGGTGTCGTCGGCATATGTTTTCAGTACAATGTGCCTTCAAATGTGTTTACGTCAGTGTGTATTCTGTTACATCATGTGTTGCTCAACAATTCCGTGTGAGCTTAATCATGTGTGCAGCCCCTAATAACTCCTTGTAGGGAATGTGGTTTGCATGTCGTATTATAAATGTGATGTTCACGACCTTCCCTCTATTCCAACCTCTATTCACTCATCTGTTTGTGCTTCCACTGCTATTCCAATTTTTAATTAGGGTGTCAAATACAAATTCAGTCTTTATTCTGTTTGAGAAAAACCGTGAAAGCAATATAAATATTCTACAATAGCAAAAAAACATTACAAGTAAGTATAAAGTGAGATTTGCAAATCCATCTTATTACGAATCTTGATAACAGCAGTCAGAAAATGAATAACAGCAAAACCATGTAAAGGAGAGTGAGGTATCTGTAGGTAGGGTGACGCTGGCCTACATTGTGCAAAATTGCCACATTTAAGAACAGGGAAACTAAACTTTTTTTTGAGGAGCCAAACAGAATTTACAAAAAACATAGGGGCAGATTTACAATTACTGGCGCATCCCTGCATATCGCAAGCACGACGCAGCTCCGGCAAGGCTTGGGGGGCTCTATCTCCACAATGCTGCGTCAATCCTTACTCCTGCTTCAAGCAGGCGCAGGTTTTTGACGCAGCATGGGCCCAAAAGTGACTGAGGGAAATCTTGTAGATTTCACTCAGCCACTTTTGGGAGGCGTTCCTGCGCTGCAACCCCCCCCCCCCTGCGATGGAACGCCTCCTTCTGGCGCAGGGCTTTACAACGTGACACATCTGGGAGATGCGTGATTTTGTTGTAAATACCCCGCACCATGGCGCATCTTTTGCGCTGCCGCTGCGTCACAAAAGTGATGCAACGACAGCGGAAAAAAGGCGCTAGCGGCTTGTAAATCTGCCCCTCAAAGTGCATGGTGAATTGCAAAAAACAAGGGCTAAAGGTTATATTGTCAGAAGCCATCCTACCTTGGGGAATGACAAGAATGAGGGAGGGAGGGCCACTGAAGGAGGAGAAGTATCAGAGGCAGCCAAATTCAAAAGACACACTCTGTTAGAGTGTTTAAATACAAGGAAAAAACGTAACGCCTAAAAAAAGTACACAAGTATTGCGTCCCTGTTCCTGGGGAGGGACAAACATATAAAGAGGAAGAAGAAGATGAGTGTTAAAAAGCAAGTAAATGAGAGTGACAAGTAGTGGGGAGCAATGGGCGGGCTCTAAGCCCATTGATAGAAAACAAAAGTTCTTGCAGAGACAGTGCATGCCTTGTCTACTTCACTCGTAAGAAGTAGACAGGAAACAAGGAGGATGTAGCACCAATGTCCAAAGGGTGAGTGCTCTTGGCATTAATTCTGCCCACTTTTAACGCATGGGGTCATAAAGGCATTGCCAGGGAGGCACAAAGAGGACCCCTGATAACCTCTAAATGACGCTCAAGGGCGTGACACCAAAATATTTTCGTCAGAATATCATCTCACATAAATATCGTGTCCAAATATCATTTTTTTTAAACATCACCCCACTGATATTAATAATAGACCCAATGGGACGCCGTCAGTAAACGATATTCAGGATACAATATTTATGTCACATGACATTTCTGTGTAAAATAGTTGGATATATAATTGTAGCTGCAACATTGAAGGTGCCCAGCACAACACAGTTTTAGAAAGACTTGGAAATACTTGTATCTTTGAAGATGCTAAGAGGAGAACATGTGAACATCTGCAGTGAAGCAACTCCAAACTAGCAGGGCACTGGCATTAATAAGCAAATCACTCATGCCCCGTCGGACCTGCATACAAACTACGATCAAACAGAGATGCGCTTGACTGTAAGATATTGCAAACGCAACAGCTATTACAAATATTTCAAGACGTCCCTGGGCAAGTAAGTAGCTTTCGCGTGGGAAACTATACAAAACGGCAAACGGCACTGTGCACTGCAGGTGAACCTCCCTCCCCAACCCCCCCTCATCCCACCAGCCTCTCCAGGCTGCACAGCCCCTACCCCGATGCCTAACACTGTCGCATCTCTCAGCAAATCCCTGAGCCCACTCATTCACTTTTAACGGCGTGGTTTTATAATTCAGCTTACTGCACTGTCATTAAAGTAATTAATGTATTACAGTGGCTAAACAAACTTGTGATATTATCTTCGGTCTGAAGTGCTTTTGTTTGATTTCATGCCCCTGGATCTGTTGTCTTCGTCGAGGTGAAGTGTCAGGTGGATTGTGGGTAAATTCCTCCAGTACAAAGTGGTGGTGTGCCAATGGCTTGGAGGATAGGCACGTAGACCAGGCTGCCTGTGCCAAGGTGCATTCAGTGTGCCTATTAACCCATGAAAGGCCGGGTACACCGCCAGGCACGATCTCAGGATATAGAAATACACAAAGATATCTCGTGGAAAGAAGAAATGCTTATTTGGTCATCAAACACGTAAAACATATTTTGATTCTGCAAGAGAACACTAGCATGATACCCTCTTGGCACTGTCAATAATCAAACACATTGTTCAATGTGTCTTCTGAGACCTCTTAAGTTTAATTTTTGATATGTTGCTCCATGCAATGTTAACTGGGCAAGCCTGCCCACTTTAACACGAAAACAATTCAAAAAGCAGGAAATACACTTTTCCCAGGTTCTGTGTTTCCGCGCAGGATTAATTCCATATCCTTTTAAAATGAAAACGGAAAAGCTGAAATTCAGGTGAATATGTGTTTCGATATGCACAATGCACAGTTGAGCAGCTTAATTGAGGACACCTGATGAACCTCTTTTAATAGAAAAGAAAGTGTAGCGATGAGGTTAGTAGAATGTAGACTGGAGGGATGGAATGTTAGGATATGAAAGGTGGCCAGTACAGGAGAAGGTACCGGTGGAATTGTAAGCTGGATATGCTGGAAGCATCTTGTGTTACTAACCATACTTTAAGAAAAATCTGTGGCAATGAGGTGGTGGACTGTGGAGGGAGCAGGCTGGGATTCTTCCACCCCTGGAATATATGCAAACTATAACCGGTCAACCAGAAATTGAAGAAAACTTTAAGGATCTTGACTACCCTCAGTGAGCGGTAAGTGTAAAGGCTCTATCTCTGATAAAAGCGCAACAGTTAAATGAATTGAAAATTACCAGCACTACTGGAGGTCGTTAGCCAGCAGCGTGTGCCTAACGCAAAATGCAAAACAGAAATCAGTCCGTGCTGTTCCATGTGTCCCCACGCAGCCTTCTTTTCCAAGCGTGCGCAGGGGAGCACAAGTCCCTCCATGTAGGAGCGACCAGGGAGCATGTGTCCCTTTACACAGGAACAACTTGGGAGCATGTGTCCCTCTGCACAGGAGCGGCCTTACTTTTCAAGCGTGCACCAGGGAGCGCATCCTCCTCCATGCAGGATTGACCCCTGTCTCTGGCACCAATCAAAGTAGCACGTGATAAAAGTTCCACCTGAGAAAGGGAAAAAATTATAAAGGGGAAGAAAGAATAAATGATATAGGTTGCTCACCTGATCCATCGGTACCCCATGCAACATATGGAAACTGGGTAAAAGTTGGAGCTTCATTACAGAGAAATTGAGCATATTTTACTTTATTTTAAACTAGCTTACCCGTCACGCGTTGCTGCGATCTCAGAAGAAAGGAAATTTAAGGAAACTTGTTATGATAACATTCAATTTACATTGTGCCATTTTTATTGAAACTTAGTCATTTTAATATGGAAAACATTTAAAAGTGTTGTTTTAATTCGAGTGCTTGTGGATACACAGTATTTTTTGTTTTCCCATCTGGTGCGTACACGGATAAATCAGAAGCTTTTCTGACGCGTGAGCTGGCCACATACAGTTGTCCATGTGAGAAGCACGGAATCTCCAAATCTAGTCCACACACTTGCAGCGATTGTCCTTGTGCTTTGTTGATGGTCATTGCAAAAGCGAGTCACACCGGAAACTGTAAACGTTCAGTATTGGAAAGATTATGAGGGCCCTGGGGGGCCAGGGGGCCGATATTTAACATTTTTTTTTTTTGCCAGAAACCTTCACGGGAGTGTACTCAACAACTTTTAACCCATTTTTAAAAAACAAACATTTTGAAACCTTTGCAGGTGTGTACTCAACAACTTCCCAAAGTTTCATGCCAATCGGATGAATGGTGTAGTAATGCATAAAGGACAAACAGATATACTTTTGTTTTTATGTATATAGATTATTGGGGTAATCTGCTATTTAACCTAATGACTTTATTTGCCTATTTCAGTTAATTGTGCTCCATTTCTCAGCAGGTACACCTAATCAGAATGAGTGACCAGGTTATGGTACCACCTCCGGAATTTCCTGCAACACAAGATGATCCTCCTACTCGTACTCCATGGAAGCAGTAGAATAAATTATTTTTTACATATATTCTAGCCATTGGAGTGAATAATATGGACTGGTAAGAGGGCAAGCAATTTTACTCCATCACCCAGGAGTAGAGGAGAGAAGATATCTCTTTGGGTATGGGTGGTGGGTAGCCTAACAATCACTGCAGATGCTAGACTTGTGCTTCATTACTAACATACTAGAGTACACAAATTGGAGGTAGACTTTGCTTCTTATATGGCTGCTTTAAGAGGCTTGTCTCTATCATGTCAATTTGGGGACTTGCGTGGCTGTCATATCAGAGACCAAATTGTAGGGTGCACTAATGACAAAAGAGTAAAAGAAAAATTGTTAACTAAAGATCCCACGTTAGAAGAAGCCATCCAAATAGTCAAAGGAACTGAACACATGGCAATGTGGCAGAAAGAAATGTTCATGTCCACAAAGGAAATTAATGATGTGAGGAGAGGATCTCCTATCCAGGAAGTGAGATTCTCAAGTGAGGAAGTGAAGAGAGATGACTCAGATGGTAATGTGAAAAAGGGAGTCTAAATCCATCAAAAGGATTTAGACGTAATCTTGAATCCTAATGCAAAAAAACCTGCCATGTCTGCTGAAAGAATACACACACAAATGTCAACGAACCATGTGGATATGTATGAGAAATCAATAATGAAAAAGTATCCTCCAGTGTTTAATAATGAACTGGGTATGTTGATTGAGTTTTCTCATAAAATCATATTGAAGGAAGGTGCCGTTCCTGTGGTTCATATAAGGAATATGCCGCAATTAATGAGCGAGCCATTTGCAACAAGATTTGTACAAACTGTTGGCACAGAAAATAATAAAACCCATAGAGTCTTCAGAGTGGCTGGCACTTGTGGTTGTGGCTCCAAAGGAAGGATTGAAAATTCAGTTGTGTATTGACTTGCGCAACTTGAACTGAAACATATGGGTTGACAGGCAACCCCTTCCAAATATATCAGAGATGTTATCAGCCATGGAAGGGGTAAAGGTGTTCATCGTAGTTGATATGTTAGCTGCTAATCATCAGATCAAACTACACCAGGACTCTACACATCTCATATAATTTGTGACCCCACTTGGAGCTTTTGATGTTTGAGCATGCTGTTTGGTTTAGTGTCCACTTCAGAGGTATTCCAAAGGATGGTAAAACAGACATTTGATGGATTGGAAAATGTCTGATGTTTTCAGGACGATGTCTTAATTGTAGGGATGAGTGAGAAGGAACATGATAGACTATTTGAGGAGGTCATGGAACATCTTGATAAACATGGGTTAACAGTGAGAAGAGAAAAGTGTCAATTATGAAAGAAATATGTTACTTGTTTGGGTCATGAAATATCGTAGAAGGGAATCAAACCCAAAAAAATAATTGTACAAGGAATAAGAAATGCACCTCGACTGGAAAACAAAGAGCAATTGAAGTCAGTTTTTGGAGTAGCAGAATATTGCTTAAAATTCATAATGAATTACACAGAGTTGGTAGAACCTCTTAGAGCACTGATGAAAAAGGAGGTTGCTTTTGAATGGAGTGTTGCGTGTGAGAGTACTTTTGAACAAGTAGAGGAGCGAATAAGGTAAGCCCCCACATTAGGGCACTTTGATATAGCAACAAATACATATCTGACCAAAGATGGCAGTCGTGTGGGGATTGGAGCAGTGTAGACACAGGTGGTGAATGGTCAGGAGAGAATTGTAGGTTTTGCTTCAAGACAGTTGCATGGTGTGGAGAGACCCTACTCAGTAATAGAAGGTGGAGCCCTTTAATGTAGTTTGGGTATTAGGCATTTTAAGTATTTTGTGTGGGGTCTGCCTTTCAAAGACGGAACGGATCACAAACCGTTGGTGATCTTGCCTAAAGACGGTTAAGATTTGGGGGCAATGTGAAGAACTTCTAGATGGATGTTGTCAGTCATGGAATATAACTTTGAGATGGAATATATGAATGGGTTGAAGAATGTTGTAGTGGATTATTCGACAAACCTACTTGTGGATGAGTGTGAACAAGGAGGAGAGATAGATATGAGTGGGATGTCGGAATGTCTTGAGGAAATGGGTAAGGAGGAATGGGGAGGTGCCATGGAAGAGGATTTAATACTAAGGGATGTGAAAGAATGTGTTAAGCAAAGGTGGTGCTGTGAAAAATATCATAACAGTGAGGTGAAAATGTATTGTAAGGTAAAGGATGAGTTGATTAAACGTGGGGAGAAATTTATGAGAAGGAATCAGATAAGGCCACCCACAAGTGTTCGCGAGCACATCATCCAAATAGCAGGTGAAGGTCATCCGGGGAGTAATATGATGAAAAAAGAAGGGTAAGGAAATCATTCTGATGGCCTAAAATAAAAGTGATAAGATACAAGTGATGAGATAGCCTCTTCTAAAGAGTGTGGAGTTACCAGACAAGCCATTTGAGAGACTTCCAATAGATTTCATGGGTCCAATTGATAAATCAGGAGCAAAAGATAGGTATATGATTGTCTTTGTTGATTACAATACCAAATGGTTTGTTGTCAAGTATGTGGAACTCATAGACACTGAAAGTGTAGATGAATTTCTAGAGGAAGTCCAAGGGCTCAGGGCAGTGGGTTGGTTGAGAGGGTGAACAGGATGATCACAGAAAATACACAGTTGTCAGTGGTGAATGCTCTGCCTTGGAAAGAGTTATGGAAATTGATGTGGGCCCATAGAATTACACTCCATTCAGTGAGGGGGGTCTCACCATTTGTATCTTGGAAAGGAAGAGAACTGGTAAGTAAAGAAACTCCTGCATGGCTGGTGGACAAGAGCCAGGTATGGGATGATCATAAGGCTATTAAGTTGGGAGTTGCTGAGAAACTGAAGAGGATGTTGGAGTACTATAACATTAAAAGAGGTGCAAAGGGTACCAATATAAAGGTTGGTTATTGGGTGGTGATAAAAAGAGGGGACATTGTGAGGAAGGGTAACAGAAAATACCCATACCCATATAAGGTCACCAACGTGAGATCGAGTGTGGTTGAGTTGGAAGATGGTTCAGTGTGGAGATAGGGAACATATGGGAAATTGCAAGTTGTTATAGATAATCAAATGATTTCTAATGTATTCTAAAGCTGCAAACCAATTCTAGACTTGAGTAATTCTATTAGGTGCTTGTTGTTGACATTTTTTTTATGTATGCTCCATATTATAGTTCTTATGTAGCTATGCTATATTTGTTACTGGTGATTTGTATTCCTTTATTTTCCCTTTTGATACACTTGTATTTCTGTAAGGGAGGATGTGTAGAGATGTGGCTAGGAGAATGTAGAATTGAGGGATGGAATTTTAGGAATTGAAAGGGGTTCAGTACAGGAGAAGGTGCCGGTGGAGTTTTAAGATGAATATGCTGGAAGAATCTTGCGCTAATAAGCATACTTTAATAAGGACCTGTCTCAATAAGTTCCTACATAAAGGTATTTACTTTTTAATCCCATTATCCAAAATATAGTAAAGCAGTCAAATTAAAGTGTATGCAACACAGGAATGACAAGTTGCTTCTTGTGTGTTGTGCATATTAACTCATGCCAGGTGTCTAGTGGCAGATGCCTGTGTGTGGAAATCGAAGAAATTGATGTACATAAACAGCATTCATTTCCCTTCTTCTCCCACTCCTCTCCCTGTGAGCACCATGAATACCGTAAATTATTGGCCGTATCACTCTGCCAGTAAGAGCCCATACCCATATGCATATGTACAGCCATTCTAGGCACCATGGCCTTTTACCCATTGGAATCCCTGACTTCCCGCCTGCGCGTATCTTAAACCCCCTCTCTCATGCATAGACCATGAAACCCTCTCCCTCTGCGCGACCCTGCTGTGAAAGGCAACCCTTCTGCTTGACCCGCACAAACCCCCCCATTCTGACATAGCCCTCCCCAGCTGCACCTGACTGCCCCCGCTCTCTCATGTACGGGTCATAAGATCTCTCTCCCTCTATGTGACTCTGTCCCTGTGTCCACCCTGGCTACCCCTCCCTTCTCCTCACATGGGCAAGTCATAAACCTTCTTCTTCTGCAAGACCCTGTCCTTGGGAACCACGGCCGCGCCTGACCAACACCTCCTTTCCTTCCATGAATGCCCCTCTGTTGACAAGCCTTCCCTCTGCACTCGATTGTCCACGCGGCATGAATACCACTCCTTTGATGACCCCTTCCCCCGAGTCCGGCTGACCACACATGTCCGAGGCCATCGCCTGAGCCAGGAGATACCATTTACTGCCCTTATTGTATGAAGTCACTCCTCTTCAAAGGACCCACTATTGATCCTGGCCACCCCACCCCCTGGGCTATGATCAGGTGCACACATCCTAAACTGTTGACGGAACACTCAGCTGCGTGATTGCCCTCCCCTCTTATCAGCAGGTCAAGGGTCCCGATTGTGAACATATGTGGGGTAGGATTGACACGAGGATTATAGGGATGTCTTTTCTTTTGCGTCACACTGTCCTGATTATAATGTCAAGTGTTTTGTAAGGTATAAAAGAAGGAGTCTCAGCTCACTTGTTAGAGCACCTCCAGAAAGACACCGTGTTTCGTGTCCGAAATGACTGGCTCTCCTCATGAGAAATAAACTCTGTTCTTGATTCCTGCTCCCAGCGCCCGTCTCTTTATTTGGTAACTATTCAACATGGGAACTAAGAGGCGGTTTGCGCCAGCGGCCTGGGCATCGGTAGTAATCTGGGCTCCCGTTTTACAATTGGCGTCCCAACGCGGGGTCCATCAGTGACATAAGGTCCGGTAAGAGAGATCCAGACGAAGAAGTGAACATCTAAATGATCGGAGTATACCTGCCTTGAGAGGGCCCTCGCCCGGCTGCCGATCGAAAAGAACTTCACCAATTCTGAACGGACCTCTCTTGAGTGACCTATTGTCCTGACTGGAATCCCACAGGAATGCTACACGGAGTAAGAGAACGATCGGGCGCTGGAGGAGGAACACGAAGAACTGTCCGTATGGTCCGGTCCGGGTAAGATTAAGTAGGGTGTTTCTACGCCTGATTGGTAGGGTGGTTCTATCCACCTGATTGATTGATTGTTTGTATTGGAATCGGTATTTGTATACTGATATTGTTGGTATTGGTTCATTTAGCTTTGAATGCTACTTGACATATTGGTTCTCTTCTGGAGAACGAGACATTCTCTGTTTGCAAACAGCGGCGAATAGGAACGTCGTCCCTCTTTGCAGATAGAGAAGGGTAGGTAATGCAGACTTTTGTCCCCGTTGTAATCCGTCATGCCTACTTTTCTCCCCACTGATTGTTTGAAATCGATTAATAATCGATTGTTGCTCTTTGAGATCTTCCCTGTCCACAAACAGAGACGAATAGGAATATTCTGTTTCCTTTATGGATAGCGAAGGGCAGGTAATGCAGACATTTGTCCCCGTTGTAATCCGTCATGCCTGTTTTTCTCCCCACTGATTGATTGGTTGCCTGGACATTGTTGTTCCAGGAATTGTTTCGTTTGAGGTATTTTCTACTTGCAAACAACGTGGAATAGAAATATTCTGTCTAGTCTTTGCAAGTAGTAAAGGGTAGGTTATGCCCCTTTGTGAATTTGTCAGTCCTACCCACTCCCCACTGTTTGGTTATTTGGGGGGTAGCTCGCATGGTCCGCCCAGGAGACTACCCTTATGGAGGACATATGCTCCCCGCTCATGGGCCATTTAGTGGAAGTAGACCATCTGGTCCGTCCAGGAGGCTATCCTAGTAAGTGGAAGTACATCCCTTTGGTCTGTCCAGGATGATACCCTAATGAAGGAATATATGTTCCCCTTTTGATCGAGAATCTAGTTCCAACCCGGACCATTTACTGGAGGGAACTCGTCTGGTCCGGCCAGAAGTTCCCCCCCTAGTGAAAAGGACGCATAAAAATATGAAGTGATCACCGTTCCCTACTAACAGAAAACTTTAGCTCGAAACACGCTAAGGAAAAGAAGGAAAAATAAAACGAAATCAGGCTAAGTCAGTAACCCCCTGATGAGCTTTTGACTTCACTAAAAATAAGAAACATTAGAAATAGTTTGTAATAAGAAATATAAAATGGCGAAAAGTTTGACAGCAAAAATAGCCACGAGGTAGCTAGGCTTCACTGCCTATTCCTGCTCCCAACATGTCTGCCTCATTGCCCACCACGCCCAAATAGCGGTCACATGAAATAGAAACAATCCAATAGGTACCTACCCCCATTCCGGAAGCTCCCGAAGTGCAACAGGTCCGCGGTTACGCCCATCCGGAAGGCGAGGCCTCGAGGCATGCGGGGCTCGCCTGACCGCGGTCAGTAGGAGATGCTGGTGGGCAGGCGGCCCAAAGAATGATAAGGACCTCTCCATCTCACCTCTTCTACCGCCCTGCAGGCCGCGGGGAGAGAGGGGGCTGTCTTGCCTCGGCCACCGACCACCCCTCTCTCTCACCCGATCCGGCTTTCGTCGAAGGCCGAAGCCAAAGCGAGGATGACGGCATTTCTTTGAGCTATAATGGCTGCAACTACACCCAACGCCTGACAGTTGCAGATAGTCCCGCCACATGCCAACGCCTGGATAGTTACAGGTAGTCCCGCCACATGTCAAAAAGGGGGGGATGTCTTGCCTCAGCCACCGACCCCCCCCCCATCTTCAATGGTCGGCACGGCCAATACCGAAGCGCTGGAGCCGAAGAACGGTGCGGGGTCGCTGGAAGGGGGAGGCGGCGCGAACGAGCCTCCCCCACCTCCCTCCAGGTGGAGGCTTCCAGCGACACCCCAATACTCTTACTTAAAGAGGGTCAACATCAAAAAGCGGTCTTTTGCCCAGGACGGGCACACGCCCCATGCCTTCTCTCCTCAACTTTGAAGATTCTATGAGAGCCGGGGGGCACCCCGATCCCTCCGCATGGGCGCCCCCGCCCCCTCACTGGGAACAGCGACATCGGTGCACTCCTGCCGGCACCAGCCTCAGTTTGGAAATGGCTAAAATACAGCAACGGCACAGACTTGTTCAGTTCCGGAGGAACACCAGAATGACCCGGTAGGAAAATTGTTGCCGCCCTCCCCACTCTTTGACTGTTGTTAGACTGTTACCACATTGTGCAAAACTTTTTGAACTGCCAACGGAAGGTTCTGGTCCAACCACGAGTCATTGGAGGCATTCTGACCGTGCTGGAACTCGCCTGACCCCACCCAAAATGGCGCCGACACAAAATGAGACTTTTTTTGAATAAACTTTGTTGCACCCTGACCGCGCAGCTTTTTGTCCCAAGATATGTATGATAATGAAAGTAGATATGAAGGATATTGAGTATGTGCTCGGACAAAGAACTGACTTAGGGTGGGTACTGATTATGATTTGGAAAATGAATTGGTGTAATTTAGATAAAGAATGAGTATTGGATAATGAATTTATGAATTAATTAAAAATGAATTACCGACATGCATCATGCTTGCTCTGTAGGGAAGTTTAATACGATTTTATTGCACTGCTGCACTTTATGCAATGAACTGCCACCAACTTCGTTCTTCTTATGTACAGTTTCAATCTGCTCCGTGGCCGGTCCACTGGGTTGTAGGCCTGTATTTGTACGTCAACACTTTTTATTAAAAGTATTTTGAAAAGGAAAGCATAGTTGTAGCAGTTGCATTAATGAGTTTTGGATGTTTTACTACAATGAGCGAAGAATAAGTATGAAGAAAGCTGAAGGTTAGAAAGGACCAGATATTTAGCAGCTACATTATGTGTCACAGGCAGCCGGAAAAGTGTTTTAGACGCCCTTAAAACGACACCACAGAAATGCCACCTGACCGCCACCCTTGCACCCAACAAAAGGGGTTGCGACCAAGTAACTCATGTAGGTACGCAGATCGTCAAATGATTATCTATCTGACGTCACTGGTCCCTCTGGGCTTAAACGCCGAGATGGTAACGAAATGCAGTACGTGGAGATAGGTCGAGTATGTGGTAGGTAAAAACATTTTCGGACTACTGCATGCTGATGTGCTTTGAATGCTGCCCCCCACCCCTTCTTCTCCTCCCTTCTGCAGGTCATGTCAGAACGTCGGCTCAAGTGTGGGAGAGCGATGGTCGAACCACCGACGAAAGGGGAAGGAGGAAATATGTGCATAGTCCTTATAACGATAAGTTTTTAAAAGACGTAGACTTAAACATGACTGTTCCTCTTTAGAACATAGCGACTGGGAGCATGGACTGACATAGAAATTGGACGGGTACTGTATGACGAAAATTGACTAGACATAACGCGTTAGATAATATAACTAGACGTTTGACTAGGTAGGGAAAGGACAAAGAAAAATGTGTGGGTAAGGGTTACTACGGCACCACCCGTCTGGGAAGTTAGAAATGTTGCTGATGTTCAAAATGCACTGCCCCCTTTCTCACACTCTTATAGATATAGCCAAGCTGCCCGACTGTTCTCCCGATCAATACTTGCCGTTGCCTCAGCCCGAAGAACTTCCCACCAAAGGAAGGAACTGAAAAATGGTTTAAGATCCAACCATGGGTAAATAGCACGACCAGGCTAATTTCTGATCGACCAACCGAGGTGTTAGTATTGGCAATTGAGAACGCTCGCAGAGATAACAAGCGAGAAGGAAAAGGAGGGAAGGGTAGAAAGAGCTAAGCACGTAGATAAATAGGATAGTAAAGATACGTAGGATATAATATGGATTTTGTTGGCCACCTGTTGTTTTCTGTTTTATTGTGAATGTCTTATATATGTAATACATGTGCTGTCTTCCTTGTCTGAGTTTGTGTGTATGTAATGTACGGATTTATGTCTTCCCTCTGTCTATACTTGCGTGTTGCCTGACCTTTGCTGTTCTGTGTTGTGAGCGCACTAAATGACCTATTTTCGTACACGTCTCTCTCTCTCTCTCTCTCTCTACATGTCATACGTGTACCGAATGGCTCGTTTAGATTGCGGACGACTCTCACTCTCTATGAGAGTCTCCCTATTTTCTCTCCCTCTTTGCGGTAAAATTGTGCCCCACCGGCACCGGTCTGATTGGATACTTATTGAACGCGAAGGTGTTCAGCGAAATTGACCGAAACTAAAATGATTGTATCTCGCCATATTACTACCTCTCCTTTCTGCAAAATGAATGAACTTGAATTGGCTGAGAAGGAAAGGACAGGTAAGACGACTAAGGTCCCCCAAATCTGGCCGTTTATAGGGGAACTGTATGTCAATGGCATCTCATTTCTGTTCATCAGAGACGAACGCCAACGTCTAGATTGACCCTCAATGCCCAGATTGCCCCACCCCTTTTGCACCCAAGCGCGAGCGCCCGAAGCATCCCCGCCCCATTTGATAGACCCCAGCTGCTGTCCCGGATATAAACATGATGACCATGAGTAACTGTCGTCCCTCGAGAAAAACCTGTTTTACCCTGACTCTCGATGATAGCGCCCCCGCCCTGTTTGAAAAGGTTAGCCAGCCTTGAAGGGAAATGTTAGACTGTTAAGGCTCAGGTTAGAAAGACGAGTCTCCCTGGAGGCTCCGAAATGTTGAGTTTGATGAAATATACAGTTGATAAGAGTCTGACTTTCCTCCATATGTGACCTGTGTAGACAATGAATAAAACTTGGCATGAACTCAGTAGGAATGCCGACATATGCACTGCTTGGTAAATGAACGTCTGACTGTGACCAATGAGCGTATCTCCCAGGTGCGTTGGAGTGAGGGAGGAATTCACATGCATAAATGTCTTCCCCTGACCAGTTCTCTAAAGCTTGTTTTGTACCTATTCAAAGATTCACGATCGCCGAAGGAGAAGGGTCAGATGTGACGTACAGCCCGGCTGCAGATCTTGGGACACGTGTGACCTCGACCAAAGATGGAGCTGCAGAGCAACAAGATGCGGGACGAGACAGCAATTTCAAACGTGGAAAATGAAACTTGACGGGCTGCCCTGAAGCCCTCCGTTTGCTAACCCACGTGTGCCTGGAGTCTCCGTCCCCCTTCTTTGGGCCCGATTGATGGGCCTGCCTGCTTGTTATCCTTTGCTCCCTTGGTCCCTTTTGTGTGTCCCCGGAACTCTGACCCAACTCCGCCCTCCCTCCTATCGACTATTTGAACAACACTCACCCTCTTTTCCACGTGACTTTTTGTCAAAGGGAAGAACTGCATTCAAGTGGAGTAGGGTGTTGCCACGGAAATATAGGTGCCGAGCATAAGGCGCCGCCAAACGGATTGTTTAGGGAACAGGACTGTGGTCTAACAGCAGAGGACTGACCGCACCCTGCAACGCATAAGGATAGAACCGAGCTGGACCTATAGCTCCACCGCCGGTGCTCAACAGCGCCAACGAAAGTACACGGACTAGAGCCTACCAGTGATGGCTCACTGATAAAAAGACACTGTGACGAAGAAATCTTGTGTATTGAACTGAATTCCGCTCTCAACTACCTGGTCAAAACTGTTCATTGGTCACATTTTTAAGTCAGAAACATTTATGCTATGTAGTGTGCTTCATTGTTAGGAACTCAACGAAATGCAATTTCCAATGTGCTGCATTCTGCCCATCACCTCAACTGTCTATGATTGTACGCCAAATGCTAGTATCAACGAATGCTAATTCTTCAACAATGCCTGTCTATCTGTAACCCCATCAATTGCAAAAATGAACGCTGTAATGTAAAAAGGGGCGACTGTGGAAATCGAAGAAATTGATGTACATAAACAGCATTCATTTCCCTTCTTCTCCCACTCCTCTCCCTGTGAGCACCATGAATACCGTAAATTATTGGCCGTATCACTCTGCCAGTAAGAGCCCATACCCATATGCATATGTACAGCCATTCTAGGCACCATGGCCTTTTACCCATTGGAATCCCTGACTTCCCGCCTGCGCGTATCTTAAACCCCCTCTCTCATGCATAGACCATGAAACCCTCTCCCTCTGCGCGACCCTGCTGTGAAAGGCAACCCTCCTGCTTGACCCGCACAAACCCCCCCATTCTGACATAGCCCTCCCCAGCTGCACCTGACTGCCCCCGCTCTCTCATGTACGGGTCATAAGATCTCTCTCCCTCTATGTGACTCTGTCCCTGTGTCCACCCTGGCTACCCCTCCCTTCTCCTCACATGGGCAAGTCATAAACCTTCTTCTTCTGCAAGACCCTGTCCTTGGGAACCACGGCCGCGCCTGACCAACACCTCCTTTCCTTCCATGAATGCCCCTCTGTTGACAAGCCTTCCCTCTGCGCTCGATTGTCCACGCGGCATGAATACCACTCCTTTGATGACCCCTTCCCCCGAGTCCGGCTGACCACACATGTCCGAGGCCATCGCCTGAGCCAGGAGATACCATTTACTGCCCTTATTGTATGAAGTCACTCCTCTTCAAAGGACCCACTATTGATCCTGGCCACCCCACCCCCTGGGCTATGATCAGGCGCACACATCCTAAACTGTTGACGGAACACTCAGCTGCGTGATTGCCCTCCCCTCTTATCAGCAGGTCAAGGGTCCCTATTGTGAACATATGTGGGGTAGGATTGACACGAGGATTATAGGGATGTCTTTTCTTTTGCGTCACACTGTCCTGATTATAATGTCAAGTGTTTTGTAAGGTATAAAAGAAGGAGTCTCAGCTCACTTTTTGTTAGAGCACCTCCTGAAAGACACCGTGTTTCGTGTCCGAAATGACTGGCTCTCCTCATGAGAAATAAACTCTGTTCTTGATTCCTGCCTCCAGCGCCCGTCTCTTTATTTGGTAACTATTCAACATGGGAACTAAGAGGCGGTTTGCGCCAGCGGCCTGGGCATCGGTAGTAATCTGGGCTCCCGTTTTACATGTGGGGAAAAACAATGGTCTTGTTGAAGAAGGGACATATTGAGAATCAGGCAAAGCATGACTCAAACCCCTCTTTTTGCCAATTACAGTTTTTGCTCATTTGAGGGCGAGTTTGGCAAGAAAACATCAGGTTTTGATGTAGCACTCAAAGATATGGTGTGAGAGATTCCATCTGCGTAACAAGTTCTCCTAGATTGATTTGATTTTGGACTGCTTGATTTTTTTTATTTCTTCTGCCCTCTGGACCTCCTGTCAATTCTCAGTCACAAGTGCTATGTTGAATTTGTACTTCCAGCCCTCTGTTTAAGTGGTACTTAATTCTGCCTGTCCATAAAGCCATAAAACATAGGCTGCCCTGCAGGACAAGCCTATTTTGGATTCACAATGGAGACACTGATTACACGTCACAGAGTTCCTGTCTGAGGGTTTTAATGGCAACCTTCATGTTGGTATTCTGAGAAAGATTCTGAGAGATTTGGATTGACGTCCTTGCCACCTCTTACATCGTTGGTGGGTTATTGGCTTTCGTGGGTGCTGCAGGGTATCATCCCTCCAAAATGTTGTTGCTGTAGTATGTGGTTATTATCAGGGCCACAATGGGCGTAGTGGCACCGGGCCGGACGTAATTGCCAGGGCTAGTTTGCCATCCTTGTCCGGCCCTGGTTGTTATGCCAGCATTGTGGGGACAGGTGGAGAAGTGTGGCTCAGGGGTTAGAGGCGGCAGACCCGGAAGCTGAGATCGGCCTTGGACCAGGGTTCAATTCCCCGCCTCGGCGGGTCTTGGGCTACAAAATTCCACGGACTCGATAAATTCTCGCTCCTGTGCTTTCTCGACTCATGGGTTCACACTCTGCGACTCTGGGCAATAGCTTGCGTAATCTCCACAACGGCCCCTCGCGGCGGGATGCCTGGCTTTCACCTTGTGGATACCCTGCCGGGGTTATCTCACAGGGGAATACCAGGACGGGTTACCTAAGCAAGCGCTTAGATACCGACCTCGGTCAGTGATTTGCGCTATATAAATACATGTACATTTACATTTACATCCACGAGCCGATCCTGGGCTCCAGCCTACTTACATCCGCCTCTCCTTATTACTCTGCGGTCTGCTTTAGCCCATCTACCTGCCATACCAGACATCTCCCAATTCGTTTTTCTGGACTTTGTATCTTCTGTGCTCCCTTAGCTTGACGAGTGGCAGGCCCCCAGTGAAGACTCAGCTCTTAGGTGCATATGTATGAAAATCCCTGTTTGCGATTCTCAAATAGCGATTTTTTGAGAATCGCTATTTGAGAATTGCAAAAAGGAATATATGTAGAAAATCGCAATTATTTAGCGATTTCTTAGGCTTCCTTAATTGCGATTCGCAAATTGCAAAATCGCAATTAAGGAATACTTTCCCATTCATTTATAAGGGCCAGGAGGCCCATAGGAATGAATGTGAAGTCATTCTCAATTTACGATTCGCAATTTGAGAATCGCAAATTGAGAATAATTTCAAGGGTGCAAGGGTGTCATATGAACATGTGTGCGCATATGGCGCTCATACATGCCCTAAGGGCATGTATGTGCACCACATGGCTCCTTTACAAATGCAAAAAAATGCATTTGTGAAAGAAATCGCAAATTACCACCAACTGAAGTTGGTGGTATTTTGCAATTTCTGAAGGAGAAATCTCACAACTTGAGTGCTTGATACGTAGCATTTAAGGAATCGCAATTTGCGATTCCTTAAATGCTTACGCAAAATTAAGGAATCGCAAATTTTGTGATTCTTTAATTTTGCAATGAGAAAACATATCATACATCGCGTTTAGCGATTTTTCATTCGCAAACGCTGTATTTTTGCGAATCGCAGCGATTGCGAATGAAAACTCGTTTGATACATATGCCCCATAGTCTCCTGCTCTGTTCTTCTCAGTGATTATTGTACTGACAAGCATAGGCACCTGCCTGTCAGAGTCTTTGTACCTTAATCTTCATCAGCTAGTGACTCTGTAATTTTTGAAAACTCTCTTTATCAGGGCAGGATCATTCTTCTTCGTAGATGTCATTGCTATTTAAACTTATCAACAATAGAGGCCACAATGTCGGAGAATGTGAGGATTCTACAGCATACCACACTTTTGAAAAGACAGTTATCTTTTTAGAAACCTTTAAAGGGAGGCTGATTTTTATGTCACCACATTTTATCATGTGATAGTGTCTTTGAAGTGAGCAGTAAAAGTCATTATGAGCAGGTAATAAATACCAAATAAAAGTCAAATATAATTTGAGGCAAAATAGTCACGGCCCCGCCAGCAAAAGAAGAAAGACGTTGGAGATACTCGTTCAAAATGTGTTTATCAATGTAGAGATCAAACTCTTCTTTTTTTTTTATTACAGTTATATCAATACACAGCGAAATGCATATACGTCTGCATTAGTACAGTATCAGTTACACATAATAAATCGCACAATAATGTAATACATCCTGCCACATCTATGTCCCAAATGTAATACATTCAGTCACACCTCTGTCTCAGAGGGCTACTTCTTTATAAGTGCAATCAGCAATCATGGTGCTCTACCCTGTCATAGAGGGGGTGAGTGTCAGTTCTATGATATTATGGAGGGATCAAGACTCAACATTCTCATTTTTTGCAACTACTGCCTACATAATTGTTCCCAGTTTAGATACTTTCCCTGTGGTTGCGGTGGCTTCCTCTTCTATATCAGACATCCGTCTCCAATCGCTTGGTTGAGCATTTCAACCTGGAGGCCACAGATTTAATGTTGCCATCTATCAGCGCAAGGCATGATTTGAGATCAAGCCGAATGGTTGCAGTGGCGTTACTGGGGCTGTGGTCTCCACTTTCTAATACCTCAAATTCCACTCCTCCAGCAACGATTGGCTATCCTGCCCTCCTGTGATGCTCAAATGTGAATCTGCTTTGTTTTTTTAGTCCGCCTTCCCTATTTTCGTCACCTCTAATGTTCATGAGAACTCCAGTTGGGATCGTCCTTACCCCCATTAATGCAGGGTGTACTTTTCTCTACTAAGCCCCAATGCAGCACCGTGTCTGGTGTGATCAAGCAAGACTACCCGGGTCCTTCAACAAATGCCTCCCTCAGCAATGGGGTCTTCCCTGATAGTGATGCTAAAACAAGTTAGCAAATGGGTTCAATCATCCATCCCCACTGCTTCAGCATGCTCCTCTTGAGCTTCATGCAGATTAGAAAATATTGCAAACTTCTGGTTAGCTCACCCCAACTACATGTGCATATATATATTTCCCTTTACAGATGTGCTAAAGGGTTATACGAACAAGCAGGTCAGTCAGTGTTCCAGAAATAAAACTGGTTTAAGAACAGGTAATCGGGGGGCTGCCGCACTCCACGATTACTCTCCAGGCCTCTCATTCCCCACTCCTGTTCACATGGCTTACCGTGGCTGCCTCTCCCCAGGCTACGTCCTCACCTGAACACAGGCTCATGCAATGGATATGAAGGTAACAGACACATCTGTTCCTACTGTAACAGTGGTATCGGAATGTGAGAAAGAAGTCATATGGGATTTTATCATAATTTTCTTCCTTGAATTGAAACTAATTTTTTGGAAAATTAAGCGAAACGCTGTGCTATTATAAAAAAAAAAATGGAATCAGTCATTTATCACTATATTTTAGCCCAAAATGCATCCTCGCATCAATTTTTGACAGAAGGCCACACTTCGAGCTAAAGTAATAGCATGAAAAACACAAATGCTGAGAACAAAAGCAGCTCAAATTCTGGTTGTTTGTAGTATTCCCTTGCGCCAACACTATATTTTTTCTGCAAACAGTAGCCCAGTGACATGATGTGCCATAATGGCATAATTTCTGTAATTTCAAGTAAAAAGCGTGATGTGAAATTCATGAAATTAAGGGTAGTAGCCCGACATCATTTAAATTTCGCCCGGGCCCATTTCAAACGTATAAAATGAGGCTATAAATCACCTGATTTGAGGCCAAAATTGTATTTCTTACTTTTCCGCCAACCCATTAAATTCCTTTGGGACAATATTCAATTTCAACTTCCCAAAAGCAGCTTCCTTCCAAAGGTAGCCTCCATCGGAGAAGGACTCAAAGGTCCAGCACTCCTCTTCCATTTGACCCTGACCACTTTATCTCAGTCACTGTGCATTCATATTCAATCTCAGACAATAAAGACAATCAAGATTCAGCAGAGGAGGTTCATTTCCTAACTGAAAAGCTAGGAACACAACTCCTCAGATGTCAAAATATCCCCAGTGATACTGCAATTTGACTCTAAAACGGTAGGTTCTTGATCAGAGATAGTGTGCTGTACTCCTCACTGTCACATTTCTTTGTTAGCATCTAGTTATGCCTCACAGGAGAAAGCATGTCTCACTGTTGTATTGTTATTTTGTCTACCTATTCTGCACACTCAAAAGGGGTAACATCAAAGATGATCCAGTGTATTACCCCATTTCCAAGTAGTCAAAATATAGGCATACGACAATGCATTTGTATTGTTGCCGGTCTGGTGGCTTAGTGGACTAATGTATATCTTGTAGGGCTCTGGAATTGACCTCATGTTCACAGGTTCAAATCCCAGTGGATCCGCACATTCTTCTGAAGGTGATAAAATGAGTATCATTGAGTTGGGTAACAATAAACAACTGTCATTCAGTGCCAAGATGCCCATGGGTGATTGTGTGCTTTACAGATACACGTTATGTTTCACATAGTTAATCGTGCATTTGTTTTGTCCA
Source organism: Lissotriton vulgaris (assembly GCF_964263255.1). Taxonomy (NCBI): domain Eukaryota; kingdom Metazoa; phylum Chordata; class Amphibia; order Caudata; family Salamandridae; genus Lissotriton; species Lissotriton vulgaris. Next base: position 746,726,642 of record NC_141695.1, read on the forward strand.
GTCACTGAATCATACACAAGCTTGAAATTCTTTGTACCATAACTTCCATTATGAGGTATTGTGGGTATGGCTTGCTCATTCAATGCCTCCAGCCTCTGCAGGAGTGGCTGAACTACTCAAAATCTTTAACAGATCGCCTTTTTTTGGGTAAGTGCTCTTTTGTATTTTAGGACGTTTTGAATAATGAGGTTTAGGCAATCTGCGTTTTATAGCACCTGCAAATGTTTGTGATTTCTCATTGCATGTGTACTCTTCCTGCAGTTTGCCTATGAAATTAAATCACCTGGTAAAGCCCACATTGTGAGCTATTCAAACCTTTTGATGGTGATCAATGGGGATATTCTTTTTTATATATATATATATATATATATATATATATATATGAAGCTTCCTCAATGTGTTGTGATGAACGTGTCATTTATTGCTTGTCCCCACTGCAACATATGTGCATTATCGGATGAATGTTGGACATTATAGGCAACAGTAGTGCATGTTCAAAAAATATAAAATTGGTTGAATGAATGAATACTGACACCTCAGATGCATTGACCACTTCTTAGAGGTGTCTTGTCCCCAGTCCTACTGGAACCTAAAATAGACAGGTTTTCAGAGCTGCCTTAAACCTCGAAAAGATGGTAGGATTCTGATTTGTTGGGGAAGATGATTCTACAATCATGACTCTGCCCTTAAGTGGGCTCTGCTGCTGCTTGATTGAAGCTTGTATCTGGGTACAAATAAAAGTTGTGGTCCTGTCTATGCAGAGTGGTTGCTGGTCCATAGGTGATTACTCTCTGATTTAAAGCATATGGTTCAGCCTAAAAGAGACATCTGAATTTCCAGCAGGTTTATTGAAACCTAATTCTCTCGGCCACTGGGAGCCAATCTAGGGACTTTCTTGCTTTGGAAATTGGGTCCTCTGTTTCAGACCTACTAGGCCTCTTGTTTGTCCTTTTGCGAACGTGGTACCGCAGTGGAATGGAGGGCAGCATACAAACAATTGCATAGCACAAACCTGGAATGTATCACAGCACCCACTAACACGCTCCATTTTCGTAAAGAAAGTAAGTGGATAGTTGGTTTACTTTAACGTAACAATGTCTTAATCCATCAGACAGCAGCTATAGACAGTGGTCATTACTCCTTACTTCTTGGCCTGAAAATGCTTTCTATAACCCTGTGTTCTGTCTTCAAAACAAGAAAATGAGCCACAAAATAGAAAAACAATGTGGGTTTTATTCACAATAAAAGTTGTACATGTACGGCCTTACACAAACACATACACACAGTTGTAAATATAAAAATTTTGAGAATTCATGATATTTCAGTGATGTGTTGAACACAATGTATCAGACGTGTTACTGGGAATATCACAAGACAAATACTATTCCCTAAAGCGGAGTTATATGCAACTCCTTCGCTTAAACCCACATCAAGTTATTAAATCTGTTTGCTGGAAATAATCTCTGACTTTTTCTGGGGTCCCAAAGTGAGAGAAAGGGTTTTTTGAAAGCCAACCAACCAACACTTTTGTAGGTGTTTATACGCTTTAAAAGCAAACCACACCTTGATCCTCAGAGTTCCGCTTCATACATGAGGTTTACTAATGCATACTTGTATGTAGGTGGTGCATACAAGTATGCATTAGAATAACTATTATACCTCCCAGGTAGCCTTTTGTGAATACATGACAGGCATAAATAGAGCCATTTTCAGGAGTAAGCTTAGATTTACAGCGGAAAATTGTTTTTCTGAATCAGGCTCAGCATTTCACTCACCATGATCCCAGTACCTGCCTACACATAGTCATCATTAATAAAATGTTTTAGAGATAAAAACAAAAACAGCTGGTTTGACAAACAAACAAGCATTTGCAATCCAATTGTTCTTGCCTTTGGGACCTCATATATATTTAGCTATGCAGCACATTAGCCTGGGTGCTGAAACATCTACTATTCTTTAACATTGAGGGAAAGTAAGCACGAAACTGTGTGACATACCAGGTATGGGAACACATGGAGAGAAATTTTGCCTTTCAGCGGGAAATGGTATAGTCCAAAGCTCTGTTTTTAATATAAAATCAGGGCCTTCGGTGGTCATATCTCTGAGAATACAAGATTTGAAAAAAATATTATTGTCCACAGGTGTTCATGGAAGACAATTTCTATGGACTGGAACCTAGAGAATGCTAAAGTGATTCTGGTATTTTACTGACCTCTGTTGGTCGTTTTCTATCAAGAAAGTTAAACAGAAGCAGTTACCAGAAAAATTTAAAAAAGAAAGTCCCTCAGCAGAAATTAATTCTGGTATTTTACTGACTGCTAATGTTTTTTTTTCTATCAAGACAGTTAAATAGAGGCAGGTGAACAAGCAGAAAACAATTCTGGTATTTTACTGAACTCTACTGGTCGTTTTCTATCAAGACAGTTAAATAGAGGCAGTTGAACAGAAACAAGTCCCTAAGTGGAAGGAGACAAGTCCTAGAGCTGATCTCCATAGCCCACAAAGTACATACACATATAAGAAAAGTATATACAAGAGGTCTCGAATGCTCGACCTAAAAAACGCAACTCCACTGAACAACAAAACCTTCTGCATGCTTTCACTTTCACGAATAACAGATTCAGCACTGACCAGATGCATGGCGGGCATGAAAGAAGTATAATGCCTGTCCAGAAAAGTTTGTTTTCCAAACCATTTGAGATCTTAAACGGATTTTACAGCAATAAACCTTTTAAACTGGATTTTGATAGACGTTTGTAAGTGCGTTTATGAGAAAATTAGAATTTGATTTCGCAAGTGCTGGTTTTGCCACTGGACCCACCTTATCAAGATACATTGAATAACCTAGAAGTCAGGTTCGGTAGAGTGAAGTTAAGTATGTTTATAGGCACTCTGAGGTCATGAACGAGGTATAATGGTAGAGGTGTGTGCTCAGTTAATAATAGTATTCATGGAACTGTGTGGCCAGACTTCAACTGTCAGCCAAGCAGATGTTGGGAATGACGGGCCTTTGAACAACTAACAGGTTATGATTGAGGTGCATTAAAGGAGCTATAAGACCTGGTTAATTTATATCAGCCAAGCGGGCTTGCGTGGGCTTCAATGTTAAACTTTTTTAATGTTATGTTTTTCAAGAGCATACATATTTCACAATGGCTTACATTTTTTTCAAGTTATGCAATTATTTATTTTTGGCAGTCGAAGAAATACCTTTGCCTAATCTTGGGAAAACTGCATTTTTTGTGAGAAATCCATCTCCTGTCTGAGATGTTTACTACTCTGGATGCCCTCCCCGTGATCATGTCTTATCCTGCGATGACAAGTCAGACTTTACAACAAAGTCAGAATTGTTAGGGATTTTGTTGGGTTTCCAAAGGTATGTGGCAGGTGGAAGACTGTGCCAGCAGCAACATCTGCAGTGGTTACAGCTTCACCACAAAAAACAAATATGTGAATCTGAACCTCGCAGGTGCTCGACTGTTAGACTCTACTGAGCGTGAAATGCGGGGCCTATTTCTGATAAGCACTGGCATAGTGTCACCCTCTTCCTGGCTTTCATCGTTTGGTTTTCAGTGTGCCAGCACACTACCCATAATGCATTTTATGCTCTGGTTGCAGCCTCTTGCAAACTGTAGATGGTATGTTAGCACAAATGTATAATTGAATGTAAATCAATTGTGAATGCGGTTTTCCACATTTGTTTTTTTTTAAAACATTATCATCAGCTTTTTATGTTTCGCCTATCAAATAGATTTCATATGTCTGTTGTCAAAAGCCTGTTGTGGGACCATACCAAAAAACGTAAAGTGGGTTTACAGTCCACCAATTGATTGTCATTGCTTGCCTTTACTTTTTCTCTGATTTGCTTGCTTCTTATTTGATGACTTGCTTTCCTCTTCTGGTAGGTACTCAATTTAATGGTATAGTGCTAGTGATTGGTTACATAAGGATAATATGCACTTAGTTGAATAGTGCTGGCTAGTTTTCCTGCCAACTTAGAAATACCTAACACAATATTGAATTTGTTTAATTTATAATGCATCAAATGTCCAGCCAACAAATGATTTTGTCGGCGTTTCAACCCCAGTTCCAATTTTTACCTGTGTGGGTCTTCATCATGACAAAGTATGATAGCATTCTCAGACAGCATATTTACTGAGTTAAAAAGATGTTTTTCTAATTCCTTCCGTATTGAATGGTGGTGCACTTTATCCTTTCATTTCAAAGTTCAATTCAGCTGCATTGCCCATATTGAGAGATGCTGTCAAGCTATTTATACATTTTGTTCTAGAGGTTTTTCTGATGTTTTCATAAGGGAATAAAAATGTATGAACTATATTCTACATCTAACTTTGGCACTATCTTCCTCATTGATTAATGCTACTTCATTATGATTATGACCTCACCATGTCTTTAATAGAAATGTGTACTTTCAATTTAAAATCTGAGGGAACCACCATGTTTTTTATTTTTCCTGAATTACACCAGATTCTCTATTTTTTGTATGGACATCTGAATGGAATTCCATTGATGGGGAGCTAAGATGGAGAAGGCTCTGTCACAACTTCTGTACTTTACAAATCGTGATGTAAAAAGCAAAAGAATATTTATTTTCAGATCAAAAATATCTGTTAGTATTTTACCTGATGTGAACCTTCTGAAACAAGATATAGTTGAACCCATAGTAAGTCTTATAGCAGTTGCAGATAGCTTTGCATTTTATAATTCTAAAAAGAGCCTATTTTGTTCCCTCACTCTCGACTACTCTGTGGTGCTCAAGCCCCTTTTTCCAATCTGCCACTCCACCATGGATTCCACACCCCTTCCATGTTTTGAAGAGCCCGGGACCTGACATTTGCTACTGGGCCACCGCTATCTGAAAAGTGCTTTCATGTAAATATATACTTTTTTATTTAGTTATCCAAGTGGGGTTCACCATCTTAGATCAGTAGATAAAAGAGAACTACTAAATAAAATGCCATTGCATCATTTAGTAGGTGCATGCTTTCTAATGCATGTGCACGTATACGTCATTGCGCATGTGTGCGCCTACAAACTGATGCTGCAGCAGCCACATCATCATACCTTTTTTTTTCTTTTTCTCTATTTTTTTTGCCAATGCTGCACAGTATCAGAAAAAAGCATTGGCAATACCAATAGGTCAACAAGGCAAACCCTATTGGCATTGCCAATGCTTGATGCTAGTATTAGTAGGAAGGGTTTTCTTATCATGGAATTTGATATTGTAAAGCATTTGTGACATGGTAATAGTATAATGTTACATTAAGTGGGAGAAGCAGTGACATGCCTCTAAATAGTGAAGGAGGTGCAGTGGTCTCAAGGCTCAGCAGAATGAGGGGACCTTTGCATCTCAATCATGCATGTTTTTCACTACGAAATCAGTAGATGGAGGCCCGTTTTTTCTTGTTTGCATTGGGTCCAATGGCACCCTTGCTACTCTAAGAAATAGAACAGTGTTACATATTCTACAAAGTACATATGCACATTTAACACTTCACCCTTCCAACTATCTCTTAATTAGGGTCAGAAGTCTGCGGAAATTCCCTGAAGAAGCACCCATATGTGTACACGTTTCCTACCTCTGTCTGTTACCTCCAGGCATAGTACCTGTACATGATCAAAATATTTTAGGATACCCTTTTTTCATGAGTTGCTATACCCTGTTTTAAGTCTGCCTCGAGCACCCTAAGTCCCTTCTCTTGGGATGTGACATCTGTAAACAAAATGACAACGTCTGTGGCAGCAAATTTATTGTTTTTAGTTTTGATATTGAAGTTGCTTTCTCATTAATAGACAGCAGCTAGAGGCATCGCATTTCACAAAAAAAGTAGACCTGGACCACTAGTTTTCTCTGCCCCAAAGTTCATAACTTAGTTGTTAGGGTACATTTCCTCTTTATCTAAGTGGTGTAAATCTATTGCATTGTTATGTAAAAAAGTCTGAACTGAGGCAGAAAGGAACACTTAACTCCATATTGCTTGGTCTCAGTATCACTCCTTGTTGCATTTTAAGGCAAGCATGGTGGACTGATATTGTTTCACATCTCCACTGTTTTGCTCACATTGAGTAACCTTCTTTAGTGAGTAATGCATACTAAAGGAATCAGGGAGTATTTCTTCTCCAATCTACTGCAGGGTAAAGTAAATGAATGAATGTTGTATTAGATAATTGTTGGAACAAGACGGTTCCCTGCATGGAATACAGCCAGGTTTCCCTTCCCTAAATGCCCGGGGCATGTGTATCTGGTATCCTGACTTTTATTTTGGTTTCTTGATCAGGCCTGCCCTTTTATCTATCCCTGATATTACTGTTCAGGAAGGCTAATGACAGGCAGGTGCAGAAACATCATTGTTCTCACGTTGTTCTCACAGCAACAGAATAGTCCAGGCTGCTGCGTAAGACAAACTTGTGCCATACCCGGTCTCATTTGCACCCTTCCAGTGGTCACAGAGCACTGCAGGTCTCCACCTTTAATGAAATTATGCCGCTGAGTTGAAGTTAGTCGAGGGCGAAAGACTAAGACACTAAGGGGCAGATTTACAAGCCCCCTGCGCCACTTTTGCGTCACTTTTAATATGGGAAAAGTGACGCAAAAGTGGCGCAAGGGGCTTGTAAATCTGCGCCTAAATTTCTTCCTGCTTTACCACTGGGGGTAAGAACTTAAGCAAATGAGTCAACCGGTAGCACATATGACTTTGGGTCAGTAAAATTTCCAACTGAATATTATTCAGGTTTCTACCAAAAATTGCTGATGGACAAGTTTATCTGGGATCCCCCAAGATACACACCACACAGAACGAGATAAAAGGTAAAAAGCCACAAGAGTCATGAGCTAGATCACTTCCGTAATTGTACTGGATTGAATTATCTAATATTGACCAATACTGTGAAATTTAAAAGTTAATAACAATAACATTACTGGGCTGGACATTTAAATTATTGCATCTGTTGGTTGATTGTTGAGTTCTAAGCTCTTTCCCCTAAAACTACCTCCCTGACAAATATGTGACTGCTCACCCTCACTAACATGAAAGTCAAGTATGGAAAAGATTACACCTGGCCAAGTTTACAGCGCTTTATTAGGTGGGGCCCCAGGACACAAGTGGTAAAAAAACATCAAGGACCACTGGGTGGGTTCAGTACGCCCTATCTGCCCTGCAGCCACCCCGAGCAGGTTCTGACAATAATGCAGGATAATGTAGATGGAGTAATTATTCCTGCACTCTAGTACAGGGTAAATCAATAAAATTATCTCCTATAATTCAACAAGGAATAAACTGCTTGGAGCAACCACAGCACCAAGACAGTCCCCCTCTCCTCTACAGACAAAGTCTGCACCCTCCTTGGCCGAGGCGAAAGTGCAGCCCACATCCTCCTGGATCTCTGAGCCTCCTTTAGTACCGTCTCCCACCACACCCTATGCACAAGACTCCACAATGCTGGTATCCACGACAAATCCCTGGAATGGATCGGCTCCTTCCTCACCGGCCAAACACAGAGAGTCAGACTACCACCGTTCCACTCTGAATCCACAGAGACCAGCTGCAGAGTGCCTCCTCCCTGAGCTCCACTCTCTTCAACATCTACATTGCCCGTTTGCAACCATCATCAGGAACCACAGACTCAACCTCGTCTCCTGTGCTGACAACACCTAGCTGATTCTCTCCCTCACCAACAAATCCACAGTTGCCAAGAACTACATCCATGACGGTATGAAGGCTGTTGCCAATTCAATGAAGAACAGCTGCCTCAAGCTCAACTCAGCGAAGATCGAAGCCCTCACCTTGGGATCCAACACCTCCACTTGGGACGACTCCTGGTGGCCTGCAGCATTTGGACCCCAAACAACCACAGACCAAGCATGAAACCTTGGCATCATCCTTGACTCCTCACTTACCATGAACCACCACATTAACGTTGTCTCATCATCCTGCTTCCACAAGCTACGCTTAATTTGAAAGATCTTTAAGTGGATCCCCACCGAGTCCAGAAAAACGGTCACTCACGCACTCAACAGCAGCAGAATCGACTACGGCAATGCACTCTCTGAAGGCACCACCGAGAAACTCCTCAAGAAACTGTGGAACATTTAAATCACCTCCACCAGACTCATCCTCAAAATCCCCCGCTGCAGCCACCTCACCGGCCACCTGAGAGATCTCCACTGGCTACCAGTAAATAAAAAATCACATTAAAGCTCCTCACACATGCCTACAAAGCCCTACAGAACATGGGACCTGCATATTTAACCACCGCCTAACATTCCAAGCACCCACCAGGGACCTTCACCGTCACTGCCTCAATTTAGTATAGACCTCAAGACCTGGCTCTTCAACTGAACCATGGTGCCTTAGACAAATCAGTAGTCCTCCCCCCGAGTGCCTTGAGACCCTTACGAATGTATGACGGTACCACGCGTACTTGTACAACGCATACCGTTACAACGCTACTTTTACCACGCAAGTCGTTACAACGACTTGCGTGGAGGGGCGCTGGATAGTAAATTATTTAATTTACTATTCCAACTCCAGTCCCCGTGGACTCTAGGGAAAGGAGTTGGATAGTAAATTAAAGTATTTACTATCCTGTAGCGCCCCCCAGCGCATTTCGTTGTAACGACCTGCGTGGTAAAAGTATCGTTGTAACGGTACCGTGTTGTAAAATATGCGTGGTAACCGTTGCATACCGACCCTTACAGGTGAGTAGTCACACTTTAAAATACACTTGATTGATTGATTAAATGATTGAATCTTCTTCCGCAATTTAATCCAGAGAAAAGTAACAGAAGAATCTCCTACCTTAATCCTATGGTGGATAAAAGCTATCAGTCTGATCATCTTCTCTGATCTGTAGCAGGGTACCACAGGTTATCTAATGCAGAGTGAAATCTTCAGAGTAATCTCTTCTGTTTAATATAATGCATAACGAAGCAACCAGAGTGATTTACTTTTGCATTCTAATGTGGGGTAGTACAGAGTGACCCAGTCACATTACATTTCTTCTGTAAAACGGTAAAGGATAAGGTCAACTGAGTTGTAACCTTGTATAATCCAATGCAATAGAATACATTAAATGTAGGGAAAGTAACAAGTGGAAACTACTGCTGTTTCTTTGCTTACTTTCCTTTTATCCCTAACTTCAAAATTTGTTCACCACATATCCGACTACTTTTCCACATCTCTGACAACTTTCCTATGGTCACTCCTTTCTCCTACCTTTCCATATCTCATTCTATGCACCTATCTTCAGCATGATTTACGTTTTCATCAGTCTTCCATTTCACCTCCCCTTATTCCCAAAAGTATGGCCTAGTAGCTATGTTATCTCTTGTGAAATCAACTAATCTAGCCTTCCAAACTTGACCCGACTGTGTGGTAGTGAAAAACATGGATTATTAGTTGTGGCGATTGTAAGGCCTCCCCATGTAATAACGGCACTAATATATATCACATCTAGTTGGGCTTCTTTCTATCAAACCTTATCTCAGTCATGGGTAACTGTGGCACAGAGCAGTATTGCTTAACTCAAAGGAAAACAAGTGTAAGCATTTATCATTACCAAAACAGTCTATACGTTTGAGACAAGAACTTAAAAATCACAGTCACATTTATAAACATGAGTATATTTTAACACCAAAATGACAACAATCTGATGAAGAGAGCCAAAGTTATGATTTTTGTAACATTTTCATGAATCACGGCTTTTTGCAAAAGTTAAATTCAGAAAAGTTTGGGGAGGGGGTGTTGCTACTGCTCAAAGAGCCAGATCTTGAGGAGTCTTCTGGAGGTGAGCAGGTCTTGGGTCTGCCGTAGGTGGGTGGGGAGGGTGTTCCAGGTCTTGGCGGCGAGGAAGGAGAAGGATCTGCCGCCGGCGGTCGTTCCTTGGATGTGGGGGACAGCGGCGAGGGCGAGGCTGGTGGACCGGTGCTGGCGGGTGGGGGTGTAGAAGCTGAGTCGTCCGTTGAGGTAGGCTGGTCCGATGTTGTGGAGGGCTTTGTGTGCGTGGGTGAGTAGCTTGACTGTGATTCTCTGTTAGATGGAGAGCCAGTGTAGGTCTCTCAGGTGGAGGTGATGTGGCTGCGGCGTGGGACGTTGAGGATCAGTCGAGCGGAGGCGTTTTTGATGCGTTGCAGTCGTCGCAGGTGTTTGGCCAGGATACCTGCATAGAGTGCGTTGCCGTAGTCAAGCCTGCTGCTGACGAGGGCCTGGGTCACAGTTCTTCTTGTTTCGGTGGGGATCCACTAGTAGATCCTGCGGAGCATGAGGAGGGTGTTGTAGCAGGAGGAGGAGACAGAGTTGACCTGCTTTGACATGGAGAGGGAGGAGTCAAGGATGATTCCCAGGTTGCGTGCGTGGTCGCTGGGTGTTGTGCTGTTCCTAGCGTGGGTGGCCACCAGGAGTCATCCCAGGCTGAGGGGGTGGATCCGAGGATGAGGACCTCCGTCTTGTCCGAGTCCAGCTTCAGTCATCCTTTACTCATCCATTCGGCAACGGCTTTCATTCCCTCGTGGAGGTTGGTTTTGGTGGTGTACGGGTCCTTGGTGAGGGAGAGGATCAGCTGGGTGGCGTTGGCATAGGAGATGATGTTGAGATAGTGTTGGCGGGTGACGTGAGTGAGGGGGGGCATGTAGACGTTGAAGAGCGTCGGGCTGAGGGGAGAGCCCTGGTGTACGCCGCAGATGATGTTGGTCGCTTTGGAGCGGAAGGGGGGAGGCGGACGCTCTGGGTTCTCCCAGAGAGGAATGATGTGGTCCAGTCCAGGGCTTTCTCCTGGATTCCCGCATCTTGGAGGCGTGTCTCTAGTGTGCGGTGGCGGATGGTGTCAAAAGCGGCTGACAGGTCTATGAGGATGAGGGCTGATGTCTCCCAGTTGTCTAGATGAATCCTGATGTCGTCTGTGGCGGCGATGAGGGCTGTCTCGGTGCTGTGGTTTCTCCGGAACCCGGACTGGAATGGGTCTAGGATATTGTTGTCCTCGAGGTAGCGGGTCAGTTGCGTGTCCACGACTTTCTCGATGACGGGAGCAGGGAGATGGTCCAGAAGTTCTTGAGGTCCTTGGGGTCCGCCTCGGGCTTCTTGAGAAGGGCGTTGATCACTGCATGCTACCAGGTTTCCGGAAATGTGGCTGTCTGGAGGGAGCTAAAATAAAAATCTGTTATTCAGCTATTGAGATAGCCAAAGGCCAGCATTTTGCTACTCGCATTGACCGAGCTAATAATAATTCCAAAGAGATCTTTGCTTTTGTGCAGAGTTTTGTGACTCCCAGTGCCCAGGAGGTGGTTGTGCCCTCTTCTGACATCTGGTGCAATACTCTGTCAAAATATTTTAGGGATAAGATTGTGGACATACAAGACTCCTTTCAGCAGGCCCCCGAACGAACCTTGACTGTTCTGCTGGGGAGACAGGAGAGAGATTCGGACCACCTTCTGTCTGTTTTCAGCCTGGTGGACTTACGGTCCTCGCTCAGAATTCTCAGAGCTTTGAAATCAGGCTCGCCTAAGGCTCCGCGAGGCCTTTGTTCCGCCTTCATGGAAGCAGGCTCTGATACTGCCTCTTCTCAAGAAGCCGAACCTTGATCCGCTGCTCCCTGCCAATTACCGGCCGATATCACTCTTGCCAAGTCTGGCTAAAGTTTGTGAAAAGGGAGTGACGTCTCAGCTCACCAACTTTGTTGAGACGGCGGGCTTGCTACATCCAGCGCATTCGGGGTTCCGTGCTTCCTACAGTACGGAGTCAGCACTATTGGAAGTGGCGGAGGCAATACGTAACTGCTTGGATGCCGGTGAGAGAGCAGCCTTGGTTATGCTGGATCTCTCGGCGGCATTCGATATGGTGCCCCACTCTCTCCTCCTCGAGCGTCAATCAGAAATCGGCATTGTGGGCTCGGCATGGAGTTGGATCAGATCCTTCTTGGAGGTTAGATCACAGCAAGTCTGGCTTCCCCCTTGTGCCTCCGCGCCTACGCTTCTCTCTACTGACGTTCCGCAGGGGTCCTCACTTAGCCCCCTGCTTTTTAACATCTATGTGACTCCGCTGGTTTATCTGGCTGAGTCTCTGGGGGCTAAGGTGATGGCCTATGCTGATGATACGCAGGTCCTGTTCTCCTGGAGGCGGGGTGATGACTCGGTCAGTGTGGTGCAGCACTGCCTTTCATCTGTGTTTCATTGGTTGACGAACGCACAGTTGAAGTGTAACGAAGAAAAATCGGAAGTACTCCTGTTTGGTTTGTTTCCAGGGGATTTTAGGGACAGGTTGTGGCCACCTGTCTTCCCTCGCCCCTTGACAGGTACGGGCCTGGCCAAAAATTTGGGGGTATGGTTCGATGAAAATCTGAACTTTTCCACCCAGATGAAGAAGCTGACAGGGACCTGTTTTGGCACCCTGAAAATTTTGAGAAAGTTTCTCCCCCTTTTGCCAGGCGGCGCCAAAGAGACTGTGGTCCAGGCTCTGATCTTATCCAGTTTAGACTATGCAAATGCCCTCCTGGTGGGCAGTCCGGGATATTTGATGAAGAAAGTGCAGGTAGTTCAAAATGAGGCAGCTAGAATACTACTGGGACTCTCTCCAAGAGAGAGTGTTCAGACCCATCTACGTCACCTGCATTGGCTCCCAGTTGAGTCCCATCTCAAATGTAAAAGGCTGTCCATTGTCCATCCGGCCCTTTATGGACTTGGCCCGATCTACCTGCAGAATCGTTTCGTCTTCTATAAACCATCTAGACAATTGTGATCATCTGACCAGCTTTTAATACAGAACCCCCGCTTTAACCGCCATAGGATGGGTGGGAGCTCTTTTACCCGCAAAGCAGGATTGGCATGAAATATGCTACAGCTGGAGCTTCGGAGGGTGCAGGACCCTGTGTCCTTTAAGAAGAAACTAAAAACACTGCTTTTTTGAGGTTTTTTCTTTTGATTGAAGCTTGGATTTCTTTCTGGAGTTAGCGCCGGGATACTTTGAGTAGCTGTGCAATCTACAAAATTAATATAACATAACATAACATAACATAACATAACATAACAAGTTGGGGTGCGATGGCTGCGTCTGCTTTGTTGAATATGTGGTGTGGGTAGGGGTCTGACAGTGATCCTGATTGGATAGAGTTCATGATTTTGCGTGTTTCGTCGTAGTTGACGTTGATCCAGGAGGTCAGGCGGTTGATGCGGGTGGTGTTCACCGGGGTTGGGGTCTGGCGCTGTTGGGGCAGTCGTGGTGTTGAAGCTGTCATGGATGTCAGCGATCTTGTGCTGAAAGAAGGTGGCCAGTGAGTCGCACAGTTCTTGTGAGGGCGGGATGTCATTGGCGCTGGGGTTGGAGAGTTCCTTGACGATGCTAAAGAGTTCTTTGCTGTCGTGTGCGTTGTTGCCCAGGTGGGCTTTGAAGGACGATCTCTTGGCTGATTTGATGAGGTTATGATGTCTGCGGGTGGCGTCCTTGTGGGCTGCATAGCTGTCCAATGTTTGTTCGTGGAGCCATTTCCTCTCCATTTTCGGGCATGGTCGTTTGGAGGTCTGGAGCTTTTCGGTGAACCAGGTGGCTTTCTCACTGGTGCGGCTGTTGGATGGTTTCTTGAGTGGGGCGAGGGTGTTGGCGCACTCGTCGATCCATTGTCTGAAGTTGCGGGTGGCGGTGTCTGGGTCGGTGGGGTCGGTGTGCGGGTTCTGACGAGGGTGTTGGCCAGCTGGTCTTCGGTGACTTTGCTCTAGCAGCGGCGAGGCAGCTGTCGGGTGCGATGGTGAGTGGTGGGCTTCTTGTAGGTCAAATGGATGCAGCGGTGGTCGGTCCAGTGGAGTTAAATGGTGTGGTCGAAGGAGACGTGGGTGCTTGTGGAGAAGATGGGGTTGAGCCTGTGGCCGGCGGCGTGGGTGGGTGCGGTGACCAGTTGTCTGAGGCCGAGGTTGGCGAGGTTGGCGATCAGGGTGGGAGAGTTGGTGTTGTTGTTGTTCTTGAGGTGGAAGTTCAGGTCTCCGAGGAGGATGTAGTCCGTGGAAGTGAGTGTGTGGGTGCTGATGAGGTCGGCGATGGAGTCGCTGAATTGTGGCCGGGGTCCAGGGGTCTGTAGACGAGGGTTCCTCTGAGGGTTGTGTTGGGGTCGGTGTGGATCCGGAAGTGCAGGTGTTCGGTGGTGCTGGAGTGTCCTCTGAGTGTGTGGAGACCTTGAGGGAGGACTTGTGGATGATGGCTATTCCTCCTCCTATTCCGTTGGTGTGGTCTCTGCAGGACATTTTGTAGCAGTCTGGGACGGCTATGGCGATTTCAGGTGCCGAGGAGTCGTTCCACCAGGTCTCGGTGAGGAAGCCGACATCTGGGACGGAGGTGTCGAGCAGGTCCCAGAGCTCGTGTGTTTGCGTGCGGAGCTGGTGTTCAAAAGTATGCAGCGGAGGTGATTGAGTTCAGTCTTTGGTGGTTTTGCGGCTCTGTTGCAGGTGAATCTGCAGTTGCGGGAGGAGAAGGGTCCCTGGGTGCATTTCGGGGCAGCCTGGATGCAGGTGTCGTGTCGCCCGGCGTTGAGTGCGTGGAGAGTGCTGGCGTCGTACCAGAGTCTGGCGTCGTGGCGGTCACCAGACTCCGGTAGCAGCAGGAGCACACCTTCTCTTTCTGAAGTCCTGTCTTGGTCTAGATGGGGCAGCATATGCAGTGCTTTTTGGTGCAGCTTCTCTTTCTGTGGTCCACTGGTTCAGCAGATGCAGTGCTTCATCCGTTGTCTCAAGTCCAGTAGTGTTCTAAGGCCGGCGACGGAGGTGCCACATTTTATGCCAATTTCGAGTTTGTCTGTGGGGAGGACTCACTAGCCAATGGGACTACAATTCCCTTGGACAACCCTACTGACTTTAAATAATTTCCTGTGGGGTCGGCATTTAACAATATCACAGTCAATCAATCAATCAATAAATCAGTCAATTTGTATAGCGCAACTAATCACCTGAGATGGTATCCAGGTGCTAGAGGGTCGTGAGGGTTTGGCAACTCAGTTGAACAGCCATCTCTTGAGTGTCTTCCGGAATTCCAGAAGAGAGGTGGAAGTACATAGCTGAAAGGGGAGGGCATTTCAAGTTTAAACATGGAGTAGGAGAAGGAACATCCTCTGCTGTTGCTTTGGAGGAAAGGGACGTAGAGCATAGTTGTCTGGCAGTGGTTAATGTAGGCTTGACCTTAGTTGTGTAGTGCTTTATAGGCGTGGATCTTCAATTTGAATTGGCACCTATTCTGTATAGGTAGACAGTGGAGATTTCTGAGGTGAGGGGTGATGGAGGTCTATCTGGGGAGGTCAAGGATGAGTCTAGCATCAGAGTTCTTTATGGTCTGGAGTCTCTTGAGAAGGTGTGTGGAGATCACAGCATAAAGTGTTTTGCCGTAGTCTAGTTGACTGGAGTCAAGGGCCTGCGTGATGGCACATCTAGTGTTCAGGGGGAGCCATTTGAATTTTATTGTAACATGTAGGTGAGTAAGTGTGAGGAAGCTTGCGGAGGAGACTGCGTTGATCGGGGACTTCATGGTCAATTTGCTGTCCAGGATTATGCTGAGGTTTCTAGCCTGGTCGGTTGGTTTGGGTGATGTTCCTACTTCTGAGGGCCACAAGGAGTCATTCCATGGGGTGGTGTTGTTGCTGAAAATCAGCACTTCCGATTTGCCTGTGTTGTGCTTCAGGCAGTTGTACTTCATCCAGTCGGTAAGGCTTTTCATGCACCTGTGGAAGTTGGTTCTTGTGTTGGTGGGGTCTTCTGAGAGTGAGAGGATGAGCTGGAATTCATCCACATAGGATATGATGTGGGATCTGACGATGTTGGTCAAGGGGGTCATGTAGGTGTTGAAGAGAGTAGTGCTGAGGAAGGAACTTTTTGGAACACTGCAGATGATGCCTTGGGTTCTGAGGTGATCAGTGGTAGAGGGCCCTATTTTTGTTCTGGTAGGGAATGAGGCGATTTACTTGCAAGGATCTCCTTGGATAATGATGTGATGCAGCCTTTTTACCAGGGTATGGTGGGATATGGTGTCGAAGGCTGCGGAGAGGTCAAGGAGGATCATAGAAACCAATTCTCCGAAGTCGTGGAAAGCTCTGATGTCATCAGCAGCTGCGATCAAGGCAGTCTTGGTGCTGTGGTTGGTGCAGAATCCAGATATCAAGGTGTCTAGCAGAAAGTTATGCTCCAGATATTTTGTGAGTTGTTGGTTGATGGCTTTTTCCAGGCAGTTTGGGAGGGAACGGGAGGAGGGAGAGGGGGTGGTAGTTTCTGATTTCACCTTG
The DNA here is from genome assembly GCF_964263255.1 of Lissotriton vulgaris. Classification (NCBI taxonomy): domain Eukaryota; kingdom Metazoa; phylum Chordata; class Amphibia; order Caudata; family Salamandridae; genus Lissotriton; species Lissotriton vulgaris. The sequence goes on from NC_141695.1 coordinate 746,742,905, forward strand.
GGTCGGCACATGGTTTCTTGAGCAGTGGAGGTGAGCTCGCTGCTGATCCTATGATGTCTGAGGTTGAAAATGTGGTGAGGGCAAGGGTCCATGGGGCTCCTGAGTGAATAGAGTTCATGATGGTGGTTGTGTCCTGGGGGGTGAGCTAGTCCCATGTGGTAAGTCTGTGCTTGGTGTTGGTTCAGTGTTTGGTGTTGGTTTTGGTGAATGTGTGAAGGTGGAGAAAGGCTTGGTCTGTGGTTCGAAGTTATTGTGGCTGTGGAGATCTTGTCGTGGAAATAGTTGGCGAGTCTGTCACAAAGTTCTCGAGAGGGGGTGATACTGTTTTATGTGGCTATGGGGTTGGAGAACTCTCGGACGATGTTGAGCTCTTTGCTGTGGTTGGTGCTGGACTTTATGCTGTCAGTTATGGCATTCCTCTTTATCTCTCTCAGAAATCGGTGGTAGTGATTGAGGGAGGTCTTAAAGGTAGTCCTGTCTGAGGTGTCCTTGCTTGTGCACCATCTTCTTTCCAGATGCTAGCAGTTGTGCTTTGCCGTTCTGAGTTATTTGATGTACCACCTGGCCTGCTTGGTAAATCTCCTGTGTCTGATGGTCTTGATGGGGGCGATGTTGTCGGCACAATTTTTGATTCAGGAGTTAACATTTTTGACAGTCTGGTCCAAGTTAGATGCAATGTCAGGGTAGAATATCTTGAGGGCGTCGACCATTTCGCTTTCTTATACTTTGCTTCAACTGCAGTGGGGGCACTGCGTGACTTGAAGTTGGTGGTGTGGGGGCTGTAGATGTTGAAGTGGTTGATGGAGTGGCTGGTCTGGGTAAGTTCGGTGACGTGGTTGGACTTGACCCTGTTGCTGTAGGTGAAGATGGTGCCAGAGGAGCGTCGCCCCACTTCTTTTAAGCAGTGCAAATAAAGGAAACATAAAATGATAATAACTTTGAGTTATTATCAATTTATGTTTCTGTGCTGCTCTGCTCTCGGAGTAGGGGAGGAGTGGTTTACACACTCCTAAGTGCACATGACTGTTTTGCAAGCCCCCTGGGACCAGCCAAACAGTTATGTGCACTTTCCCTGTTCTCCATGCATGCTGCAGTACACCCTGCGTGGAGAACATGCCCTGGCCCCCATTCCCTGGCTGAGCGTTGAACCACGATGCTCATACCAATCACAACACTGATTGGTCAGAGGAGCCTTGGTGCTTACTAATCACAACGCTGCATTGCATTGCAGTGCTGTGATTGGTCAGGGGAGTCTGACTGTGCTTCGTGTTCCTGGAGTCCGACGGAGGCGAGCAGGAGAAGACTCTGGACCCGGCGGCAAGGTAAGTGTTTATTTTGAAAATAAATTGTTTACATTGTGCCCTGCCGGGCCTGCTCTGCCAATTGTGAGCCGTGCCGGCCGCCACTGGGTGCTGTGCATATCTTGCATTGTGGGTTGGGTCAGTGACTAGTTGGGTGAGTCCGATGTTCATGATGTTCATGATGTTGAGGAGGCTGCTGTTGTTGGTGTCATTGAGATAGTTGAGGTGGAAATTTAGATCATGCGGAAGATGTAGTCTTTGGAGTCTATGGTGAGTGGGGAAATGAAGTTGGGGATGACCTTGCAGAAGCGGGGGTGTGGTCCCAGTGGTATTTAGGTGAGGGTAGCTCAGATGGTAGGTTTTTCACCTGCTGAAAGATTGAGGTTGAGGTGTTCCATGGTCGGGATGGTGTCGTCTGTCGTGGTGGTGCAGTGGATGTTTTCTTTGTGTATGATGGCAAGCCCTCCTCCGGGTTTGTTTTTGTTTTTTTAAAATTCTTTTTATTGAGGGCATGTGTAACTTGGAAAGATACGGTTACAGAACAAATGATTGTCATACATTTGTGCTTCACACTACATTTAGACTCTTCTGTTAAAACTGTACAGTTATTACATTGATATTGTGATAAATTGATTGACCGGGCTCCGCCCCCTTTTTTATTTATTGGTGTCCATTGCTGACTCATCAAGACCCGCTCCCAATTTCTAGGGCACCCTCGATGTACAAATGTAGCCTCTGCCACCATAGCTCCATCCATATCGCCACACCATTCTCGGTACGTCGGAGTGACTTGTGCTCCCCAGTGTTTGGCAACTGGAATCCTATCACCACAGGTGACACTGCCAGAATCATGCAGACCATCCACCCAGGATCTCCCTCAGACCCCTGTCTTCACCACATGTACAACCTGGGAAGCACACTGATCAATGCCAATCTCTCCACTGGTTCCCTAACATAACATCAAAACCAGAAATATTGAGATCGCTCGGTCTCATTCCCAATATGCAGTGGTATGCAAAAGGGCTGCCCCCTGTCAGCATTATTATTCGCCATCGCCATAGAACCTCTGGCAGTGTGGGTGCGTAGCGACCCGGTGCTCAGGCGCTTTGACTGGGACTCATCTCGATCTGACCACATCGCACTATATGCAGACAATGTCCTTTTCATTATGACCGACCCGTGGTTTTTGGGGCCCGCATCCTACAGATCCTGTGTAAGTTTGCACTATTCCCAGTATGCAGGCATCAGGGCCGTGAGAAGTGGTCTGAGCAATTGTCGCGCGATACCACTGGATTTAAGAATCTAGGGGCCAGATGTAGGTAGCCCAATACCGGTCGGAAACGGCCGAAAATACCGATTTTCGGCCGTTTCCGACCGGTATTGGGCTATGGAGATGAAGGGGCTCAAAAAACATACAGAATCAGTAATTTTACCGAATCGGTAACTTTACCGATTCTGTAAATATTACCGATTCGGTAAATTTATCAACCGGTAAAATTACCAATTCTGTATTTTCAGATGTAGGTAGCACTTTGAACAGTGCTACAGGCCTGTCAGGATTCGGTATTTACCATGTAATACAATTGCATGGTAAATAACGAACCTCTGTGTACATGCACATCTGTGCATGTACACCTGTGCCATGTGGCACACATACATGCCCTAAGGGCATGTATGTGTGCCACATGCACACAAGCCAGTTACAGGGGTGCAACATGGTGTCAAAGTGACACCCTGTCCCCCTTTGCAATTCGGTATTTTTACCGATTTCGGTAAATACCGAATCGGTATTTGCTATTGAATCCTATGAGCTTCAAGGCCCATAGGATTCAATAGCAAATACCGATTCGGTATTTCCGGAATCGGTACCGAATTTTTACCTACATCTCATTTACCCATTCATAAATACCGAATCGGTAAAATTCGGTATTTATGAATCGGTAAATGAGATTTACCTACATCTGGCCCTAGGTATTTTTACGTTGCCCTTTTCAAAGACATTGTGGGCTCACAATATCAATCCCCTCATCAAAAGCCTAAAGCACGAGACAGCAGTGTGGCTCAGGGGTTAGAGGCGGCAGACCCGGAAGCTGAGATCGGCCCTGGACCAGGGTTCAATTCCCCGCCTCGGCGGGTCTTGGGCTCAAAAAATAAATTCCACGGACTCGATAATTCTCGCTCCGGTGCCTTCTCAACTCACGGGTTCACACTCTGCGACTCTGGGCAATAGCTTGCTTAATCTCCACAACGGCCCCTCACGGCGGGATGCCTGGCTTTCACCTTGTGGATACCCTGCCGGGGTTATCTCACTGGGGAATACCAGGACGGGTTCCCTAAGCAAGCGCCGGGAAACCCTTTGTGGGTAGCTGTGCGCTATATAAGCTCAAATACATTTACATACAGTTTGGTCCTCTCTTCTGCTCCATTATATGGGGGATCGGCGATATTTAAAATGGTTTCACTATCCAGAATACTCTATAAGCTGCAGAAATTCTCATATGCCATACCGCTGGCTTGGTTTACACAGGCGAATGCCATACATAATACATTTCTCTGGCATGATGGGGCAGTACGAGTAGCATTGAACACGTGCACGCAGTCAACTTATTGCGGTGGTATTGCGGCAGCGAACATTTATGCTTACTATGTGGCCTTCCATTTGCAAGTGGTCAATGAATGGTGTGCAATTCACCATCAGACCCGTGTTTGCATTGGATCATATGGCAATGGGGATGTTTCACTCCTTCAACTCCTATAAAGTGCACAGAACTTAGATTTCCTGCCCCCTGCCAGCAGCACCGTAATCCCACTATGGCAGGCTATGGTCCGACAGTGGGATGGCATGGGCGCCTGACTCAGATGACCCCGCTTTGGCACAGTACATTGTTGCGCTCAGTGACGGCATTTGCGGTATTCCGCGGGTGGGACATTGTGGGAATATGCACCTTGGGAGGTGTAGTACGAGGCACCATTCTAAAGTCATTTCAATAGCTCCAGACAGAGTTTCAATTGCACAAGACTCAATTCTATAAATATCTCCAACTCATGCATGCACTCACCCCCCAACTGCGACTGTCCAATACCTTGCCTGGTTCCACCCCTTAGAAGGGCGCTTATTGATGGGTGACATAGGTGCTGACAAGATCCGCCAGATATATCAAACCCTGACAATGCACAATCATACCACACTGCATTAGACCAGAAGGCTTGGGTAGAGGATATACCAGACATAACTGATGATGGTTGGGCGGAAGCCTTGGCTAGCTCCTGAGGTGCGGCGATCTCAACACAATACCGACTTGTAGAGTTTAAATATATACACGTATATACTATGCTCAATTCCGTCTCTGGAAGATGGGTGCCATCCAGTCCCCTGTATGCTTGAGATGTGGGGTGGAAGATGGGTCTTTCATACATACCGTCTGGGGCTGTACCGCACTAAAACCATTCTGGCAGAGGGTGGTGGCTTGTCTGAGCGAGGTGCTGTCATGGGTCTACCACTAGAGCCAGTTACTGTTATTACATAGTACAAATAGTATTGGGGGGAACCGATACAAACAGCACTTATTTTTTTTAGCTATCACCATTGCTAAATGGGATATTGCCCAGCAGTGGAAAGGTGTGTCTCCTCCGAAAGTTGGCAGGTGGAAAAAGGCGATAGATGAATTTATGAATACGGAAATAGCTGTGTTCCAGGCTTGGCGATGTCCCCAAAAGCATAAGAAAATATGGCTGGGGTGGGCGGATTACAGGGGCATAGAATTACACCCCCTCATCACTTCAAACCCCTGATAGGCTGTGTTCCCTTGATGAGAACGGTCTTTATACAACCAGGAGTATCATTTAAACCCTTCAGAATGCATACTCAATTGTTCGATTATAATTTGGTGGGATTTGAAAGAAAGTGCGCAATGTTGGTTTTGTTATATATAGGTGTTTTTCAGAAATTATGATCAGATATGTACAGTGTTACATATATCCATCAAAATGTATCCTCTGGGACACGGGCCGGTATATACCATGTAAAATCAATAAAATATATTGTTAACAAAAAAACAACAGAAATATTGTGTAACAGAAATATTGTGTCAAAAATATCTAGCACAAAAATATAGTTTTCCTACACATATACAGGTAAGTTAAAAAATATGTAAAAAACATATTGTTTTACACTGAAATCTAAAAAATATAGACAAAATAGAGTTTTTGAACATATATATATATATAGTTAAAATAAGTATTATTACCTAGTATTTTTGCACCTTATTCCTCCACAAACTAAAAAACACACATCTCAAATATAACAATTTACATAATTATTAATACATTAATAATTAATGATCAATAAAATATTTTGTTATTAACTTTCCACCCTCTACCCCAGCAAACCCAACAACCCACACATGAAGCATAACTTGTGAAATATCTTAATTACCCAATTAACATAATTAATTAGCAATTAAATAATTAATATTAATTACCAAATATTAAATATTAAAAATAGTTAACTTCTCAGCCTGTACCCTTACAAACACCACAAACAAACTAATCACACAATTTATAATAATTATCAAATTAAATCATTAATTAAAAATTAATAATTAATTAAAATTAACGTTTTACCCTATACCCTAACCAATCCCACAACCCGCACCTAAATTACAACTCAAATTATTTTTTATTGCACAATTAGCATAATTAATGATAAATTAAAAAGTTAGTAATAATTCAAACGAATGATTAATTAATTATAATTCATTTACTTCCCACCCTGTACCCCTACAAACCCCACAACCAGCTATGGCACTAATAAATTACAATTAACAATTACATTTAATTTAAAAACAACTAAAAATTTACAATATTTATACAAACAATTTATAAGATATACAATTAAAACATATACTAAAATACACAAAGATAATTAAACAATTATATTCCGTAAAACATTTTTGCAAATTACATTAACAGCATAGATATTTTTGAAATCAATATTACCTACCTTAAAAATATATTTGTAATTGATATTCCTCCATCATGATATTTGTGTATCACGATATTAAAAACTCGATATTTCTGTGCCTCAATATATTTAACTAATTATTTTCCCCAAATACCTTCACCACTATCATCAACTTTTCCGTCCTCAGCGGAAACTTCACATTCAGCTGGAAACACATAGAGGTCACAGCTCTCCTGAAGAAACCCTTGGTCAACCTGAAAGTTCTTAGCATCTAAAGACCCATCTCGCTTGTACCCTTCTGGCCAAAGTCTTGGAGAAGAGATCAACATGCAACTCTCCGCTCATCTGGAACAGCACCACCTCCTGCACTCTACCCAGTCAGGGTTCCGCAGCAACCATAACACAGAAACCACTTCCCTGGCAGTAACAGGGCAGATAAGATAACATCACTCTCATCCTGCTCAACTTCTCTGTGGCATTCAACATTGTTTTATATGGCACTCTCATCGCCAGACCCCAGGACTCAGTTATCGAAAGGCAACCTTGAGTTGGACCGCCTCCTTCCTCTCCAAAAGAACACAAGGAGTCAGACTCTCCAATTTCACCTCTGAACACAAGAAGCTCATCTGTAGAGGTCCCCTGGGCTTTTCCCTTGGCCCAACCCTGTTCAACGTTTACATGAGACCTCCTCACCACATCATAGGAACTCATGGTATCAACATTGTCTCCTACGCTGCTGATACATAGCTCATCCACTCACTAACGATCTAAACTATACCACCAGGTCCAACTTCACCGTCTGCATGTCCAACGTGCCCAAATAGATGTGACAGAACTGCCTCAAACTTAATACAGAAAAAATGGAGATCCTAATCTTTGAAAGTAAGAGTGGCCACCCAACCTGGGTCATACGCCCACCACACAAACCACACCAGAAACCACGGCATCATCCTTGATGACAAACTCACAATGAACAAATAGGTCAATGCTGTGATTGAATCCTGATGCCGCATCCTCAGAATTCTTCGGAAGATTTTCAAATGACTTCCCATGCACACAAGAAGCACAATCACCCAGGCCTTCATCACCAGCAGACCTGATTACAGCAATGCACTCCAACCAATTGACGCTGAGACTCCAAGCCATCCAACCCCTACCAGACTCATCCTGGACAATTCCAGAAGCACTCACATCACTCCCTTCCTTACTGAATGACACTGGCTACCCATCCAGAAATGTTGCAAATGCAAGCTGCTCATCCACCATAATAAAGCCCTCCACAGCAGAGCACCAGTGTACTTCATCAACTGACTCCAACCCTACCAACACTACAGAAAGATGCACTCCATTCTCTCTCCCTCACACAAATCCCCCACATCCCCAGAAGCAAAACAGGAAGGCGCACATTCTCCTTCATTGCCGCCAAAAACTGGAATGAACATCCTCTTCACATCAGGAAGACTGTCACTTCACTTCTCAAAGTAACTGTAAACCTGGCTGTTCAATTAGGAGCACCGCCGGGTCTATGCTTCTGCCCCTGCATCTGAAAACCCTCATGGGTGTTAAGCTGAGCTATACAAATCCACGTAATATAACATAATATAACAATGTGCCCCAAAAGATTCACATACATGGTGAATATCAAAACACTAATATACCATTTGCATTTGCCCTACTTCCAAATAAACATGGTGGTACTTACTGCAAACTACTAACCCATATTAAAAATAAAACAAACAACTACACCCCACATAAAATAATGATGGATTTTGAACAAGCCATGTCTCAAACTATCCTAAAACTTTACCCATACACAACCATACAAGGCTGCTAGTACCACTTTTATCAAAGTATTTAAGGACACCTCCAACAATCGACACTTAGGGCCTAATTGCAAGTCTGGTGGTCTGACTCATAGTGGAGCGGCAGTCTTCCAATCGCCACATTACAACCTTGGTGGTCGTGCCACCCTGGGACCGCTGACTCCGTCAGGGACCTGTTGTACTCTGGTGGTGATGTGGCAGTCTTGAGGCAGTAATATGCTTGTTATTTTATGTCATTATAACTTCTATAGAGCACGATTACCCAGAGGTGTCTTGGCGCTGAAATGAACCGGCTTTGTCTGCTCCTGCATATCCTAATTCTGGAAAAGCCATGTCTTTAGCCTTTTCCTAAAAGTGCCCAGAGAGTTGGAGGCTCTTATTTCCTTTGTTAGTTTTATCCGTATTTTAGCAGCACTGTAGGCTATGCTTCGCCCCCCCCCCCAAGCTCGCTGTCCGAATCCTGGGAACTACCGTCAGTCTGGCATTGGAGGACCTCAATTGTCTCCCCGGGTTATACCATAAGTATAGGCTTTTCAATGAAGCTGGTCCTATGTTATTTAGGGCCTTGTAGGCTAGGCAAAGGGCCTTGAACCTAATTTATTTTATTACTGGCAACCAATGGAGTTTTCTGATTTTTTCCTTAACTGATGCAAATTTTGGTAAGTTCAGTAGGAGCCTAGCCACCGCATTTTGCACCATCTGAAGCTTTTTAGATGTTGTTTTTGTAATTCAAGATAGAGACCATCAAAATAGTCCAGCTTCCATAGCACCATGGTGGTGACCACTGTTCTCCTGGATTCAGGGGGAATAAAGGTAAGAACCTTCTTTTGTTTTTTTATCAAGTAGAAAGATGCTGAAACTGTTGCATTCGTTTGTTGGGTGAAGGAGAACCCCTAGGTTTAAACATAATCCACCAAAAACAGAAAAATAAATGTAAAGAAGCCCCTAATAAATACAAAAATAATTAGAAATCCATTGCAGCAATCAAGATTCTGAAAGAACCATAAAAAAACTAAAAAACTATTAAAAGAATAAACACTCCCGGAAAAGAATCATAAAAAACCTCAAAAACTATTAGAAGAATAAACACTCCCAGAAAACCAAAAATCTAAGGAAATTCAAATTAAATATATTGGTTTGCAAGAAACCAAAATGATTTCATTTAAAAAGGTAATGCTAAATTCTAATGTCCATACGACACCAACAAATCTGTAACCATGTAAAATAAAGAGACAATATTCACCCACAAAAAACGGTACATTCAAACTTAAAAGTAACATAACTGTGAAGGCATACAAAGCCAATTTTATATCAAAATATAATATATAACAATGATACCTTCTAGCTAGCAGCAATGCATAAAACAACAAACTCCTAGATGCACCAGTCACACCCTCCGCAATCCCAAAAATTATTTGTTCAAGGCTTACCTTAATATGTATTCCCAGAATACCTGTAAGTGTTGATTCAACCTCTTGCCAGAAGCTTTGACTCTGCGTGCATTGGAAAAACATATGTATGTCTGTCGCTTTTTCTAAGCCACACTTTGCACAAGCCGCTGGCTTTCCTTTCCCCATTTTGCACACCTTCTCTGGAGTGAAGTATGCTCTATAGAGTGAGAAGAAATGGTTCCTTTTAAAAAATGCAGGCTTAAAAATAGAATAAAGAGAGTGCATCGATACTTGCCACTTATGTTGTAAATTGCAGCCCGGTAAGCATCTACCCCAGGTGTCTTCTGTCAAGGGAGATTTGTAGAAATTGGATAAGTGTAGCAGCGCCACAGCATGCAAAATGGTTAGAATCCATGTTCTATATGTCCAGAATGGATTTATTGGGTGATGGATCCAAAAAGAGGAAAACATTTTGGGAGATTCTTAATAACTGGGTAGGGGGTAGGAGTAGCCAGGGAGTAGCTTAGTGTACAGCATTTAAGGTAATGAGATGTACCCCTGTCCAATTATTATGCCTATTGAGCTCCCTCCTCCCACAGACTTCTTATAGGCAGCTCTCCGGGAAAACGGATGTTGCCTGAGAGAGATGCATTAACAGGTGAATGGTGCTCTTAGGGCCTGAGCCTTCTTTCCCTCCTCTTTATTTCCCTATCACTATTTTGTGGCGGGGTCCGGGGTCTTCCCCAGTTACAGAGGTCTTTGGCAAAGGTGAAAGTTACCAATACCTGAGGTGAATAGGGAAAAAAACAAAAAAGCAAATGATACCTTACTAACAAATACAACCTATGCCTAACTGAGCAGCTTGTCACAAAAAATCACGAAATAACACTAACTACCATTTACTACTACTCCCTCCACCCCCCTCACTGCAAAACTCTAAAAAAAAACTTTAAAAGGTTTTGCCTACTACAGAAAACTGCAGCACCCTTCGGTGACTTTCTTCCTGGAAAATGAACCAAAAATGAGACAAATCGTCTACAATACATAAGTTAGCGGAAATGGCGGCTAAATGAAAATACAGTAAAATACTATTTCCATAGAAAACAATGGGTATTAAATATAAATCTTTTTATAAAACAATAGTATTATTTAAAAAAAACTCACACTTTTTTAGATATTTTTAAAACAATTGTCGTAATGTACAAAAAAACAAAGGCCGTCATAATGGCATCGGGTGGACCGCTACCAACAGGCCAACGTTGATGGTCCGCTCAACATCCAGGGCAGCGGTCCGACCACCTGATTACATACCAGTGGTCAGAGCGCAGTGGTCAGCGGGAAAGACTGCGTTGGGGACCCCAAGCAGGAAGCCCGTTCCCTGTGGGTCTCTGCTCTATGGCCCGCATACCCATATGGTGCCCCCCCAAACATCCATGCACTGTGTCAGGCACCACATGGTGCCTTGCACAAGGTGCATGGATGTTTGAAAACATGCTTTTCACTACTGTGGCTTGTGCTACAGCCCTTTTCCGGGCCACAGAACAAGCTGCAGAAGAAAAATGCAGTTTCTGACCGCCTATACAGCGGGTTTATCAAATTATGGCTGGCGGGACTGACTACGTCTATGCAGGCGGTCCCCTGGCCGCAGCAATGGCGGTCATAAACTTGTCCGACCACCATCAGGCCCAAAGTTACACAAATCTAAACAATATACCAAAAATAACAACGGTGCAACAAAGTCCGTTTATTATTTACATGATATATTTATTATGGAAAAACTACTAATATATCTATGAAAAATACCCATATATTTGTTGTTTCTATATCTAAAAATATGTATGCTATAACAATATATCCATAAACATACAATAAAGAGAAAACATTAAAAATACAAAGTGTAGCTTTATTTTCATAAAAAGCACAAAAATGAACTATGTATATGAAAAATGAAATACTAACTCCAATGAATACTATTTTGGATAAGGTGTTGGATGTTGAGGGCCTCATTTATGAAAAGTGATGCATTACTGGGCAAAAACAAAGATGCATCACTTTTCATAGCACTATCATTATGACACCATCGATGCACTGCACTGTATTAATAATATGGCACTCTATAATGCAAGGATTTACAGATACATCAGGAATTCTGACTTATCTGGAGGTGCAAAAATTACTCATTGTTGGAGTGTGTCGGAAAACTGATGCAACTCCAGCAAAGTGTCATAACCTATGGGCTTGTCGTATATGAAAAGTCCTGCGTCAATCCTTACACCGGCTTCAAGCAGGCATAAGTATTTTGATGAAGTCAAGTCATAGAAGTGGTGTTGTGAAATCTCATAAATTTCACTGCGCCACTTCATTGAGAATTTTCTACGGGGGGAACACTCACCCTGCAGACATTATACCTGGCATTATACCTGACCTAGTGCAGCATTTACAAATGGATGCTTCTGCCTAGAGGCACCACTTCGTAAATAGTGCGCAGTGTGGCGTATTGATTACTTTTACTACTCCTACTCCAATCTATACCAGTTTGATGAAGGTGTTAGATAATGAATGGGTAACATTTACTATTCCCTCTCCAATCTATACTACCTCAGGTAAGATGTTGGACTCTAATGGGGTTACATTTACTATTACCACTCCAATCTAAACCATTTCAGGGAAATTGTTGGGCACTAAGGCGGTTACACTTACTATTCCCACTCCAATCTAGGGCATTTTGAGAAAGGTGTTGAATAATACAAGGATTACATTTACTATTCCCACTGCAATCCATACCACTTTGAGGAAGGTGCTAGATAATGAAGGGCTAACATTTAATATTCCTCTTCAATCTATACCACTTCAGAGAAGGTGTTGGATGCTAAAAGGGTTACATTTACTATTCACAATACAAACTTTATCATTTTCAGGGAAAGTGTTGGTGACTGAGGGGGTTATATTTAATATTTCCACTCCAATCTATGCCATTTTGGGGAAGGTGTTGCATGATAAAGGGGTAACATTTACTATGCTAACCCCAATCTATACCACATTTGGGATGGTGTTGGACACTAAAACTGTTACATTTACTATTCCCACTCCATTCTACAACATTTTGAGGAAAGACATGAATGCTAAAGGGTACCATTTATTATTCTCATTCCAATCTAAACCATTTTGAAAAATGTGCTGGTCAGTAGAAGAGTGAAAGGTATTATATATATTCCATAAAATAAAACATGTTAACCATTTATGTAAAATAAATGAAAGTGTACTAAAAATAGAAAATACCTTGTAAATGTTTAACATTCCATAAAATGTATAAGTTACAATAGAACATAAATATTTATAAATGTAATAAATGATGAAAAATATATTACTATATGTACCAAAAATAAACACAAATGTTTACTAATAATTATCAAAACAATAACATAAAACATAATTTTTATATATGCAATGCAACACATATCCATTCTAATATGTGTAACATAAGTATTATTTTGTAAAAACATACATACCTATAAAAATAACTTCATAATTACCTATGAGTAAAAACCCTTTTCACATCATTAAAAATACATTAATGTAATTCAAAAACCTTAACATAACAACATTTAATAATATTATTGTTGTTACATTTACAGTTATTCTAATACATATTATTAAATTTGCAAGTTAACAATTCAACATATACAAACACATATGTATTAAGTCAAGTCAGGTCAAAAAGCTTTATTCGGTTTGTCAATAACAACCATATAAGCATCTTGTGAAAATACAAAAACTGATATTAACAGCCTACTTTAAAATCTCAAATATTTGCTTAGCAGCATGGGTAACATAAAAACAACATGTGCAAGTTTACATTTCGTGCAAAATCGCAAAAAAGTGCCAAGTGCAATCAATTTTACATTTCGTGCAAAGAGTATAAGCAGCCTACTTTGAAATCTCAAATATTAGCTTAGCAGCATGGAGGACATAGAGTAAAATGTACAATCCATTTTACATTTCGTACAAATTTCGCAAAAAAATGCCATATACAATCAATTTACATTTTGTACAAATTTGCAAATTTGCATAAAGTGCAATGTGCCACTAATACTGAATTAAATATTACAACCAGTACGTGACAAACCAAGTTAATCGCATAAGATGTTGTATATAAATCACGTATTCATAACCTGTCTCCAAAGATTCCATAAAATGCTTGTGTGCTTTCTAGTTGTTTAAATCATAACATATAAATGTGCATACTCAAAAGTTAATAGATTTTCTAGCAGCTGTACATTTTAAAATATAAGATGCAACATAAAAGCATAAGTCTGAACCTTCCAGGGAGATCAATAACTTCATGGCATTTTTAGTTGATCTTGCATTATATTTTAAAAAGATAGGTTTCAGATAAAACTTCCTTAAAAAAGAATAAAATGTACAAACCATTAAAAAGTGGCAGCAACTTTGGGGGGATACATTATCACATGGGCAAACAGAAGTAGAACTTCTTTTCATAGTCAGAAAAGCCACAAGATGGTGAACAATCCCTAACCTTAAGCGTGTCAGTACAAAACGGTGGGAAATTCTAGTCACTTCGGTCAAATATACCTGAAAGCCATTTTTAAGGTTTAGTTGCTGATAAAATACGAGAGTAGGTTGTTCCCCGATTGTTTTCCCACAAACCTCCCTTTTATGGGCTAAAAAGATTGTTTTTAACCCGTTCTTAGCAATTGAGGCCACGTACTCGGGCTCTACCTGAATGGTGCAATTAAACAAAAGACTATACCAATGATGGATAAAGCTTAACCACGGAATACGAAAACAGTGATTCAACTTCAAACAGTCTTTAATGATTGGTAAATAGCGTTTCTTCTTTAGGCCAAATAGATCTCCACAATAAAAGGGGGCATAGAGCAGCTAGGTCCGAAATATATTTGATTCCCACTTCTTGGTGTACCAATTCAGTAGAAGCCAATGTTGGCACGCTCAACAAACGTTTGAGGAAGGTGTTTTGCTCTTGCTGAAGTAACTTATCATGGCAGTGTCCTCAAACTCCTCCCCCATAAAGTGTGGAAGACACACACCTGGCATTGTAGATGGCCATCGTATCCTTTACTCGGCAGTCCCCCAATTTTGCAGAAAATTTAAAAATACTGTTAGTATTCCTACCCATCTTGTAATGCACATTTACATGTTCACATGTCACTTTCCCGTTACCAGCAAATGTTATACCCAGGTAACAAACCGATTTGCCCGAATGTATTTTAGTGTTCTCTATATAAAAAGTACTAGTTGATTTAACATTTTTCCCACACGTCATAACAAATGTTTTGGATTTGTTAATTAAAGGTTTTCTCGAGTTAATAAACAGTATAAAATTATAATACAAGCAAAGGGTTTAAAGTGATGTGGAAAGTATTGGCGCCTCCAATTAAAATGTATGTGCAGACCAAGACCAAATGATGAACGGTTCTACAGGTGAGGGGATAACCCAAAACCTCCAAATTGGACCGAGGTCCTTGAAACAATTGTACAGGTGACCGGTGCACACGCGATCTTCATAAACAGTAATAATACTGTACGTATTACATAAGCATGACAATAACAATGGTCGCTCTCTGCCGGTTTTACTTCCGTCCCGGCTGTGGCATCAGTCCATCAACGAAAAGAGTGATCAGGAATAAAATGGTAAGTACCAATTCAGAGCACTTGTACCGCTCCTGTCCAGGCGGCAGCAGCAAATGCGCTGGCGACGTGGTTCTTCTGAAGCCGATTGTATTTTAGTGTTCTCTATATAAAAAGTCCTAGTTAATTTAACATTTTTCCCACACGTCATAACAAATGTTTTGCACTTGTTAATTAAAGGTTTTCTCTCCTTAAGAAACAGTATAAATTTATATGTATGTATTAATATATCCTACAAATAATAAAACATTACACATTTTAATAATGTATCTTTTTAAACAAATACAATTATTGCAATTATTAGAAATTATAGATTTTATTTCAATCAAAGTTTTTTTATTATAATAAAAAAGTAGTAACAATCATTATTGACAATAACTATTATTGTTTTAATTATAATTAAAAGAATATGGGGCTGATTACAATGTTGGGCAGACTTAAGTCTGCCCAACACTGTCTCGGTCCTGGGATCGACCGACCTGTGGTCGGCAGTCCCGACCACCTCATTAGGGTGGAACTGAACACTGTTCGGTCACATTCCTGCATTTCTTAATGGGAACATGCAATATGGCCATGAACCAGCTATAATACATGCTTCCAGAGGGAAATGGGAGGTGCTGTTCACCCCTGCACCCAAGGTGCCTGCCACAGGGTGCAGGGATCAACAGGGGGCACCAGCAGGGAGCCCCTAAACACGCTTTCCAACATTGTTTCCATGTCAGACAGGCTGGCATGGAAAGCATGCCTGAAACCATGCATTGTATTCCCAAGGGCGGAAAGGCCCGCCCTTTGGGAATATGAGCCGGTTCTGACTGGCCGACGGGCTCAAGGAGCCCGTCGGAAGACAGCCAGAATGACCAACCGGTTATGGGTGTGCCAGACTTTCCCCACTACTATTTGACAGTTCAGCTCCAATGGATAGCACATTGGTTGGCCATCATCAATAGAGACAGGATTCACCTATGCATAAATATGAGAGGTATTCCTCCATGGCACCGTGTTCCCTGGGACCACCAGTCAGAGATCTCACTCTACCCTCCTAAAAATGGCAATATGCTACGAAGGGAGCTCCCACGAGCAATGAAACCGAGCTGTCTTTCCCCAGCTCTTCCTCTCATAGGATTACCTATAGTCAAGTAAAACTTTATTCGGCAATGCTATAAATGTCAACAACAAAATAGTACAGTGCAAGTAATTGTTCTTAAAATATTAAAATAATCACCTGCTAAGAACGATGTTTCCCACAAAGTTGCAAACACTATGGGCCCTATTCTGATGCGGGTTGGAAAGCTTAACGACTGAATCGGTTTGGAAATGGTTTCCAACCCACTCGGATCGAGAGAGACCAACCGACGGAGTACGATGCATCCAGATGCTTCCCAATTCGATTTGGTTGGACTCCCATTGACTTCAATGGAAACATATGTTCCTAACCGCATCATAATTGGGCCATCAGTCAGTAAGACATGTTCCCGATCCGATTTGGAAGGAGCAAATGTCATTAGGAGGCCTTCCTAACTGCATCAGAATCAGGCCCCAGGTGGGAATGCTTTCCTAACTGCATCAGAATCAGGCCCTAAGTGTGATAGTTAGTGAAAAACAACTCCTCATCAGCATTGCAATGATAAATCATACACCATTATTTCATCCTCTAAGAATATTAAAAAGCAGCTTAAAGGAGTATAACAGTATCATGAAAATAAACGGGCAAAACAAGGTAAAGTGACAAGTGCTTTGTTTACTGGTGTGGCTACACTGGCAGGGGGTAAGTTGTGTGACCAGATGCATCAAACAGGAAAAGCCACTTTAATATGTAACATAGAGAACCTCAATAGAATTAGATAGAAGTGGTGAACTGGGTTTGTTACCCAGAGTAGGTATGGTTCTATGTTGGCAGTGATAGACATTGTGACATATCTGTTAATAGCTACCTTGGATTGGGCCTTCTAGATCCTTAAATAAAACGATGATTCAGAAAACACATATCACTCATCCTTGCACTTGTCATCCATTAATCACTTTTTCATATTTGAATTCAGCCACCTGCACAACAACAATTGTTGTATGTCGTTACTACATATTCTGTTGCAACGCATGCCTTTTCCACGCATGCGTTACAACGGAATTCATTTTCCCTGCATCACCTTTACCACGTCGCTTGTACATCGTAAAGAGAAAGCGGAAGTTTATTCCAGCTTCCTCTCTAACGACACTGATTTCTTCGGCACGGCAGGTTCGTTTTTTTATGGGGGGGGAGACCCCCCCCAACCCCCCTTTTTTAATCTTACACTTTTTTTTTCCCCACCGGAATGAATATTGGGTGGTAAAGACGATCGTGGAAGGCATACGCGTGGAAAAGACGTTTACGTAGTAAGTGCCCCGTAGTAAACGTTACGTGTAGTAATGCCTTCGTTGTTAATGATGTCTCCCAACAACAATACTAAGCATACATAAATTCAGCCACACATTAAAGATGAATTAAAAGAATACAAGTAGAAAAAAGAAAACATGCTATTGTCTAAAAATGTAAGACGTATTCTTGCAATAACAAATTTAAACAAAGCAGCAGGTGAAAGTCTTGCTGTACTGCTAAGTATTGTACATAGTGGTGAATGTCTTGTAAAGGTATTGTAAATCGTGTATAGTTCCAGCTGGCTCCATGTTAGAACCATGTTGGCCATCCTGAAAAAAGCTGAGCAAATGCCCCTCTCTCTTTTTATACAGATGTATATATATTTATATGTACTTACTTTTTAATTTAAATTTTTTTATGAAAGCCTGGCAGACAATTAAACCTGTCGGGCCTTATGAAGATATTCTAGCAAGAATAATTGCAGTTTAAATCTTGAACTCCAAAGGTTTGTTAAAAGGTGTACTCAATATTTAAAAACTTTAATCTGTGAGATTTCCAGTAATGAAACAAATATGCAGGCAGCGTGCAATAACAATCCATCCATGAAGGTCAATTGGTGCTAACAGCTGATTCATAATAATTAAATCAGGTCTACTGCCTTTGTCAGAAATTTTCATTTAGGACAGAGCAGACCTACGGCATCTGAAATAACTTTTCCCATAGCATTTGCCATTGGCTTGTCACCGTAATCACATCAGGCTAACTGCATTGAGTATAACTTTCCTACAAGGCAACCATCAGGCATACTTTAATAAAATTACAAATGTGTACAAAATTATAGTTGTCTAAACAAATGCTGGATATCCATTTTGTGTAATTACGCCTTAATTCTGCATAGTTTTCTCCAAATTTTCAGTAGGTATGTGAATTTTGCACACCCTAAATTTTATTGCATTAAAGTTTAGTAGGCATGTTTTTGTGTTCGATTTTTAGGTGGCTAGGGAATTTTCTGCAGAATGTATTAAACAAACGTTCCCAATCCAAACGATGGTGTAAAATAACCATAAAAGGGATGGTCTTTCGAGACAATTATGTTTTATTCTGCCCTGAAGAATATGCTGAGTAATATTTCGTGGTTGAGAGAGAGGTAGAGGCAGTCTGGCTAAGATATTCACCGTGCTATACTTCTTTGACACCCTTCTGCAGAATGCTTTATTTTCACTCACTGATTTTACGAATCACTCAAACACATCTACACTAATGCACTTACCTTCTCATTCTCTAACATGCTCACTTACATGCTCATTATCTCGAACTGCTTCAAACTCTTGGTCATCATTTGTTTACTCACTTCATGTTTCACTCACTCACTTATTCACAGGCTTGTAAACTTACAGTCATTCACCAAGCAACTATTTTGTATTCAGTCTCTTAGTCATTTACTCACTCCTTCACTCACCTCAATCACTTGCATAATTGTCGGATCATTTATTAAAGTTAACACTCTTTTACTTGCTTTCCCACTCATGTACTTGCTGCTCACGCTTTCACTGATTTTCCCTTGCTTATTCACTCACCAACACATATACTTGCCGTGCAATCACTAATTGCTTCCTTCACATACTCACTCATTCCCACATTCAACTGCTTATCCACTAATTTGTTTAATCATGTGGACATTCACTCCTCACTCATTAACCCACTCGTCCACTGTTACACGTATCTACTCACTTGTTTATTCCCTTACTCACCTGGACACTCATATGCTCATTCCAAAACCCACAAATTCATTCAGTTGCCCATTCACTCACTCATTAATTCATTCAATTTCTCTGTATTTCACCCACTCGCTGTTAACTTGCATACTCTGTATTTCATTCATTCAAATCATGTTGGCACATAAAAATTATAATTATTTGAACTATTTTGATTTTAAAAGTTTCTAATGGAAAAGATGAATACAGTATGCATTTATCTTTAGCTCTTAACTTCCACTCTCAACTATTGTGAGAATATTACAAAAGGATGGCGGATCAGCTTTCTGGCTCACATTACAAGGTATTTGCAGTATTGTTTTTATAATCAGATATTTAACATTGTTAACTAACTCCCTAAATGCCCCATTCCTGATGACATTCCACATACTTTGTCTCTGGGCATGTATTTTCAGTCACCACTTAAAGTGCATTCTTTTACTATCATCAGAAGCACCTGGTGCTGGAGAGGCTAATCATCAGCCTTAAACTCACATGATGCACGAGCAACACAGACACAATGGCTGTTCTCTGCTTTGCGAAATTAAGAAGTTCAGGAAACTCCTGTCTTATTTTATAGTGACACATGGAATAATGTGGAAGTTCAAATAACAGCTTTGAAAACCAGTCTGAAGAACAGCCCACTCCACCCACCTCCGAACCAAAACAGCACTCTCACAACCTTTTCGCCTGGAACTCAATCACCACTGAAGACACCATCCGCCTGATGAACTCCATTCACTCAGGAGCGCCAACCGACCCATGTCCCCACCACATCTTCAACAAGGCAGACTCCATCATCGCACCCCATCTCCGCGATGTCATCAACTGTTCCTTCAACTCCGCTACCTTCCCGGAAAGCTGGAAGCATGCCGAACTCAGCGCCCTTCTGAAGAAACCCACAGCAGACCCCTCTGAACTTAAGAACTACCGCCCCATCTCACTCCTCCCATTCCCTGCCAAAGTCATTGAGAAAGCCGTCAATAGTCAGCTTGCCGCCTTCCTTGAATCTAACAATTCCCTCGACCCTTCACAGTCTGGCTTCCGAGCCAAACACAGCACCGAAACCGCCCTCATCGCAGCTACAGATGACATCCGAACGCTACTGGACAACGGAGAAACAGTTGCCCTCATCCTATGGGCTGGGATGCCGGCCACCCCTACCAACACCAATCCCCATGGGAGGAGACAGACACAGATTTGAACTTTTGGAAGGCGGGGGGGCCTCACGACCCCCCCGGCCTTATTTATTAAAATATGAAACAAAATGTAAAGCTTTAAATTAAAACGTTTCATGTATCATGCACAAATTCAACTTCAATTACATTTTGATGAAGACAGGTATTCAGGCTAACCTTAACAAAACTCTAATACAAAGATTTCTTAGCCGAGTCTAACATCATGACAAATGCATTACATTTGAATTTGTACAACCTAACATTAAGGGCCAACAGCAAGGTCTTAACCGGTGTCAGATCCCTGCCCCCAACTTCCCGCCCTCACGTGTGAGTGGCGCATGCGCAGAGGACTTTACCCTCGGATATCCGGCCCCCGGGAAATTCTGTAGAGGGGCATATAGCCGTCTCCCCCTGGGAGGAGCCTATGGGCGTCTACCCCTGGGCGACCCATCCGTAGTGGGTGCCGCCCCCCCGTGGGAGGGGCCAATGGCCGCCTCCCCCCGGGCGCTCCCATCCATAATGGGTGGCGCCCCCCTTGGGGACCTTGAAATCACTGCTCATCGATCATGACCTTACCGCCCGACCGAAGACTAAATAAATACGACAATTAGTTACCTACTATGGGAAAGAAAAACTATGCTTACTCTTGCAACAGCTTGATAAATCCACTGATTTCAACATTGCTACAAAGGAAAAAAGGTCCTAAAGCACAGCACAATATTTATTGCATCCATTACTTCACATTTCTACAAAGGAGAAAAAGACCTATAAGCAAGTATTCAATTACGCGCATACTTTTGTCATCAATTCATGATGAAAGCAACGATTCCAATACATGTTTTATTACAATCAAATAGCAACATACGACTTTATTCATTTCAAATATTTTGCAACATGGGGCTGGTGGGTGGGTAAAAAACTGCAGCTTGTTCCCTTGAGGGCTCACGAGTGACAAGTGGTGCAGCCTTCAGAGCGCAGGAACAAGAGGACGCTTCCTTGGATTACCGCGCCTTTTATCCAGCAGCGGGAGGGCAGGGCCGCGCCCCCAGCACGCCCATCGGTACACGGACTTCCGGTCGGGTGTTTAGGACAACCTTTTTTGGGCTGTAGGGGCGTGCTCCGGCCACGCCGCTTTGGGCATACCGGCCGGGACACGCCCCCCGCCCGCAATGGTTTCCCGGGGGATCGGGGCACCCATCCATACGTTCGGGGTGACCGAGTGGTCTCCCCTTTCCATATGGGCTGGGATGCCCGCCACCCCTACCAACACCAATCCCCATGGGAGGAGACAGACACAGATTTGAACTTTTGGAAGGCGGGGGGGCCTCACAACCCCCCGTCCGTATTTATTAAAATATGAAACAAAATTTAAAACTTTAAATTAAAACCTTTCATGTATCATGTACAAATTCAACTTCAATTACATGTCAGGTATTCAGGCTAACCTTAACAAATCTGTAATACAAAGATTTCCTAGCCGAGTCTAACATCATGACAAATGCATTACATTTGAATTTGTACAACCTAACATTAAGGGCCAACGGCAAGGTCTTAACCGGTGTCAGATCCCTATTATCAACTTCCCGCCCTCACGTGTGAGTGGCGCATGCGCAGAGGACTTTACCCTCGCAGCCAACTGTAACTTCCCTTGTCGTGGGGGCCCCCTTTCACTCGACGCCATCTTAAGGTCGTCCGAGTTCCCGTGCGAGGTATCCGTAAGAAGGACAGCGTGGACTCCCCCCTTTCCCCGCACTCTCTTCAGCCGGAGCGGATATCCGGCCCCCGGGAAATTCTGGGGAGGGGCATATAGCCGTCTCCCCCTGGGAGGGGCCTATGGCCCTCTCCCCCTGGGCGACCCATCCTGAGTGGGTGCCGCCCCCCCATGGGAGGGGCCAATGGCCACCTCCCCCTTGGGCTCTCCCATCCATAATGGGTGGCGCCCCCCCTAGGGACCTTGAAATCACTGCTCACCGATCATGACCTTACCGCCACAGGCCAGATAGTTGACCGACTATCTGGCCCCCCCACACCTCCTATAGGTCATGTCTCCTCAAACCCACTAGCCAAGCTAACATGTCTCCTATCAGTAAGTCATTACCCACCCTGGACAGGTGTACCCCATCATCAGAATAACAGTGATCGCCGCATATGCACCCATGAGAAATGCTTTGGAGATGAGCAGAGCGAAACAATTTCTCCATTTTATTGTTGACCCTCTTTACCGAATGGTTCAACGCTGTCGTAGACAAGCCACCCCGCCATACCCTCCTGGGAATCATGTGAGACCAGGCAATCGTACATCCCGGGAGCCTTTTTGCTAACCAGCTAACTACAGAAAGTATGTGCTCCACTAAAGCCCATCTGCCCTGTCTTACCAAGTCATTGCCCCCTATGTGCACTATGACTACAGATGGCGGTGACCTGTGCCGCCCTAATAGTTCCTCCACAAAACTTTGCAGTCGGTCAATACAGAGGCCGCCCTTCCCATGGAAGGACACCCTGAACCCATATTCCTCAGATGTGTGGATCGCATCACCTGCCTTGAATATGTCCCCGGCACGCCTCACGTATGAGTGGCCCACGACCCAGACCACTCGATTTCCATTCCGTAATCCTGTTGCGGTGGTTAGCTGATACTGGGCCGATCCCAATTTCCGCCCTGCGTCACAGGCTCGTGAAACTGTAATCCAAACAAAAGACAACAAGCGTGAGTGCATTTCATCAGTCTTTTACAACATGTGCAGTCGCACATACCTCTTGAAACAATTCGAAGACCAACGGCCTAACTGTTTCACCTCGTCTGCCTGCAGACCTAGATCCGTAGCTTCTGTAGCGGCCCCTATTCTGAATGAATGAGTCCCAAAATCACTCGGGTTCAAGCCCGCTGCTGCAATCGTAATTGCCAGCACCCTCTGAAACTGAAATCTTGTCAACGGGGTGCCGTCCGTATGTCGCAGCAGGGCCCCCCCACGTTGTCAACCTTTGTTTTAGGTAGGCCTCAACATGCCTCACTGGACAACCGGGACAACCTGGAGCGCGCTGCAACACAACACTATTACCCAGGGCCTCCTGGTCCGTTTTTGACCTGGCTATCGAGATCAGCAGAGAATCCCCCCTTACTTGGATGTGATCCCTGCGCAGACCTCCTTCCATATCTTTCTTATTTGCTGTCACTAGTTCGCTCACCCGAAGGGCCCCATAGAACGCCAATGTGAACGCTGCCCGGAATAGTAGTACCTCGTTAGGCGAGGAGCATGTCTCTTCTAGTTTAGCCAGCAAGGTGGTCAACTTATCAAAACCTATCGGGTGCCTGTTATCGTTTCTGCAACCCTCTAGGCGCCGCCAGCCGCGCAGAGCCTTCCTGACTAGAAAGGAGTCCGTCGGGTCCCTCATCCTATGGAGCTGTGCCATAAATGATATGGCGGCCTAATACCGATTTACGGTTGCCGCCGACCGGCCTTCCTTATGAAGTGCCACTAAAAATTGGACAAAGGATTCCTCCTGCCCCCATCTATGATCCCCTGCCGGCCCCAAAAAGGCGCTGTACGAGCGGAACGCCCCTTCATAAGCTTTCCTTGTCCTGGGCGCTAAACTGGCTGCCACGAGGTTTTGTAGTCCGGGGCACCGATTTGCCATAGTGCTTCGGGAAATGGTGCCGTCACTAGCTCCGCTGAGGGTAAACAATCCCTGAAAGCCTGCATTTTGAAACGAGAGAGCGCATCAGCTGCATTATTCAGTACACCCGGCACATGTTTTGCCCTGAACTGTACGTTTAATCTCATGCATCGCAACACAATCTCTTTCAACAATCGTAAGATCCATTTGCAGCGTGCTGCCTGCTGATTAATGCACTCAACCACAGTCATGTTATCGGACCAAAATACCACCGAGCGGTCTCTGAAATCCTCCGGCCATGCCAACAGAGCCACCCAGATGGGGAAGAGTTCTAGAAAACCAATGTTACTCGTCAGGCCGTTTGTTTGCCACCACGCCGGCCATCTTTGTGCCGACCAGCGGTTTCCGAGGAACGCACGAAACCTCACGCTGCCCGCCAAGTCGGTCCATAAGCCGAGTTCCGCCGACGAGGCTGGGGGTTTGCTCCAGACCACTCGGCCGTTGAAGTCCGCCAGGAATGCCAGCCAAATGAGCATATCCTGGCGAACCTCCGCCAACAGTCTCGTGCGGTGGTGCCCTTCCCTGAGGCCTACCATGGACTGGGCAATGGATCGAGAGAAAGGGCGAGCCATCAGTATCACTCTTAATGCAAAATTAAGCTGAAGCACTGTCTGCTGTAATTGATGCAATGTCACCTTCTCAGTCCGGAGACACTGCAACAGGGACGCCCTAAATTTGGCGATATTCTCCGCCGGCAAGCGGAAGCACCCCTCCACAGAGTCTAGTTCTATGCCCAGAAATTCCAGGGAGGTAGTCGGCCCCACTGTCTTACCTGGCGCCAATGGAACCCCGAAACCCCGCATGAGCACGCAGAAGTCCTGCAATGCCCGTGCACAGTCCTGAGTGCCCGCTGGGCCGAGAAAGAGGAAATCATCAAGATAATGCATCACATGTTGGTGCCCTGTGGCCTTTGTGAACACCCACTCCAGAAATGAGCTAAACATTTCAAAATAGGCACACGAAATTGAACAACCCATTGGCATGCACATATCCATGTAGTATTTCCCCTGAAACGTAAAACCCAACAAGCGCTGATCTTGAGGATGCACCGGAAGCAACCTGAATGCAGATTCAATGTCTGAGTTTGCTAACAAGCTCAGCTCCGGGACCCAGGCGATTCAACAGCACCACTGCGTCATCGAAAGATGCATACTTTACACTGCAAACCTCAGGGTTGATCGCCTCATTGACAGAAGCCCCCTTTGGTGCCGACAAATTGTGAATGAGCCTGTACTCCCCCGGGTCCCTTTTTGGCACCACCCCTAATGGGGAGCACACAAAATCAGCCGTTGGTGGGTCACCAAAAGGACCTGCCATTCGCCCTAAGCTAACCTCCTTGGCGATCTTTTTGGCGGCAACTGTCGGGTTGTGCTGAACGGACAATTGGTTCTTACAAGAAGTGGTCGCACGAAAATTGCCCGCCGGGATCCTGAAGCCATATGAGAAGCCATCTCGCAGAATCCCGGCGGACGCATGATCAGGGTATCTGTTCAGCCAAGGTGTCAAAGCCAAGATATCTACGGGCGAAGAAGTGTGCTTCCGGGGCACCGTATCAATCCTGCTTGGAACCCTCTTTCCCTCCTGTGCCATTGGCCCTGGATCGGCAGCTAGTTTCAGGGTGCGAGGTGTTACCACAGCCAGAGCACGCGTGCCGGACCTACACGTTCCCACCGGCCTGTTACACGTTCCCTTATCGAAACCCCAACACACCCCTCGCTTACTTCCGTTCCGGCCCGATCTAGGCTGAGACTCCCCCCCCCGTAGCTCGGACGAAAGGGCTGTGACTGCCTCTGTGGAAATGCCCTGGAGCCATTCGTGCTTGACCCCGAACTACCCGCTGATCCTGGCAAGAGCTGCGCATGCCATGATACCGTATCCAGACAATCCCAGGTCAAAGCCTCGTTAAACTCTTTCGCTTTTCTAAAAGCCACATCATACCCTTTCCACTCCTCACCTCCATACTTCTCATGAAAGTTCGTGATCCTGCTCTGATAACAAGCCAAGTCACTCAACAGTTCTGGTGTACGTTCAGCGATAATAGCCACAAAGATAGAAAAGGCCCTGATCAAGTTCATCATTGACTCCTCGACCCTGAATTACGCCATTTTTGCCCGCCATACACTGGGGTGCCATAAATCCTTCTGGGTCTTTGCATATTCTATCTCTCGATGATCAGTCAACAATGAAAACATATTAATATACTTGTTGGCCCACACCATCTCTTTAGTAACCATGGGAACATGTTGCGCCAAGCTTTCCCGCCTTGAGGGTACCGCGCCCTCCCCCATCATCGGTAACGATCTCTTACCGGCTTCCGCCGCACTTCCAGCCGTGTCCGTCGCTTTATCTTGGTTGTCTGCCGGGACCACCTTCGCCACCTGTGGGGAAATAGAAGGCACATTCGCTGTCCCAGCATCCCTTGTCTGCCGTAACTGCTCAATAATTAGTCTAGCTTCTTCGGCCGGGTCTCCCGCAGCCGCGGATCCCCCCGTTCCCTTTTTCAACCATGGTAACACAGCCGCTAACTGAAGCGCTAATTCCGGAGGCATCTGATCGTTCTCCAGCGGTGTGATGACCACTGGGATAGGCAACCCCCGTCCGGTATGGGTACCGGGCTGGCCGCTGGCGCTACTGGGATTGGTGGTATCTCCACCGGGCCTGGGGCCTCGCTAGGACCCGCTTTCACCCTCCTCTTTTTTCCCTTATCCCCTGGGGTAACGTTTGGCAAAGCCAGCCCTATGACTCTCTTAGGTCACCCTGAGGGGGCAGTTTGAGCCTCCACCTGTTTCCTGAGGGCTGCCAAGCCGCGATCCAGCCGGTCTACTTTACCGAACTTTCGGTCCATCGCCGCAACCTGGTTCACCAATGTACGCAGCATTCGTTCCATCTCGGAGCTCTTTCCGGACTTCTTGCCAGGCATGTCCGTGTTCAAAGTTAGCTCGGCCTGTCCTTCGGAAGTGACTCGAACTCCAGCTACGCCTTGATGACTAAAACAGAAAAACAAAGATTACAAGTTTAAAAACTGCAGCTTGTTCCCTTGAGGGCTCACGAGCGACGAGTGGTGCAGCCTTCAGAGCGCAGGAACAAGAGGACGCTTCCTTGGATTCCTGCGCCTTTTATCCAGCAGCGGGAGGGCGGGGCCGTGCCCCCAGCACGCCCATCGGTATACAGACTTCTGGGCGGGTGTTTAGGACAACCCTTTATGGGCGGTAGGGGCGTGCTCCGGCCACGCCGCTTTGGGCATAGCGGCCGGGACACGCCCCCCGCCCGCAATGGTTTCCCGGGGGATCGGGGCACCCATCCATACGTTCGTGGTGACCGAGTGGTCTCCCCTTTCCATACTCGACCTTTCCGCCGCCTTCGACACAGTATGCACGCTCATACAACGCCTCAACAACGTCGGAATACTAGGAAAAGCTTTGGACTGGATCATCCTGTTCCTCGCCGGAAGAACCCAGAGAGTCCGCCTCCCCCCATTCAAATCAGAGGCCACCGAAGTCATCTGTGGTGTACCACAAGGATCATCACTCAGCCCCACCCTCTTCAACGTATACATGAGTCCCCTCGCATCCATCGCGCGCCAACACAACCTCAACATCATCTCCTACGCAGGCGACACCCAGCTGATCCTCTCCCTCACCAAAGACCCAAACACTGCCAAAACCAATCTACACGAAGGAATGAAAGAAGTAGCCGAATGGATGAAGAACAGCCGTTTAAAACTAAAACTCTGACAAAACGGAAGTCCTCATCTTAGGATCATCCCCCTCTGCCTGGGACGACTCATGGTGGCCACCGGCCCTGGGTACAGCACCCAAACCTACAGATCACGCACGTAACCTGGGCTTCATCCTAGACTCCTCCCTCTCGATGACCAGACAAGTCAACGCGTCTCATCTTCATGCTTCAACATCCTACGCATGCTCAAAAAAATCTTCAGCTGGATCCCCACCAAAACAAGAAAGACAGTCACCCACGCACTGGTCACTAGCCGACTGGATTATGGAAATACCCTTTACGCCGGGACCACAGCCAAACTACAGAAAAAACTCCAAAGCATCAAAAACGCCTCAGCCAGACTCATACTGGACATTCCCCGTCAAGCTCACATTTCTGGTCACCTGAAGGATCTCCACTGGCTCTCCATCAACAAGAGAATAACGTTCCGTCTCCTCACCCACGCACACAAGGCCCTCTACGACCTAGGACCCGAATGCCTCAACACACGACTGTCCTTCTACACACCCACCCGCCATTTACGATCATCCAATCAAGCCCTCGCCGCAATTCCGCTCATCCACAGATCCACCATGGGAGGAAGATCCTTCTCCTACTTAGCGGCCAAAACCTGGAATTCTCTCCCCACTCACCTCCGACTTACACAGAACCACCTCTCCTTCAGAAAGCAACTAAAAACCTGGCTATTCGATAAGTAAAGCACCCACCCTCCCTCAAGCGCCTTGAGACCCTCTGGGTGAGTAGTGCGCTATTCAAATTCCTGAACTTGAACTTGAAATACTGGTAGCTAGTACTGCTTCTCTGTATTGTCCTAAACTTGGTGCACACTGAACTCGCACCTTACACTGACTCTCCAGTGCAAAAAGAGCACATGAAGCGAAGGACTAGGCAGGCACTCCAAAAACACTTCTGAGTGGGTGATGAAAGCACCACACTTCACCTTGTTGTTCTCTAGGGGTGAGCAGAACGATGTGGCACACTAGCCTCTGGCTGCAGGGAAAACATTGGTGATACGTTCCTGCTGCATCAGGACTTCCCTGCTATTAGAATTTCTAAAGGCAAACACACCGTCTTTGAAAATGCATTTAACAGCACAGCTTCCTCACCATCATTGGCACTTCAAAGGATCCAACGAAGCACGTAATGGAATCCTTTGTAGTGGGTTCTGATTGTAGGACTGTGCTCGGAAGGAAACGCAGGTGTGCACACCTGCATAGGCGCACAGTTTGGAGGGAAGTATGGATGGGACCCTCCTGAAATTTCCTGAATTAAAAGGTTGCACAATGCCACTTTTGTGCTATTACGCACCATACGGTACGCTACAATCATTCATTGGGATATAAGGGGTCCAGAACCCAACATTTAATTGCCTCCTCAAACCATTGTACACTATAGGACATGGCAGATATCTGATTCCGTGGTTATATAAGTCCTTCCAACGTGACCCGCCCATAGCGCTGGCGCTGTTTAGGAGTAAATAGGAGGATTCCCTCAGGCAGACATTCAACAGCTTGAGCACCACCATAAGGAATCCAGGAATGCCCATTTTGAGTGCATTCAATTTCACGTTTTGCATATCACCCCACAGATTACACATTATATACCTGACTGTGATAGATACATGGCCTTGTTGCTATGCTTCCCCGGCTGATATGATTCACCTACTCAGGTGTTGCCCCACATTCTTTTTGCCATAAATCGTAAGGCTATGTGCAGCATCTAATGTTAAAAACCTCCTGTTGATGTTTATTTAATAAATATATAAATGCATGGGATACTGCATTGCAACAGAAGAACTGATGCCTACTAGCTCCAGAAACAATCAGGTGTTAAGTATGCACCAATAAATATAGAACCCATTTTTCCTCAAATTATTTTTCATTGAAAAGCACATTTTTAATTACCACCATATGTATTGTGTGCAGTAATAAAATACACATTTGACTCATCTGCACAATAAGGCGAAGCTCTGATTGAAGGCCAAAGTGTGAACAAAAGCTGTGGCATGGTTGTGAAATGTGTCATAAGTGCAAGGTATACAATGCTTGTTTCACAGATGTATTGAAGGATGCAGCAGAAAAATAACACCAAGCATCTTTTTGGCCCACTTATTTTACTACTGCAGCTTCCGAGACCTCCTCAGTCTTCTGCTTCACGTGACTGTCTTTTTTTTATACGAGGGCAGACAGTGGACACTCCTGCCTAGTTCCATGTGAAATGGAGAAATAAGGGAAGCAGGCAACATTTATTTGCACCCTTGCCACCGCTTGATAATATAGGAGAGAGATCAATGACAGGAAGGGGGGGCGGAAATCCCATCAGTCTTAGCACCCCAAGAAGATAATCCCATTCCAGGGAATCAAACGTCTCGGTGGTGTCCAGAAAGACAGACACCGCCAAGTCTAGGTCCAAGTCCTGGAGCAGAGAAAAGAGCCTATGCAGATTGTACACTGTTGCATGTCTGGGTATAAAACCAGATTGGTCAGGACAGACCAGCAACTCCATTAGAAGGCTCAGTCGATTAACCAGATCTTTTGTGAGTATTTTAACGATCGAAAATAAGGGCCAATATGATTCGCAAATATCTGTTGGTTTAAGAGGTGAAATAATTAGTGCCTCCCGCATTGAGGGCGTAAGGATGACCGATTCCACGGCTTCTGCATACACAGCCTTGGGAATAGGAACCAGGGGGCAGGCATAGCTCTTACTGAAATTAGCCAGTAGGACATCTGGCCCAGGAACATGACCAGACCAAAACTTCATTATGGCTGCTCTAATCTCATCTACTCAATATCAGCTGAAAGAAATTATCACTGTGTATCTCTGAGCCAACCCAATGCCACATCTTCCAAGTAGGCATCTGCATCAAGGTGGTGAGCTCTGTGCGTGGTATAGAGGTTTGGGTAAAACAATGAGAAAGTTAGGAGTGTATCAGCTGTGCCTCTTTTTAGGGAACATCGGCGTTCCGTGGTTTCAGAAGCAGTCGGAGATTCGGTCCCTTCCACACGAAAAGAGCGATTTATTTAGGTAACGCTGTAGCTGCCCTCATTGAAACGGGAGCATTGACCTCTTAGAAACGGGTGGTGGACATCTGATGGGTCGAAAAATGTGATACAATAATTGTCATTATATGAATGAGGAGCCTGATATTTGATATAGGGAGAAATGAATTGACCCTTTGAAGCCCTTATTTGCTTTTTTGTTGATGACCGGATATAGGGAATGCTTTGACATAATTATAGTCAACGTCCTGCTTTTGAAATAGATGTGGGCTGTTTAGACCAGCAAATTGGTTATTTTTTAAATGTTGTTTGTGTGTATTGTATAAATTGTGTATATTTGTATTTTGTACATATGGCTTTGTAAAAATATGTGTACTTAAAAGAAAAAATAAGCTTTAACGAATAATAAATAGCTTTAATATTCCTTCTATGAGTGATTGGTATAACGTTAAGTTATATAGGAAAACAAGTACTTTTTGATTTGATTCAATTGAGATTCAATTCTGTATGACCATAATTCTAGGTTAGGAAAGGACAATTAGTGGTGTCTTTTCTATAATTAAGTTATAATTTTCTAAACGTTTACCATAGGCATTGTTTCTGTTATAGTTTCTTTTTAGGGAACCATCAGCACCTCTAATCTCCAAAACCTAATTGGAGAATCTGGGTTTGCAAACCATCTCCACCAACACCTTCCACAGTGGTAAACAACCATTACTTTGAATCTTTTACTTCACACTTCTTTTACTTAGCATTGTCTTTTACTTCGCATGCTTTTACTTAGCATGCCCTTACTTCGCATATGCCTTTACTTAGCATATGGCGTTACTTCGCAGGAGAAGAGTGGATCCATGGTTGAAGGTGAAGAGAGGGACCACGGGCAGAGAGAGGTAAGTGGGGCAGTGTAGTTAGGGTGGTTTAGTAGTGTATTAGTGTTTAGGGTAGTGTTGTAGTGTATGTGTAGTGTAGGGGTAGTGTTTTAGGGTTTAGGGTAGTGTTGTAGTGTATGTGTAGTGTAGGGGGTAGTGTTTTAGGGTTTAGGGTAGTGTTGTAGTGTATGTGTAGTGTAGGGTGTAGTGTTTTGGGGTTTAGGGTAGTGTTGTAGTGTATGTGTAGTGTAGGGGGTAGCGTTTTAGGGTTTAGGGTAGTGTTGTAGTGTATGTGTAGTGCAGGGGGTAGTGTTTTAGGGTTTAGGGCTGTGTTGTAGTGTATGTGTAGTGTAGGGTAGTGTTTTCGGGTAGTGTTGTAGTGTATGTGTAGTGTAGGGGTAGTGTTTTAGGGTTTAGGGTAGTGTTGTAGTGTATGTGTAGTGTAGGATAGTGTTTTAGGGTAGTGTTGTAGTGTATGTGTAGTGTAGGGGGTAGTGTTTTAGGGTTTAGGCTAGTGTTGTAGTGTATGTGTAGTGTAGGGTAGTGTTTTAGGGTTTAGGGTAGTGTTGTAGTGTATGTGTAGTGTAGGGGTATTGTTTTAGGGTTTAGGGTAGTGTTGTAGTGTATGCGTAGTGTAGGGTAGTATTTTAGGGTTTAGGGTAGTGTTGTAGTGTATATGTAGTGTAGGGGGTAGTGTTTTAGGGTTTAGGGTAGTGTTGTAGTATATGTGTAGTGTAGGGTAGTATTTTAGGGTTTAGGATAGAGTTGTAGTGTATGTGTAGTGTAGGGTAGTGTTTTAGGGTTTAGGGTAGTGTTGTAGTGTATGTGTAGTGTAGGGGGTAGTGTTTTAGGGTTTAGGGTAGTGTTGTAGAGTATGTCTAGTGTAGGTTAGTGTTTTAGGGTTTAGGGTAGTTTTGTAGTGTATGTGTAGTGTAGGGTAGTGTTTTAGGGTTTAGGGTAGTGTTGTAGTTTATGTGTAGAGTAGGGGGTAGTGTTTTAGGGTTTAGGGTAGTGTTGTAGTGTATGTGTTGCGTAGGGTAGTGTTTTAGGGTTTACGGTTGTGTTGTAGTGTATGTGTAGTGTAGGGGGTAGTGTTTTAGGGTTTAGGGTAGAGTTGTAGTGTATGTGTATTGTAGGGGGTAGTGTTTTACGGTTTAGGGTAGTGTAGTGTATGTGTAGTGTAGGGGAAGTGTTTTAGGGTTTAGGATTGTGTTGTAGTGTATGTGTAGCATAGTGATGTAGTATATGTGTAGTGTAGGGTAGTGTTTTATGGTTTTGGGAACTGTAGGGGACGTGGAAGGTAGTGTTGGTGTGTAGGGAAAAAAATAAAAAAAAGAATCTTTATGCGTAGTAAAATCATGCGAAGTAATGTACTGCTAAGTAATGCCAATGTAATGCTTTTAATTGCTTTTGCGAAGTAATGGTATGCGTAATAAAATACTGCTAAGTAAAGGAATTTGCGAAGTCAAAACTTCGAAGAAAAGGCATGCTAAGTAATAGCATACTAAGTAACGTCATACATTCTCCACAGTCGCTCGCCCTCTCCATATGTACAAGCTTGAAAGTTTTTACTGCGTAATAGGCACTCCCGTTCAGCAGTAGTCTGGTAGTCAGTGATCGTTTTTCTAAGTTTAGCTTTCATCTATGAATCAAGAGGCACATTTGACCGTGCCCCCAGTTGCTTAATATCTTCCTGTAATATTCTGAGAGTGCCTCAGATAGCTCGCAATATGCCCCCGCTCTTAGTTATGCAGATCCTGTGTACGGTAACCTCAACCCGTTTACCTTGGCAGACATTCGGCCGCGGTTTGGGCGTTCGACGCAGTGCGCGGTGCGGCATCGGCCGTTAGTCGCGGGCAGCACCCGGGAGGTAGTGCTCGCAAAGGCCGCTGGCCGACGTAAGCAAGCAACGGGTTAAAAGCATCCCACACGTCAGACAATAGTGGGACTGAGTCAACATTTCTGTTAAAGAAAGCATGAATTTGTTGCCCCAGTTCTTCCCAAAAGGGGGCATCTAGTAAGGTAGTGGGGGAGAGCCTCCATGTCATATAGGGGGATGGACCGGTTGGAGGATTTAACCGCAGCAACACCAAAGAATGATCTAAGTATCTGCTGGCTAGGTGAGTTGATTCTGGTAGCCATACCCCAATCCCCAAGATATGGTCCAATAGTCGAGTTTCGACTAACTAGAGTGCATGGTCAAGAAACATGCACATTCCCACTCTAATGGGTACAACATGGTGTATGAGATGCCGGCCTGCAGCAGCTTTCTTTTAACTGGTTGAATTTTTTTGTAGGCTTCCTGCACTGCCATAGTGAAATCAGGGTGCATATAGATATTGCATTTCCTTCTAAAGGTAGCGAGAGTTGTTCTCTGGCTAGTCTGAGAGTGGTATCCCGGTCACGGTAGTTTAATAACCAAGCAATGATGGGGCACGGTGTGAGCCCAGGAAGAGGTTGGGTGAGCGGTGTTCTCTCTCTAACAGCAGTAGCTTGGAGAATGCTGATGCTTCATATAGTGTTGTGAGCAGTCTTTCCATATAATCCTCTATCCGCCCAGTATTGGCAGACTCAGGCATGCCCAGGATCCATATGTTGTTTCTGTGTGAACATGCTTCTAAATCTTTATTTATGGCAGATATAACCTTCAGGATTCATTCCATATAGAGTAGCTGCTTGTCTCTTTGTGAGTATGTGTCTCTCAGTGTGGAAATCCTGTGCTCTACCTCTCCAATGTGGCTGTCTTGTTTTTTCAATTTCTGGGTAATAAAGTCCCTGTGAGAACACCCAGAGTCCATTTTGGTTTCTATGGAGGTGGGGCTGTGTCTCATCATGATTAGGAGAGACTTCATATCATCCTTACCAGATTGCTGGCCCAGCTGCGAGTCCTCCGACATAGGGCCTAATTATGAGTTTGGCGGTATGGGAGTGGACTGCCACACCTGCAGCACACACCGCCCACCAGATTATGAGTTTCCTCATGTCTGGTGGGTTGTTTTTGGCAGTCCCACTGCAGTGCCTCTGAAACTGATTGTGAAGTCCATGCTGTGCAGGAACTGGTGTGTATGTACACAGGGGGGGCCACAACACATGCATCCCCATGCACAGGGGCAACAGGGTGCCCTGTGTGCCCCCCTTTGTTTCAGGACAGCCTTTTCATGGAGGAAAGACATGAACAATGACAGACAATGTCCCATGCCACTACCGTGGGAAGGTGTGACATTGAAACAGTCATTTACCGCGCACTTTGAGCCCTTAGCAAATCCTGATTATGAGAGATTCTTGCTGTGCCAAGCTCGTCAGTTACCTGAGGAATTGGTGGACACCTTCTAGGCTAGACTCAGAGATTTAGGCAGTACCTCTAACCTTACCAGATGCTGGTTGACAAGATCCAGGCTCAGTTTATTCAAGGCTGTTTCTCAGTAAAGCTCAGGGAAAATATTCTACAGGTCCCAGGGATGCCGATGGCCGATATACTGACAATGGATAGGTCCAAAGAACTCTCCAAGATGCGAGCCGTGCATATGGAGAGGCTCTGCAATGACAGGTGAAGACTTAGCATGTCAATGCAGTGGCTGCCGTGAACATGACAAAAGGAAATCACGCCACAAGTCCAACTCAGCGCCCAATACATGTTATGGCTGTGGTGGGTCCGACCTGCAACAAGGACCCTGTTCCGCTCATGGGAAAAAGTGTTCAACTTGCAACAAACCTCACTATTTTGTCAAGGTGTACCGACCTACATTCAAAAGAGGGCAAAAGACCAAATCAGTACAGGCTATGCAGACTCCAGAAATGCTAGGTGATGAGAAAGAAATGGGCGATGAGGACACGGAAGGGGCAGCTCACGTCATCCACACTCTACAGCCTAGTCGATATCCACAGAGATGCATCCATAAATTTAACATCCCTCTGGCAGATCATCAGCCAGGGGCTTCTATCAATATTTTGGCACACTATGTCCTGAAGCCTTTGCCTCTACAGCCAACTTTATACCCAACGTCCACCCAAGTTTTTGCGTATGGCTCATCAATGCCACTCCCACTGGCAGGAGTGTTCACAATGAAGATCAAGCATGAGTCCCACTCCACTCGTGCCAAGGTATATGCAACCAAGGGAGGCCCCGGAAAGCTGTTAGCCTGCAGGACATTGAACCTCTTCAACTAGTCGACTTTGCTTTCAGTGTACATCTGGGTAGTGTGAATGAGCTGGTGAACGAGTTCGCAACAATATTCGATGGTATAGGATGTCTCAAAAAACGTCTTATACACCTGCACATTGATGACTCCCTTAAGCCTGTTGCATTGATTCATCGAAGGGTGGCATCTCATCTGCACCCCAAAGTGGAGGGCGAATTACAGGAGCTAGATCAGGTGGATATTATTGAGAAAGTTGAGGGCCCTACACCATGGGTATCCCCAATCGTAGTCTCAAGAAAAACAAAGCAACCAGGAGATGTCAGAATATGTGTCAACATGTGATGTGAGCTGCACCTGAGACCCATGGTTGATAACATTGTGGCTGTGGTCAGTGGCATGAGGTAGTTTTCCAAATGAATATCCGGGCAGGTTATCATCATTTACTGCTTGCACCAGAATCAAGAGAAATCACCACCTTCTCCACCCATGTGCATCTGTGGAGGTACAAATGCCTCCATTTTGGAATATCCAGCGAAGCAGAAGTCTTCCAGGACACCATTAAGGGGTGTTGGCAGGCCTAACAGGTGTCATCAATTTCAGCAATGACATTCTGGCACACGCCTCTACATTGGAAGAACACCTGCACCATCTGAAAGCAACACTCAAACGACTAAGGGACAGTGGTCTCACACTTCAGAAAAGAGAAATGTGCCTTCCTTCAAAAGGAAGTGACATTATTTGGGTACTGGTTCTCAGAGGAAGGGGTCACCGGCACGGCAGTTTCTTAGTGATGGTTACATATTGTGGGTGGTTCATCCAAAACCTAAATGCCTCCACCAGCCACCATAGGGAACTGACCCAAGCCAATACTGCCTGGACCTGGGGACCCGACCCAGAAAAAGCATTTCATGTGACCAAGAAAGCTTTGTCAGCAGATACTACGTTGGCATATTTTGACCCCAGCCGTGAGTCCGAATTGTCTGTAGATGTGAGCCCCATTGGGCTAGGTGCTGTATTGTCGCAGAAACAAACAAACAGTGAGTGGGCTCCAGTAGTATATGCCAGCCATGCTTTGATGGAGAGTGAACAATGTTACTCCCACATTGAAAAGTAGGTCAATGTGGTACAAGAGGGATGTTACCATTTCCACCTCTACGGTCATCTGTTCACTATTCAGACGGACCCCAAACCACTGGTTCCTCTCTTCATGGGACCCTCCTCCAAGCCTCCTCAGAGAATTGAGAAATGGATTCTCCAATTGTAGGCCTACTGTTTCTCCGTGGGATATGAACTTGGTGCCCAGAATCCTGCAGACTGTTTGTCAAGACATGCCAGGCCAGTCACTGAGCAAGAGGAGTTTGATGCTGAAGAAATAGAGGAGTATGCCCAACTGATAGTGGAACTGTCCAGGACTTTGCCCATCTCACTAGAAGATATTGTTCAGGCTACTGCCAGTGATGAATGCCTCCAGTAAGCCATCTCTACAGTAGCGTCCGGATTTTGGCACTAACTCAGAAAATCTCTCATCGCAAGGAGGAAGCAAGACTAACACTGGCGTCATTACACAATGTTCGGCTGGAACTTGCATTGTCGCCAGAAGGATGTTTGATGAGAGGCCCCTGTTTACGGATTAAGAGGGGTTTGCAACAATAAGTGGTTGAACTTGCTCACACAGCTCATCAAGGGATTGTCAGAACCAAATCAAGATTGAGATGCAAGGTATGGTTCCCCAATTTTGATGATCTAGTTGAATGGACAGTACAACACTGTCCCCTGTGTCAGGCTGCGAGCTCTACAGAACCATCAGCACCCATTATCACTGAGCCCATGCCTCCTTTTCTTGGGCGCCATCCCAGTGCTGAAATTGGAAGTTTGCCAGACAGCAGGCACATACTAGTTGTCATAGATAACTTCACAAAGTACCCGGAAGTTGAAATTGTTGAATCAACAACCACCAGCCAGACAATATCACAGGTGGAAAAAGTCATGGCCACTCATGGTTTGTTGGGCGAACTTCGAACAGGCAATGACCCTCCATTCTCCAGTCAAGAATTTGCAGAGTATTTGCGGTCACTAGGCATTTGTCATTGGAAGATTACACCCTGTTGGCCCCAAGCAAATGAAGAGGCAGAGCGGTTTAGAAGGACATTAGTTCTGCAGATCACTCCAGCCAATGGACAGAAAATGGAGTGTACTCTTTGCTGAGGGAGTACTGACTCACGCCGCATACCGCAAACAAGGTTAGCCCCAGCACTCTCTGCATAAATCAGACCAAGGGTGATACCATTCCACAGGTGGTAGAGCCTTCAATGCTGAGAGATCTAGTAGCTGAGGCACTACATCAGTGTCAGATACAGATTGATCAAGTCTCCCAAGCAAGGCATGCCAAGAAGAAAGATCTTTGGGTGGGTGATCAAGTACTAGTCAAAAACGGGCAAGCACTGAGCAAATTCTCGCTACCCTTTGAGGTTGACCAGTGGACCGTGACCTCTGTAAACCGGGACTATGGTGACTGCCCAGTGGCAAGGCGAAAAGGTCATGAGGAACGTATAATTTTTCAAGCTCTACAAACAATCAGCCAATGGCAGGGTGATCACCCACCGTTGCCTCAAACGGAAATTAGGGAATACAACGAGGGGTGCTCACCATCTGCAAGTCTGAGGATCGCGATTTTGTTTTCCCCGCAGGTGCCTCTGCCAGACATAGATGGGCACCAACAGCCAGAGATCTTGTCCGGTCTCAGCGATGATTCAGGAGAGGACAATTTGGATCAATCTGCAGGTCCTGAGGTTCAAGTAGAACCAAGAGCTCTGGGAATTGGGAGTAGCACTCCCAAATGGCAAGGGATGGAGAGATACCACCTCAGACTGTGTCCCATGAGGTCATCCTGTCTGAGAGACTTTTAGGTGGAATAATCAGCCAGTTGGTAATCACGTATTACTTTTTCACTTCTCTCTCTCTTTCACACACACTCTCTCGTCTCTCTCCTCTCTCATTCTTGTTTTAGTTTCATGTTGTCTTCGTTGTTCCTGGATTCGCACAAGCTCAATTATTGCTTGATGCCGTATGTTAGGGGGCTACTGTGCATGAGGGTATTGTGTGTTGTGTTTTTGATGTCTGGGTAAAGGAGGGATGTTATGTTGGGATAAGACATCCCACTTTGTATGTGTGCGGAGGGGGTTGTTACTGATGGACTCCACCATTGTGGTTGTGATGGTTGCTGCAGTGACGTCACGGCTTGAGTTAATAAATAGACCCGGGGGTTTTGCTTCGTTGTTCTTCACTGCACTGTTAATCCTGTGTCGGAGCATTATTTCAGTGACAATCTCTGGGGGCTTTGCACGCACGAGAGGCCAGCCCCACAATACTCCCACAGGCCAAAATGTTTTTCGGTTACTCTGGTATGCATCTTTCTATTTGTCACTCCTAACAATCCTCTTGTGTCTATAGCTTAGGAGCTGAACATATCCACCCATAAGTAACTTCAAGGTCACAGATTTGAATTCCGTCAAGACCAAAGCAATATTTCTACTTCCAAAGTTATTGTTAAAAAAAAGAGACATTCAGATTTGGTTAAAGTCCTCAATACATAATGCTTGTGGTGTGATCTAGAACGTTTAAATCTGTAATTATTTATCTACTGCGTTCAGCATTCCACGCCTTGCATCGTGCAACATTTCTTACAAACATAAATATTCCTTTGATTATACAACAGTATATGCTGCAACAGTCAGCAGCATTATTTACACTTTGGTGTCTGATGTCAGGGAACTCTTTGCACAGAGTGAGGGAATGTTGCTTTAATTACGAAAATCAGAGTTCTGTAAAGAATATCTCTGCCCCCTACAGAATGAAATGGTAGGTTTATTGATGGCGTTGCCCACGTGACCTTGCTCTTTTTATACCCATTAAATATCAGGCTCTCTCGCAGGAAACTGAAGATTTGCAGAACAGCGGCCTTCAGAACTCTAGATTTATGTCCTTTAGTGGTTTCATTTGCAGAATGCTAGTGGGCAAATAAACAAGCAAATCCATAAATCCGCTGCTGCCGCTCCCGAGCATGCCCATGGTGCTCAGCAGGATCAACACATCAGGAGTGAGAAGTCAACACAAAGGAGTCCAACGTTATTGCCAAGCAGGGACCTGCTGGGGTTGGCACAGAAATAGCAAGAGTCCATGGCGGCTGCTAGACTGCAGGGCAGCGCTCGGCGCGGAAACAGAGGGACATTATTACAGCCATGATGGGACTGAGGTATAATATTTGCATTGATTTTATGGGGGGTATTTATATAGCGTGGCCTGGCCCCTAAGGGCAGTGCACTGGTTTACACTGCAAGGGAAATGCGAGCCAGGCTTGCGTAGTTACAGAGTGCACATGAGGACTTGTACAAAGATCACTGGGTACATGGATATAATTAAATTTAGATGGAGTAGGAGGATGGGTCGAAGAGGGAAGACGTAGACACATGCACATTCGAGTTCCTACTGAGAAAAAAACACACTATAAGCCTGTGTTTCATTTGAGCAGACTCTTAGAATCAGATATTGGAACACCATTCTTGAGGAGAGAGGCTGAAAAGTAATGATTGAACATCCTGTCGTTCTGTTGGAGAATAATTGCAGTCTCTTTGCTGCATTTGTAATGCAGAGACATTATTTTAAAATGCAAAAATCATGCTAATTTAATGGAAGTCCACCTGCCAGACATTGACATGGTCTTTCAAACTTGTCTAAATAAGGGCTCCGTGCTGCTATTACAGAATGGGCCAAAGGCCACTTTTGTAGTACTGAATACATGGATGTGGTACCTCTGACATCAAAAAGAGGAGGACACGCATAATGTCGAACAGGAATCTTCCTTTATTAATCAACCTCCAGGGTGCATCCGTTGGCAGTCCAACAATTCCTAGCAAAGAATGCCCCCAACATTCCAGCCCCAATGACTTATACACAGAATCTTAGAAATAAGAGTGCTGAACATAGAAAATTCTACTCAGTGCCCCACATCCCACAAATGCCTAGAAAACTCACTAACCCAATACCACACAATTTTCCCTTTAGAAGAATGTACTTAGTCACATTCAAATACATCAAAAGTTTCTTCACGACTCTTCCACGAGACGTTCTTACTTCAACTAGATCGTGGGAATCACTTTTGCCTCCTGCAACCGAATGGAAGGTACTCTCCTGTTCCACATTAGGAGAAACGTGCTCCTGAACATTACCAAAATCGCCATTTGAAATGGGATAATTTCCAGTACTAATGGAGTCAGCACCAGACTGCATACCTGAAATCAACCCACAAGGATCAATCCACCAATAATCATTAGAAGAAGTTCTGTTTGCTTTGCTCCTAACTGTAGCACCTTCTCCCAACTCAAAGTGACTCTTGTGGCAAACTTCACTATTTTCCAATACAACACTGTTTTTCATCACTTTTATCATTTTTCTTAGTTCATAAAATTAGCTATTTCCTTTAGCAACTTTACACGCACTCTTCACATGTACCTACGGAACATTTTTCCATTATGTATGCTGTTTAGGAAGCATTTCAAGAATCAAGAATAAACAATGATGAATCTGCAACCCGTACATATATATATATATATATATATATATATATATATATGTATGTATATATATATATATATATATATATATATATATATATATATATATATATATATATATATATATTCACTGAAAAAACCATAGGTTTCAGGCCCTATATAGTTAGGAATTAACATATAAAAAACCACTGAAATTGCTCCTATATAGTTAGTTGAACTAACTATATATTTCGCGCATTCGCAATCCACTGCTGATGATGTCACATATTACATCATTCATGACATGGTCAGTGACATCACTGATGACATCACTGATGACATCTCAAATGACATCACTGATGACATCACTGATGACATCTAATTTGACATCAATGATCACACCACTGATGATATACTTCATGTGATAATACAATGCTCCTCCTTACACTCTAATATAACCTCTGTTAAACCTAGTGTTAAATACAGAGTATCATTTTTGAAACCATTGACACACGTATACCAGTTACTACATACGCACTCACTGATTCCTACGTCTACACACACATTCACTCATTCAGCCATACAATCACTCGTACATACAGTCTCTCATTATTACAACACTATCATATGCACTCATACACCTATGCAGACACTCACACACTGCCACTCATCCATGGAGTTACTCACACTCCTAGTCAGTCCTGTAAAGAATCAATCACACTTTGATTTCTTCATCTATACAGTTAAACACAGAACAGCTTACATTTTCACAGATATACTAACACATACTTACTCAATTATACAATCAAATCCTTCATCCATACTCTTATACATCCACTCATTCTTCAATATGTAAAACATATTTAAACTTTACAAAAACAAACAGACACTGGATGATGTCATCAGTGATGTCATCAGTGATGTCATTTGAGATGTCATCAGTGATGTCATCAGTGATGTCACTGACCATGTCATGAATGATGTAATATGTGACATCATCAGCAGTGGATTGCGAATGCGCAAAATATATAGTTAGTTCAACTAACTATATAGAAGCAATTTCAGTGGTTTTTTATATGTTAATTCCTAACTATATAGGGCCTGAAACCTATGTTTTTTTCAGTGAATTTTCAAGGTTTTTTAAATGCTAATTCCTAACTATATAAGGCCTAAAACCTATGGTTTTTTCAGTGAATTTCAATGGTTTTTTATATGTTAATTCCTAACTATATAAGGCCTAAAACCTATGGTTTTTTCAGTGAATTTCAAAGGTTTTTTAAATGCCAATTCCTACCTGAATAAGGCCTGAAACCTATGGTTTTTTCAGTGAATTTGCAAGGTTTTGAAAATGCAAATTCTATTAGCGGATAACGTTTAAATATGTTAATATCCTTGTGGGACCACCTGAGCAGCCCTAGGGATCCGATTTTTGGATCGGAGCAAGATGCTCTCTGATTGGGCCGAATTTCTTGCCTTCTGCCCCCCTGATTGTGCCGTATTTCTTGGCTTCTGCCCCCCTGATTATGCCGTATTTCCTGCCTCATGCACCCTGATTGTGCCATATTTCTTGCCTTCTGCACCCTAATTGTGCTGTATTTTTTGCCTTCTGCTCCCTGATTGTGCCGTATTTGTTGCCTTCTGCCCACTAATTGTGGCGTTTTTTCTTGCCTTCTGCCCACTGATTGTGCCGTTTGTCGGGCCTTCTGTCCCCTGATTGTGCCGTTTTTTGTGCCCCTGCCCCCCTGATTGTATTATCTTTGCCAGTGTTGGTTCGCTGCTGGTATTGCCTTTGTCCGTGTTTTTTTTTTTGCTGCCGTTATTGTCTTTGCCTTTTTTTTCTGCCGTTATTGTCTTTGCCAGTGTTTGTTTGCTGCCGTTATTGTCTTTGCCAGTGCTTGTTCTCTGCTGGTATTATCTTTGCCAGAGCTGTGTGGGCTGTGGGAGCTGTGTGGGCTGTGAGAGCTGTGTGGGCTGTGAGAGCTGTTTGGGCTGTGAGAGCTGTGTGGGCTATGAGAGCTGTTTGGGCTGTGAGAGTGTGGGCTGCGTGGGCTGTGAAGGCTGTGAGA
The DNA here is from genome assembly GCF_964263255.1 of Lissotriton vulgaris. NCBI lineage: Eukaryota > Metazoa > Chordata > Amphibia > Caudata > Salamandridae > Lissotriton > Lissotriton vulgaris. The sequence goes on from NC_141695.1 coordinate 746,786,376, forward strand.
GCTGTGTGGGCTGTGAGAGCTGTGTGGGCTGTGAGAGCTGTGTGGGTTGTGAGGGCTGTGTGGGCTGTGAGGCCTGTGAGAGCTGTGTGGGCTGTGAGACCTGTGGGGCTGTGAGAGTGTGGGCTGTGTGGGCTGTGAAGGCTGCGAGAGCTGTGTGGGCTATGAGAGCTGTGTGGGCTGTGAGGGCTGTGTTGGCTGTGAGAGCTGTGTGTGCTGTGAGGGCTGTGTGGGCTGTGTGGGCTGTGAGGGCTGTGTGGGCTGTGAGAGCTGTGTGGGCTGTGAGAGCTGTGTGGGCTGTGTTGGCTGTGAGAGCTGTGTGTGCTGTGAGGGCTGTGTGGGCTGTGTGGGCTGCGAGAGCTGTGTGGGCTGTGAGAGCTGTGTGGGCTGTGAGAGCTGTGTGGGCTGTGAGCTCTGCTTCTTTTGTGCCTCGGTCTTCCTAGGCGGGCTGTGAGAGCTGTGTGGGCGGTGAGAGCTGTGTGGGATGTGAGAGCTGTGTGGGCTGTGAGGACTGTGTGGGCTGTGAGGTCTCTGTGGGCTGTGAGAGCTGTGAGAGCTGTTTGGGCTGTGAGAGTGTGAGCCATGTGGGCTGTGAGAGCTGTGTGGGCTGTGAGAGCTGTGTGGGCTGTGAGAACTGTATGGGCTGTGTTGGCTGTGAGAGCTGTGTGGGCTGTGAGGGCTGTGTGGGCTGTGTGGGCTGTGAGAGATGTGTTGGCTGTGAGAGCTGTGTGGGCTGTGAGAGCTGTGTGGGCTGTGAGAGCTGTGTGGGCTGTGAGCTCTGCTTCTTTTGTGCCTCGGTCTACCTAGCACAAGATGAATGCCAACACTTCCTGGTTTGTAGTGTTGACAGCTAATGAGCATGCAACGTTCTCTGGAAGGCATGCTGATTGGCTGCTACTGTCTATCAACACTCCAAAACAGAAACAGTTGGCAGCCATCTTGTGCCTCAGTAGACTAAGGCACAGGAAAGCAGGAAAACAAATGTGTAGAACTCAAAAAGGGGGCAGGGTAGAAGCACCCTGACCCTCTAGGCCTGCTCAGGGGGTCCCACAAGGACCCCCAAGGCCCCTAAAAATGATTTTTTTTTTGAAAAATCGAGGGGTGCTCGCACGGTGCGCGCACGGTGCACGCACTGTGCGCTTGATTTCAACTTGAATTTTCTCAGCAACTACTGGAGGGATTTACACCATTTAAGCAAAAGCGTGATCTGCGAATCAGACTCTACCATTTTGCCAAATTTCCTGTAATTCCGTTCAGCCGTTTGGGCTGTAGCCGTGTCTAAAGGTCCTATGGAAAACTGCATGGGGAAAACACGATTTGGGACCCCCCTTTTTTCTCGGCCCCCGCTTCACGAATCCCCCCGAAACTTTCAGGGAAGGAGCGGAGCGTAACGCGCCATCTTCTTTGAGAAATTCACATAGATTGATCAACCAGCGCCAAAGTTACTCCCAATAGATTGTTGCGGATTTCCTATGGAAACTAGGTCCTAACTATATATACCTACTGGCGACCGCCAGTAGGTAATATATATATATCCATCAGGCACTTGAACAATCACCGCAAGAAGGTTACGCCCACTGAGGGCAGTTATGTAAATGAATAAATTACCTGAAACAAAGTCAATGCGAATCTTGAATGCCGTTTGTTCAGCCCAAGAAGAAGAGGTCGTGGAACCTTGAAACGTGTCGGCAGAAGAGTGTTTAAGTGGAGCAGAAAAGGCAGACTGCATGTGAATGGCCGAATGGCAGAGCGGTGTCGTGTGCGCTTCCAAAAGCTTGAGGGCAGTTGGATAAACATATATATATATATATATATATATATATATATATATATATATATATATATATATATATATATATATATATATATATATATATATATATATATATATATATATATATATATATATATATATATATATATATATATATATATATATATATATATATGTATGTATATATATATATATATATATATATATATATATATATATATATGTATATATATATATATATATATATATATATATATGTTGACTTGAGGTGCTGATCAAAGGATTCCCAATTTGAATACATTTTCAGTCTTGATAGAGCCATGCTTGAAATTTGCGTCACCGTGTCACCCAGCAGTAACATCTTTGTCTTCATTGCTTTGTCAGAACTAGTTTAGTTGCATCCTGTTCTTTAAAAATGAGTGAAATTAATCATGACTTTTCAATGGCTCGTGTGCCCTTGAATATACGTACAAAATTCTAAATACTGCTGGTAGACTTGTAAGAGCCAGGGTTGCAGATGTTGGTGATTCTTTAGATGGGTACTATATACATATTGAAGAGCATTAGTGACAGGGTGGGTCCATAAGGTACACTAAACGAAATGCAGGTAATGACAAAGAGGAATAATTCCAGTTTGGAGGACGTTGGTTCAGAAGTGTCAAAGTTATTCTCGTAGGCTCTGGGAATATATTTATGGATTAGATATGTAACGAACAACAAATTGCAGTGATTGTTCCTTTTAGCATTTGTGTGTTTTGAATAATAATACAACAGGCCCATGAATATGAACAGATTTATGTGTATATGCATAAAAATCGGTAAAACGAGTCCTTATTAGCGAAAAATAAGGAATCGCTAATAAGGAGTCGCATACAGCGATGGATCATCAGATTCGGTATTTAATACCGAATCGCTAAAAATCGTTAAATGTCGGGTAAACACGTTTGCGAGACACCAATTCAAAGATGAGCAAATACCGAATCGGTATTTGCGATTTCGGTAATAGCGATTCCGGAAAAAGAAAAAGTAGCATCGGCAGCAGGCTGATGACATCACAACCAGGAAGCAACACAGCCCATGCTCCATTCAGTGCCCTGAGGAGCTCAGAGGAGGAGGCCGAGCACAGGAGCCGAGGATTGTCACAATGAGAACACAAAACAAACTCAGAGCAGACTACCAGGATGGAGAAGGATGCACCCCAGAACAAGGAGGCACCCAGGAAGAGAAAACAAAAGTTTTCAGATAAGGAACTCAAACTGTTCATCGAGGGTGTGAGCAGCAAACACGACAGGCTTTTTGGGAGGCTGTCCCAAAAAGTTCCAGAGGCAGAGAAGCGCAAATTGTGGCTGCGCATTAAAGACAGAGTCAATGCTGTAGGAGTCACCCACCGCAGCATAGACGATTTAAAGAAGAGGTGGTATGACCTCAGGAAGAGGGCAAAGGAGAGGATTGCCTAAAGGGTTAGGGATGCAGCTGGCACAGGAGGGGGAACATCCAACGTGACTGCAAACACTGCCCTTGAGGACCTCGTCGAGGCAACAATTGAGCCAGAAGCTGTTGTGGGGGTCACTCAATTGGATACATCCGGTGCAGCAGCAGGAGGAGAAGGTAAGATGCATGCCAGCGCAGATATGCAGCTTGTTGTCCACCCATGCCCATCCCCCAGGCCAATCACAGTGCATATGTAGCTGCGCCTAATGCATATCCCCTCACCAGAGTAGTGCATCATGGGAGTTGTAGTCATATCATGAATGAGTGCATGTCTGACCCCTGATGTAATAGAAATGAAACGAGCTGCACATGGCCATATGTCAGTGCAAAATCTCCTTTATGTAGGTTAAATCATGCAACACAGATACATCATGGCAAAATAATAACTATGCACTGTTTCACATACAGATGCATCACCCCTCGACTCAGATGACAGCGGATGCCTCGTCATCTCAGAGACACCAGTGGTTACAGATGTTGAGACCCCGCAGGAACCTGAACCCACAACACCAGCATCACTGCCACCACCACCACGGCGGACATCACCACCACCACGGCGGACATCACCACCACCACCACCACGGCGGACATTACCACCACCACCACCACGGCGGACATCACCACCACCACCACCACCGCGGCCAACTACACAGAGCCGCAGAGCAAATGTCCCCTCCCTGCAGGTGATGGAGTCAGAGCAGAGGCCAGCTGACACAATTGTCCCACGACAGACAGTCGTTGCTCCAGCCACCCAAGCAGCAGCACGTGTCCGAGTCAGGCAGCGGGCCAGGCCCCTAGGTAGAGCTGTTGAGAGAGCAGATGATCCAGCACACGGATACGGAGTGGTGGAGACACATGGGTGCTATGAACATCAACATTGTGATACTGACAAACAAAATAGGCACCATGACAGACGCAATGCGTGAGATGACCACAGCCGTTGCTGAGGGCAACAGAGACATCAAACTGGCATCAAACTGTGCCTGCAGGAACTTACACGTGCTGTAATTGCAGGCCAACAGAGCGAGCGCCGTAGGCATCGCCAGAACATGGTCCGTACTATTGCCACCAACAGAGCCATCACTAAGCTGTGAAACAGCACAGCTGTGCTGTCGCGCAGATCGGTGTCCCTGCAGGTCGATTTGGGCCATAATTGTGGGGATGTCGCAAAGTCCCTGGAGAAAGTGACCACTGCAGTGGAGTATCTGCAGTCTGGGACTTTCAGTGCCAGCAGTTTGGGAGGGGAGGAGGGGATTGAGGCTGCCTCAAGCATGAGCAGTGTCTCTGGTCCGAAGGCCAGCAAATGGAGGCGCAGTGCACGCAGCACCACAGCCACAGAATCTTATCGCGGAGATGTGGCCGAGTCACGGGACAGGAGGCTGGGGGTACGGGGCAGGTGCAAATAGCCATAATCCATTGGCTCCCTGGCCATGGTGACCTAACCATGGGCCAACTGTACAGCAACATGTTACACAACCGTGATGACAACGGACATGTTTTGATTCGTTTATTTGATTCTGCGTCATGTTGGCGTCTCATACATATGCACCTGACAGGTACTCATGTGCATTAAACAATTGCAAACATAAACATGTTGTGTTGGCTCTTTCATACCTGTCTCAGAAGTGATGTCTTATGATGTATGTCCGCCTCCTTTGTCCCTCAGCTGTATTTGGCACGTGTGCCTGTTGGTGTTGGGGGGGGAATTGCTGTGCCCGTAAGTCGTTCTCTCCGTCCACCTCTATTGGTATCCCCCTTCGTGTGGCAATGTTGTGCAGCATGGCGCAGACTGCTATTATCTGGCAGCAGGTAACTGGGTCATACTGCAAGGCACCTGCTGTCTTGTGTAGTATCCGGGAGCGACTCTTGAGGATGCCAAAGGTTCGCTCTACCACATTCCTGGTACTGATATGTGCTGCGTTGTAGCGCTGCTCCTGAGGTGTTGCAGGGGTGAGGTAGGGAGTGAGTAGATAATCACACAAGGCGTAGGCGCTGTCCCCTGCAGGGAGGGGAGCAGAGGGTTAGTTGCATAAAAACATTTACATATGTGAGGATGGTGTTCATTTGGAGGCATTTGTATGTACCGAGTAGGTGACCCTCTCCAAATTCCCCGTTGACCAGGCGCCTGTGGATGCCACTGTGTCTGAATATGTATGCGTTGTGGGTGCTTCCTGGGAATTGTGATACGATGTCCGTTATGATGTGCTTGGCATTGCACACAACCTAGACGTTGATGGAATGGTATGACTTCCGGTTGCGGTAGATGTATTAGTTGGCTGACGGGGGACAGATGGGGACATGGGTGCAGTCCACGCACCCTATCACATGGGGGAATTGTGCCACCTGGTAGAACTCCTGTTTGGTCCGGTTCAACTGCTGTGGGGTTGTGGGGAAGGTGATGTGGTGATGTATCAATGTCAGCATGGCATCTAGGAAATTGTGGAAGAAGCGTGATAGTGTGCTTTGCCACACGCATCCAACTTTTGCTATGACCCGCTGGAAGCTTCCTGACGCCAGCATGTGTAGGCTGCATAGGACCTGGACATGGGCTGGGATGGCATTGGTCCTACGGGTCTGGTGCTGCAGTAGTGGTTCAAGGTCGGCAATGAGGCGCATGATCATGTTGAGCCTGTACTTGTCATAGATCTGTTCCTCTGTCTGGCCCAGCAATGTGATGCGCACCCTGAAGACTCTGTCCTGGATCATCCTCCTGCGCTGTGCAAGGGCATTGATTCTCCTCCTCCTAACAAGCACGTAGGGGGCAGACATTTTGGAAGACCTACAGGGTCTCCAGAGGCATATTTGAAGAGTTTCTGTTTGGCTGCACCTGTGTTGGACATTTTGTTTCCTACCTTCCAATAACTTTACCTCCAGCTTGTGATTCCCCTTATTTTGCTCATGCAAAATAGCGATTTTGAGCAATTTCGGTATTTGCGAGTTTTGATGCATTTCGTTGCGATTCTTTATTAGCGATTCGGTATTTCCGGAGGCTGGTTTCTTTCTCGGTATTACCGATTCACTATTATGCATTTCGGTATTTTACCGCGGGAGGTATTTACCGATTCTTTATTTTGTAAGGGTTTTGTGTTGATGCATTGCATTTCCGGTTTTGCGTTCGGTATTGGCCTGTGTTACCGAATAGCAATTTTACCGGGAGGTATTTTGCTTGATGCATCTGCCAGTTAAAGTGTTTGCTAAAAAAATCACAAATGAAGCAACACTTTTGGTGACACAATAGGTGGAAATGACTCAAAGCCTGGTCCGCTTCACTGCCCCACCACGCTTAACTGCCCTGGCAGCGACTACTGAACAGTATCAAAAGTATTTATGGTGGGATAATTTTTGGTCACAAGCCAGTGAAAGACAGGTGGCGTGATTGCCACACCTTAAACTTCAAATGCTGCTAACAGCATGAATTGACATTCTTTATAATTTACCAAGAACTTTCTATGCGAAGACTCAAGCGGATGCTGGTGCACTAGTCCAGCCAGGATGACACCAATGAAAATACTAGGTTGGAACAAAGGATCCTGTCACCGGAGAAGTGGAGAAGTGTGGCTCAATTGTAAAAAGGGGTGCAAAGACAACCAGTAACCAAAGACCCTTTTTGTTGCCCGGCGATGTCGCCTCTATGACCCACCGATATTAATCAATGAAGAAGCAGGCGCTGGAGACTGAAAGGCAGGAAACGAAGTTTTATTCTCTCCGGAGGAGAACACATCAATTCGGACAGCAAGTATCGTCACGAGGTGCTCTACCCATCTCTCTGAGGCCTGGCCTCTTATACTCGTGTTTATGATCTTTATTGCACGTGACACATTCTTGCAACACTTTGATATTTGAAAGAACATCCTCGGAATCTCCCCTTCAGGCCCGTTCCCACACACATTTACAGTTGAATTCCCCACCCCGGTCGCAACAGGTGATGATTATCGCGCAGCAGGACATTCCGCCCATTCACGGAATGTGTGAAGTTTGATCGGATCTCGTAGGGTGGGGGCTTTGACCTGCTCGAGGGTCTTTTGATGGGGAGGGGAGGCTTCCTACTGTACGGGGTAATAAACAGTATCTGCAGGGCCAGGTGGTGGCTTGGGAACAAGGAAGACAGACGGGCACACAGAAAAGGGAGGTTTGCATCAAAGGGCCTGAGACTATGAAAGGAATGAAGGGAGGTGTCGCGCTGGGAACAGGATGGGATTCTGAGGCAGATCTGCGCTGAAGAGGGGTTTATGACCCAAGGCATGTGAGAGCGAGGGGGATTGTCAGCGTGCGTGGGATGCCTGTGAGGTTAGGAGAGAGTGAGAGACGCGCTGGCTATCAGCGAGGGCAGGGAGGCCATGGTGCTTAGAATGGCTGCCGATTACGCGCAAGGCATGTGAGAGCGGGGGTGACTAGTACATGGGGGCGCTGGCGAGGGTGAAGAACCGGGTTGGGGGTCAGGGACGCGCAGAGAGCGGTTCTGATCAAAAACAGACTCAGGTGGGAGCGTATGGCAAGAAGTGTGGCATCGGAAAAAGGCAAGATGGCGCAGATGATGTTCACCAAATCGTAACAATTTTCCACAGTCCTCCCTTTAACATTTCCAAGACATCTTGCTGGCCTATTTCCTATCTATCTCTACTGCGGTGGTCATAAGTAAGGGGATGGAGATCTAGGCAAAGGAACTGTACATAAACATCACATTATAAACATCACATTTGAAAATCTTGTCATCTAGTAGGCATGTTCATCGCTAAGCTTGTTGCAGGAAAGTCATAGTGGTACAATATCAGACTAGAATTATTTAGCGAGGGCGCTGGGTACAGATCATGGATGCTTGTAGTCACTCGGAATAGGAGCCGATAGGTTACCACGTAAGTACGTTCTTTTTGTACTCGGTTAGAGCATAGTCAATTCAATGGTGGTTGGGAGAGAAATGAGATATAGTAAAAAAAATAATAATCAGAGTTCTCAGTGTCTTATGGTCATGGACCAGCATTAGTAAGTTCTCAGCATTCTTGGTCGTCTTCTGTCGGCACTGTTAAGCACCTGTATTACAATTCGTTCTGTCAACAGGAATGTTCATGTGGATTGAGTCGTTGGAGGTCTGCGGGCAGGGGTACATTTTTCTGTCGTTTTTGCCAGACCTCACGGGAGAAATGCGTTATGGTTTCGGGGCACGTACATTTTCTTCCATAACTCAGAGCATAGTTATTAGGAGGCAGAAAAAGGATTGCGATGAAAAAGTGCAATTGTCTTTGAGATGTGGAGTCTTTTTATTTCTTGGGTCTCTGTGGTGGGCATTTCCTGTTGCTTCCATCATCTTCGGGGCGCTCAGCGGCGGGTAGAACCACATACTTCGTTCATCTTCTCTTCAGAGCGACCCTCGGTGGAGTTTAGGTCACCGTTCTGATATTAACATAGTTCGTGGTTTACTTAGTCGGAGCTCCCTCCCTTAAGACGCAGGAAATACCCTTCTCTGGATGGTTCAGTAGTATTTAGAGGATCTTGAAAGTTCAGGTGGAAGGGGGTGTGTGTGAGGGGTCCTTATGGTAGGTCGGAGGAGGAGGGGATGGAGCAGGGCCAAGTCGGGAACAGATCAGGAGGACGGAACATTTTTTTTTTTTTTTTCGACGGGCGGGTCCGTAACCAGGTTCAGACGGCAGGGACTTTTCGGCACACGCCAATCATAGAGCAGGGGCCTCAGGTCAGCCCTTTCCTTTAGGTTTGTCGGAAACAGTGCCTTGTCCTGCGACTCCTTACTGTTGTGCTCTCGCCTCGGCCTCCGTCGCTGATGTTCCACGACCTGCAGTCAGGCCGCGTGCTCCCACATCCAGTCTCTTTCTCCTCCGACAGTGGTACCCTTAAATGAGTTTGAAAAGACAGTCTTTAGAGATTTTGCAGAGGAAGGTAATTACATAAATCTATTTCTCTCCCAACACCAGGCAACTGGGGTAAACATCCGCTATATTGATGTTTGCAGCCGACGTATAAACAATTGATGATGGGTTTGCTGGATTCCCTACAACTTCCCTTTGTGGCTATGTCTTTGGCGTTTTGTTGGTCATTACATTCATTTGTCGTGGTACGAGGTCTGATACCCATTCATTGCATTCATCTATTACAGTAGATGTCAGTTTTCCTGGTAGAGACCCATTTCCCTAGTACGAGTCTTGCAAGGCTAGACCGGTCTTCAGGGCTTTGTATTTTATGGAAAAGTGCAACGTGCTATTCACCATAGTCTGATAGGCATCCTTCTGAGGGATGAACATAGGCTAAACGATTCTCCATTACATCAATGCGTCCTATCTTTTAGCTAAACATCTTATTTTCAACAAGGTTTACTGCAACAAGTTCTTTCAGTTTTCGATCTAATTTTAACTTTGTAAACATCATTCTAATTTCTACATCTTTTCTTACAACCTGGCTACTTCATTAAAAACTCGGGGGGCTTGCGATAACCATTAAACTCATCCTTGGGGTGAGTGGGGTCTTATGGAAAACAACTAGGAACACAGCGAATTGGGGCAAGGGACATTCTTCAAATTCTCGTCTGGGGCAGCCGATACAAAACTGATGGTGTCCTGGGGAGGCGGGTATGTCTCGATCGTTTTTACTGATTGGGGCATTGAGACAATTTGGGACGGGGAAAGTCGTGTTACCAGAGACATTTTATCATAGAAGCCACTGACAAGTAGTCCCTCATTACGGGTCAGATTAGGGAACCATAGTCGTTTTACCTGTCCCTTTCTTTTCGGCCAATCTAGTTTTCGTCAATATTTAGCAGAAAAGGAGAGGTAGTAACGTGGTATCGATGCAATTTATATTTAAGACAAATTTGTGCAAATACTTGTGGTATTTGGAGCCAATCAGGTGGTGCACCAGGGGTAGTGGTTCGCCAATTAGGTGCGGGTTGCTAGGAAGAGCGAAAGAGTGGAGGAGAGAGAGAGAGAGAGAGAGAGAGAGAGGGAGAGAGAGAGAGAGACAGATAGAGAGAGAAAGATAGAGAGAGAGAGATAGAGAGAGACAGATAGAGGGGGAGAGAGAGAGATCGACAATAGGCTAAATAGTACACGTGTGACATGGAGAGTGGCCATGTACTATTTAGGCTATTCAGTGCATTACCCAACATGAAACATTTTGGGTTTGTGTTAGAATGTAGAAAGCATGCAGTTTGGGACGGAACAGCATTAGGCCAAGTACATAAGGACATGCATTGAGTCGGGTGTCTTTAGGTGCCATCTTGCAGCGTAGGTCCGCTTCATGTATTGGACATGGCATGGCTCCGGATCTTTTACTATACCCTAGTCGTTATTCCAATGTAACCTGTAGAGGGAGAAAAAGGAAGAAAGGGAGGGGGGGACAACATTCAAGCATATCAAATGTACGGGCACGAAAGTTATTTACTTACCATATACTCGTACTTATCTCCTCGGGATATAATCCCTAGGGTCTTGGTTTCTGAAGTCAAGGGAGCGGGCAGTGTGATAGGTTGTTCGTGGGGGGTTCGAGGGTGGCATTATAGATTGTGTGTAGGGAAACGCTAAAAAGAGGAATCAGAGGCGCCTAGCACGAGGTACCTGGTTTTGTAGATGTATCTAGCCATCGGAATCCTTAAATCATTCCCAAAGCTGTGATGTTCTAAGGCATATCAGTTCTTCGGTGAACCCTGTCCCTTAGTACCTTCGACCACCATACCTTTATAACATTCTATCATTCACACCGCTTTACTTTACCCATTCTCAGAAGTCGAGGTCCTTCTTCATGCGTTAGTTCCTGAGCCTAGTCGCATATTTGGAGGCAGCGTATCATACCTTTTGATTCGATCATCAATCCAGGGCCGAACAATCATTTTCTAATAACCTTGAAAAGAGAGCAAACTGTTGCGCACAGAATAGCCCTCCCGCCAATTCCCACATTTACAAAAGTATGCGATACCTGTTCATAGTTTGGAAAACCTTTATTTGCGTAATCGTTTAGTAAGTAAATATGTGAATGCAATCGTATTTGGTCGGACACGGCGATGGCTGAAGCACAGTAGGGGGCTATTTTGCAGTATTTAAAAAATTGTTTAAAAAGGCCTAATTAATTATTTGCAAGTAACTAAAAACGTCTTATTAATTGATGAAGGATCAGGGGAATTTCAGTTCATAAATGAAAACACAGTCAAGCTCATTGTAATCACATTTCCTAGATGTATACCGTGGGCGTGCATCATAAGCGACGTTATGTACCAGTTACAATAAATATCAAAAAATAAATCGTACATTGAAATCAACATTTTGACGGGATCCTTTCAAATGTTCGCCAAGTGAACCCTCCTCCCTTTTTCGCCAAGTGTACAAAAGTTCACATACGTATCTTAGCACATCAAGTCTTATTAGCTAAAGAACACCACGAGGTGTCTGTGAGTTCCTATTGATACCGGCGCCATTTTGGGCGAGGCCGGGTTAGTCCGGGAGTAGCATCAGGGGCAGAAATGTCTCCGACGATTGGCGGTTGGACCAGAGTCCCTTTCGGTAGTTCAAAAATCTGTGCTAACAGAGGGGCTGGTGGGGTGGACCGTCAATCAAAAGGGGGAGGGAAGTAGAATCTTTCTTACCGGGTCACGTTGATGTTCAGCCGGAACTTACTCGAGTTCGTTAGCCCACAATGTTCCTGGGTGGTTCAGACTGAAGCTGGTGCTGACACGAGAGCACCACCATCTTGTGACTGTGTCGTGGTTATTTCATTAGTGATCAATGCAGCTGTTCCCCACCGGAAGCCTGAAGGGGCCGAGGGCTCCTGGGACTTTGGTAGAATCTTCAAAGTCGAGGGGATGTTTGTTGAAGGTGGGAGCTTGCGTCCAGGTGGGCAAGTGCCCGAGTTGCAATTTCGGACAAAGTTACTCCAGCGGCCTAGACCCGCCTTCCAGAGGGCCCAGACGCCATTTTGAGACCCTGCAGCAGCCGCCCTTCGTCGTGCCTTTCAGGAGCGGAAGAAAACTTCTCGTGGCGACAAAGACAGAACATCATGCTGTTGGAGCAGGACATTTTGGTTCGGGGCGCCAGGGTGCAGCTGGGGAGCCTTCATCTGGGGAGGTGAGGGAGGCTCGTCCGTGCCGCCTCCCTCTCCCGGCGCATCCCACGCCGTCCCTTTGAATCAGGGGTGCACATGATGACCACCCTACACCCCTGATTCCGACTCTTGGGGGACCATTGCATGTCCGGTGCTGCGCAAGTATGCCCGTCGGACATTGTATGTCCTGTGCTACGCAAATATATGTGCGTCGGACATTGTAAGTTCTGTGCTGCGCAGGTATATGGCCGCCGCCCGGCTGGAGGACTTCGGCGCCGGGCCAGGGCAGGGAAGCCTCCTGCCTGTGGAGGTGGGGGAGGCTCGTTCGCGTCGCCTCTCCCTCCCAGCCCACCCTGCATCAGCTCGATGGAGGAATTTGTGATGGCCGGACCAGGAGACACGAGGGAGGGGGTCATCTTCATCCGCCCCCTCCCTACTTGTGGCCCGGGGGGGGGGGGCGCCACCCCACGAAGGAGAGTATGGGAAGACCATTTCATGTCGGCCCGTGGAGCGTCCTGTACCTTCTCACCGGCAATTTCTTTTGGTCTATGGCTGGTGGCAGGCCCCGCCCCACACGTGCTGTGGTTTTCCTCTTCTGGATGGGCGGGACCGTTGACCTGTTACATTTCGAGAACTTCCGGAGTGAGCGTAATACGTTTTGTACTGTTCCTATTAGTACAGTTTACTTTAAAGAATGTTTTACTAGTTTTTCTATTTATCGTTGGCTGTGTGTTATCTTTATCGTAATTAAATCCTAAATTATATAACAGATGCTTGGCTTCCTCGAGTCCTTCTGCAGGCCTGTAATTGTTTTTGTTTTTCAGAGGGGGGGGGGGGCAACAGAGAGCAATCAGTCCCAGAACTCCAACATGTTGTTGAAATTGGTCTGACGAAATCTGTGCCATCGAGCATAATCAAACGTGGTGGTTCTATCCGTCCTGTCCGTGTTAGTCTGGTTTGTTTTCATCTCGCGCCTTTTCCCTTTCTGCCGGCCTGTTATTTCTGTCGACCCTCCGCTCTTACTTATGTTCTGTAGAGTCGGGCATTGGGCTTTCCAGTGTCCGAGACATTTACAGAAAGCACATTGGTTTTGCCTTAAATCCGTTCGTCCTGTGCATAGTGTCGGGGGATTACTTTTGGGTCGTTGTGTCCCGGGGTTGTCCCGCCGGCACATCCCTTTTGCACCGTTCTCTTTTTGTCTCTAATCCTCGGAACTGTGTCGTCTTTGGCCCTTCCTTTTGCCTACCAGACGTTTGGAGGATTGCCTGTCGCGTTTCTTTAACTACTTTGACTTCGTCTCTTTCTTTTCGTTGCGTAGCCTCTTTGCGCCACATACCGAGACTATCGAGCATAATAGGCGTTGTCTTATTATTACGAAGGGCTATTTCGGTGTGCACCTGTTACAACGCATTTTTTACAACGCACTACTGTTACAACGCATCCATTACAACGCGGATACTGTTACAACTCATGTTTTTACAACGCATTTTTTTACAACGCAGGTACCTTTACAACGCATACCATTACAACGTAAGTATTGGTAAGTATATAGTTATTTTTTAAATGTTATATGTTTGGGGTAAAGGGGTATTTTTAGGGGTTAGGGTCAGTTTTGGGTTTTTGGGTAAAAGGGTATTTTTAGGGTTCAGGGTCAGTTTTCAGTTTTTGGGTAAAGGGGTATTTTTGGGGTTCAGGGTCAGTTTTGGGTTTTTGGGTAAAGGGGTATTTTTAGGGTTCAGGGTCAGTTTTCAGTTTTTGGGTAAAGGGGTATTTTTAGGGTTCAGGGAAGTTTTCAGTTTTTGGTTAAAGGGGTATTTTTAGGGTTCAGGGTCAGTTTTCAGTTTTTGGGTAAAGGGGTATTTTTAGGGTTCAGGGTCAGTTTTCAGTTTTTGGGTAAAGGGGTATTTTTAGGGTTCAGGGTCAGTTTTCAGTTTTTGGGTAAAGGGGGATTTTTAGGGTTCAGGGTCAGTTTTCAGTTTTTGGGTAAAGGGGGATTTTTAGGGTTCAGGGTCAGTTTTCAGTTTTTGGGTGAAGGGGTATTTTTAGGGTTCAGGGTCAGTTTTCAGTTTTTTGGGTAAAGGGGTATTTTTAGGGTTCAAGGTCAGTTTTCAGTTTTTTGGGTACAGGGTAAAAATAAATTAAATTTAATTTTAAATTAATTTATTTAATAGTAAATAAATTAAATTAAATTACATTGCATTATTTTTGGGGTTGAGGGTCAGTTTTGAGTTTTTGGGGTACAGGGGTAGAGGGTAAAAATATATTTATATTTTTTTTAATTTTCAATAATTAATTTAAATTATATTTCATAAAATTACTTTAATTTATTTTTGGGGTTTAGGGTCAGTTTTCAGTTTCTGGGGTACAGGGGTACATGGTAAAAATAAAGTAATATTATTTTAAATTTAAAATAATTAACGGAAATTAAATTATTTAAAATTACATTAAATTATATTTTTACAATTAAGTTACTATTATATTATTAATATTAACATATACTTACCAATACTTACGTTGTAATGGTCTGCGTTGTAAAGGTACCTGCGTTGTAAAAAAATGCGTTGTAAATACATGCGTTGTTACAGTATCCGCGTTGTAAAAACCGCGTTGTAACAGTATGCGGAGTAAAAGTCCGCGTTGTAACATCATATATCCGCTATTTCCACCGTTTCTATTTTGTCTACATCGAAGGATCCTATCAGTGGCCACTGTTTCTCTTGGTTTGCTTTGGTATACTTGTGCCATAGCTTACTATAGGCTATGGTAATTAATCCATACTTTGTGAACATGTCTTTATTAGGGGTGCCTTCCAGCGGGGCTAGATGGTCCACCTCTAATAAACGGTCCGGGCTGAACCAGCTATCCATCAGTGGGGAGAAGACAGGCATGACGGATCACAAATGGGGATAATAGTCAGCACTACCTATCTTATCGCTGCGCGCAAAGACTAGACAGAATATTTCTATTCTACGTTGTTTGCAGGCAGTGAATACCTCATGAAACAATATCGGGCAATCAGTGTTTGGTCAACAAATAAAAATTAAAAAAAACGGTCAATGGGGAGAATAAGTAGGCCCGCAAAGGTCTGCGTCACCTACCCTTTCACTATCTGCAAAGAGGGGGACCTATTCTTTCCTGTTTGCAGACAGAGAGTCTCCAGAAAACAATCCGTAACAGTTAATCAATGGGGAGGGGCAATTTGTTCAGTGGGGGAGAAAGATAGGTCCGACGGATGCGTACCTATCCTTCACTGCTTGCAAAGAGAGAGCCGGTTGTTTCTCCGTTTGCCGACAGCGAAACTCCAAATAAATTAACAAAAAGTAATACTAGTATTTTCCATCAATTATCAATTATTTCGCGATTTGTCGTGTTTACACGACCTTACCCGGACCGCATGGACAGTTTCTTGTCTTCCGAATCCAGCGCCCGATCGTCCTCTTCTCTTCGGACTCCTCGTGGCACTCCTGATGGTTCCCAGTCAGGACCGTAGATCACTCAAAAGAGGTCCGTTCGGAATCAGTGAAGTTCGGATGATCGGCTGTCAGACGAGGGTCTATCGGACAGGGTACCTTCCGATCGTTGCAGTCGTTCACTCTGTCGTCAGGACCTCTCCCACTGGATCCACGAGTCGCTGATGGGCCCCACGCTTGGGACGCCAATTGTAAAAAGGGGTGCAAAGACAACCAGTAACCAAAGACCCTTTTTGTTGCCCGGCGATGTCGCCTCTATGACCCACCGATATTAATCAATGAAGAAGCAGGCGCTGGAGACTGAAAGGCAGGAAACGAAGTTTTATTCTCTCCGGAGGAGAACACATCAATTCGGACAGCAAGTATCGTCACGAGGTGCTCTACCCATCTCTCTGAGGCCTGGCCTCTTATACTCGTGTTTATGATCTTTATTGCACGTAACACATTCTTGCAACACTTTGATATTTGAAAGAACATCCTCGGAATCTCCCCTTCAGGCCCGTTCCCACACACATTTACAGTTGAATTCCCCACCCCGGTCGCAACAGGTGATGATTATCGCGCAGCATGACATTCCGCCCATTCACGGAATGTGTGAAGTTTGATCGGATCTCGTAGGGTGGGGGCTTTGATCGGCTCGAGGGTCTTTTGATGGGGAGGGGAGGCTTCCTACTGTACGGGGTAATAAACAGTATCCGCAGGGCCAGGTGGTGGCTTGGGAACAAGGAAGACAGACGGGCACACAGAAAAGGGAGGTTTGCATCAAAGGGCCTGAGACTATGAAAGGAATGAAGGGAGGTGTCGCGCTGGGAACAGGATGGGATTCTGAGGCAGATCTGCGCTGAAGAGGGGTTTATGACCCAAGGCATGTGAGAGCGAGGGGGATTGTCAGCGTGCGGGGGATGCCTGTGAGGTTAGGAGAGAGTGAGAGACGCGCTGGCTATCAGCGAGGGCAGGGAGGCCATGGTGCTTAGAATGGCTGCCGATTACGCGCAAGGCATGTGAGAGCGGGGGTGACTAGTACATGGGGGCGCTGGCGAGGGTGAAGAACCGGGTTGGGGGTCAGGGACGCGCAGAGAGCGGTTCTGATCAAAAACAGACTCAGGTGGGAGCGTATGGCAAGAAGTGTGGCATCGGAAAAAGGCAAGATGGCGCAGATGATGTTCACCAAATCGTAACAATTTTCCACACAATTGTTAGAGCGGCAGACCCTGATGCAGAGGTCTGGCCTGGACCAGGGTTCAATTCACGCCTCGCCGGGTCTTGGGCTCAATTTCCCCGGACCTGATAATTCTCACCTCAGTGCCAATTCTAATCATGGGTCCCACTCTGCAACTCTGAGCAATAGCTTGCTTAATCTCCACAATGGCCCCAACAGCCTTGGGGGTGCCAAGGAGTGGGCACTTCACAGGGAAAGTCCAGGAAGGGTTCCACAGCGGTATGTGTGCAGCGCCTTGAGACCCCTTTGGGGCTGATACGTGCGCTATATAAGCACTACATTTACATATTTTACCGGGGAAGGAGTATATGCAGCATGCAAGAGGTCCCATAGGCACCAGGGGCCTTATTTATGAAGGTCTTGTGCTGCCAATACGTCACTTTTTCGCATTTTAAAAGTGACGCACTGGCGGCGCAAGGCCTTCATAAATAAGGCCCCAGGTACTTATTAGGTCACCTAACCCACAAGGTGTGGACACAAACCTAGTATTTATAGAGACCTCTCAGGATCATAGGGTGACCAGTATCAGTTGGGCAGGAGTTGGATGTACGGAAAAAAAAAAATAAGAATCTTGAGTCGGAGTGAAACATATTTCATGCTACTCAAAACCTAAACTAATAACACCCAGATATCAAGTAGAGACTGTCTCCAACATCACACCAGATTGTCATTTGAGATGCTGTCAGTGATGTCATCAATTATGTTATTTCATATGAAATACGTGATGAAATATGTGAAATCATAAGCAGTGAATGGCAGGGGCACAACCTATAGTTAGCTCACTTTACTATAACTGGTGAATTTAACGGATTTTCAAATTAGTTTTTTTGTTTTTATATCATTTCAACAACTAACAATAACAATACTTTAACATTATAGATCTTATTACCAGACCTAGCTATAGCCTCACTTTAGCCTTTTTTAGTGAATTTCTTGTTTTTTTTAACATATTAAAACTTATGCATACACCCAACCGGCTAAGCCAGCCAACAGCCAACCCCCCTGATGTGCACAGCTTTGGCATCAGGCCCAGTTCTCAACTCCCTCACTGCTGACCAACTCCCACTAGACAAGGCCTTCGGCATGCATGTCAGGGGGTTTGGCTCAAGGGCCTGGCCTGCAGCCAGGACCTGCACCTAATCGTGCTGCAGCTGTACAACCCCCCAACTGTGCACACACTTAAGCTACAGAGGCTGGCACCCCGCCGCAAGTGGACAGTACCCTGCTGTGCCTAACCCCCACCACCCCCAGGCACTAACCCGTATTTTCTTCGCAAGGTCGCAGATTAGGCACCTGTTGGCTCTTATTGAAAGAAAAAGGCATCTGACCAAACTCGAAACTTTTGTATGTGAGGATTTAAATTTGCAACTTGCTTTCTGTCTTCTAGCTTGCACTAATAACTATTACTAGGGGAAATGCTGGATGCTTGAATACAAAGATCACCATGTTTTATTTTGTCAGTAAACCCTTTCAGATTTTGAATTGGCATGTGAGTATATTTTCTTCAACAATTCTCAATTCCATCTTCCGAATTCGAGAACATAAATTATTCTGTCTCAGGTATTAAATGACTAGGTTTACACCTTTTACATTCGTTTTGATTACCTAAATAAAGAATTGCTTATAGTTATTCAGAGCGTAACTATTAAATAGTACATTTTTGGCCCATGAGCTGCAACTCTGCAGGTAATGTACTCATAAATTCATCCATAGTTTGATGGAGACCTGAATTCTAATCGTGCCTCCCACATTATTCCTGAGCAACAATGAAGAGTGCAGCTATTTTTGCCCTTTACATTTAGTTGCATTTTGACACAACCTGCTCCAACAGTATTGGAACTATGTTAGAAACCTAACATTCACATACAACTTGTGAAAGAAAGTCAAATGAGGACTTGCGCCCAGGGCCTTGTAATTCTGTGCCCAGTCATCCTGGCACCACACCACCTCTCCTGGCACCATGGAGTGGGTGGCTTTTTATAACAGTTTCTTTCCACATAATGTCCCTGACGCCCTGGTGGAAACAACGATCAACACAAGGAAATTGAATGCAGTTGGGGAATTTAGCATGAAACGTGTGTCCAACATGCGCAACTATAAATATGTACATTTACATATGTATTTATACCGACCTGATCCTGAGTGGTGAACCCGTCACGGTCAGTAAAAAAGCGTACAAGTGAAAAACAAACTTTGGAAAAGGTGAATGCCATAAAAAAGGTACAAGCTGTAATAAAAACAGTGTCAGGAACAGAGGTTTCTCAGCCAGCGCTCGGCTAAAAGTAAATATAAGGAGCCAGAACAGATTGAAAGATGGCTGCTAAAAGTCATTATTTCTGTTACAAAATGAAGGTAACTCAAAGTAGACGCAAAGTTAAAAAAAAGCTGTTCTACAGAGAGTAACCAATGGCTCCGAGACCGCAAGATAAAATGCATTGATTGTAGATGATTTTCTACCTGGGTCAAGCTATGTTAAGTTGAAATTCTGCCTATTTTGTTTCACGGCATTATGAGAGAGTCATGACTCACTAGAGGAATCTTTACACTGAACAACGGAAATAAGCATATTAAATTATACAACCCTGCATATGTACTATTTTCTTATATAGATATATAGAGAGAATTCATAACAGGTGCAATGTATAATATGTATCTATCGCTATCTTGCAGCACTGCATATATTTATAAACCACTCAGCATTTAGCCTAGTAGTTTATGGTGTCACCTTAATAGCATTGCTGGAACGAAAAAACACGCACATGCACAAACACACACACACACACACGCGCACACACACACACACAGATATATATATATATATATATATATATATATATATATATATATATATATATATATACATATATTACCTACTGGCGGTTGCCAGTAGGTAGTTATAGTTAGGATTTTTTTCAATGTTAAATCTCAAAATTCTATTTTGAATAACTTTTGTGCCGGTTGACGAATCTGCCTGAAAATTTCCTAAAAATGGCCTTGCGGCGCCCCGGTCCTTCCCTGAAAGTTTGGGGAGGATTTGTCAAGCTGGGGCCGAGATAAAAGGGGGTCCCAAAACGTGTTTTCCCCATGTTAATTTCCTCAGGGCGGTCGACCTCACTTTTAGCCCGAACGGCTGAAAGGATTTCCACCAAACTTGGCAAAATTGTAGGGACTGGTAGCCCGATGTGCCTTTGCTATGTCTCAAGATATGTGCTTCAGTGGATTTTGAGTAATTTAGGTTCAAATAAATATATATATCTATGGCAGCGCCCCGGTACGCGTTCCGGGGAGCGCTCCGGGCGCGCCATGCGACTTGCGCACAGAAAGCTGATTAGTTCTCGGGTGTCTGTAAACATTCGAAACAGTCCGGAGCAGCCGCCATCTTGTGTCTCGGTAGGATCGAGACACAAGAGGTGGCCAAAACAAAGGGGGAAATGACCATAAGGGGGCAGGGTAGACCCACCCTGACCCCCTAGGATTGATGTGGGGGCTATAAAAGGGCCTCGCTGGGCAAAAAAAAAATATATTTTTTTTTTCGATTGTCGCGGAGGGAACGCCCGGGACGAGCACCGGGGAGTGCACCGGGAAGCGCTCAAAAGAGAAAAAAGAATGCCAGAGTTAAAAAATGTTGGCAATATTTTATAAATGGGAGGTAGTTCTGAAAAGAACTTTTTTTAAATTCTTTTTGTTGTTTTATATATTTTTTATTATTTTTCTGAACATTTTTTTATTTTTTTGTATTTTTGAACAATTTTATATTTTTGGGGGTTTTTCTTAAGGGAACAAACAAAAAACAAGGAATTGGAAATGGCTCAACAGGAGCAAAAAAAAAGAAAAGAATTACTGTTTTCTTTTCTTGCTGCATTGGTGGTTGTCTACAGCATTATTTATTAAGGTGACGCTAAGTTCACCATAGCATAATGTTTTTCCACAGAAAATGCAAACAAATTTGAGTTTGCTAAATTTTTCCTGAATATTTGGCACCATTTGGCATTCTTCAGGACCAGAAAGTGAGGGTACAGAAGAGAAAGTGCTGGCCACAGGGGGTGGGTTGTTTCGCAGTTCCTGGACTTCAGCCTGGGCTAAATTATTGGGATTTCACCTCTCCATGTGGCGGATCATGGTAAAATTACCAAAAGAATATTTCTTTGTGGGATTGCCCCTGGAGAGAACTTTGTTACAAATAAGACAGGTGACTTTGGGGGCGTTCACCTTTTTTTGGTCATCAGGAAAAGAGAAGAATTGCCAAATGAGGTGCACTTTAACGTGCCTTTGTCTTGGTTCGTCAGGGAGGAAGCGCCTTGGTTGTTGATCTTCCTCCTCTTCTTCCTCCTCTTCTTCTTGTCCTCCAAGAAACTGTGGTGGTGGACCTTCTTTTCGTGGTGGTGGGGGTAGTGGTGGGGGTGCACCAGCTGCAGCAACAAGTGATGCCATTGTTTGCTCAAAAGTAGCTCTTGCTCTCTCAATGAAGAAAGTAAGAATGAGGAAAAAAGGAGGGGGCTTTCATTATTTGGAGAAAAAAAATGATGAGAACTAATGAAAAGTGTTATTTTCAAGTCACATGACCCGGTGCATTTACGTTACGCGCTCCGGCGCGCATACGTTACGCGCTCCGGGCCACGCCGCGGAGCGCTTCCGGGTGCGTTCACGCAGCGCGTCATAAGACACATTGCGCGGCCACGCGGTACGTCACGCTTACGCAACGCGTCACAACGTTGTTTTCGATCGCGACATTGGCGCTGACGGGACGCTTCCTGGTTCGCGCACCGGGGTGCTTCAAAATACTACGCTTTCCGGGGCGCTCACCGGGCCGCGCACCGGGAGCGCTCCAGGGCAAAAAAAAGAAAAAAAAATTGGAAAAATTGTAAAGACTGGTAGCCCAATGTGCGTTTGCTATGTCTCAAGATATATGCTCCAGTTGTTTTTAAGAAAATGTACTTTTAAAAAATATATATTAGGCTACATTGGGCTGTATATAAGTTAGAGCCCAAATGTAGCCCAAATGTAGCCCAATGTAGCCCAATGTAGCCCAAAGATGGCCACCAGACACAAAAAAATACAAATGTAGCCCAAATATCAGCCAGATGTAGCGCAACTATAGCCCTATGATAGTATGTACCAGAGTGTTCTAAAGAACAACTAGAGCGCTAACAGTCTTACTTATAAAGTGAGACTTTTAGTTAGGAATTAGCATTAAAAAAAACTTTGAAATTCACTCAAAAAACCATAGGTTTCACACCAGTTATAGTTAGCGGGAAATTTTACTGAAATAAAACCAATGAAATTCCATGTTATAGTTAGTTGGACTCACTATAACTTGCGCGTGCAATGCACTGCTGATGACGTCACATATTACATCACTCATGACATGGTCAGTGACATCACTCATGACATCACTGATGACACCATCCTTGTGACAAAGTGGCAGACCTCCTATCAGCATAAAATAACCTTTGACACACACATTCAAAAATAGAAACTAACATTTTATTAAAAAAGGAGAAACCAACACCAATTACAACAACTTATTAGGTAACTCCAACATCTACATACACATCCACTCATTCACCAACAGTTCTATATAGTCATTCATATATATATTCTCTCATCATATGTAGTGATAGACCTATACATCCTGTTACACACCGACAGTCATCCAAAAGGTACTCACACACATATTCATACATGCGAAAAAACTATTGAACATCCATTTATTTGCATATACAGCTATACACACACTACCACTTTACTTTTAAGGAAACTCACACATACTTACTCTCTTAAACAATCACTTATAGAAACACATACTTATTTAAACAGGAACTCTTACAATCTCTCACTCTCACATATACTCACTTATATATATCAATACTCACATATACTAGATTAAAACATATGTTGCTACTGAAAAAGACAATAGTGAGACAGTCGTTTACTCACTAGCAAACACATATACAGACTCATCCATCCATACAGTCCTGTACATATGCTGTCTTCAAAACACATACAAACAGTGAGCCGGTCACCAACCCATACAGCCACTTATACACAAAGTGAAACACTGTTACATACATTTCAATATTTAAAAGTTACTTGCTAATATATGTATTCACTAAGATACACTTAATAAGGCAGTTAACCAATCAATTCTTTTAAAAACAAACATCCATTTACACACTTATTTAACCATTTATTCTTCCATCGTCCTTTACAAATACATATATAAAACATCGTTATTTTTCAGAAAGACACACATTCACTGGCTGGTAGCACGATGTGCCTTTGCTATGTCTCAAGATATATGCTCAAGTGGTTTTTACGAAAATTAACTTTGAAATAATATATATTGGGCTACATTGGGCTATATATATGTTGGAGCCCAAATGTAGCCCAATGTAGCCCAAAGATGGCCACCAGAGACAAAAAAACACAAATGTAGCCCAAATATCGCCAGATGTAGCCCAAATATAGCCCAATGACAGAATGTCCCAGAGTGTTCTAAAGAACAACTAGAGCGCTAACAGTCTTACTTATAAACTGAGACTTATAGTTAGGAATTAGCATTTAAAAAACCTTTGAAATTCACTGAAAAAACCATAGGTTTCACACCAGTTATAGTTAGGAATTAGTATTTAAAAAGCCCATTAAATTCACTGAAAAAAACATAGCTTTCACACCAGTTATAGTTAGCTGGAAATTTTACTGACATAAAACCATTGAAATTCCCACGTTATAGTTAGTTGGACTCACTATAACTTGCGCGTGCAATGCACTGCTGATGACGTCACATATTACATCACTCATGACATGGTCAGTGACATCACTCATGACATCACTGATGACACCATCCTTGTGACAGAGTGACAGACCTCCTTTCACTGTAATGTAACCCTTGAAACACACATTCAAAAATAGAAACTAAAATGTTTACAAAAATGGAGATAACCATATCAGTTACAACCAATTCAGTAATTCCACCATCTATATACACATCTACTCATTCACAAACAGTTCAATATACTCACTCTTACATATACTCACTCATCATATGTAGTGATACACCTATACATCCTGTTACACACCGACAGTCATCCAAAAGTTACTCACACACATACTCACACATGCAAATAAACAATTGAACATCGATTTATTTGCATATAGAGCTATACACACACTACCACCTTACTTCTATTGAAATTTAAACATATTTATTCTCTTAAACAATCCCTTATAGAAACACATACTTATTTAAACAGGAACTCTTACAATCTCTTACTCTCACAGTAATACCCCCACCAAACCATATAGACACTCATACTGATACTAAGAAAAACATCTAATAACCCATGTACATACACATGTAGCTACTCACCAACCCATGCAGCCACTTATACACAAAGTGAAACACTAATACATATATTTAAAAATTTAAACATTACTCACTAATATTTATTTTTCAGAAAGACGCACATTCACTGGATGGTGTCATCAGTGATGTCATGAGTGATGTCACTGACCATGTCATGAGTGATGTAATATGTGACGTCATCAGCAGTGAATTGCACGCGCAAGTTATAGTGAGTCCAACTAACTATAACGTGGGAATTTCAATGGTTTTATGTCAGTAAAATTTCCAGCTAACTATAACTGGTGTGAAACCTATGGTTTTTTCAGTGAATATATATATATATATATATATATATATATATATATATATATATATATACATATATATTATATACATTTTTTAAATAAGTGACCATGCCCTCGGTTGGGGGGGCCGACCGGCCCCCTTCCCTATAAAAATAATAAAAATATCTCAGGCCCTAGAGGATGGGGTCCCAAAGGCCTAAAAAATATTAAGAGAAGGGCGGCACACAGCCCCCTTCTAAAAAAAAAAAGAAAAGAGAATTCGGCATCTCGCCAGAGGCCCCACCCCCTACCTGTACCACTCTGCAAACACACCTCCTGGTGAGATCTGGGTTGGGGGATTAAGTACCCTTGAACCCTAAGGGTCCTTAGGGGCCAACTGGCCCACCGCGTACCTCCAATAAGCCCCACAGAGTGGGATTGCTGAGAGGTCATCCAAGGTCACACCCCTTTTTACACACTCTGCAAACGCACCTCTTTATGCACTGCTGGCGGGGTTATGAGGTCCACTTGTGTCCTGAGGACCTCAGGACTGAAGTGAACTTCATCCCCGGAGCAGCAGTGCGGCACATTTGCAGAGTGGTGGTAAAAGGGCGTGGACTCAGAACACTCTCAGCAATTCAGCTGTTTGGGGCTTTCTAGAGATAACAGGAGGGCTAGTTGGCCCCCAGGGACCCGCAGGAGGCAAGGGGACTTCATCCCCCAACCAAGAGCATGCCAGGCGGTGCTTTTACAGAGTGGTGGACAAAGGAGGCGTGGCCTGTGTCCATCTCTCAGAAATCCCACTGTGTGGGGCTTACTGGAGGTAACAGGTAGGCAAGTTGGCCCCTAACGACCCCAAGCAGTGAAGGGGACTTCAATCCCCATCGAAGATCATGCCAGGGAGCACGTTTGCAGACTGGTGGGAAAAGGGGGCGTGGCCTGCTATGAGAACTTAACAATGCTGCTGTGTGGGACTTACTGAAGGTAATAGTAGGGGTAGTTGACCTCCAAGGTTCCCCTTGTGGGCCAACTACCCCTCCTGTTACCTCCAGTAAGTCCCACACAGAGGGATGGCTAAGAGGTCTACGGAGGCCTGACACCCCTTTCTCCACCACTCTGCAAACGTGCCTCCTGGCACACCACGGGTTGGGGGATGAAGTCCACTTTTCTCCTGAGGGACTTTGGGGGCCAAGAAGCCCTCTTGGTACGTCCTGTAAGTCCTATGCAATGGAATTCCAGAGCGCTGGTCAGAGGCCCAGCCCCCTTTCTCCACCTCTCTGCAAACGCGACTACTAGTTAAAGAAGCATTTGCAATGTAATAGCTTTCGTGAGATTTAGAGCGATTGGTGTTGTAAATGTAAAAGTGTTTTACTAATGTTTCTTGGAGTGGATGTAGGTTGTGTAGTGGAATTATACGGAAGGTTGTGCAGTGAAATTATGTGGATAGAAAGTATGTGGTATTTAGTGTATAGGAATTATATAGAGTGTGATTATGTGTTATGGAGATTAATTAGTGGTATGGTAGTCTGTGTTGTGGAGTGGTAACCTCAGGTTTAGTCTTCCTCATTTCCATAGAAGCTAAACTATAAACTCAATGAGACAAAAAAATTAAGAAACCACTGAGGAGCACTTCTGGACCTAGTCAGAGGTATGAACAGGGCCACTGACATTATGCAGCTGTTTTTTGACAATATATCAGGCTAAGTGTGTCACAATGGTCTCTTATGGCAGTGAAATTTGGGTGCATGTCACTGCAGATATTTTACAAGTGGCTGAAAACATATGCCTAAAGCACTTATTGGGTGTGCTCTGTGGCACATCTAATATGGTGGCTGATGAAGAGCTGGGGGTGTCCTATTTGAGTGATATGTTGGCACTCAGCCCTTTAATATTCTGGTTGAAAATCTGGCTCAACGAAGGGCTGTCATTGAATCAGTTAATACTGAAAGAGTCCATGACTTTGGATTACGCCTAACACATACCATTGCTCAGATACATCAAGAGTATCTTTGGCCGCTTAGGAAGAGTAGAACTGTACACTAATCCGGAATCAGTCATTAAAAAGGATGTGGAGTGTCTGAGAACTTCGTTTATCAATCTAAGAATAAGAGAGAGGAAAGAACTGGAACTGAGGAAACCTAGTGTGTGGAACTTTATAATGCTGAAAACAACTCCATCGACTCAGCGTATTTATTGGTTTTTTTAGCACATATGAAAGTTTTTTAATAACTAGATTTGGTCTGGGCCTCTTTCAATTTTTGTTGGCATTCCCGCGGGGGAGCTGTAGAGGACAGCTGTTAGCACCCTGTGGCTGCGACCATGAGTCTCCACAGGATCTGCTAAATTTTTTGATGGTCTGTAAATTTTATGAGGTCCCCCGGAAAACTTGTATTATCCCTATTTGAAAGAGGTTGAATTGTAAGCAGGTACGCCCAGGGCTAATTTATTTACAATTGCTGCAAGAAGATTGTATCCTATTTGTCTTTTGTTTTTTTTTAACTGTTGTGAAGGCTAGGACTTGCTTTGATTAAAAAGCTGACGGAATTGTGCACTTAATATTGTTTTATAGGCTTCTAAGTGAATCAGGACTATTATGTGATGAACTGTGTATTATTTCAATGATCCGGCATGTGATGAATTGTGTAACATTGTAATGAATTTTATGTATTGGTAACTTTTATGGTTTTAATAGCTAAAATCCGAATAAAGTTGTTTGAAACTGAAACTGACAGGATGACTAAAGATAGCTTTCGAATGTTCACTTTTTCAAAGAAGTGCAGTATTTGCCCGATGTTATCAGCTGCATGTCTTTGTGGAAAAAAGCCTAATGTCTGGGTCAATGAGGTGGGGAATATGAACTAAGAGTCTATTAGGAAAATAATTTTGTATACATATTTGCATCTGTGTTCAACATGGGAATTGGTTGGTATGACTCACACTTTTCATTGGGATTGTCTTCTATTAGGGTAATATTAACAGTTCCCATTGATGGGGAGATTGTACATGATAGCAAAAATGAGTTGACTAGAGTCACCAAGTGCGTTGCCAGTTCTGAGCAAACATATTTATAAAATCTATTTGTGAGCCCATCGGGGCCCGGAGATGTATTAGGGAGTAGATCCACAATTGCATTGGTGACCTTTCCAGCTGTGATATATTTCTTCAGGCTATTCCTGTTCACCCTCAACAATGTGCTGATGTAATAAAGCATTTGACCTCCATTTGAACTGGATCTACTTGATACAGCTTGGAGTAGAAGTCCTGAAATGCTTTTAATTTATCTACATTTCTAGAAGGGTGTGCGCCCCCGGGTCCAGATAGAGTGGTAATTTTCCTGCATACTTCCTGTATTTTTGATGTCCATGCTAGGCCATAGGAGAGCCAAGAGCCAATCTTGTTGGCTCACTCGTAAAATTATTGTTTTAAGCACAATAGAGCTTTCTCTGCTTTTTCCTTGGCTAGGAGAATTATCTGGCCTTTCAATGTTGTAATCCTTCCCAGAGCGTTGAGAGAGCCTGTAATTTTATTGTGCTCTGTGGCTTTTGTAAGCTACTTTTCTAACTCCTCTCTAGTCTTCTTTCTAGACTGATGATGTTTTGCCTTCTCTTCTCTACACCGACCCTTGAGGACATTTGAAGTGTAATGTTCCTGAAAATATTGCGAAACAATAGGCGAGCTTCCAACCTGTCAGCTTAGAGGAATCCCGACGAGCTATACTCTGCACCAAATCAGGTTCTCCATTTGACCCCTGCCCTATTAAACTCCTGCATCTTATTGTGGAGGTTACCAACCCAGTCATTAACGACATTGTAAATAGTTCCCTGGCCACAGCTAATGTCCCCCCAGAGTGGAAACTTGCAGCAGTGAGACCCCTGCAAAAGAAACAGCTCCCTGACCCCACTACACTATCCAATCTGCGTCCCATCTCACTACTTCCTTCTCTATGTAAAATCACAGAGTCTATGGTCAACCAACAACTGACCAGGTTCTTAGAAGAGAGTGAAGTATGGCATTCCAACCAGGCTGGTTTTAGAGCGCAGCACTCAACGGAGTCTGCTCTCCTGCATACCGCAGATACCATCCGTACCGCCCTAGACCAAGGGAAGAAGGCCGTCCTGATTTTATTAGACCTATCGGCGGCCTTCGATACGGTCTCACATGTCATTCTGATAGACCGTCTGAAAACTTTTGGCATCACGGGTGTGGTACTTGAATGGCTCAAGAACTTCCTGAGTGGAAGGAGGCAGGTGGTGACGCTAGGAGAATTTCACTCTGGGGAGAGAAGACTCACGACAGGAGTACCTCAGGGCTCCAGTCCTAGCCCGACATTGTTTAATGTCTACACCGCACCCCTGATCAGTCTAATTGCATCGTTTGGCATAGAAGCTATAGCCTATACCGACGACATGCAACTGATCCTGACTATGGATAAAGATAACCAGGTCTGGGAAGAGAAACTCAAGGGCTGCCTCACGGCAACCTTTAAATGGATGCGGTCTAACCATTTGAAATGCAACACCGGAAAGACGGAGATAATACCGATGGGCCCAAACAATGAATTCATACCCAGACTGTGGTGGCCTGAGAAAGCAGAAATACCACCCAATACTGCCACCACGGCCCGCAATCTGGGAGTGACCTTTGATTGGAATTTGTCCTTTAAACAGCAGGCACTGAAAGTGGCAGGTACGTGCTTTGGTGTTATAAAGAGCTTGAGAAAGTTCTTCGACCTCCTTCTCTTGGAGGCCAGGAAAACAGTAGTGGTCACACTGGTCACATCCCACCTTGATTATTGTAATGGACTATATGCAGGTACCAACAAGGAGGTTACCTATAGGCTCCAAATGGTGCAGAACTCGGCGGCCAAACTTGTATTAAAGTGGCCCAGGAGATCATCAGCGACGGAAGCCCTTAAGACTTTACATTGGCTACCTATCATTAAAAGAATTCTATTTAAAATCTTGCTCATCACCTTTAGTGCAATACATAAACTAGGACCGTTGTATTTGCGGAAAAAAGTCATCAGATACCATCCAACTCGAACTCTCCGCTCGACCAACGCCAATCTCCTGGCAGTTCAATCATTCAGGCTTAAGACCCGCGGGGGCAAGTCCCTTGCGGTGCTAGGCACAAAAGCCTGGAACACACTCCCCCCCCCCACATAAGAGCCTTGGATAGAGAAACTGAATTCAGGAAACAACTAAAAACCTGGATCTTTACTCTACCTGACACCACTGCCAGATCCCTAGTGTAAGAATTCTATCTGATCAGCCATACAAGTGGGCGCCAAGATGCTCCTTGGAGCGATAGTTGCGGGGTATAAATAACCCCTTACATTACATTACATTGCATTATTGTATAAATCAGCTTTTGAGTGATCAATCAATTTTTAAGCAACAATTTATTAAATGACCAGGGGGTACCACTGTATTTCCCTGACTCATATTATCATGGCATGGTCTGAAAACACTATTGATCCATGGGAGATGCAAAATGTAATCTCGAATATTGGGTTGTATGTGTCGTATCAGGTCAATCCTCTAGTAGGATCTGTGTACATTTGAAAAGAAGGTGAATTTATTCCCATTCAGAAGTTTGGCCCACACAAATCCTTAAGCCCCAAGTCACATATTTACTAGGCTAGTGTCAAGTGTATCTATCATGTGGAATGTCTGCCCACCAGTACATCTTGTAATAGTAAACTCACCAACCAAGACTACATTTGCAGGCCTCCAATACTTAATTGTTGCCAAAAGGGAAAGCAGTTATTGGTCCTGCCCTTGGTTCAGGACATAGACATTTAGAATTTTGAAGATTTTGACATTATCCCTCCAAATATATATATCTTTTCTCAGTGTGTCTTTTGTTACCTTTCGTTCGTCCCTCAAAGTGAAAGTCTTTGTTCCACCCATTCATTACCACCACTCTCTTCTGCTTTGTAGCTGAGAAGTACTGTGTGGGGTAGAGTTTTTGTTTCATGAGGTGTGTATCAACTGACTTTAAATTTGTCTCTTGCAAACAAACAATGTCTGGGAGCACCTCTTCAATATTACTCTATCTTATGTTGTTTGATAGCAGAGTTCAGGTACCTAATATTACATGATAATATTTGAACCATCATCATGACAATAAAACTATAACAAAATAAGGATCTAATTCTCCCTTCCCGCTAGCAGTCTTAAAATGACCTTAACCAACTGTAAAACAATGGAAACAGTTTCTGTACACTGGCCCAACACCCGCTTGTCACCCACCCCATGCCTTCAATGCACCTCTCCCCTCCCACTCCCACCCCTTGTTGCTCCCGTGACCCTCAAATAAAACCAAGCCCTGGCGGGATAAGGATTAGAATCATCCTATAACGTGCTCTCCACCTCACTGGGCCACAGGGCACTCACATCTAAATTAACAAGGTGGTTCACAGTAAAACTTATGGACAAATCTAAGTAATGAGAATAATTATTCATGGAAGGTATGACACACCAAATTCCAGTGCCCAGTTCACATAAGGAGTTTACCACACCCCCAGGTGCAGCGCTGACCCCTAAGTTCCTGGGAATGCAGGGGCCCCATAAAAGTCAGGAGGCCCTGGCATCCCAATGAAAAACCCATATGTTCGAATCACATCTTTGCACCATCTAAGCAACTCTCGCCGCTGGCCATGGATCCCCACTTCATTTGCATGTCGTTCGCCATGCCTGTTCGGGCTTCTCCTTTTCCTCCTTTGCTTTCCATGTTTGCTTGCCTTCTTTTTTTGAAAAATGGGGGTATCCTTTTGATGGTCCCAGAATTTGTTGTGTTTTGTATTCCCTCTATTGTTCATACCATATAAGATTTGGAGTTCAGCTGGAACTACAGAGGAAATGGAAAAGACCATCTGTACCTAATATTTATCCTGTACAGTTCCACTGTCACTAGCACTAAAGATCACCATTTATTGAGAGCAGCTTGGGATTGATCCTGGAATATACTGAATAATTGTTCCTGGTATCCCAGGTGGATTTTTCTGTGTTACCTCATTGTTCTCTCCTTCAAATGTGATGAGTCCAGCTTAACTATTATATCTGTCTCAGCCTAGACCCTGATTTGTTCCTCGGTGCCCCAGCTCTATGTGCACGGATAATAGGAATCCTGAATGTCTGGTTTTCTTTAAGGATAAGGCAGAACAGAGACTAGCAAAAATCGGTCATGTTGTCTCCTGATTCATTTTACTGTACATTTCAGGTGTGTACATTGTAAAAATGTGAACTTTCCTCTAAGTCGGAACATTTATTCCAGAGTAGCTACATTTCCACTTTCATTTTAGCTCTAGAATCTTGCATTTTCTCTACTTCCTTGCTCATAGCCAGGGCTAGATTGACTGTAACAGGCACTGGGAGTTTTCCCAGTGGGTTGAAAGGGTGGGGGGCATTTTTTGAGTGGTGGGAGCTGTTTTTGTTACTGGTGGCCTATTTTGCAGCAGTGCTGCAATATCAGCCCCCTGTAACCTACTCAGCAGCAGTGCTTCTCAAGAAAAGCCCCCCCCACCCACAGGGCTGGTGAAACTCAATTACCAGGGCTGGTGTGTGTTCCCAGTCCAGCCCTGCTCATGGCACCTATGCCATTTTCATTTGTGACGACCCAGCCTTCGAAGGCTTATATGTAATTTGAGAAATGTTAGAGGTTGAATCAGATTTCAGTGCCTGCACCAGTTTATAATGGAGTTCACCCAAGCATGTTTGGTGCCCTACCTGACACCCCACCCTGACCCCAGGGAGTACTCCAATGTAGCAAGTGACATGCAGAACTTTGGAAGTAGCTTTTTAAATGCCAAGCCGAGTAACAGTAACTTGCACACATATGTCCCCTCTGTAGAACCAAGAAATGCCCACCTCAAGGAGGAGTGGGGGCTGGGCGGTGTGGGAATCACCTGAGTCTACTCTTACCCTCCTTATATAATAAAGTGGACCCAGAAACCTTTGTCTGCAGAGAGAGCAACCTTTATTACAATAGCCCGGGCTATGGAACAGAGTCCCAAGCTAGTCAGAGACAAAACCCAGAAGGCTGCTGCTTTACTCCATAGCGAACAACCCTTATATACAATTTTATTCCACTCTTTTGGCATTCAGTCAATTGTTCAATCAGGGTGGTGTTAGTAGTTGATGACCTGATCAAGCCGGTGTTTGCAGTTGATGACCTGATCAAGGCTCGGCATTCAGACCATTGTTCAATCAGCTTGACCAACACTCGGCATTCAGACCATTGTTCAATCAGCTTGATCAAGGCTCGGTCAGTCAGACCATTGTTCAATCAGCTTAATCAAGGCTGGGTCAGTCAGACCATTGTCCAGATGACCTGATCACAGTGTCAAGGATGTTAACCAAGCAGGGAGCAGAAGATGAAAAACAAGCTCTTTTACACAGGGCATAGGTGTCTCATGGCTTTCTGTTGATGAATTGGTTAACTGCAAAGAACAGGGGGCTTTGGTATGTGATAATTTTTTTAGCGTCAGCAGAAATGGAGGCTGTAGGCAGGGTTTTGTCACGAGATGGCAAGAAATGGAAGAATGTAAGGAAATTAATAGGACCTAGTAAAAACATCTTTTCTTCACCTCCATGGCAAACGTGTGGTACATTTGAAGAGCTACTTCAGGGGGTGGCACAACCAGTGCTGCATGCTCACAGTAGAGCATTTGAGTTACATGACCTAGGTATATGTCTTACCTTTAGACAAGGGGCATACGGCTAACTCAAATCAGCTAATCATGTATACACCAATCACCAGTATGTATATGACAAGCACAGCGCTTTGGCACTGAATAGCAGTCTCAAGAGCGCTCAAAGTCCTAAGGCTAGCACATAGATCAGCGGAAAACCGGGAGGGACAAAAGCAAAACGTTGAGGTAAAGCACACTAGAAAGTGCCAATTCCAAAAGACACCATATCGCAAACTATTGTGGATAAGGTCAACAGTGTGGTACACGCAAAGAAAACAGATACTGACTTCAAAAAGTGCTGTCATGATTGCAAGCACAGGACAAAGGAGAAACTGGCCAACAACCTCAAGGCAGCATTGCAGACCGGAGTTAGAGGCCAGGCGCCCCAGGAGGAGCTGGATCCCTTGAAGGGGTAGAGTGGTAGCCGTCATCCCATCTGACTTAGTGGCAGGAGTCCTTGGTCACAACAGTGCTGGCTATGATGTATCACAAACCTACAACTAGGGGCAATGTGGGAAACTAGGTTATCTCTTGGGGTGCAGGCAGCTATGCCCAGCCCTGCTAAGTTGCCCAGGTGATATTCTGCTACAATCAGGGCGCTTTTGATTGAATTCTAGGACTTGTAGTTTTCTTTATTGCATTATAAAAAAAAAGACTACAAATCTCAGAATTCAAAGAAAAAAGCTGAAGTACAGCAGCACATCACTCATGAACCAGGGAAACTTGGCAGCTTTGTCTGTCCCAGGGCATTGTAGCCTGCATTGAACTACATTGCACATAGCTGACCTGGCGTGCAAGGTGAGAGCACACAAGTGTCTGCTGCCATGTTAGGGGCCAACTGAACTCGCATCTACTAAACCTGACTGGGTGTGGGGGTGAATGCAAGAGTGTTCAAACTAATGATGAAGTATGTACCTGGTGGACTGCTAATGCAGTGCATTGTAGGTGCTGTCTGTTAACAAAGAACTGCCACTTGGTCTGAATGGGGAGACTTTTCAAAGCAAGAAGGTGAGAACGGACATGCGTACAGCAAGGTAGCCTCACCAATACACATGCACTGCTGTGTATGACTGTGCCACACTTGTGTCATATCTGGGAAGGAATGAGAGATAACAGCTCATTGTGCTACTTTCATGTTGAGCTGGGGGAAGATGCAGCATGTGCCAGGAGGAAGTCTGATGCAACATTCTTTCACTGAGCCACATGTATAAGCTGGAGGGTGTCAAACACGGATCTGTCAAGGGATGGAAAGAACTACCTAGCCACCACAAATGACAGGAGTCAAGAACGGTTGGAGACTGAGGAAGATGAGCCTAGTTGTGTGGGAAACATTGGTAGCTGCATGTCAACATTTTCAGCACCACTGCCATGTGGGGTGCTGCCTGACCTCTAGCCATCAATAACAACCTGACATGCCACACCATTGGGTATGATCACACATATTCCAGGTGTTGTAGGTATAGAAGTAGACCTCAGCAAGGCCTACCGGTGCTAGGGGTTCGCCCTTCTCTGCACACTAGTCCACAGACTAATAAGTATAAGTTGGCACAGAAGCTGGAATATCAAGAACATAGTTTAATAAACCTCATGAGGTGGAACTACATCTATACAACACCCTTCAGCAGTGTATGAGGTAGCACAAGGAGTAGAAGAACTGTGGGTCTTTTAGACCCAGAAAGGAGCTCAAAAGCATACATAGATGGTCATACAGAGAATGCACAATCGAAAAAGAAGGAGGGGCAATGAGTTGCTGACTTCAGTTAAAACAGCCTGACAGTAACAGACTAGAGCAGGTGCATGGGTAGCTATAGACTCTTCTGAGCATGTGCAGAGTAGCAGGGGCTAAGTATAGCCCGTTCTTGAGCAAAGCACAAGGGTAAGCAACACCGAAGAAGGAAGGAGCACACGACGAGCACATGGACAGTCAAGATGGCTGCTGGAAACAATATTGCTACAGCTCAATGCTAATAGCGATCTCTGCCAAATTTCCACAGATGACCCTTTTGGCATTAGCTGAAGACATTTACAATCTAGAAGAGTCTAAGTATACATCATGTACTTCAATCTGTATCATTTCATCAACTTCTTTGTCTAGTTCATGTTGGGCATTCATTTGTTTAACATTACGTCTGGTAGGTGTACAATCATTGATACAGAAGGAGAAATCATCGGTCCGCTTTGTATACATAAACAGCAGATCATCAGAATCGCACACAATATACATAATATCGTCAACAACTTCCAGCCCCAGGAGATAAACAGCGTCCATAGCCAACCGGCTAAAGTCCATGTGTCAGTATCAGGGTGAATCTCAACTGCGATTTTATGTAACTTAGATATTGCATCAAAAACTGAAGGGGCAGGATCTGGAATGTACATGCAGCAACTACTCCCGATGATGTGAGATGCACCACCTCGATCATCCAAGACTATGTCCAGGATCATGCGTTTTTGGAGCACCACAATCCTCGCAATCTGTATTTCCTCTGTGATGTTTCCAAGTGCCATAGCTGTCTGGTTGGTAACAGCCTAAACGACAAGTGTCAAAAGTCTGATTTTCCTTCTGTTCAAGGAAGCACCAACAAAGAAGAACACCCCCAAATTAAAATCAACATACTGCTGCAGTGTGGTATCAGTATGATCCACCTCGTGATTTGCTGTCCTCTTAAATCTGTTTTTGGAAATGTCATTAAACAGTTTTGAATCTTTGTGATACGATGCAGGAGCCAAAAACACAGGTGGCAATAAAAAGGACACATAGCAAATTCCAGACCATCCAACAGGTAGATGTTGGTATCCCGTATTTCCACATATAAAGTTTGTATTATGTGAAAATGTGAAGCTACTATTGTTAATGCCAGTAATGTTCAGAACTAAAGTATATTCACTTCTCCTCACTGGAATTTTCCCAACACTACTCACACATAAATCCGCTCATGCTCTAGTAACAGCTATAACAAATGGTCCATTACCCTTAGCCGTTCGAGTATTTGGGTAAATATAATGTGTAGAAGCATTTCCTTGTCTGTACTCCTCCACCTCCCATAAAGTCCCTTTAGCCTGAGGATCACCTTCCTCATCAGGATAATATGCTTTATTAAGATAGTAGTTTAATCCCCCTACACCAAAATCAGCAATTTTAGCCACCTCAGAAGCCAATAGAAGTGCAAACCAGGCTTGACAAGAACCGTTGTGAGAGAATGGAAGAGGAATTAAAGTTATTCCTCCTTTTGTCTGATGAACTGGCATTATTCCACACACCCAACAGTTAGTAATGTTCATAGCATTGTGCGTGTGGTGCAACATCTGGATGAACGTATTGTTCAGATAAGGCTGTCTATGCTTCTGATCATGATAAGGGAGAGTAAAATAGTGGTGTTCAATAGGTGCTGGAGTAGTGGCAGTCAGTATTCGATGAGCAGGAGTCACTTACTCTACAACCCAAGTTAGCACTGCCATAATAATCACAGTGACAGTAAACCCAACAATACACATTATCTTCTTGTCGCAAATCTTCACAGCAGTTGATGTCTTCTCCATAGGCATATTTATCTTGTTGTTGAAATAACAAAAAAGTTGGAGCTCTATAAAGTCCTCAGCAGCCGTTGATTTCTTTACTGAGGGTTAAGACGGGTTTCAGTATGCAAAAGATCCCCCCCCCCCGATCTTCAGCTCAGTTTCTCACTAACCCAGGACATTTGCTCAATCAGTCTTTTTCAGAAATGCAGTTTCTCTCCGGGGTCGCAGTTGATATCGAGATGCACAAGGAATCATGTGGTCTGGGATGACTTCCTCAGGTTCTTCAGATGATATGGCTTGACCTCTCACTGTGTCCAGGATGTCTCGGTGTTCGACTAGGGCAGCAGGTTCCACCAGGGTAGAGGGCACCTTTTTGTAGAGGGTGGAGTGGACCCAATTCTTCCTATTGGTCACTCGGACTGCAGTTCTTGTGGCCAGAAGCACCTGCTCCGGGCCTTTCTACCTGGGCTCTAGGCTGTTCGACCTCTGGAAGGCTTTGACCATCACTTGGTCACCGGGCCGAAGATCATGGCCCTCACCTTGCGACCTGTCAGGAAGAGCATCTCGAACCTGTTGATGAATAGAAAGCAAGCTGTCAGTCAACTGTGATAGATAATTACTCATTAAGACACAAGGTACATCATGTATGAGGTGTTGCTTAGGAATCCCCCAAATATTCATAGGCCTTCCAAATACCACCACATACGGTGTAAGGCCAGATCATGAATGTGGCACTGACCTAATGGACAACAATGCCAAGGGTAGGGCGTCAGGCTATTTCAAAGATGTGGAAGCCTGGATTTTAGCTAGTTTAAGCTTGAGGGTAGCATTGTATCGCTCTACTAGCCCTGCTGATTGTGGGTGGAAGGCAGCATGAAACTTCTGCTTAATCCCTAATCCTTTCAGGATATATTCAACAACTTGCCCAATAAAATGGGGTTCATTGTCACTCCACAAAAGCTGTCAAACACCAAATCTGAGGAACAATTCTTTTAGAAGTACCTTTGCTGTAGTAAGAGCTGTATTATCTTTCGTAGGGTATGCCTCTATCCACTTACTGAAGGCACATACCACTACTAGGACATATTTCAAATTGTTACAACGTTCAAGCTGGATGTAATCCATTTGCAGTACTTCAAAAGGTGCAGTTGGTGTAGCAAACCCTCCTGTAGGAGTTTGTGTCCCTTTTCCAGGATGGTACTGAAGACAAATCAAGCAGGACTGCACTATCTTATTAGCTGTGCCAGCAATTTCTGGATGCTTCCAAACTTGCGTAAGCAACTTCGTAAACACGGAGGCTCCAACATGTGCCGGCCCATGTGCCATATGAATCATAGGCTGTAAATAGGCTGCGGGCAATCCCCACTTACTCATGTCTTTATTTCTCCAACAGCCCTCATCATCTAATGTTCCCTCCTTGGACCATTGTTCTAGCTCTTCTGTCTAACACTTCCTGCCTGACATCATGCCAATGTTCAGCCTGTGACTTTACCACGTACATGGATGTGGTGCTTCGCTGCATTACAGTTTCGATGGCTATGTGATCTGCGAAAGCATTGCCTTGTCCTATTCTACCTGTCACCTTCTTATGTGCACTACACTTAACAATTGCTATCTTCTTCAGATATGTCAAGGCAGTCAGGAGAATATGCACTAGTTCTCCATGCACTATCTGTGTCCCATGTGACGTAAGAAAGCCTCTTTCCTTCCATAGTAACCCAAAGTCATGAGCCAAAGGCATAGTGGCTATCTGTATAGATGTTAACAGACAAGTCAGTACTAAGTTCACACTCCCTTGTCAATACTATTAGCTCAGCTGCCTGAGCTGACTTCTGTGGAATGCGATCTGTCTCAACTATTGTCTGAAGTGTTGTGATTGCAAATGCAGCTGATGTTGTGCCATTTGGTAATTTCAAACAGGACCCACAGTTCTCCATCAACATTTGAGAGGGGTGTATCTTGCAAGTCGACATGACCCTTTGTCTGTTCTTCAGTAAGGAATACACAGTTATGAGGCTCTTGTTGCTGGATATGGCAACAGAGTAGCGGATTCAGAGTTGAACATCTTTTCAGAGTGATGTTAGGAGTCAAAAGTGTCAATTCATATCCTGTCAACCTAGCACTAGTTTAATGCTGCGTTTTGGTTTGGTTCAAAAGGGCATCAACTGTATGGGGTACTAACACAAGCAATCTATGTGACAAGACTATCCCTTCGCTCTGATGTATGGACACAGCTGCCGCTGCAACAGAACAAAAACAACCAGGTAACGCACAAGCAACTGGATCTAGAACATCTGAAAAATATGCACAAGGACGCTGCTTGTCACCATGTGTCTAAACTAAAACTGAAAGTGCACAACCATCTCTCTCGTGTACATAGAGTGTGAAAGCCTTAGTGTAGTCTGGAGTTCCTAATACTGGTGCAGAACAAAGAACTTGATGCAACTGTTGGAAAGCATCCTAGCATTCAGTCGTCCATGGAAGGGGCATTGGAGCGTTTTTAGTCAGGAGTGCCAACAAGGGTTTAACAATATATGAGAAGCTAGGGATCGACTGCCTACAAAAAGAAGTGAGACCAATCAATGCACGAAAGTCCTTCTGAGTACAGGGCACAGGTGTGTTTAAAATACCTTGAATGTGGTCAAATAGGTAACCTGCTGTCTGCAATATTGCAATTTCTTCCGAGAAACCTTGTGATGGTGTGATGCAAGGAATAAAAGCAATGACAGTGTTCCTTCTTCACACTGTTCAGAGGTATCAGCTGCCAACAAGATGTCATCAACATACTGTATGAGAGCTACCCCTTTTGACACAGGGAAAGAATGAAGCTATCTTTTCAGTGCTTGGCTGTAAATACTAGGACTCTCAGTATACCCCTGGGGAGCTCTACAAAATCTAAATGATCGATTATTCAAAGTGAAGTCGATCAAATATCTGCTGTCAGGATGAATAGGGATTGAGAAGAAAGCATTCTTCAAATTAACCACAGAAAAGGTAGTCGCTGTCGGAGGAACCATGGTAAGGAGTGTTGTGATGTCAGAGACTACCGGGTATTGGGGCACCACGATCTTATTAACTTCTTGCAAATCAATGATAAACCTGTAGATTTTAGTATCAGTGTCTTTCTTCATAATGGGAAGGGTAGGGCTATTGCAAATATTGTAAGGGACTTCTTTGACAACCCCTATTTCGATCAGATCATGAACAATACATACGAGTGCCTCTTCACTTTCTCGAGAGATTTTGTATTGAGGCAATCAGGGCAATGATGCACCCTCCTTTATTTGAATATGAACTGGTGGTGTAACCATTTGCTCCACATCGGTATCTGATATAGCGCACAAAGTACTAGGAAGTGATACCAAAGCAATATCCTCTCTAAGGAGATAGGACTTATCAACCATAGGATAGTTATCATTCAAAATAACACGCACACCTTCAGGGGAACAACGTATCGTAGCACGGTAATGCTTGAGCATATCAAGACCCACAATATTGTCCGGCATGTTAGGATAAAGCAAGAATGGACATGAAGCAGAAAAATTACCAACATGAAATGCAAGTGGTTGTGGCAGTGGGCAGGTGTCCCATCGAACTCTATCGATGTGATTGTTAAGCCAGACGGGGGAGCCCTTGGAACCAATTGTTCAGACAGTGAACTACGAGTAGTTCCTGTGTCGACCAAAAACCGATCAGTAGAACCCAAAACATGTGCGTTAACATAGGGACCCTTCTGATCTATTGGGACTTCAACTGAATCCTTACCCCATCCTAGGCACTCCTATGCATGAGCAGAATCCTTCAAATCAGAATTCAAATAATCAGACATTTGATATTGGTTTTGTCTATCAAAAGTATTAGAAGAATTCTGAATATGCTCAACAGTTTCAAACCTTGCGCGATCATTCATGCCTCCCCTATGTCCTGAATTCCCCAGACGGCTTCTCTATTGCCCCCGACTACTCTGATACTGCTGAGCATGCAATCTTTTACATTCAACAGCCCAATGTCCAATCTTCTTACAATAAGCACTCTAATCAGAGGACAGAGTAGTTAGAGCATAAGAGGGAGCGCCCGGGCAATACAGTGCACGTCCGCCTCTGCCACCGCTTCTACAGGATGGACCTTAAGCCTGTACTAAAATAACCTTTGTATTTAATTCCTTAGCTTTTTTATCCTCACTGCCCTTAGAGTTCAATTCCTGGCGTTCATAATACTGAGCCATAGTCAAAAGAGAGACTGTAGTCCATGAACTTTCGCTGGCCTTTAGGCAAATAGCTATTCCTGGCAACATGTTCGCGAAAAATTTATCGACAAGCAGATGCCTGCCTATGTCATCTGTCAATGACTGGCCACTAAAGTCATGGAATGCCTCCTCAAAAAGTGTAAAGAAGTCAGAGACCAATTTGTCTGCCTTTTGCTTACAGGATGCTAACACAGTTCAATCTATCTTTTTAGGAGGAATGAGAGTTTTCAATTTCACTAGTATAGCCTTTGAAAGATCGAAAATGTCTTGTTGCGGTTTCTGTGCAGGTTCCCTTTCTGCATCTGTCCTCTCTAAAACCTTCCAAATATCTCCAAAAGGTGTATGATCATCTACATTACGAATAGATCTCCACATATCAGGGGGTAAGATAAGCCAAAAAAACATATCAATATCAGACAAAGTAATAGTACAAGAACTATTTGCTCCTTCAACTTCTCAATAAAAAGCGGCTGGATTTTTCCCCGGGTCAGGTAGAGCAGCTTTAAGAGCCATGACATCCGTTCTGCTCCAAGGAGTATAGACCCAATTATAAATAAAATATCCCTTCGCATCAGTTGAACTTTTATCATCATCCGTTTCCGCACCCCTAGGAGGGACATATAAGGGCGCAGCTTCCTGCATTGGTTTCCCATGGACTACAATATCCTTATCTGTCCCTGGATTGTTATCCGGCAGCGCGGCGGTCTGAAGTGTGTGTTCAGCTGCAGCAGCTGCCTTTTTCTCCTCGTGCAAACGAAATGCATCAGCTCATAGTTTAACCAATTGTCTAATGAAGTCAGCCGCCTGTGAAGGGAGAAAAAGACTGTCACGCAAACGTTTATGATCAGTTTTTATATTCTGTGGAATGCTTTCTAAACCTTTCAATTACTTCTCCAGTAAACGTCTCTGTGAAATATAACTGCACTGGCTCCGGCCATTGCTGAACAGCCGCTATAAGGTC
This sequence comes from Lissotriton vulgaris, assembly GCF_964263255.1. Taxonomy (NCBI): domain Eukaryota; kingdom Metazoa; phylum Chordata; class Amphibia; order Caudata; family Salamandridae; genus Lissotriton; species Lissotriton vulgaris. The sequence continues at coordinate 746,828,413 of NC_141695.1, forward strand.
TGGAGCAGAAGTGTTACCACGTGCTGTTTTATGAGCAACAGATCTAAGAGTGGCCGCATGGTCAGTGGTCAGAAAAGAGTGAGTCTGCCATTTAGCCTCTGGGTCTTGTCTTATCCTGATCTGAGAAAGACATGTCATCACCAGAATCTACCTTAGGAGCAGAAGGAAAAGTATATGGAGGTGGAGAGCGATCTAACAGGATTGAATCATTCTGTGGTTTGTTAAGTAGAGGATAAGGGGGCGCTGGACAGGGTATTGGCCATTTACCTGTAAACAACGCTCCCTATCTTCTCTCTATTTTATCTTGTTCATTTTTCTATTGTTCAGTTCCAGTGCTTTCACATATGCATTTTTGCGCTGTTCTTTTTCTGCTAAAGGGTGCTCTCTTCTTACTCGTTTGCGCGCTTCTTTTTCCCACATTCGTACATAGTCAAACATATCTTGTCTACTTTTATGCTTAAACATACACTGTTCTACATACTGAATTTTTCTAAGATCAAATGACCCATTTATAGGCCATCGTAACTCAGGATCCTTGCTGGTATATTTATTCCATAGTGTGCTATACATTATAGAAGAAATACTGTTTTAATGTACATATCCCTATTTGGTGTCCCCTCGGGGGAGCCGGCTGATTCTGCTCTAGATCCATATTGGTACCTCCAAGAAAGCAACACATTCTACGAAGTGTGCTTGAAACAGGCATACCAAGAAAATTGCAGCATGTACAATATTATTCGCCAAGTGACAATTAACTCAATGTGTGCCGTTCAAGTTTTCAAAAGTTAGAGAAAAATCTCCTCATTACCTGCCTATATGAATTGCAATTTCTATATATCCAAACAAGTCCAATATTTTGACCAAGCATACAAGAAGGTTCGCATCAGATGAGCTTACCAAGCAAAAATCTCCAGCCTCTGAGTTCCAAGTTTTAAATCGACCAAATGGTCTCTGCACGGCGAACACCAGAAAGAATCTCAGTTGAGGACCGGTACCACCTGGAGGGTCAGATCGGGAAAAGTAGAAATGCACCTCGGCTGCCAAGACACGGGTCTCATTAGGCAGTGATCATCCACAGAGAGATTCCAATCCTCTGTCAAGACCACTCCGACGGGCATCTGAGTCGCTGCTGAGCCCCCCGGGTTGGGCACCAATTTGTAGAAGTAGACCTTAGCAAGGCCTACCGGTGCTAGGGGTTTGCCTTTTTCTGCACACTAGTCCACAGACCAATAAGTACAAGTTGGCACAGAAGCTGGAATATCAAGAAATAGTTTAATAAACCTCATGAGGTGGAACTACATCTAAACAACACCCTTCAGCAGTGTATGAGGTAGTACAAGGAGTAAAAGAACTATGGGTCTTTTATACCCACACGGGAGCTCAAAAGGAGGCGGTACAAGTACACATAGGAAGAGTTACATACAAAGATGGTCATACAGAGAATGCGCAGTCAACAAAGAAGGAGGGGCAATGAGTTGCTGACTTCAGTTAAAACAGACTGACAGTAACAGACTAGAGCAGGTGCATGGGCAGCTAAAGAGTCTTCTGAGCATGTGCAGAGTAGCAGGGGCTAGGTATATCCAGTTCTTGAGCAAAGCATAAAGGCAAGCAACAGTGAAGAAGGAAGGCGCACATGGTCAGTCAAGATGGCTGCCAGAAACAATATGGCTTCAGCTCAATGCTAACAGCGATCTCTGCCAAATTTCCACATGGGCACATGAGAGTCAATTTATGATCTGGGTAGCAGGGACAAAGATACACAACCAGAGGGAAATACATTTGGAGAAAACTATGTGCATATTGACTTGCAAGTCGGTACTCAAGGTCACTAGTTTAAAGTGCAGCAGGTATCATGCAGTCAATGTAAATGGTGATATAAATCACAGCACAGGTAGCTGGTCAACCCATGGATACTCGTCTGCAAACAAAACTGCTGCAACAAGCAAATGATGCATGTGTGAGTATGCAAGTGGCTGGCATCAGTTTGTGAGCACAATTATCCAGGACAATCCTTTAACAACATTAAGCCTCCATTGGATGTTGCATGACTTACACACAAGAGCTAGAGTATGTTAAAAACAGTTTTGGAATGTGTGTTCATTCACATCTAGATCGCATGTACAGTGCCCAAAGATGTCTGTAGAACCTTCATGTGATTGTAAATTGTTGTAAATTGTTGTGTCTTATAAAGCGCACTGCTACCCGGAGGCCTCGTAGCGCTATAGACCGCTGGGGAACCCGTCCTGGCTTTCCCTGTGAGATAGTCCCTCCTGGGGGTCTCCAAGGTGAAACCAGGCATCCCCGGCGTTTGTGTGGGGCCGTTGTGGAGATGAGGCAAGCTAATGCCCAGAGTTGCCGAGTGTGCTCCCTGGTCGGAGTAGGCACCGATGCGAGAGTTATCAGTCCGCTGATCCTGGTCCAAGACCCTGCCGCGTCGGGAATCGAACCCTGGTCCCGGGCTGTTCTCTGCACTCGGGTCTGCCGCCTCTAACCAGTGAGCCACACCTCTCCACAGCCCAACCTGACAAGTACATGTCCATAGCTCATTCACCTAGTCACACATGTTGAGAAACACTGCTATCAGAGCCAACTGCATGTACTTAATATAACTTACACAGATATAACTCCTACAAGTACTTAAAGATGTAGACTTGTAAATGGCAAACAGTGATATTTATTGTAATCTTCAAACTTTATCTAACTAAAACTACCTAAACTAGACTAACTAACTTATCCTACCATACAAAGACAACAGATACTACACCTATACATCGACTAAATACACATATGACTGATCCTAAACATAAATATATAAAAACAGTATATATTTTGTATATATTCTTATTTTTGTCATGTACAAATACAAAACACATCAACCCACTGCTCACTAAAAACTCAACTAACCCTACCCTCTAAAATATAACCTACATTACCTAAACCCTTCAAACCACTATACCTACACTATCTCTACACTAACTTACCTACATTAATCTAAAAATATATATATATTACCTAAAAACAACTATATACATGGGGACGGGCAGAAAGGGACCCTGTGGGTGACAGTCACTGCACAGCCTGCTCGACCTCTTGAAGGGCCGAATTACCATGTCCATCTTGTGCTCCAGCCCTGCCACTAACATACTGCTCAAAGGAGCCAACCTGTCCTGTGCGCTGAGAGTGGGGGTGTATGGCAGGTCGTGTACGCTTCACTGTGGAGGTGCTTGCAACAGGTCCTGCTGAACCACCCTTGTCAGCACCAACATCTTTGGGTTTGGTAGGCCAGTCAGGTGTAGGCGCTCCCAGTGGAGAGACATCATATTTTCTCTTAGCTCTCTCCCCTGCAAATTGCTTACCCATTGCCTTATAGGACATTGCAACAATCCGAATGTGGTGGTACCATCCCATATGGATGTAGTGTTGTTTCTTCTGCACCGGGGTCAAGTTGTCTGTTTAAGCAGAATGAAAAACTGTCAAACAAAGGCTAATTAGGAACTGGTACAATCATCATGATACATAACATCTTTTTCAGCCATCACATGTGGCACGTCCTAAAACCCATGATTTAACTCTAAGGTTTTAGTGAGTGTGCATCTGCCTAATATCTAGCATCTCCAAGTTAACTGAGGCCCAAAGTATCAAGGCTTAGCAAATGTTACACAATGCAATTACTCCATCATGGCACATCTAGGTATGACCCATGTCAGTACAGAGTATGCTTAGGAACAATGCTGTTTTGTACCCATGGCATTGTGCACTTCATCTTTACTGATTATTAGCGTCCCTTCTGCATCCTGCAATGGCCTTGAGTCCATTGGTATTAGCCAAAGTTAGATGAGGAATCTCTGCAAAGTATATGTATTGAGTCTCAACACTAGACTCTGATAATGGGAAGGACACATATCTGGATACATTGCTACCTACACTTAACATGTGCCATGTAATTGATCTAAGAATGGAGGGTGGATAGCTAAGTCATATCACACAGAGATGTATGAACCATACACTATATGAACTGATGTCAGTCCATGGTCGACCATGCCACAGCTCCTACCAGCCTCACTATATAGCCTAGTGTATGTCCCTATGTGTCAGATATTAATGCCACCTTGGAGCACTTCATCACTAATCACATCCATGTGATGGGTGTCTGCTTGCCTGCTCTACATCGCACTTACCTTGGTATTATGTGGAGTAAATAGCAATTGCTGTCCAAAGTATGATCCTGTTTGTGATATAATGTGGACACTATTATGGGCAACACAATCTGAAGGTGGATTGGGCAATGCCATGTTGGATGACTATGCTTTGCAGACATACCTCTGGGCAAGCACACCCTGCCATTTTTGTTAAGAAGACCTGGCAAAGGTATGTTGATGTATCCACCATAGAGTATGGGACATTAGAAAACATGAGTGAGGTTTCCTAATGCATTACAATGTTTGAAACAGTGGCTTCTGGCCTTGCTACACTTAGTGGCTTATTCACAAGCCCCTCTGTCCCGACGGTACCTGACTTTTAATGAGTGTAATGTGGTGCTCACAGCAGTGCCATATTTACAAATCCACCCCAAACCAGCCTGCATGGCTTTTCCTGACCTTGTAAATATGGTCGGTGGTCTTTTGGTCTTTACTGTGATGCAATTCGCCCCTCCTGTATAGAGACCAAATGTCCAAAATCCAAATGACCAAAGTCTTCAATCAAGCCACTCCGCCAAAACTGAAAAGAATTCGGGATAAAGACAAACCCATGGTTCAGTGGAGCCTTAAATGAAGAAAGACGCAAACATAGATCAACGGAACAGAAATGGAGGCAACATCCCTCCCCCAATCATCTTAAACTTCTCCGGAAATCGCGAAACTCCTACAAAAAAAGTATTCTACAATCAAAAAAATACTTTTTCAGATCAGAACTAGACAAGGCCAAAAATAGACCAAAGAAACTCTTTGAAATTCTGAAACAACAATCTAACAAATTCGCCAAATCCTCACTCCTAACATCGATATCACAGTTGAGTAGTGTAGAATTTTCCTCATTTTTGCACACCTAAAACTAATTCCCTTCAACTGGAACTTAGTGCGGCAGCATTCAACTCAGCCACCCCAAAGAGCAGTCAAGCCGAAATTCCTGCACTGCATGAGCTAATGCTCCCCAAAAATAAATCTCACTGGGCCACTTTTATACTATACCATCCCAATGACATCACCACTATTCTAGCGACGACCAAACTTAACAACCACTTAAACAACCCTGTCCCCTCAAATTGCTTACTCCACCTCTTCCATATCATCTCACCTCTTTTGACCAAAATCATCAATGCCTCACTAGGACAAGTTCACATCCCAGATTGCCTAAAAACAGGCCAAGCCACCCCTATCTTAAAAAAACCAACAGCAGATAACTCCAACCCCAACAACTTCCGACCAATAACCAACATTCCCATGCTAGCCAAGGTCCTGGAAAAATGTGTTCAGCAACAACTGAACCAAGACATCTCAGACTTCAATCTACTGAACATTCACCAGTCGGGTTTCAGACCTGGGCATAGCACAGAAACAGCCATCCTGCACATAGTGGATGACACCCTTCAAGCCGTTGACCGCAACAAAACCTGCCTGCTAGTTTTACTCGACCTCTTATCAGCCTTTGATAAGGTCAATCACGACAGATTACTAAGAAGACTAGAAAACAGGATGGGTTTATCTGGTAAAGTCCTTCAGTGGTTCAAATCCTTCCTGAAAAACAGAACGCAATCATACATGATCAACAAAAATCTCTCCATTTCCTCTCCTAACCTACTGGGAGTTCCTCAAGGCTCCACACTATCTCCCATTGTATTTAACCTATACGTCGAACCACTCACCGAGCTACTACAGCAGGAGAACATCTCCTTCAACATGTACGCGGATGATACCCAACTGTACATCAAGACCTCCTCTATTGAAGAGAGAGGGACAATGAATCTAGCTCTTGAAAAGACAGTCCAATGGCTAGCGACCAACTTAATCAAGCTAAACTCTCAAAAAACTGATTTTCTCTTAATTCCCCCCTTAAGAACTCCACTGCGACAAAGGAGTGGATCAAAAGGATCACTGCGTTGAATTGCACACCAACTGTAGTGGACTCCTCCACATCACTAGGAATCACTCTGGATAAGAACCTTAACATGCAAAATCGCGTCAACTGATTGACTAAAAATGCCCGCTTCCATCTCAGCTATCTCAGAAAAAGGAAACCATTTCTAGAGAAATCAGACCTCAAAATTACAGTCCAGTCCTTAGTTATTTCAAGGCTTGAATACGGATATTGTAAACAAGAGAGAGGTGGCTCACTCTATCCCAGGGGCTTGATCCTAGTCTAAGGAAAGCAGAAGATTCCCCTGGACTTGTGTGTAAATCATCCAATTCTAATGTTCATTCACCACTGATTCTACTTAGCATACTCAATCTTCCTTTAAACCTGAAAGTTTTTCCCTTATACCCGTAGTCTATAACCAAACTGGAAAGTAGTGCTGATATGTATTTCTTTTTATTTATCATATAAAATGAAGGTACTTTCAACAAATATATATTTCCCGCGGCGCAGAATATTAAAAAAGGTTAACTTAAAACAATTCATACATAACAAGTACATTAAAAAGAATATATTTTATTCTAAACAAACATTTTTTAAAACAATATCACATGAGATTAAAACAGTTCATTAAATCCAGATACAAGACCATGAAGCCAACAACAACCCGATGCTGACTTAAAGTTGTGGCTAAACTAATGATCCTACACTAATATATATATATTTTGAGGTAGTTCCGGCAAACAATTGTTCTTTATTTTTGTCCTGCGAACAACCCTTCAGCAATGGATTCTTGGCATTTGCGTCAACGCGTTTCGGTGGTATATTACTTATTATTCAACCACCTTCTTCAGGTCTAGCTTTAATGAATACAGGGTCTAATTTTCCATTCATTAATCCTTTAAAAAAAAATAGAGAATGTTCTCTGTTCGTTTAATTCGTGTTTTGTATTTTGATCTGACGTAAGGAGTTCTTCCAACTGATGGGAACTTTTGTGTATGTATGTATGTGTATTTCGGCTATGTACCCTTCAGAATGTAATGAATCAAATGGCATAGGTGGCATGCCTTAATGAGACACATTGGTAAGGCAGGCTAGAAGTGCACACACATTTGGTGGGCAGATTGCAGAAACAGTCTTAAAAACCTCACTACTACAAGATTTCACAAAGGTAGCTGCCTTTCATGGCTCTCTGTACGTACTCACATACCACACTCAGCAAGATGTAGCAATACCCTTGCCTTCCTCATTTCTTTACAAGTCCATGACTGAGCACTATACGTTACACAGTAGCTATCCTTGTTCCTTAATTTAACAGAGATCAGTACCTGGCAGTGCTGCATAATACCAAACATTGTCCATACATGTCCTATGCATCCCAAAAGATGATTTTTTTTAAATGTACAACATGCATGAGATAAGTTTAGATGCGTCTAATTCAGCTTGCCAGATGATAGAGCACTGAGCCAGGGCAAGTTTGCGGCTGCACTGGGTGCAGACCATTGCATGGAATGGTGCACACTTTATCAGTATACCTGTTCTAATGTGCACCGTGGTGCAAACAGAGAAAGTGTTATCTGTGAAAGATAGGGCCACTGGTCAGTGTGGGCTAATGACAGCCCAGTGCTTGAATGCCTCTGTGGCATGCTTCAGCTTTTAAACATTGTTTTTTTGGGACATGGAACTTTTGGGCAAAAACTTCTGTGAGCCACAGAAAACATGAACACAAATCATCAATAGGTAAATGAGACACAAGGAAGAATTCACAGATCATGTGTACTTACCAACATGTCCACCAACTTCGATCCAAAGGTAGTTGTGGAGGTCACTCTCCCAGCTGACCACATCTGCCCAGCGATGTTTTATTTGCTGGACCATCCACTCGATGTCATACATCCGCAACATGTGTTGGCTCACCTTCTTCCACCTGAGCTTCAGCACTGCAGTGGGGTAGCCTCTTATCACCCGACCGCTACTAGCTATCATGTTTGGCAGATAGTATGTGATGTGCCACAGAAAGGCCCCAAACGCCTTGTCACCCATATTGCCCTTCCATCCCAGACATGTCCCTCCCCAAACAACAATCTGAACCTAAACAATCATAAAATACCCTAACAAAAACACAACTACCCCTAATATCATGAAACCCCAAAAGAAAGACACCGGTCAAAACACAGGGCAATACAATACGCCAACAGAAAGGACAAATGTAACTTTAAGGGCACTACAGGGAGAGCAAACACTACAACAAACACACAAAAAACATCAGAACATGCTCCAGCACAGCCAAAACACGCCCTCTCAAAAGCACAGACAGATAGATTGTGTGGCAAAGTGAAAATGAAAGTAACTTTCCAGTTAGTGGTTTTCAACATGCCAGAGCCATGACATAATTTCCTGGGTGGAGGTGTCACGTTTTTCAGCTAATGTGTCAAATTATCTATCGCTTTCAATGGAAACATAGCCAATGCATCAATTTGATAATGCACCATGCAGTTTTTCTAACACATCAGCTGAGATGCATCACATCCATTATGCAATGGCTGCAAAAAATCATGCATGCAGCAAATCTGTCTATGTGTATGTTGCAATGGTGCAAATGGGTGTTTTTCAGTGTTGTGTGATGTGCAATGCATGGAAACATTTACAGGGATGGCTGTGTTTCATGTGTGTGTTGATAGTATACATATGTTATAGTGAATTCATTACTGGTATCATACTACGCATAGGGCCCAATCACTCGGTCTGTGCAAAGTAAGCATGGGCGAATTTTGCGAATCTCGCGTTCGCGAATTTTGCGGATTTGCGAACTCGCAATCCGCAAAATCCGCGAATTCTCGCGAATTTGCGGATTTTTTTTTTTTGTGTTTGCGCGGGTTTCTGCCAGTTCGCGAGGGTTTTGTACAATGTCGCAAATTGCGAACTTACCTGTCGGGTCGCAAGTTTCGCGAACTTGTTGTTTCTACGTGTCCAGCCTGTTTGGGACACTCTTCTTCATCACTGCCACTCTCTGTCACCACTGCCACTCTCTGACTACTCATGCCACCCTCTGGCCCACCCATGCCACCCTCTGTTTTATCACAGCACCCTCTGGTTGTCCAGTCAGTGTACATTATTGTGGCAACGCAAGCACACCTTCCCTGCCTCAAGTGACCTGAATTAATTTGGGGCTGATTAATGTGTCACAGAATATTTTTTTAGCTGGCACCTGCTTCCTTAGTGCTTCCTGATTAGTGATCTTTTGCACTTGCTAAGTGCTTTCATTGTTGCAAAATTAGTTACAACACCTGCCCTGCCCCAACTGACAATAATGAATTAGGGGCTGATTAATGGATTTGAACCTCCAGCCTGGCTCCTGCTTGTCTCCCTTAGCTGTAATTCAGGACCTTTGTGGCATATGTGTAACTATTCTGAGGTTCAGAGCAGGGTCACATAATAGTTGCAACTGGCAACTGAACTCTGTAGGGGCCCCTCAGGAAGCACTACAGGAAATGGCTACTAATGATGAGCCTGAACTTTTGAACCTGGTAAGTAGTTTCAGTTTTGCTAAGATCGTATTTCTGCAATTTTGCACTTATTCGCGGGGCGCGAAGTTGTACTGGGAAGCCGCGAACTCATGCGAACAGTGCGAGCAGTGCGAGCAAAATCCGCTGCTCGCGGATTTGCGGATTTTGCGGGAGATTCGCGAATCTCGCGGATTGCAAATTTACCGAAAATCCGCAAAATCCGCGAGCGAAACGGATTTTCCGCCCATGCTTAGTGCAAAGGCACACCTTACAAGCAATATGCCATGTGCTAGCTATGTGAGGGCACTCGATTACATTGCTTCTGCTTCCCCCAAGGCTGACACAAACTTGCACTGCCATGGTGTCAGTGCACTGCACCCATGTATGAGACAATCAGAATTCAGGAAATCTGTGCCTGTGTAAAAGAGTGCATGCAGGCAGCAGGCTGTCGGGAAACTTTGGTAGGGTGAGATTTTCCCCTTATAGGGAAGTATGGTATTGGCTCCACCCACCTGGAAGGGGATGTATGGAAGGGGATGTATGGATGGGATCATAAGGCCCCATTCCCCACTCCAGAGAGTGACTTTGCCTCTGGAACCACATGTTACATACAGTGTAGAGCCCATGTCAGAGTAATATGAACATTTGCATGGGGTCTAGCACAGCTGCACAAGAGAGATCACCCTCTGTTGAACGTACATTGAATTTACATTTGATAATGTAAATTATGGTGTCCCTAGACCTAAGCTTTTTCATTAGTGGCTCCACAAGCATGTGCTAACCCTTATGGCATTTAACCCCTTCGATGCTGATGACGAGCTCAGCTCGTCATCAGCCACGGGGGGCGTGTGCGGATGACGAGCTGAGCTCGTCATCTAACGCGGCTTTTTGAAAAAAGCAGCGTAGCGCAAAAATATGCGCCGCAGCGATGAGGTTAAAGGGCCCCAGAGTCCACAAGGTGTGTGCAAAACCCCATTGTGCATATGCAGCACGTCTACCATTTAGCACGTGTTGTGAACACTATGGCACAGAAAGTGCACTTTTCTAATTGGCTAGCATGTGAACATATTCATTGGGTGCTAGAGGATACAACCCAGGGCATACAGCCAAAATAATGTGCTGTGTTGTGTGAGCGAGCTAAGACAGAAATGAGCCATACATGGGAATGTGGGGCCTTCCTTGCACTTTCCTTGTACTGATGCAGTTCAAGCAGCCTACCAGCAACACAGCCACCCTTGCAACATGGTGCATGTGTGCTGGCATCACAAGGAGATTGATTTAAGTGTGGGTAGGAATACATTCTGGCACATTGGCAAACTTTCTCAGACGTTTACTTGTTCTATGTGTGCTGTAGATTGTTGAAATTAAAAACTCACATATTTATCTCATCATTCTGGCATGCTCGATGATGGGTGGCCACAACAAACATAAACCTGGGTTACAAACTTGTGGACTCTGGTATTCAATGCAATCCATGGGTGGAAGAATGGGATTAGGCGTGCCCCCACCCCTTGGACCTGTTTCCATTCAGAAGTGTTATGCAATGCTGCACAAAACAATAATTTGCATGACCTTTGTTTCTAGTCCACACAGGGCAGTGTAGATTGGCCCTTGCCTGGCTTTGGATTTTACTGATGTACATCTGTGTCATGGATGGCGAACAACAGTGATGCAAACATTACTGAATTTGTAATGAAACATAGATGTGAGTGGTCTCGACTGGTTGACTATTGGACATTGAAATACAACGCTCCTACCCCACAAGAAAGTAACACTTGCAAAATGTGGGTGGTACAGGGTTCTCACTGATGTTGCAATGCTAGACCAACATGCATGTCTTGGCCTTACCTCCTAAATATTGAGGACAGCAAGGCAGTTTAACACACACCATAACTACACTCTGCATCAAGGAAGTGTTGCATGTGTTCAGCAGTGGGTGTTCACATGCAACACCAAGTAGTTTGACACTGAGACAGGTAATGAGACTCACTTAGACCTGCCACAGTTCTAAATTTGTCAGACATCCCCCTTAGAGCCAGAACAAGGATATATAAATTAATATCACCTTGGCTCATCCGTTTCCATGCGTCCCACGTTCTGTTGTTCAAATTGACCATGTAGAACTATTCCATGAATGGTTTATGTGGTGGGAAGTGTTGACAGAAATGAAATGCAAGATGACAGCAGATTAGAGGATGGTACGGGGCTTTTATAAATGCCCATGTAAGCATCAATAAGTTTGCATGATTCATCCTGATTATCCATGGAGGTTGGCCAGCAAGACTGCACCCACTAGGTCCCTGCAATGCACACATTACACAGAGTGAGACTAGGCAGCCTCTTGGGGTGGCTTCATTTCATCCATAGCAATGATTGCAGAATGAACCACATAGGCAGAGTTTGCATGGCCTAATCGATGTTGCTGAGAGGCTTATGCCACCAGATGGCCCTAGAGTGGTGTGACACAGAGTTACTGACTGTTTCTGCTTCAGCCACTCTACAGTGTAAGTGGCATGGAGGGAACAAACAGGCAGTCTACATTTGCTATGTGTGTGTGGTTGCATTAATGACCCATGTTGATATGTGCATACAAAAGGTTACCAGAGAGCCTGCACAAATACCCACCATATTATGTGCTACACAAACAACGGCTGCATTGCCTTGTGTCTTGAAAGATATGTGTGGCACATTCACATTGCAAATGCTCATTGTATTTAAGCACAATCTTAGCCTATGATTTGGTGATCATGAAGCCAACTTGTCTAGCCACAACTAGTCAGGTTTAGTTTTATCATAAATACGTTTGCAATTGATACCCATCACAGTATCTTTATATATTGTGTGGTCACTTGAAATATGGATGTAGGCATGCATTCACACACAATGCTCACCTGTCAATGTCTTGCCAGAGTCTGCCACTATATCTTGGACTTCATCAGTGCATGGCACCCTGGATGGATTTACCTTGCTATTTGTAATTTTTGATGGTCAATTGTTTCATATTCTGAAACTTGGTATTGTGTCTTCACATTCGCACTAAGACTGAACTCATAGGAGTGAAGCCATTGTTTGTATCTGACTGCAACAGACCAGCATGTTAGGCTACATCACTGCTTGTTCAATTGCCATCAAAAGCTGTTGGGCCAAGTGTGGCCACATTGTTACTAGGTAGACACTATTGTACTGGCAAAGTACAGTATTTAGCCTTTATATGTGTGATAAGAGATCTTCTAATGGATATAATATGTGTTGCAGATTTGTATGTTGCATATATAAACTGTAGGGGTTGGACAGTGTTCCTATGCACATACTATGTGGATCACTTCACAGTCATCAGCCTATGCGTTAACACTACTATCCCCCACAAGTATGAGCTTGTAGAATGGCTAGCTGTACAAGACATACACACTACTAATTAAAGCTACAGGTTGATCCAAGCCCTCGTCGTTGATCTGTGGGAGTACTGCTCCCACACCATGCTCTGAAGCATCTCTCTGCACTATAAACTCACTGGAGAAGTCAGGTGCCTTGAGCACAGGCGCTCTGCACATGGCAGTCTTCAGGGCATCAAAAGCAGTTTGACAGGCATCGGTCCAATTCACTCTCCTGGGCTGCTTCCTTGAATTCAGCTCTGTCAAGGGGGTAACGATGGTGCCATATCCCTTGACAAACCGTTGGTAATACCCAGTGAGACCTAAAAAGGCTCTCACCTCTGTTTGGGTCTTTGGGGGCTCCCAAGCCAGAATGGGATCAATCTTTGCCTGTAGGGGCGCCACCTGGCTGCTCCCTACCTGGTGTCCCAAGTACACCACATATCCCTGCCCTATCTGGCACTTACTGGCCTTGATAGTGAGGCCTGCCCTTTGCAGAGCCTTCAACACTTCACAGAGGTGTTGCAAGTGTTCTTCCCATTTGGAGCTGAACACAGCAATGTCATCCAGGTATGGGGCGCTGAATTTCTCCAGCCCGGTCAGTACCTGGTTGACCAGTCTCTGGAATGTGGCAGGGGCGTTCATCAACCCAAAGGGCATGACACGGAACTGGAAGTGCCCCTCTGGCGTTGAGAACGCAGACCTCTCTTTGGCCCCCTCAGTTAAGGCAAGCTGCCAGTACCCAGATGTTAAGCCAAACATACTGAGGTACTGGGCAGCTCCCAACCGATCCGATGTTCATCCGCTCTGGGGATGGGGTGTGCGTCAGTCTTGGTGACCGCATTGAGCCCACGGTAGTCAACACAAAACCGGAGTTCTGGGATGGCACCAGGCGCAGCAACCTTTGGAACTAAGACCACTGGGCTAGCCCAGGGGCTGCTGGAGGGCTCAATTACCCCTAGCTCCAATATCTTGAAAACCTATTCCTTGATGCTGGCCCTGCCCTTGTCAGCTATCCTGTAAAATGTCTGCTTCACAGGTAGACTATCTCCAGTGTCCACATCATGGACGCACCAATTGGTGACACCAGGGGTCAGGGAGAACAGGGAGGCAAACTGACCCAACACCTGGCCACAGTCCCTCTGCTGTTCTGGGGTCAGGGTGGGCGAGAGGATCACACCATCCACTGACCCGTCTTGCTCCTTGGCTGCCAGGAGGTCAGGAAGAGGGTCACTATCCTCTTCCATTCCAGCATCTGCAGCCAGGAGCATTGTCACATCAGACCTCTCAAAGTGGGGTTTGTGGCGGTTCACATGTAAGACTCCCAGGGGTTGCCTGTGAGTCTGCAAGTTAACCAGGTAGGTTACTTCGCTCTTGCACTCCACCACCTCATATGGCCCAGTCAACTTGTCTTGTAGCGTGCAAGGCTCCACTGGCGCCATCACCCACACTTTCTGCCCAGGTTGAAATTCGTCCAGAGTCGTATTCTGGTCTTACCATATTGTAATTTCTTCCTGGCTAGCTTCTAGGTTCTCCTGAGCAAGCTTCCTGAAGGGTTGTGTCTGGATGCGGAATGCCAGCATGTAGCTGAACACATCCTGGGGGGTTTTCCAACTCGATTTCTCCCACCCTTCCTTTACCAGAGTTAGAGGTCCTCTAACAGGGTGGCCATACAGAGGTTCAATGGGACTGAACCCTAAGGTCTTCTGAGGCACCTCCCTGTAGGCAAACAACAGGCATGGTAAAAAGACGTCCCACTTCCGTCTTATGGGCTCTGCTAGGCCCATAATCATACCTTTCAGAGTTCGGTTGAACCTTTCAACCAACCCGTTTCCTTGAGGGTGGTAAGGAGTGGTGAACTTATAAGTTTCCCCACACTCCTTCCACAGAGACTTCATGTACCTAGAGGTTAAGTTGGTACCCCGGTCGGAGAACACCTCTCTGGGGAACCACACATGGGAAAAGATCCCCATCAATGCACGGGCCACCACGGGTGCTGTGATTGTCCTGAGAGGGACAGCTTCTGGGTACCTGGTGGCATGGTCTACCAAGACCAGGATGAACCTGTTGCCTAAGGCTGTCTTGGGGTCCAGTGGCCCTACGATGTTGATGCCCACCCACCCAAAAGGGGTGCTCACCACAGGAAAGGGTTAGAGGGGTGCCTTGTACTTCCCTCCGCTATTGCCACTTGCCTGACATGTCCGGCAAGTCCTACAGAATGTACTGACGTGCTTCTTGATCTGGGGCCAGAAGAAGTGGGTGACAAGCCTTTGGAAGGTCTTGTCTTGCCCCAGATGTTCTGCGAGAGGCACGTCATGAGCCAGACCCATTAGGAAGTTCCTGAAGTGCTCGGGTACCACCAGCACACAGGCTACACCGGGCTCAGCGAACTTAGGCTCACTATAAAGCAACTCATCTTCCCAGTAAATGAGATGATCCTTGGGCTCTCCACCTGCTGCCTGGTCTGCAGCCTGCTTCCGCAGACCAATGAGAGAAGGGTATTCCTTCTGCACTTCGCAGAACTGCTCCCTGGAGTGACCACCCTCTTGCTGCCAATGGGTCAGCTCAGGCAGATCTCCCAGTTTGGCCACCTGTTCCCCTGTAGGCTCCAGGGCATCCCCCTCAGGTTCTGCTACTTCCTGGACCGTGGGAACGGCAGGGGCTGGTTTCCTATGCCCCCTGCCCCTTCTACCCCTGGCAGGTTCCTGGGCCACTGTTTCAGGCTCCAGTTCTGCTGAATCGCCCCTACTGACTGCCATAGACCGAGTGGACACACAGACCCACTCAGGCAGACCCAACATCTCCATATGAGCCTGGTGTTCCACCTCCTTCCTTAGGGAACTCTCCAGGTCATTTCCTAGCAGACAGTCTACAGGCATGGATGGACTCACAACAACCTTCAAGAGACCTGAGATCCCCCTCCACTCAAATGGAACCTGCACTACTTTGCAGAGGCGCACCGAGTTGTCAGCTGCAACTACTGGGTGAACTACATTGGGAATGACCTGCTCTTCAGGCACCCACTGGCACCTCACAGATGTCGCACTGGCTCTTGTGTCTCTCAGAGCCTCTATCTTGCTCCCATTTACGGTCACCCACTGCCCATATTTCTTAGTGTTTAGGGGCAGGTAGGTTTCTTGGGCCATCTCTTGGTCTCCTAAAGAGACAAGGGTCATTACTGCTAGTCCCTCCTCCCCACTGGAAATTAAATCTCCTCCCAAAGCTACACTCACTAAACCTGGGGTTTGAGCACCAGTGGGTGCTGGAGGTTTCTTGGGGCACTTGGAGGCAAAGTGGCCTACCTCATTGCAGTGAAAGCAGGCGAGGGGCCCCTGTTGTCCCGCCTGCCCCAAGGGGGCCATGGCTGTCTAGGTTTGGGGGGTTGGGACTCCTTTCCCTAGGAACTGTTTTGCGGCCCTTGAGAGAACTCCTTTAGGTTACCCTTGTCCCCCCCACTCTTCTGCTGGGGACCCTTCCCACTTTTGGCTGTGGTACCCACAATTCCTCTGTGGACCCTGGCACTGGTCCAGCAGTCCGCCTCCTTAGCAAGCTCAATGGGGTCTATCACCTTGCTGTCTAAAAGATGCTGGCGCAGCTCTGGAACACAAAGACTACTCAAGTGCTCCCAACTAATTAAATGCAACAACCGCTTATAATCAATTACTTTGCTGCCCTTCATCCAGTGCACGCGAGTACAGATTCACACACTCTATCCAAGTCTCAGACTCTTTCTTCTTGGAGTTCCTAAACTGCAGTCTGTACTGCTCAGGAGTAAGTCCATACCTGAGACATAGGGCCTACTTCATATTGGGATAGGTCATGGTACCTGCTAATTTTAAGGGCTCTAAAGCACTCCTGCCAGAAGCCTCAAAATATTTCCACAGGCCCGCCCCCAATGCTGTTTAGGCACACCATACATTCTCAGAGCAATCTCATAAGAGGTAAACCAGGCATAGATATCCTCACTCCTATTGAAAATTCTGTACCAAATCCTTGGGAATATATACTGTACCCCCTGCACTGGCTGTGCGCTGCCACCATTTGAACCAGACTCCAGCTCCTTGGCCTTGATATCCAGTTCTCTCATGCTCAACTCATGAGCCAAAAGCAATCTCTTTCCTTCCAGGGCACATGCATTCTTGCTCACCTCCGCCGTCCTGTCTCTCTCTTTTTCCATTTCCAATTGCTTCTTCTTTAATCTCATGACTTCCAAGTCATAGTTTCTCACTCTCTGATCCTCCTCTAACTCTTCTGGGGTGAACCCCTACTGGAATGGGTGCTGCCAGGGCTTGAGCCTGTGTTGCTCACTGGCAAATCTTGGGGTTGAAACTCCTCCTTTCCACTTGCATCATTTCCTTCTTGGGCCTCCCACCAGGCCTTCAAGAGTCTCTGCAGCTCATCCTTTCTAGAGCTGCTTTTCACAGGGCAACCATTATCTTAAGCGACATTGTTTGAGCTGTGTAACTTTGTAAGATACAGATCCTCAATGCAGAACTCCAATTCTGCTGGCTCACTTGTTGCCTTTTCTTTCAGAGACATGATGCTTTTGAAGAGTTACTCAAAAATAGAACCAAAAATCAAAACACAGTATGTAGCTGCATAGTGGTCTGCACTAACCTAGCGATGTACATCAATTACTGTGGGTCAAGTACAAATACAAGTTCAAATCCTCACCGCTAACCACTAATGTTAGATCTGGTGGTCTCTAGTTGGCAGAGGTAGGTACCAATGTCCAAATAGGGACCCTTGCTTCTAGTCAGGGTAAGGGGGATACACTCTTTAGATAACCCCTGCTAACCCGCTTGGTAGCTTGGCACGAGCAGACAGGCTTATCAAAGGCAATGTGTAAAATATTTGTACCAACACTCACAGCAACACAGTGAAAACACCACAAATGGACTCCACACCAGTTTAGAAAAATAAAGTTATTTAATCTAAACTACACAAGACCAAAACGACAAAAATCCGACATACACAGTTCCAGAATCTGATTTTCAAAGAGTTCTAGGTTTGCGTTAAAATAATCTACAGTTGCGTCACGTTTAGCCAAAAGTACCTTTAGATGCAACAATAGTTCCAAATGGAAGCTGCAGCGCTGAAAAACAAGCGATGCGTCACTCCTGAGACCCTGGGGAGGCGATGCGACAGCCCCGCTGGACGCAGCAGGCGTGTTGCGACGAATCCGGTCTGTGTGGGGAGGGAAGCAATACCTTGTATGGATTCCGGTGTGCAGATTCCGTAGGAAGCGTCTCGCAAAGGCACAATGCGATGATCTTCGGGACGGCAGCGATCTCAGGGTGGTGGCGATGAGTGGCGCAGCGTCGATCTTCTCCTCTCGCGGCCCCTAGATGCGATGGCTCTGCGGCGATGTTCGCAGTGACGTGATGCGGTTCCCAAGCAAGCAATGCGTTGATTTCACCCAGCGACGACAGGCGCTGCGACGATCTCGATACTCGCATGGGCAAGAATTTCCTCGCACTGTCGGGGATACGCTCTACAAGCAAGTGATGCGTGAAAATTGCAGATTGTCTTTGTTTCTCCTTGTCCAGCTTCCCAAACAGCAGGCCACAACGTCCAGAGGCCCCTCAGTCGGATTCAGCACTCTAGGAAGGGCAGAACTCTCTCAGCAGAGTTCAGGGGGGAAGCTGGGGGTGAAGTCCTTTTGTTCCTGGGGCTTCTTAACAGGAGGCCAGCTCTTTTCAGGCCATTGGAGATCTCTTCAAGCAAGGGGACTAAACACCAACAAAGTCCTTCCATCAGCTCTGTTTTGCTCTCTCTCTCGCCTCTGTGAGTCTTCGTTCCCCCCCTCTGTGTTGTAGTCGCTCTTCTGTGCTCTACCCCCATATGTTGCTCTCACACACATGTGTTCTCACTCAAGTGTGGCTTTCCCCTTCTCACTCTCATGCTCCCCTTCAATGCCCTTTCATCATTGCTGCCCATCTGCAGTCTTTGTTTAAATTATTATTATTATTTTGTTGGGAGGACCAGTCAGCTGCAGGCCTGTCTGCCTCAAAAACACTTTTATGTTACTTCTTTTTTCAAATTACCGATCTATCTCCCATAGGTGTAACCTATTGGCTTTGTCAATGCTTGTTTACTCAAGCTCTTCTAATTATTTGAAACTGTTATTCCACTTTTTTATATGTGTGCCGCTGGAATTATGTGCTTCCCTGGCCTCTGGGTTTTTTCACAAAATTATAGAATTTCAACATAATCCATCATCTACTGCATAATGTGCAGGTTTTAACAAAAGAAAGTTTCTAGCTCAAACACCTCAAAAGTTACTGAAAACATGACAGCATGTGTTTGCCTACAATGAAAGGTCCTTAGCGAGGGTTTGCTGGTCATCTTTCCGTTGCTTATTTCTGTACTTGGTTGGTTAACTAGTGCTAATGAGGTGAAATCGTTGCTCATCTTTAAAACTATGGGTAAAATGACAAAATAATGAGGTAATACTGTAAAAGAATGTGCTGCACAATTTTCCTGTTTTTGCTGCATAATCCTAACCCATAATCTGGCGCTACCCGCCACATAATTTCAGTGGCCCTGGTTAGATGATACTAGTGATCATAGAAGTAAGATGGACCATTAATAGTCTTGACATAGGGGCATGTAGGTCAGTGCTACTATTATTAGGGTTCAGAGAATCTGTTCAAATTCAAGGAACGTACAGCCAGTGCCAGCTTTTGGGGGGTGCAAGCGGTGCCACTGCACTGGGTGCTAAGGTCAGGGAGGCGCCATTTGTGCTCCAAAATCGGCGCCAGTCGCTTTCCTGAAAAGCCTGCACTGTTGAACACTGTGTCCCTCTTTCTTTTCTACAATGTTAATCTTCGTAGATATAGAAGAGAGATAACATTGTTAAACAGATCAAGAGGTGCGCTTATACCCGTCCATGTGCAGTGTTGCCACCACCTGTGGATGCAAATTTGCTTGTTTGGGTCCTTGGGCCATCAATCTGGTGGAGCGCGAAAGCGCTACCAATGACGGACCTGAAAGCGTTATTGTCCAGAGCCCGCCCCGCAGCAGTGAAAGTCGCACTGAGTCGGTGCTGTGGAGTTCAAGAGCAGAGGAGTCAGGAGGAGTCAAGAGTATCAAGGCCAGGGCTGGGCGGCCTATCCTGCAGCACGCTTCTGTTGCATGTGAGATCCCTAGGTGGCCAGCAGGTTTATTAAGGTAAGATTAGTGGTCAAAGTGTTCACTTCTCCTGCTCTGCCACCGTCAGCTGCCCCCCTCTTCCTCTTTTTCCTTCTCTTCCTGCCAGTGAAGCGCTACTTTCATTTTCTCATCTTTCTTTGAACAGTATTGTTTTCCCCTGGTGGAGCAGTGCTCCATTCCTGGAGGTACCGCAATACCTGCTTGATGAGTGGTAAATGTTTAATGTGATCCTTATCAGCTGCTTTCCTTATTTTAGTTAATACAATTTGTACAGCAGCTCTGTGTTCAGGGATGTGGTCTTTTTAAACCATACCACTCCCGTTTTGTAAGAATATACTCAATATACATTGAAACAGGTCCCTTCCGGGCCCTGTAGTCATATCCTTAATCCTTCAGGTGAAAACACTCCTTGAACTCTGAATGAGTGCAAACGTGTTAAGGTAACCATGTTGTTCTACTTATGTTTCACAGGCTTTACTTAATCTTGCATTCCCTATGAGTGTTTGCTTTTTCCAAGATGTTGGTACTTTATTTTCAGGCAGCATAATATTCTTGTCTAGTGCATAATTTGAATTGAGTTGCATCCAGGTGTTTATGGCAGAGCACAATTGGGTTGTAGCTGAAGGCAGTACATGTTTCTCCCAGTATGACAGTATGGTGTTCAGTGGGGGAGAGGATGTAAATGTAAATGTATATGTAAATGTAAGGTGTTTTGTAGGGCGCTCAATTACTACCGGAGTATCCTGGCGCGAATGACCGCTGGGGAACCCGTCCTGGCTTTCCCTGTGAGATGGTCCCATGCTGGGTATCTCCAAGGTGAAGCCAGGCATCCCCGGCGTCTGTGGGGGGCCGTTGTAGAGATGAGGCAAGCTTAATGCCCAGAGTTACCGAGTGTGATCACTGCCCAAAGTGGGCACCGAGGCGAGAATTATCAGTCCGCTGACCCTGGTCCTCGACCCTGCCGCGTCGGGAATCGAACCCTGGTCCCGGGCCGTTCTCAGCCTCCGGGTCTGCCGCCTCTAACCAGTGAGCCACACCTATGGCCAGAGCTACCAAATTTAGAACTGGGGAACCAGGTTCTGCCGTCATGACCAGTCACCAGACCACTCTCCTGGTGGAGCACATTCCCATGCAAGACCTTAGACAGCCCTGCTAGACCTTAGGAGCTCTGGTGTCTTAGCACCTTGAAGGCCTCTCCACCACACT
This sequence comes from Lissotriton vulgaris, assembly GCF_964263255.1. NCBI lineage: Eukaryota > Metazoa > Chordata > Amphibia > Caudata > Salamandridae > Lissotriton > Lissotriton vulgaris. The sequence continues at coordinate 746,849,723 of NC_141695.1, forward strand.
CCATACTGAAGTTCACCTCCTGTCTTGCAGGAAGTCCTACGAAGTAGCACACCCTAGAGCAACAGTGCCTCTGTCACTGAGGTCCCATGACCCTTGAGGCCAGTCTGCCTCACCAATTGGTGCCTCCATTGGACTTGTTTGAGCAGGAGCAGTGATACTCACCAGTGATCTGCAATGCAGGATTGACACATACACCAAACTAAGGGGCATATTTACAAGTGAATGGCAAAGTTAGAAAGTGTTAATAATTACATAAACAAGATACGTACATTGCTTTAGGCTATAAAAATTATATTTGACAGATGGTGTTGTAATATCTGTTCCCCGTCTAGAATACATTTTATATACACTAAAATGTATCCTGTATATATGGTTGAGAAACCATACAACTCAACACAAAAAATGCTTGTTTCTGGGGACCAACAAAGATTGTCGCACAGGGCCCCACAATCCCTAAAGCCGGGCCTGCATTCTTTGAACTTAACAAAGTCTTATCTTACTTTCCTTCAGAGCCACATTCTAGTGAGGAGAAGTGAAGAATATGACTCAAGCCCAAAAGTCCTAATTGACGGTTGGCAATGACCCATCAACTTGATACCGTGTTTCACCTGCCTTGAGGGGGAAATACTCTAAAGAATTGCACATTGCAAAATATCCTGAGAGATCAAGGAGACTGAATTTTTTTTAAACTCAAGGCTGGTTGACCTGGGTGTCTGTGAAGGTAAACATATATTGTCAATGACATACTTGTCGAATTCTGCTTTGACACGTTTCTGACTGAAAGGAATGTGTGCTAAAAAAGTGTTTCCATATTTTATTGGGACAGATCTCAGTCTCCTGATCAAATAAACATATTTAAAAATACTGAAATGTAAGTAATTAAAAGCCATATTGAGGAATGTATGAATCAAGGCACAACGTTTGCTGGTTTCAAGTGATTAAACTTCACCTTGGTGTGCATCTGTGCTATGAAATGTCTTTCTCAATACATTTCATTCATGACTAACTGGGCAGTTACCAATTTAGGTCTTGCCTGCAGACCTACATTGGACAATAATCATATTTACAGTGGACTTTGGGTCACTCTAATATTTACCAATGGTTGACATTCTTGTCAATATCATTGGCTAGTTTCTTATTCAATTGTTTTCCTTCCTCTGCTTGTGTTTGTCTATCCAATGGAGCATTGCTTTTATGACTCCCCTTTTGGTTGGATGACTTGCATCCTTCACATGCTTGCAGTTAGGAAAAATGTTATTTCTTTTTGTTTTTGCACTCCATGAGAATTAATATGTCTTCTTGCTCTGGCCATCTGTGATTCTTCACCACTTAAAACTCTACCCTACACTTTATGTGTTTCTCACCTCCACTCCTCACCCAGCTCAACCATTGTTTTTACTATTCCTCGTCTTCTGTTTTTTAATCTTATTGTAAACCCCATGCTCCTTTGTTCTTCTGTCCTTCACTTTCTATTGCTAGCTATCCCCACTACGGTGCCAAATTCTCTCCTTTCTTCTTTTTCAATTTCTTTCCAACCTCTGGCTGTTGCATTCTTAGAAAAACATGCTTATATATCTTTATTTTCTTTATGGAGGGTCCAACCACTTCACTTTGCAGCCAAACCACTCCTTATATTTTTAATATACTTCCACACATTTTTTTTCTGCTCTAACTTTGGTGTCCATGATCTTCGAACAGAAAATTAAACATTATAAAAAACAAAGGGCCTGATTATGTGTTTGGTGGGCCGATGGACCACCCAACCCACTGTGGCAGTGTGGCAACTGCTGTATTATGACTTTGGCGGTTGGACGGCCATAGGACTGCGCTACTGCCAGGGAGCCGCGATCATTGGCAGTCTTGCAGTGGTCTGAGGCTACAATATGCTAGTGGTCCAGCTATTGCACCACCAAGCATATTATGAGTTTACTCACTCCCTCCTTTTCATAGCGGTGAGCCCACCATGAAAAGGGTGGTGGTGAGGAGACTGCATGGGGGGTGCATGCAAGGGGGCACATGGTGTGCCCCTTCTCTTTCTGCTCCCTCAGTTCTTAAACAGCATAGACTTTACAGTTCTTGCCGGTCCCACGGTGCTGCCTTTCTAAGGCTCTCATATGAGTCTTTGAGACAAAAGAAACCCACCTGGTGACATTAGAAATTTGCCATCACTGGTAGAACAATAGCTACAAGTAGCACGATCAACTTATTCTAGAAATTCCACAGTCCAAAGAGGGGGAATAAATGCTAAACAATCATTCTTCCACTCTGCAGAAAAATAATGTCCTTCTCTGTCTGTACAGGAAACCCCTGGGAAGATTTAATAGAGCTCATAACTTCCTTTTCTACAAGTTTTCATTGTAATGCTATTATCTGTTGAGATGTCCTATTCCCTTTTTTAGGGCAGAGCTCTATCCATTTATATATAAACAAATGATATATAGCTTAAAGTATTGTTCTATCGAAGTACATTTGCCCCTGCTTCTGTAGCTATGAATCTAGGATAAGATCAATTTGGATATAACTGGTAGTTTCAGCATTTAGCTCTGCTCAAGTTTGCTGTTTAGCTCATAATTGCCCAATACTTCAACAGAATAATTATAATAATGTAGTACAGCCTTGTCTTCCAAAAAAGGTAAACTATCAATGCTTATATTAATAGAACTGTGTTTCTGTCAAAATATGCGTCTAGTTCCAATAGTGCTAAGAGAAGTATAACAAATACTCTGAATCAGAAAGATGGGATCGAGGAATGTAACATCATCTGGCCAACATTGAGTCAGGGTTTAGACCGCGCATCAGCATAAAAATCACACCCTTAAGTGCGCTGGATGACATATTTCATCTTCTGACCAAGACGACTTTTGCCTCCTGGTGGTGATCAATCTATGGTCAGCCTTCAACATAGTTGATCATGGTAGAGTACTTTAAATACTTGACCATTGCAAGAGCCTTCATGTTATAGTCTTAAAATGTATTGAATCCTTCCTGACAAACAGATGTCAGCTGGGGAAGATTGAGGAGCACACATTTATCACAACCAAAATAATTTGCGGTGTTGCTCAAGGATCAATCTGTACATACAGCCCTAAAGCCTAACCTTAAAAATACTCCGGCATAGGCTTAATCAAATATTCAGACAACAACCAACAAAACTTAAAACATCAGTGACAGCAGATATCACCGTTCTAAGGCACTGCCTCTGCCAACCTCAAACATGGATGTGAAAGAATTTCCTTCTACTAAATCCCCCAAAAAACGAATTGCTCCATCTTTCTAAATATCTTTATGAGCAACAATGATCACAAACTCCTGAAGTCTCTCAGTTAAACATTTTTTTATCAAACACCACCTCCATATGACAAATCCCTTGCCTTTACTTGAGACTCAACTTTTGCATGTGCCCCTCATCTCAACTATGTGCCAAAACATGACTACTTGAACATCTTGCAGGAAATCCTTCACCCCATCTCTCTTGATCATCTCTATACAGCAACCCGTGCATTATCTATCTCAATATTACTACAGAACCACTATTTTGCAGGAGTCCACGAAACATCAATTTGCCCCACTCAAAGCTGTTTTAAATTCAATTGCTAGACTTGGTCACTCTCCAGACAGATATGAACATATGACCCCCATACATCACAACCTAAACTGGTTACCCATAGCAGTCGTTTTTTTTCTTAAATGTACTGTCTCGTAATGTGAAAGTATGCCTTACTATCTAGCAGACCATCTCAACATTTTCATTGGCTTAAGTAGTCTGAAAGAATTCTGATAAGAGTTGTATGTACGGTTGTCACCCTAAACTCTTTCAGTTATTTGTAAGTCCTTCAACAACTAAGAGGTGCAAGAGAGGATTAGAAATTATTCGAATCTTTATGAAAGAATGCAGATGTAAGAATTGCAGCCATGGATTTTAGGCATCCATTTTCAAGTGCATTCTGAGATGAATGCGTATCAAAATCAAGAAGAAAATTGATCTCTCCTAAAACTCCATGAATATGCCAAATTTTAGGACTAAAACATGTGCACCTTGTATATTTCAGTCTGCTCCATGTTTACAATAACCTTTCGGTCACTTTGCATCTCTCTTCTGTTTCCTTTCATTGTAGATTGACTTAAACGTTTCCCTAAATTTAAAAGTACATTCTTTTAAATACACAGTTCTCAAATTATATTTGTATTTGTGTAAGGATTGCTCAGCCTAAAGACATAACATAGGCACTCTGCACACAGATTGTGAAAAAAAAAATACTCCTACACTAGGGGGATCACAACCACACATGTGTGCAGATTTATTAAATTGAGAATTAACAAAACTTGCTCAGGTTACACCTGGAAACCTGCAACCTTTGTGAATTTTCAATTCTTAAAATGAAGAGGCTTTTTAGCATGTTCAGTTTTTTATTTACACATCAAAGACTGCATTCACATTTGTCCAATGGCGTTTCATTTTTCCATAGGGATACTACTTTGTCAGTTTAAGACACAGCTGGTGACTCTGTGCTCATCCTCCAGAAGAGATCCTAGAGATCTAATCCATCAGATACTCATGTGTAACCAGGTATCCCTATTTAGAACAATCGGCTAAAGCCATGTGTTCAACACCCAACCAGGCTCCATGTTCTCAAGACCCAATACGGTTCCATGTCTTTTTAATCAATCAATCAACAATTTGTAAAGCAGGCTACTCACCCGTGTGGCTCTCAAGGCGCTGAGTGGAGGGTGCGCAGGGCAGCTACCAATCGAACAGTCAGGTCTTGAGGAGTCTCCTGAAGGTCAGCAGGTCCTGGGTCTGGCGCAGGTGGGTGGGGTCGGTGTTCCATGTCTTGGCGGCGAGGTGGGAGAATGATCTGCCACCGGCAGTCACTCTGCGGATGCGTGGGACGGTAGCGAGGGTGAGGTTGGCGGAGCGGAGTTGGCGGTTCGGGGTGTAGAAGGCGCGTCGGTTGTTGAGGTATGCTGGTCTGGTGTTGTGGAGTGCCTTGTGAAGTTGGGTAAGGAGCTTGAAGGTGATCCTCTTGTTGACGGGGAGCCTGTGCAGGTCTCTCAGGTGGGCAGTGATGTGGCTGTAACAGGGGATGTTGAGGATAAGGCATGCAGAAGTGCTCTGTATGCTTTGAAGTCTTTTCTGGTTTTTGGCAGTGATTCCCGCATTGAGCGTGTCGCCATAGTCCAGCCTGCTGGTGATGAGGGCCTGGGTGACTGTCCTTCTGGTTCCGGTGGGGATCCATCTGTAGATCTTGCGAAGCATGCGGAAGGTGTTAAAGCAGGAGGAGGAGATGGCGTTGGCTTGCTAGGCCATAAACAGTGATGAGTCCAGGATGAACCCCAGGTTGCGGGCGTGGTCAGTGGGTGTCGGTGCAGCTCCCAGCGAGGCCGGCCACCAGGAGTCATCCCAGGCGGAGGGGGTGGAGCCAAGGATGAGGACCTCCATCCTGTCCGAGTTCAGATTCAGGTGGCTGCTCTCCGCAATTAACAACTGGCTTTCCTTAGCCTGCGATCAGGTGGCCCCTCTAAAATGCCTCAGGACCCGCTGCCTTCATGAAGCCAACAGATGGCTTACCTTCGAGTTAAAATCCAAAAAGTTGGCTTTTAGGCAGGCTGAACGTCGCTGGAGACTTAGGTACTGTTCCATCCCAAAATCATGCTGTTACAGGAGTATAAGAAACCATTCTTCAGGCCAAATCAGACTATTTTACTTCAAAAATTCTTCTCTCAGCCAATAAGCCAAAAGACATTTTCTCGATTGTCCATGACTTGTCCTCTTCTGCAAGAGACTCCCTCAAGCCCTCCCCCTCACAAACTCTCTGTAACTCTCTTAATCACTACTTTATTGATAAAATCAGTAAAATAAAAGCTATAATCCCCTTCCCTCTCCTAAATTTCTCTGTCTGCATCTTCCCCTTAATTCTTGTTGTCTGGAAACATTTCTCCACATATCTAGGGAAACTTTCCTCTCCTTGCTTATCAAGGTCAAATCTGGCTCCCACTCTGACAGCTGTCCTGCTCACATACTGAAAGAGATGTTCTCTGTTTGTCCTGACCCTCCTCTGTTACTTCTTAATAACTCCCTGTCATTGGGGACGGTTCCTGACTTCTTCAAACCAGCTAAAATCATTCCCATCTTGAAGAAGGTAGGAGCTGATCCCTCTTCTCCTTGTAATTTTCAGCCCATCTCTTTGCTTCCTTTCCTGGGCAGAATCCTGGAGAGTTATGTGACAGCCTGTCTTAGCTCCTTCACCAAGAACACTCATTTTTTAGACCCCCATCAGGCAGGCTTTCGCCCTGCGCATTCCACAGAGTCTGTCATCCTCTCTGTGTTGGATGAACTTAGATGTGGGGCCGATGCTAACTCTTCGCAGGCCTTGGTCGTTTTAGACCTGTCAGGTGCCTTTGACACGGTCAACCATTCCATTCTGATCGAACGTGTCAGGGGCGCTGGTCTCCGGGGCTCTTCCCTGGCCTGGATCTCTTCTTTTTTGGAGAATCGCCAGCAGACTGTCCAGTTGGCTGGCTTCTCTGCTGCAGCCTGCCCGATCACCTGTGTGGTTCCTCAAGGGTCTTCTCTCTCTCCTCTTCTTTTCAATCTGTACATACTTCCTCTTATCTCTGCTCTTCAAAAATTGGACGTCACGGTGTTTAAATACACCGATGACCTTCAACTCATTTTCAACATCTCGTCCTCTTGCTCTTCTGTTTCTAATTTTCAGTCAGTCATGACCTTCATCAGTGACTGGATGAGTGCTAACCACCTTAAGCTCAACCCTGATAAGATCGAGTTAGTTCTTACAGGGGGGTCTCCAGTCCCTGGTATTCTTCTTTCTGGCCTCCCTCTCTTGGTCTTCCACCTTCTCCCTCAGCTTCTGTTAAAAGCTTTGGTATTCGAGTCAGCAGCGACCTCACTATGCACTCCCAATTTAGTGCAGTGGTTTCCTCTTGCTTTCTCAACTTACGTATCATGCGTAAAATCTCTCGTTTTTTTTCCACTGCGGCCCTGAAACTAATCTTGTCTGCCATGGTTACATCACGCCTTGATTACGGAAATGCTCTATACATCGCTATCCCGGCGTACGAGCTTCGCCGTCTTCAATTAATTCAGAACCAGGTGGCAAGGTTGATTTATAAACTCCCTAAACACCACCATGTTGCCCCACTTTTAAAAGCATTACATTGGCTACCACTTCTTGAACGCTCTTTCTTTAAACTTGGTTGTTTGATTTTTAAAGCTCTGGCTGGCACTGCTCCTGTCTTCACTGCTGCCAAACTCAAGGCTTATATCCCCACCCGCGACCTTCGGTCCTCTTCTAAACATCTTTTGTGTATCCCCCGCTGCAGAAGGGAGAAACATGGCGGCCTGAGCTTTTCCTTCTTGGCCCCCTCCTTCTGGAATTCCTTACCTCTTCCCATTAGGACTTCTGCCTCCTATGTGGATTTTCGCAGGTTGTTGAAAACCTGGCTTTTTCTACAAGCATTTGCCGAGTAGGTTGCCTCTTTGTTTCCCTGGTACGTCTGTCCTTAGCGCGAAGAAACCGGTTGGTCTACGAGCGCTCTATAAAACCGTTAACTTTAACTTTTGCTCTTCATCCACTCAGCGATGGCCTTCATCCCTTCTTGGAAGTTGGTTTTGGCGGTGGCAGGATCTTTGGTGAGGGAGAGGATCAGCTGGGTGTCGTCGGCTTATTAGACTATGTTGAGGTCATGCGATCGGACGATGTTGGCGAGCTGTGTCATGTGGACGTTGAAGAGTGTTTGGCTGAGGGATGATCCTTGGGGTACACCGCAGGTGATGTTGGTGGCTTCGGATCGGTATGAAGGGAGGCTGACTCTCTGGGTTCTGTCGGTGAGGAAGGAGGGGATCCAGTCCAGGGCTTTGTCGTGGATCCCTGTGTTGTAGAGGCGTGTGGGGAGGGTGTGGTGGCAGACGGCGTGGAAGGCGGCTGAGAGGTCCGGGAGGATGATGGCTGTGATTTTACCATTGTCCAGGATGGTCCTGATGTTGTCGGTGGCAGCGATGAGGGCAGTTTCGGTGCTGTGGTTGCTACAGAATCCGGATTGGGACATGTCCAAGGTGTAGTTCTCTTCGAGGAATTGGGTCAGTTGCCTGTTGACGATCTTCTCAATGACTTTTGCCGGGAACAGGAGCAGGGAGATGGGCCAGAAGTTCTTGAGGTCTTTTGGGTCTGCCTTGGGTTTCTTGAGCAGGGCGTTGATGTCTGCGTGTTTCCAGCATTCTGGGAAGGTGACGGTCTCGAATGAGCTGTTGAGGTTCTTACCGAGTTGAGGTTCAATGATGGAGCTCACTTTGTTGAAGATGTGATGTGGGCAGGGGCCTGAAGGTGAGCCGGAGTGGATGTGTTCATGGTCTTGATGGTGTATCCGTCATTGACGTGGTTCCAGGAGGTCGGGCAGCCGATGTGACTGGGGAGCAGTGGGTCTGGGGTGTCGGTGGCTGTTGGAGGGGTCTGGGAGTTCAAGCTGTTATGGATGTCTGCGATCTTGCGGTGGAAGAGGGTTGCTAGAGAGTCGCAGAGGTCTTGTGAGGGCGGGATGTCGTTCGAGCTGGAGCTGGGATTGGAGAGTTTCTTCACAATGTTGAAAAGCTCTTTGCTGTTGTGTGCGCTGTTGTCGATGTGTTTTTTGAAGGTGGTCCTTTTGGCCGGGCGGATGAGTTGGTGTTGTCTGCGGCTGGCGTTCTTGAGGGTTGCATGGTTGTCTGGTGTTTGCTGGTGTCGTCATTTCTTCTCTAGCCTTCTGCAGGTCTGCTTGGATGTCTGGAGGTTGGCGGTGTACCAGATGGCTATTTGAGGGTTGCTTGACCAGGGCGAGGGTATTGCTGCAGTCGTTGATCTATCTCCTCAGGTTGCAGGCGGCTGTGTCTGTGTGGGTGTGGTCGGTTGGTGGGTTTCGGGCGAAGGAGGCGATAAGCTGATCTTCAGTGACCTTGTTCCAGCTGCGGTTGGGGATTATTTGCTGGTGGTTGTGTGCGGTGGTTTTCATGAAGGAGAAGTGGATGCAGTGGTGGTTGGTCCAGTGGAGTTTGGTGAGGTGGCTGATGGAGACGTGGTTGGTGGTGGAGAGGATGGGGTAGAGCATGTGTCCGGTGGAGTGGGTGGGTGTTGTGACTAGTTGTTTGAGGCTGAGGTTGGCGAGGTTGTCCAGTAGTGTGGTGGAATTGCTGTTGTTGGTGTTCTCGTGGTGGAAGTTCAGGTCTCCAAGGATGATGTAATCTGTGGAGGCCAGGGTGTGAGAGCTGACGGCGTCTGTGATGGAGTCGATAAACTGTGCCTGGGATACGGGGGGTCTGTACACGAGGGTTCCTCTTAGGGTGGTGTTGGGATCGATGTGGATCTGGAAGTGCAGGTGTTCGGTGGTGCTGAGGGTGTCTTCAGTGTTGGTTGAGATTCTGAGGGTATTTCTGTGGACGATGGCGATTCCGCATCCTGGTCTGTTGGTGAGGTCCCTGCCTGTGATCTAGTAGCCATCTGGGATAGCTATAGCAACATCAGGCGCCGATGAGGTGTTCATACAGGTCTCCGTTAGGAATGCGACATCCGGGGAGAATGAGTCGAGCAGTTCCCAGAGTTCGGTGGCGTGCCTGTGGACAGATCGGGTGTTTAGTATTATGCATCTGATGTGGCTGTTTCCTGCCTTAGTGGGCGGGTAGGACATTCTGCTGTACGCTGGCTGGTGAAGCTGTAGCTTTGGCAGGTAAATGGTCAGTGGGTGTGCTTCGGGGTGGCCTGGAAACAGGCGGTGAGTCGGCCAGCGTTGAGTGCATGGAGGAGGTTGGTGTCGTACTGGCATCGGGTGTTGTGGTGCATGCGGGGGCCAGGAGGTTTGGCACTGGGCAGAGTCCAGGCGCGTACGGGCGCAGACGGGCTTGCCTTAGGCGCACCTGCTGCACTCGACCGCGCAGTGGTTGCCATAAGTAGGGGAGGGGGGCGGGGGCAGAGGTCGAGAGGCTGGAGCAGGTCTGAGTAGGGGGCGGGGCCGGAGGGTCAGCAGCGGTGGGAATACACAGGCAGAACTAGGTAACGGTAGCGAGGGGGAGAAAAGTACAAATAAAGCAAGCAGAAGAAGTAAATTTAAATAGGCAGAGGCAATAACAGATATGCAGGGGCAACAGAGGGAATGGCTAGAGAGAGCGGGAGATGACAGATAGCACAGGCAACCTGAGGCCCTGGGAAGGGCTGGTAGCACGAACCCTGCTTGGCTGAAGGTCTGTGTGCTGTGCTTGTACTGGCGCAGTGATCATATGGCGGAGGTGCTGGGGATGGTGCTGGCCTTGGCCCAGAGCGATACCAAAGGCGATGATGGACGGAGCGTTTGAGCAAGTCAAACACTCACCCCCAGTCAACTGATCAGGGTTTAATCCATCATCTTTCTTTAGCTCACTCCACCACCCCAGTTCAGACATGGCCCTATGCAAATCAGTCTGACCCTGTGCCTCATGGGAACAGTCCAGCCCGAAATGCCAAGCCATGTCTTCCCTGTACCGGAAATAAGCATCCTGGGACCGGTTTCGGGTTCATAACTCTCATCAGCCAGGCTATCTTGAATCCAGTGGCAAAGTGAGCAAGGGACCCACGTCTGGGCATACCCTGCCAACTTGGGCGAACAAAGCGATACCAACGGGATGATGGACGGAGTGTTTGAGCAAATCAAACACTCACCTCCAGTCAACTGATCGGGGTTTAATCCATCATCATTCTTTAGCTCACTCCACCACCCCAGTTCAGACATGGCCATATGCAATCAGTCTGAACCTGTGCCTCATGGGAACAGTCCAGTCCGAACTGCAAAGCCATATCTTCCCTAGACCGGAAACAAGCATCCTGGGACCGGTTTTGGGTTCATAACCCTCATCAGCCAGGCTATCCTGAATCCAGTGGCAAAGTGAGCAAGGGAGCCACGTCTGGGCATACCCTGCCAACTTAGGGTGAACAAAGCGATACCAAAGGGGATGGTGGACGGAGCGTTTGAGCAAATAAAACACTCCCCCAAGTCAACTGATCTGGGTTTAATCCATCATCATTCTTTAGCTCACTCCACCCCCCCAGAGGTCAAGGTTTTAAAGTCCCGTAGACATTAATATGCTCAAAGCCCAGTCGAGGTATGCGTCCACTGCAAACACTGAAGGTTTATATCTTCAATAGACAGCAGGTGCCATCCACGCAAGCAGCAGATTTGCCGTTTGATCAACACATACAGCCCCTACTTGAGGGTCCACTACCCTGACAGCAGCAGATTTTCACATGTTCAGCACCCACGAGAAGTGCATACATGTGCAGCCACTCACCTCATCAGCTTGTAATATCCCCATGGAACCCTTGTTCATCAACCTTTGATGTTTGTTTTTTATTTCGTCTACTTTCATCGGCTTTGCGTTGTGATGTTCAATGTCTTTGGACTATAGGTGAACTATATTATATAGTGCCGAACAAATGCATATGTGCCCTTCATTCTCAGAGATCACTTTCTTGTAGGACATTGCAGGCGGGTGAGCGGAAAATGTTGTGATTAAAAGTTCGAGTGGTCGCTTCCGGAAGGTGCGTGAAACAGAGCTGCTGTTCGTGTAACACTTGTCCACCGTCAGATGACAGGATATCGCAAATCCAGCTAACATTGCAAGAGTTCTGTAATTTTTTTCCGAATTTGGAGGATTAAGGGCCGAAAAGAATGTTTTTGCTGGGAGTCAGCTAAGTGTCGTATTGACATTGGGCTCGGAATTATTTGCAGCTAGGAATTTGAAATGCAAATATTTGAAGAGCGTGATGTGTCGGGAGAGATACTGGAGCCATGCTTGCCTTCCCTTTCCACTGGGGCGCGCGACTCCTGCGCAGGAATCTTAATGAGACCATAATTGGGACAACTAGAGGAAAAACTGCGGCCTGATGGATCGCCAGCACTGGCTTCCAGAATTATTTGTTTAACAAAGTGCTGCGATAGGGAAAGAACCCTCGACGTGCGCCCAATTCTGCTCAGTCTGTATTTTTGTGTTAGTACGAGAAACAGTTGGTATGATATCTGAGCTGCTCAGATTGCCGACATATCCGTAGTCACTCCAGATCATTCTTGCCCCTCTATGACAGCTATCGGTGTAACGTCCCTGAAGTCATAGGGGTTGTGAACAATTCAAGCATAAAAAAAGAACAAGTATTAATAACTGGCAAACATTAAAAAATGAATGTAAAATACATTTAAAACGTTATGGCAAACTGCCACTCCAACTTGTTGTGTTATCTAATAATTTTGGTGCACATCACAGACAAACAATGAAATAGGAGGTGCATGGATACATGTACATATTATATCTAGAGTAGATGTTGAGAATGTTAAGTAGAAAAAGTAATACATAAAGGATGCCAGACAGACCTTCGATGTCTGTGCTGTGTAATTATGACCCATTGACTCAAATATGACTACAAATTACTGCTGTATGACACAATTGCAAAGGTTCCCTACACTGGCCACTATTCTAAGGGTGAGATTGCAGACAGAGCATTTAGGATAATTTAAATGTAACACTACTTACCTGGGGGTCAATATATGGACGCTCTACTCCTTCCTGTTTTGATCTAACTGTGGGTCGAATATTCTGCATTGTGACATATATTCGTATTACTACTTGCTGAATATATAGGAGCCTGGGCTATCATATTCGACACCTTTTGAGCAACCTATAGAGAACACTTAAAGAGTCGCTACACAATACTCTCTATGTCTCCATCTTAGCCTTGAAAAAGTCGTCTCAAGTCGGCTGTCGTCTCAAGGTGGCTGTGCTTGTGTTTTTTCTCTACATGTCAACATTAGAGAAGATTTATGAATAAAATATTTCCGATATATACACTTTTTGGACTTGTGCTACTATTGTTCTTTGTATAAGTGACTCACTGGAGTCTTTTGTTATAACTTATTTGGGTTGTGCTTTGTCAATCAGGTCTTTGTTTCGTATATATGGAGGTATCCTACATATAGAGTAGCATTATGAATGACACAGTGCTTGATATTGAGCATGATGGAGAATATCCCCTTTTTCTCTTAAACCTTGTGGCAAACATTTTCAGAGGTGCTGGCTGTAGTATACCACTGCCATTGAGTGTCTCTTTCAAAATGTATATATATATATTTATATATTCACTGGTAAAAAAACAAACATTAAAGTGACGTTATAATTAGGTATTGTAAGAATATCTTACGGAATGTAATAAATGACCCCTTGGCAACCACTAAGGTTTTCAAGTAATTACATAATAAAGGCCATATGTGAGCATGGAATTAGTAATATTTATAATAATTTATATGTATTCATTGTTTATAACTTATTTATATTTTTTTCAATATATAAATGAATTACAAATCAGTCTATACGGAGACTGTCAATTGATTAATTATACAAGCTGTGATAGACAATAAAATATTTTAGAAAAAAGAGACAGAAAGAGAAAAGAGCCACAACATTTCTAATAATATAAATACAATCAAAATGCACAATGAATATCTACATTATACAATACAAATTTGAGACAATAACAATCCACATAATACATTTACACAATAGTGTCAAAATGTAACATTGCTGACATACAAATAAAATTCATGAACTATATACAAGTAAAATCTCAATGTATAAACCACAAAATATTCTCTAATGATTACTATTGAGTTGTTTCTTAGTATAGACAAGGTAGTGAGCACTCAGTGTTCACTACCTTGTCTAGGGGAACATCCATTACAATGCATGCGTTAGGTCGCATGCGTTTACGTCGCAAGCGTTAAAACGAAAGCAAAGTTAGGACGCGGACCATTACGCCGCGTACCATTACATCGCATGCGAATTTAAAACGCATACGCTTTTAAATCGTATGTGGTGTAATGGACGCGAGGCGGGCTGCAAGGACGAGCACCGGGAAAGAGGCGGATGAGCACTGGAACGATGCGTGGAGAAAGAGGTAAGGGGGATTATGCTTAAAGTGTAGTGGTTAGGGTTTAGGGCAGTGTCTGGAGATTTGTGTTTAGGGTTATGGGCAGTGTCTGGAGATTGTGCTGACAGTGTAGAGTTTAGGGTTTAGGGCAGTGTCTGGTGGTCGTAGTGAAAGAGGTAAGGGGGATTATGCTTCAAGTGTAGTGTGTAGGGTTTATGGCTTAGGGTTTTGGGAAGTGAAGGGGTACTTTTTTAGGCTTTAAGCTAGTGTGTGTTGGGGCGTGGCTTACGCGCCGACGTGTGATGGCGCTGCCCGGCTGAGCTCCGTGTCAACGCGGGAGCTATTCTTGGATTTCTGTGTCCTCTCCTCATACGGACACCGGATAAAGCTACTTTCATACGGCGGAACATGGTCCCCATGCACTACGAGCGGCGGCGGTGCTTCAATTTGCCGTTTTGACATCTTTTTGCACTGCAGCCTCTGTTTTGTGTACAGGGACGCGGGCGGCCGCCATTTTGTGCCGCCGCGCTCGCGTCCCGTTTTTTGGCGGTTCTAACATCGTTCCTGTGAATATGCTGCCGCTACAGGTCACATTTCGACAAGGTATGTCGTGAATACTGCGCTTCATGCTTTCCCTGCATTTTTTATGAATCTTGGCGCCAGAGTTCTCCTCAGCTTCGCTATTAATACTAGTTTTACATCTAGGCGGCCATTTTGAGGTGCTACCTGCGCACTTGCTGTATACCTGCATCTCTGTCACCATTAACCCACCGTTCCTCATTGAAATAAATCACATGGTTTCCAATCTCTATGGACGCTTTGCTGCTTTCTCCCTCAATATATCCATGGTTGGTTCTTTGGCTGTGACTATCTGACTTTTGCTGCCTCTAGATGCCTGTCTTATAGGTTGGAATTAGTGCTTCTCCAGTGCTGCCTATCATCTCGCCTAGGTCCTCTTCCTCCAAGTAATCTCTATATATTTACTTTGAGGGTCTCACAATCTTTAATTTTTGGTTTGGCTTCTAACCCTGCGGTCCTCCTAGCTTGCCCCCCTGGTGGCACCATGTCTCAGGACGCAGGCCATGTGAGAGCGTCTGTCACCGGAAGAAAACCAAAACGCCCTAAGAATGACCCTCCGTCCCCAATTCGCACCTCTCAAAACCCGGTGCTGGACTCCATTTTAGAAGAGGTCCGTGGCTTACAACCGTTCATGCTGGCAACTAATGAGAAGCTCAAACAGATTGAAGACAGATGGGTAGTCATGGAAAACAAAGTCTTGCAACTAGAACAACGTATTAGTGACGTCCAGGATGTATCTACAAAAATTCCTACTCTTGAAAAGGAGATACAGCAGCTGAAACTTCACACTGAGGACCTTGAAAACCGTAACAGGCGGAACAACCTACGTATTTATGGTGTTCCGGAGTCCCTTGGGGAGGGCGATATGGTGACCTTCGTCCGCAAACTACTATACGAGCTTTTGGACCTACAACCAGAATCTGTCCCACTAAACATTCAGCGTGCGCATCGACTGGGTCGACCAACGTCTAACCCGGCCAAACCCAGAGGTATCATCTTGCTTTTTCTGGAATTCGCTGAATTGATGACTGTACTTAAAGCTGCAAGAGCAAAACGTCGCCTCATATGGTCTGACCACACCATCTACATATCCCAGGACTTATCGAATGCTACTAATGCTCGTCGCAAGGAATTCCTTAATCTACGTCCACGCATGAGGGAACTCAACATCCAATATGGAATCCTTCATCCTTGTCTCTGCAAAATAACCCACAATGGCCGTTCACGTACCTTTGAGGATCCGCAGAAGCTTCGAGAATTTCTTCTCACCGTCTCTTCACCCACGATGGACACCAATGACTGAAACTAACTATCTTCTATTCTCTGCAATCATTTTTCTACTGTCTTGACGACTGTTGTGGCCTTGTCCCGGTTTCTTTCTTGTCATATCTGGCTATAACTTTATTTCTTATTGAATATATCCTACCTATATTCCCGCGTTTTCCCTGCTCTGTTGGCTAGGCGCCCGCGTTGGCGTTTCCATGCCTCTAGCACTTAGATCTTCTTTCTCTTCTCAGGTCTGGCATCTTTGCCTTGACCTGTTTCTTAGCTGTTTTCTTCTTTTTTTCTCCTTTCTCTTTCCCCTCCTTTTCACAGGCCATTGTTGCGTATTCTTTGCTCATTCATGTTCCGTTATCTTCTTTGTTTCCCTTTTTGTCTTTCTTCTTGTAGTCTCTTGTTCTCCTCATGGTTACTCCTTATTCTTTTTATGGATTGTGATGCTCCTCTATATTTTGTTTTCCTATAGTTACCCGATTTGTATTGCTAACATGTTTGTCTTCCGTGTCTCTCCCTTTAGTTTCCTACCTGCAGTGTATTGGATCCAAATGTTACCCTCCTCCCTTACCTCCCATCATGTGTAACTTCGTAACGTGGAATGTTCGTGGTCTCGGCAACCCAGTTAAGCGTCAAAAGGTATTGTCCCACTTATCCAAGTTGAATGCTCAGATTGCTTTTCTCCAAGAAACGCATTGTACAGATGTCGAATCGCTGAAGCTTAAGAGGGCTTGGGTGGGTCAAGTGGTGTTTTCTCCTGCGATTGATAAAAAAGGGGGTGTTGCTATTTTATTCCGTAAAGGTCTGGATGTTCAAATTTTATCATCTCAATCGGATGCTGAGGGTCGTTGGGTTATGTCAAAAGTGTCTATACAAAGTAAAACTATGGTGCTCCTAAATATATATGGTCCCGTCCGTCCTGACCCTAAATTTTGGAATGATATTAAAATCCTCATTTCCTCTATTGACTGCCCTAATGTTGTCATAGCTGGTGACCTTAACCAATGGTTGGACCCATTTTCGGATAGACTATCCTCCTCCAAATTCCAGCCGGACAAGACTCATAAAGCATTCCAATCTGCGATTGCCTCCCGTCCCCTTTTTGACGTGTGGAAAACCTGTAATCCTGACTCACTCGAATACACCTTCTACTCTAATGTACACCATACCAGGTCCAGAATTGATTATATTCTAGTCAGTAAATCTCTTCTCCCGGCGATTCAAAATTCTGAGATTGGATCCATTTTCCTTTCGGACCATGCACCTGTATATGCCACTTTTGACCTGTCCCACACTACCACCTCTTTCAGTCGCTGGAAATTTAACACTTACCTTCTCTCTGATTCGGTTTTTATGTCTAAAGTTAAAAGTTTCATCTCTGAGTACTTCTCCCTCAATTTACCCCACGACACATCAGTTTCAAACAATTGGGATGCTTTTAAAGCGGCACTACGAGGTTTTACAATTTCTTATGTTTCTAGGAAAAAGAAACTCATTAGGGCCAAATACACCGCCCAACTCGCCAACATTAAGACCCTAGAACACTCTTACTTCTCTTCCAAGAATCTCGACGCTCTCCTCCAACTCATTAAAGCCAAATCTGAACTCAATCAAATTGCCACGGTTGAAGCTTGCAACACCCTTTTAAAGATCAAATCCAAATTTCATGGGGGCCAAAATAAGGCGGGGAAAATGTTGGCAAATTATCTTAAAATCAAATCTGAACGCAAATCAATTGGCTCTATTCTTAATGAAGACACTAATACAAAGGTTTCCTCTGATGAGGATATTGCTCAGGTATTCCATAATTACTATAAACTCTTATATACAGATGATACATGTCCTGGAGATGAGGATCTCTCTCGTTTCTTCAAAGACCTTCCCCCCCTCCATCACTTCCTACTGAATTTCAGCAGTTAGAAGCTGACATTACCCCTCAAGAAATACTCAAGGCTATTACCTCCCTTAAGAAAGCGAAAGCCCCTGGTCCAGATGGTCTCCCTATCGAACTTTATGCCAGCATGCATTCCGTTTTTGTTCCTCACCTTTTACAACTTTTTAATTCCTTTATTGCAAATGCCAAGGCGTCGGGTTCCTTTTTGGATGCCCTCATTATCATCATTCCCAAACCAGATAAGGACCATTCCCTATGCAAAAATTATCGTCCCATATCCCTTATTAATTACGACTGTAAAATTTTTGCCAAAATTTTAGCTGCCCGCCTCGAATCCCTTATACCTCTGTTAATCGCGACCAATCAAGTTGGCTTCGTGAAAGGCAGACTTGCTGCAGACAATGCCCGTGTCTTTACCAATAATATTTCCCATAGTAACCGTTTCAAGGCCCCTCTAGCTGCCCTTTCATTAGACGCAGAGAAAGCGTTTGATCGAATTAACTGGAAATTTATGTTTAAGGCATTACAATGGTTTGGTTTTGGCCCCCACTTCATTTCCTTGGTTAGACTCCTTTACTCTGCTCCCCGTGCCAGTGTTTTTGTCAATAATCAATTCTCTAAGTTTTTCCCCCTATCTAAAAGGACAAGACAGGGCTGTCCTCTCTCCCCGTTACTTTTTATTCTTTGCCTTGAACCCTTCCTTATTAAAATCCGTTCTAACCCCCTCATCCAGGGATTCAAACAATCCTCGATTGAGACAAAAATCTCGGCATATGCCGATGATGTTCTGGTCTATATGGCCAACCCTGTCTCATCCCTTCTACCATTCTTAGAAGAGGTCCACCTATATTCATCTGTTTCTGGCTATAAACTTAATCTCTCCAAAACAGAAGTACTACCCCTTAACTCATCCTGTTATCAATATATGTTTGATTCCACCGATTTTGCATGGTGTCCCTCCAAGATCAAATATCTGGGCATTTGGTTCTCCTCCACCCTGCGTGACACACTCAAACTGACCTTTACCTCCCTTACTCAAAAACTTCACTCCCTCCTACAGACATGGTCTCCTCTTTTCCTTTCATGGTGGGGTCGCTTAGACACCATCAAAATGATGATTTCTCCACATATACTATATACTGTGTCCATGCTTCCTGTAAAAATTCCTAAATTGTACTTTAATAGGCTAAACTCCATCTGCTCTAAATTTCTATGGAACAATAAGCGACCCCGAATTTCCCTACCGAAACTTATACGCCCTAAATCTGAAGGGGGGGTTCGCTTCCCTGACTTCCAATCATACCATTAGGCCTTTTTACTAAAACAAGCCTTTTCATTGGCGTTTGATTTTACTGATACCCCATTACCCAGATGGATTGCAGTTGAGAGATCTTTGTTAAAGGATTTCACTTTTCAACAATCCCTTTTTATGTCCAACTGCTCATTTTTGACGCAATACCCTGTGTTGAAATATTCCCATACACTGCTACACAATATTTTTTCAAAAGACTCATCGCCCTTACAGATTTTTCTTTCCTCCAGTATTTGGTACAACAAATATCTTAAATACAAGGGTAAATCTTTCTACTTCAAGTATTGGAAAGAAAAGGATATTATGTTTGTCTATCAATTCTTTTCAGATTCATCCATTATCTCATTTGATGAAATGCTAACTAAGTTTGATTTATCTGTACAACATCGTAATGAATTTGATATTATTACTAATGCCATTGTGTCTCACCTATCTACCCTCCCTACATTTGATATCCTTCCCTCCCTTACTCCTTCCACCCCTCTGTACCCGTTGTTTACTCAGCAAATACCCAAAGCTGCTCTGATTTATAAAATGTTATTAGAGAATGTTGGTCCTAGACCTAAAACTGTTAATGAAGTTGCTTGGGAAACTGATTTCTCTTTATCACTATCTATTGATACTTGGGATCGATTATGGTCCAAACTGTTTAAGACTTCGGTTTCGGCCCGTATTACTCAATCACTTTTTTTCATTTACCACAGAGCTCTGTTTACCCCTATAAGCATTACCAAATTCTCCCCTTCCTCCTCTCCCCTTTGTTGGTCCTGTTCATCTCACCCAGGCACACTTAAACACCTCTTATTTGATTGCCCACGAGTTATCACCTTTTGGAAATCGGTTTGGAAATACTGTATGCGTATTTTTCATTTTTCTGAACCATTTTCATCGTTGCATATTTTTCTAGGTTCTATATCTGATGTTTTGGACTTACATTCTTATAATGCAAACTTGTTTGACCTATTCATTGCAACTGCATACAAAGTAATCCTGTCTTGCTGGAAGGATAACTCTAAACTGTCTGTGCAGACATGGTGGAATTTTGTGTGTGATGAGCATAGAATTGCTATTGCTTCTTCTTCATCTGTCACCTTAAAAATTAAGTCTGATCTTACCTGGCTACCTTTCTCCACCTTCTTATCCTCCTCTCTCCCCCCTTAACCCCCCTTCCTTCCTTTTTCTTCCTCTTTCCCTCTTTTTCTCTTTCCTGCTTTTTCTTCTTTCCTTTTCTGTACGGTTTTCTCCAATTACATGCTTTTACTTCCTCGTTTCTCTTTCTCTATATCTCAAAAATGTCTTTTATGATTATCTCCTATGGATTTTGCATTATCTTATGTTGTAATCTTATGATGTACCATTTTGCTTATGCTCAATAAAACTTTCTTAAACTGAAAAAAAAAGCTAGTGTGTGTTATGTAGGGGGGGTATTTGGCAAAAATCGCAATGTTAAACCATGTGGGGTGTTTGTGTGCGTTGTAAATGTGTTTTGCATGCGTTTGAACGCGTAAGCAAAGTAATGGTTTGCGTGGTGAAAGCTTGCATTGTACATGTGCATGCAATGCAAAGACGCCGATGCAAAGGGATGCGATGTAAACATTTGCGATGTCGCATCATACATCCCCTTTTCTATACTAAGAAACAACTCAGTGTTCACTAAGTTGAACTAAGTTCCATAACTTCGGCAGAAGAAAGATTGAAACAAGTCATTCACTCCCAAACGTTGATCTTGTGAGTGCAAAATACATCCGTGTTCATAAGAAAGAAAATAAATGGAATACACTAAAATGGAAACTATATTTCAGTAATGTTTGTGTTTTTTATTTTTTTAATTTTTTTATCCATCTCATTGTTGATCATGTTGCACTGAAAGATGAAAAGCTGAGTCTGCTACCTCTGGTTTAGAACTGTCACCACCTACATAACCCAGCTAAACCAATGAGTTGTGTTAAGGAGGCGAGAGATGCCGGCTACCTGCTTATTGACTAGAAGTAGCAGGTGAGTTAATACCGCCACCTTTCTCATAGCTCTACAATGGTTGCGGGAACCAGATGCACAAAATGTATTGGTGTTTTTGTTGTGCACCAACTCTTCTCTAAATGACCCCCCCTCCCCCCCCCCCACCCTTTTCTCCATTCGAAATAACAATTGCTGGCTACATTACCTACATTTTGCACTTCATTTTTTTTTCTATCTTCGGCAATGCCTTAACTCTGGACAATAAACAAGCAGCAGGGGAGGGAGACACTTCTGCAAAGCTCTGAAAACATAGTACTTTTAGGTGTTATCTATCATCTTTCCTGCGCGACTGAATCTGGTGCCTTGAAGCGAATTTTTGCTATGTAAGCATCCTATGGTTGGGCATAACATGACATGTGCTTTGTGCACCTGTTCTTTCTCGAGTGCATGTTCCATGTAGCAGCGAAAGCGCGCTCCGGTTGCAGAAGCATCCGCTCTTGGCCACCATTCGCTCTCTCTTGTTTTTCTGGTCTGATCCTCCCCTGCAGTGCATTCTTGAGGTCGGAAGACTTGTCTGCGGTGGACTTGGGCCTCCCGAAAAATGAAGCGAGGGAATTTGCCTGATTCTTGTCCATTATTCATCCTGTGTAGAGCGCTTATTTTTTCCGAATCAAACACCAAGAAATGGCACCCAAGTTTAAAAAATGGCTGCTGGTGCCAAAGAAAATGCAATTGTCAGGGATCGGGTAACGGGATGATGGAAGGAACAAGAACCAGTGCTATATTGCTACCTTGTTATAACAAGATCAGCTTTAAAACAGTAAAAGACCACTAGGCTGGCTATCCTGGGAGGAATTTCCATCAGTCTGGAAGGCCTCATTAAAGAGAATTTAAGACTATATCCCTGAAAACAGAGTATCTGTTAACTCTTTTGCTTTTATGGCACTAATTAAACGTCAATGTGCTCTGCAAGTAAAACAAAAATACGCCTAAAGTGAAAGAAATAAAGGGAGTTTGGAGACTTTCTAACCAATGACTGACCTCGCCTCGTGTGATTATTTTAACTAGAGTATGATATTTATCCCCTACACTATGCACCAGGCACCCTGGAACCCTGTAATTAAGAATCTCCGTCGAACAATGTGTGTCTGGTTTTTACGGGTAGACAGCTCTATTAAACACGTCTCAAGCCAGCGGTGGGAGAGTTGGCAGTGGCCCAGGCAACAATCTTAAAATTAAGCTGCAGTTATGTGTTCAGGGCATTATAATCCGATAAGGCCCTGGGGCACAGTTATACATTTCTGGCTAAATAAGTACATTAAAGGCAGTTGTGTAGCATTATGGAATTAGAGGATTCTGTACAAGAACATTAAACATCCCCAACAGATCTTAATGTTCACCTCGTTTTAATACAAAGTCACGATCCTCATTCAGAGTGATATGGTTTTAGTGTTATGTAACATTTTGAGGCGCTATTGAATGAAATTGGAGTTTTATAGTGTAGCTCGGTTCTCGTAAATTTTAATGAAATATGAAGTTTGGGATCTATCCACTGTTTATACAAAATATTAGGAAAAAAATATATCGTAGGAGAAAATAGTTTGTCAAGAATATAGAGGATAAAAATATTGTGAAGGTAAACAAAGTTTTACAATATATAACACCACATATATGTACAGTGAAGATATATATATATATATATATATATATATATATGTATACATATATCTTCATAGTATGTAAAAGTGGTGTTAAGAATATAAAATCTATACTCACCTATTTACACTTACATTCTTGATATTATGGTCCTCAATATACATATATATATTTGTTAATGATTTTATTGGCATTTTATACAGGGTCACATACAGAGTATGCATAACGATAGAAATAAGCGTAGTATGAGGAAGAGTCCAAGTTACGTTTAGTATAACAGTGCTAATAGGGACATATCCCAGAGCCCAAAACAATATCCATTGCACTAAACCTGGCAACATTATGAGCTAATTACATCATCGAGTGTCGAGTGGTGGTTACTTTCCCCAGTGCGTGCTTCACTATTACAATTATTTTACATCTGTTATTTGGGTAGCCGTCCAAAATTGGTCCAACATATGCGTATACTTGGTTGTATTCGTGGTCCCAGCATATTATGATCAAAATTCAAGCTAATAAAATGAAAAACGAAAATAGAAAAGAAAAAGAAAGGGGACAACCACAATTGAAAAGCAAAAACAAAAGAAAAGACCAAAAGGTAACTTGTGCAGAGGAGTGGTGCATATGCATTAAAGCCAGTGAGATCCCAAGGGAATGGCAGTAGACCTGACGCACAGGCAGGTCCAAGAGGGAAGAAAAAACACTCTCTAATAAGTTTCCCATCTGCGTAAAGTTAGCCAACCAAGGGTGGGCAGAGGCCTCGATGTATTCCCCCCACACATCCCAGAGAAACGTCTAGTGCCATGGCACTGGATGGGGGTCCGTGAGCCAGCCCATTTTCCTTGCCACTGGAGCCCACAGGTTTCTCCCATTCGGTCAAAGCCTCTCTCCACTGTTCAGCAATGGGGCGTGCCCTTATTCCGCGAGCCTCTTCCCAACACAGTATTCTGTCCTCTGCCCCAGCCCATGCAACCACAACCCTATTCCGAGTTGCAAATTGTGGTCCCTTTGCAGGCTTCCACTCCATCGCTATCCTATGCTTAGCGAGACCCAATGCAAGATCAATCACCCGATTCCAAACCATACGCTTGTGTGGGCTGGGGAGGAGGCCCAATAAGCATACCTGCATCGTGGGGGCCAACACCCTACCTAGCACAACCTTAATTTTTTCCAGCACATCTTCCCAGAAAAGACGTAATCCTTGCATTCCCAGGTCATTTGACTGAAATTTGCATCTGAGTAACCACACCTGGAGCTTTGCCAGACCTCCCCACCATATGTCTTGTTAAGTCGGTGCGGCATCATATAAATCATGTGCGGGTAATTAAACTGAATATATTTTAGATGGGTATTCCGGGAAACCTTTTTAGGATACAGCAACGCCCTGTGCCACTCAGAATTAGTGAGTACTCTGCCCCCGATCCTATCCCATCTCGCCGCATCTCGACCAGAGGGGTGAAGGAAGCTTCTATTAGCGTGGGATATAGCCATTTCACCAAGTGTTCTGCGGTGCCAAGCGTAAACAAAGCATGAAGAACAGGGTGTGTGTCAGGGTCCTCCCCTCCCCCCCCCCCCCCCCACCGCCCCACAACTGCTCAAACGTGCGTACCAACGACTCGTAGCACAGGAACTGGCCTAGAGGGAGCCCGCAATCATCCATCAGCTCTAAGAATGGGATCAGAGCTTTGTCTGAGTAACTATCCTCTACATTGTCCAGTCCAAACTAGGACCATTGCGCTCGTTTGTTGCACGTAAATATAGATTGTGGATTGCCATGGTGCAACCCCACTAGTGGGAGCATGGGGGAATATTTAGTTGGATGCCGCCCCCCTTCCTGGCATCTTTTCCACGTCTGAAAGGTTGTGCGCTGTAATAGTGAGCAGTAAGGGGTAGGCGTAGCCAGCAGTAGTAGTTACACAGTCACCAGTTTAAGGCTAGACATTGGGTCAGATAGGCATGTTCCCTCTTCGTGTAAACCCTCCACCCATTATACCAACCACTGCAATTGGGCAGCCAACATATAAAATTCGAAGTGTGGGACCCCTATTCCACCCTCCAACAAGGGGCGCTGCTATATTTTCAGGGACACCCTCGGACGCCCGCCTCTCCATACCAGGTCCCTCAAGAGGGTATTCAGGGGGTGGAACGAGCTGCTCAGCATCAGGACTGGAAGGTTTACAAAAAAAGTACAACAGCCGGGGTAGCATTACCATTTTGGAGCGGTTGATCCGCAGATATTTAAAGGTGCTCCGAGCCCGCTATAGCCCGCTATCAGGAACAAATACATCTTGGATTTGTTAACCCTGAGGCCCGAGAGCCGAGCAAAGTCATCTAAGATAGGCAAAGCCTCAGTGGCACCCTCGACTGCCTCAGATAGGTATAACAACAAATCGTCTTAGTACAGAAAAACATGGTGCTGTCGCTCGCCAAGGGTCAGTCCTAGTCCCACCCCCTCAGATGGAACCTTTCTGCTAGGGGTTTGATGTCCAGGGCAAACAGGAGCAGAAAAAGGGGACACCCCTGCCACAATCCCCGGGATACCCTATACTGCCTAGAAATGGTTCTACCCGTCTTGACTCTTGCAGTAGGCGAGGCATATAGAAGCCTCACCCATCACACCCAGTCCTCACCAAGGCCCATATGCAACATCCCCTCCAACAAATACTCTCTGCTCATCATATCAAAAGCCTTCTCAAAGTCACCTGACAGTACCGCTGCCTGTTGGCGGGTTGGAGCCTCTGCATGAAACAGTACTGAGCAGAGTCTGCGGAGATTGTAAGAGGTGCAGCGCGAGGGAATAAACCCATTTTGGTCCGGATTGATTAAGGACGTCATGTGTGGGAGCAGCCTACCTGCCAGTATCTTGCTCAAGATCTTAAAGTCCAAGTTGAGCATTGAGAGAGGTCTATAGTCCCTCACTCTAGCCTACGGCTTCTTGGAATTTGGAAGGGGGACCATCAATGCCGTCTGGGTGGAGCTCTGGAACCCACCCCCTCATACTACTCTGCATACAACGTGACCATATGTGGGGCTATTGTGTCAGCCAATCGCTGGTAGAACTCAGCCAGAAGGCCATCAGGCCCCAGTGCTTAACCAGGCACCAATGCTGCAATTGCAGCCTTGACTTCCTGCATGGTAATCGGGTCTCGCAGCTCCTCCTGAGCTTCAGCCTCCAGTGCGCTCAACTGTAGGGGGCCCAAGAAGTCTTGTATATCTTGCACAGGGGCCTCAGCCGGAGCTTCGTACAATTTCTCATAGAACCTCAGGAATGCCTCATTAATTGCGTCCGGGTCATGCACTACTTCCCCTGAGTTCAGGCCAATATTGGCGATGGGAGCTCCCCCCCATCTCAGGTTTAATAAGCCCTGCCAGCAGTTTACCCACCCTCCTTTCTTCCTTCTGCACTCTGTGTAGGTCATTCTTGTAATTATAACACCGCAGTCTGCCCAATGCGTCATTGTAGCCGTCACGTGCCTCCTGTAAAGTCGCCCGGTGCCCCTCATCTTCCCCCAGTAGGTTATCCAGTCTACGAATGGTCCCCTCCAAGTCCAAGAGCTCTTGGCACAGTTCCCTATGGGCTCCACATGTTTGTCCAATGCAGTGGCCTCGTACGACCAACTCAAATGCCTCCCATTCCAACTGGGGTGATGAGGCTGTCCTGACATTAATAGGGAAGTATGTTTAAAATAATGTGAGCAACGAGGTCCTGAAGGGGGCATGATTGGGCAACAATAGATTTAATTTCCACGCAGGGATCGGGGGATGCCTCCCTGGTGGCTGATGTAATATCAATAAAGGGCTATGGTCCGACGAGGTGCACCCCAAATATTCAGAGTGGGAGACAGAACTACTGAAGGCTTGGGAACAGAGAAATGCATCAAGTCTAGAATGCACCTGGATGGGTGGAAAAAGGAAACTTCCTAGTCCCTAGTGTGTTGCAATCTCCATATGTCCTCAAGGCCCCAGTGGGATATCCAGGCACTAAAACCCGCTTCTGTACGGTGTGGCTGAGTCCCCGGCAGGGGAGGGTGGGAGCGATCAACTGTAACATTTGCAACGCAATTAAAATCTCCCCCTAAGATTAGGTGACCACTCAGGTGGAGAGCCAGTGAGGCGGAGAAAGATTCCAGGACGCCAACCTAGTCCTGATTGGGCGCATATACATTGCCTAGTGTCACCTCCTACCCCACTAATCTACCCGTAAGTAGGGTGAACCGCCCCTCTGCATCAAGACAGGAGTGTTCAAGGGCAAAGACGACCCCAGGTTTCACCAAGATTAACACCCCCCTAGCAAAGGCTGAGAAGGTAGTTGCAAAGATCTGGGCCGTCCATCTCCTTTTTAATTTCCCAACCTCCTCCCTGTTAAGATGTGTTTCCTGGAGGAAGGCGATGTGCACATCTCTAGGCCGCAGATAGGAATAAATGTTTGGCGTTTGGCCATTGTGCCCATTCCACAGATGTTCCATGTAAGGAAGTTTACAGAGTTAAATGTGCTGGCTATGCCCACAGGGATATGCCCCATACCCGATCAGGGGGAACCACCCCTCTGTCTTGTACACCCTCCCTCCTCTGCAAACAATAATAGAAAGAAAGCTAACAAATGAACCCTCATTTTGAACAACTCCCAAACCCCAGGGCAGCCTGACAATGGTCAGTCGCCCAAACGACATGTGAAACATAGCCTTGAATGAGTCCACCAATGACAAACCAGCAGTAACACAGGAGCCAGGGTCCCCACTGAGTTCAGGCATCCTCAGATAATCTGATCAGCTGTATTCGGTGTCACCACCAGCAGTTTCACACTACCACTAGGAGAGGTGTCAAAGTCGTTGCCCCCGGTGTCTTTTGATGAGCAAGCCTCCACCTCTGGGGAAGTGCTCCTGCCCGGTATAAGTGCCACCAACGCCTGAAGGGCTTCAGCTCTCTCCTTCTCTGTTTGCAAGGCAGTTAGATTTTTAGGGGAACCTCTACAAGACAGCCTCCCAGAGCTCCTCCCTAGTTCCACTGTTTTCTTCAGCTCCGGTCTGGGGCCCACATACTGGGAGGACCCAGCTCTGTAGGACTCGAGCCATTCCCGGGCCTCTTTTGGACTGCCACAGAAGTGAGTTGTCTGGAAACATCAGAGAGTATTGAAGGCCCTCCTCTCTCAGTACTTTCTTGACCTCCAAGAACGAGGCCGCTTTCTCTGCACCTCCAGTGTATAGTCCGGGAAGAGGGAGACTATCCCGGAAATGAAGCAACCAGGCCACTAATGGCCACGGAGGGCGCCCCAGTGCCAGAGGCCTGGCCGTGTCTCCGTGGGTTCTTTTGAGAGTGTAGACAGGGGCTTCAGGTGCCACAACGCTTCTCAGCCATTGCTCCAAGTAAGACACCATGGCATTGCCCTCAACTCCCTCTGGCAGCCACAGAACTTGAATGTTGTTCCGCCTGTTGTGCCCTTCCGCGTCTTCGGCCCAGCATGCTCACCCTGTCTGTGAGAGCCCCCATCTGTTGCTCCAGAGCCTTTTGGGTGGAGACTATTACCGCTATGCCAGATTCCGTCTCTTTCACTATTTCAGAGAGCTTCTTTTGCTCTTCTCGCAGGAGGCCGAGCCCCACCACCACCATGCAGATGTCCTGATGGAGGGTGGCTTTCTTGTCTGCTGTGGCCTCCAGTATCTTGTTCAGTTGCAGCTGCTTTGGGGCACTATCCTCCGGGTCATGCAGGGCCCGGCTTGCTTACCTCAGGGTTTTCCCATGGCGCCAGGCAGATCCCCCAGCCCAGGGATCCCACCAAGGGGGGAAGGGCCTCTCAGCAGCTAGCTCTGAAGTTCCGGCGGTTGCTCCGCAGATGAGGACTATGCTACCCCGGGGGGTCCCAGCCCTGCTACTCCCACAGCAGCCTCCCCAGTGGTGTGCTCACTGGAGCATGCTTCACCGTCCGGGTCCCGGGGCTATGCCTCAGCCACTGCATGCTCAGGATTCCAGGGCAATCTTCATCTCCCTTCTTGGGCAGTAACCCTCTTCCAACTGCTTCTACATAGTTTTAGGGGTGTGCCCCCACTGTGCTGTCCCGGGCCTCCACAGGGAGACCCGAGGGGATCCAGAACCACCGGCCCAAGTGAGGCGAGAAGGATCCGCACCACTAACTCAATTGCACGCTAACATATGTTTGGCGCCCACTGCTCCCCTTTGTCAGTTCAGATGGGCTAGTGGGTCCCTCCAACAAGCCCCAAGGAGAGCGGGAGTGTCTCACTCTGACATTGCCAGAGCCCCCAGGTTCAGGCAGACCTCCAAGTTGGCCTCAGCTTCCCAGCCAAGGGCCAGGTTCCCAGCACTGTCCTCAGGACAACACAGGACCAGTAATAAATGCCAATGAGGCCTCCAGGCAGCCCTGTGTCTCAGGAGGGGTCCCCAGCCCACACAGCATGCTCTCCTGATCAGTTCAATTTAAGGGCCCCAGCATTGGCACCCCATAGCAGTGTCCAGTCCAAGCAACTGCCCTTCCTTTTGCACGATATCAGGCCTTTTTCCATGCATGGGGCAGACAATGAGGACCACACCTCAAGCCTCGAGCCATGTCTGGGCTCCAACAGCACACCGTCCCTCACCAATGACAGCCGCAGTACAGTGCGCTCACCGCTGTACCGCCGGGCCGCTACTGCCTCCTCATTGCACCAGGCTCGTGCTACTTGCCACAGGGTACATCGGACCGTTGTCGGCGTAACTTCCAGCCGGGTCCAGAATCCAGGGAAGACCAGGCTACTTGTCGATCCACGCCTCCATTCAGCCCTGGGCCACCATCTTGTCTACAGCGAGCATTGGCAGTTAACAGGAGTCCAGACCTCTCATAGCTGCACCAGGGACAGGCCCGAACACCCTGACCAGCGAGCGGCGTCCCCACACCTTTAAGCGAGGGTTGAGGCGCCCTCCGGTCCTGAGCACCGTGGGGAAATGCTAATAATTACAGGGCTGGCGCGGAGCTCCGAGCTGACGTGTCAGCCATTCACGGCTCCTTGTCCCGCCCCAGTTGGTCCTAAATATGTTTGACATAATATTCTGTCCACGCAATATTTTTGCTTCTGACCCACTAATCCCTAATAATTTACAATTCGAAAGCAGGCTCAAAATGCTAAATTTTATCTACTCTAGTTACAAAAAAATCCAAATCTAGGACAATTTAGTGAGTGACTGTGTGCATTTCAAAATAGAACCCCATAGAAAAAAGCATCTCAAGGTTGTCCTTGTCATAAATAGCCTCCTTCCTCCATTATCAGCAAAGGAGGATGAGACGTGAAGAGGTGTGGAAAATAAATTTTTGTTTTACAGTAACTTGGTACCATTTACAGAATCTGCACAAAACTTTCCCCAAAAAAGGCCTGGCCCTCAGCTTCTTCATGTAAAGTTTTGCCCTGATTCATTAGGCAGGAGTCTATAAAAAGAGGTGGCATTCCAAAACATTGATTTTGCATGGTAATTCCTACAGGAAATTTGACCCCCAGTACAGAAAAGAATGGCTGAAAGGAATTACGCAAAATTTGCTGAAAATTTAAACTTTATACAGAAAGCGTTATTTTTGTGATTTGGGGCAAATCCATTCCGCAATCTTCGATACGTTAGCGATTAAAGAGTTAATTGGGGGTGGCACGAAAGAGTTAAGAAGTTAGGTCTTGGGGTACTAAAAATAAAAAAATAGGGTGTTCTGGTTGGCCATTGGAGTTTTTTCTCCTGTCGGGCATTTTGATACTGCTGGACAGGGACTACTGGACAACTAGGATGGGTTTGGCCGCTCACAGCCTGGTTGGTTGCAGGGCATGGCTGGAGGCCATGCAAGCAGGGGTATTGGGAGTATGTTGCCCAAGGAGAATGTGTATGTGCTCAAGTTTGAATATGAGGAAATAATTCCAGAAATTCACTGAAGAAAACACAAGTTAAAGCTACGTTTAAGTTAGGTACGATAATGAGATATTAGCATAGGATATAAATAAAAAACTGACATTCACCAAAAATACCAGAGCGTAAAGGGATGGTATAGTTGGGATAAAAAATAACCTCTAAAGAACAGAAAACCACTGAAATTCACCAGTTATACTTTACTAAGCTATTAATTTAATAATCTTTATTCAAATTCCAAGAATTCATAAAAGCACAAACACAGCTTTACAATAATATTATAATATCCTTATAAAAATTTGATAGATGATAATAGACATCAGACAGATTTTACAAAATACTGAACAAGAGGGAAGTCAGGGATTGTCCATCATTTTGCGTGCTTGGGTGGCAGTTCTCAAAAAAGTGCTAGTGCAGAAAATTATTTCTTCATTGTCATAAGAAAGCAGCATCTGATAAGATTCCCCCACAGTGATGGGTCTATGTTTTTTAAAAAAGGGAGTTAAAAACCATTTTACATATTTTAAATAGTATTTACAGAAGGAGAAAAAATGCAAATCAGTTTGTGCGCTCACCCCATCGCAGGGGCATCTTATGTTTTCAAGGATTGGCCGATAGCCTAAAGGAAAACTTAACAAGAGTCTAACAGATCCCGCCCTCAGTTGACATAAAAGGCTTCTTTCCCAGTTTGCCATTGGCAGGGTGAGATATATTAGTAAAGGATACCTATACAATTCCCTGCCCATGTAACTAAGGACTGTAGTTTTCTTAGATTCTTCCCTAACCCTTTCTGTGCTATAAAGTGCGTAAAGTGCTTTCTTCAAATAATTCTTACGTAATGAATCGGCTCTATTTGGGTCTAAAAAGAGGCTACCTTTGTCAATACTGCACAAACTTTTGTAGACCCCGAGAGCCAGGGAATGTCCATTCCTCTCTCGCACTTAAGGCAATCAGTTATAATTTCTTGCGTTAGGGTAGCAGATTTGTTCCTCCAAACTGAGTGCCAGAATAACACAGGTCGGGCACTAATGAAATCACAAATAAAATGTAGGTGGATTTCCTTATGGCAAATATACCGAGAGCACCTATTGCCGTATGAGGGTATTTATCATTAAGCTATATGCGAGAGATTGGAAGTGGGCAGGCGCTATGTAAACAGGTTCATTACAACAGTGTGTTTTTATGTGTCATTTCAGTTGTGAAGACTAATCTGTCCATATGCAGTGGCTTTAATATACATGACGCCCTGAAGAAATTGCCTAAAATTCGATTGGCAATGAAACATGTCGGCAAGTGAAGTAGTATTGGTTAGATAGGTGATAACCACGACTACTTTGTCCTTTTCTAACCCCATACCCAACACAAGAGACAGAATAAAATTGCATATCTGTGTTGGTGTGTGTGTGTTTTTACATGTTGTTTGACACTTTATTGGTCACATTTTTGTCTGTTTTCACTGCATCTTTCCACAAACTCTTCTTGTTGAGTTTCTGGACACTATTGTTTTCTTCTTGAGCTTGATGGTGCCAATGATGAGAACAGGGCTATCCTGGCGAGTACCAGCCAGGTTCCCGTTGGTGGTGCGCCCGTGAGGTGCCATCTTGCTCTCACACACTTCTTTTCGTTTTTGCACATCACAATTTGACACGAAAGTGTGTGTGGTATGAGTGGTCTCACAACTGATTTTTATCCATTGGGAACCAGGCGATTGTCTAAAGGAGGCACAATCCTAGGACATACCAACTACCCCATTAATTAGTGAAAGGGGAGTAAGGTTTGCAAAGATAATGCAACAAATGGTATATCCCAAACAAAGGTAAACTTTATAAGTGCCTATATAGTCTAGGTCTTTGTTGTACTAGTTACCTCCCCACCCATGCCAATCCTTACTTGTGCCTTAAGATCAGTATGTAAAAATGGCAAAAAATGTACCAAGAATTGATCCAGTCCATAATCCAACAAAATAGACCAGAGGTTGGACCTGTTAACTAAATCAAAAGCAGATGATAGGTCCATAAACACTAAATAAATAGGGGAAGAACGGGCAGTGTTGTATTTATTAATGACCAAATTAAGGTTCAAACACTGTTCTATTGTGCCGACCCTGCTTCTAAAGCCCAATTGACAAGGGTCTAATATACCGATTTCCTCCGTCCAATCTAAAATCCTATTTTAAATAACATGACCAAAAATGTTTAGAGTGTTATCAAGCAAAGCAATCGGCCTGTAGTTAATTGGCTCTGATCTATCCCCCTTTTTATAGATTGGAACAATAATGCTCGTAGCCCATGTATTAGGCATGGAGGTAAACTGTTAAAAACATTCAAAAGAATTGGGGCCCAAAGCTTTTACTAAGCTATTAATATTTTGCACTCCCATCACGCTCTGCCTAAGACCTACATATTACTTCACTCGTGACATGTTAAGTGACCTCATTGATGACATCATGATGTTATCATATATGTTTGTCGGGGTGTGTTTGTGTGTGTGTATTTATTGGAAAAATTGCAAAGTTTAAAGCAACATTATAGTTAAGTATAAGGATGTGCAAAACTCACGTAATTTGCTTTTTGTGTGATTGCTCGTAATGTCAGCAAAATTAGGCAAAATTATGCATTATTATGCCAAATACAAATCTGTCTTTTGTGGTATGTTTTTGCATGACATGCATCCTCACATCAACGTTTGGTGCAGGAACGCATTTTGTGCTAACAATAGACCAGCCGCGGTCGGTAATGGGTGTACCTGCAGGGCGGTGACGTGGGGAGGGGGAGGGGCAGGGTGGGGGGTAGTAATGTATGGATTACGGACTTTACAGGTAAGTAAACATATAAATAAATAAAACGAATTTCGTTGTGTGCACTGCATCCCCAAATACAATGCAGTGTGTGCAACGAAATTCGTTTTATTTATTTATATGTTATCTTACCTGTTAAGCTCCGTAATGCATACATTACTACCCGCCACCCTGCCCCTCCCCACGTCACCACCCTGCAGGTACACCCATTACCGACCGCGGCTGCAATAGACCAAAAAACTAAAATACTGCAGAAAACAGCTGCTCATATTTTATTGTTCATGTGCATTCACTGACATTTTTACATCAAATTCTGCATTCACAGTAAATTTTGACAGTGGCATACTAGTATAACGTTGAGAATTATGCATGGCAAGCGTAATATTCGATTCCCAAAATTATGGAAATTACACCAGGGTAATTTCAATTTTGTCCAGATAGATGCTGGAATGCTTGTGTGAAAAACACAAAAGCCTCTTTAATGCAGAAGTTATAGTTTAGTTTGAGTCCAGATCATGCACTGCTTTTGACCTCATATATTACATGATTAATGACATGGTGAATTACATCATTGTTGACATCACTGATTATATTTAGGTAACAACATTGATGCCATTACTAAGGAGATCATTCAATAATTCTCACAGTGTGCTGAAAGCTTTCAAAAGGCAGAAGAAAATCAACAACCTAAATCGATGGTTGGACCCTCAGCCAGGCTTTATATACGAGCACCCAATCCCTGCTGTGCATGGCCTTTGGCTGGTCACAGCAAATGTTGGCTGCAGGACCTACACGCGATACCTTGTGCGCAGTTAAGACCAGCAACGCATGACCTGTGGCCAGGCCTTGCACCCAAGAAAAAAGGAAAAAGATTGTTTTATAATATCTGTCTCTACTAATATAGTGGCATGTGTAATTCTCTATACAGGTTTAACCCCGTTTCTACATTCTGTAACTTTTCTATCCACCAAGTCTCTTTGAGGCGGAGAAACTGTGTCCTAGCTCCACCCCTGTGTTTAAACCCTGATAGAAAACTACACACAACAATATATTAGTAGACACAGAAAAATCTTTTTCCTTTTTTAGTGGTTCCACTCATTTAATTCTCTATACTGTCTCTATGAACTTACAAATAATATAACTTTCAATGTGTTAAAGAATGCAATTAGATAAACTCCTGCGTCGTTGTTGCTCTGGTTTATAAGAATAATGGGTTGAAACCTTTGGGATCAGGTCCGAATGGCAGGAGTGAGTGTAAAGACTGATACAGAAAATTGAGATTTCTTTGTTGAATAAGTCGATAGCTCTATGCACTGAGGCTTGACTACAGAAAGGAGAATTCATTTAAGTTTGGTTCACACTGTTGACCTTGAGTGCGAGAAAGATAAAATGTAATCTTTTAATTTTGATTTAAGTGGTACAATTCACATGAAGTATGGATTTGATACACCATAAGATTTTAAAGAACAGGCTGTCGTTGAATTGCAATGGGTTAAAATATGCATAGTTGGTCTCAAAATATGTTACATTTTGAATTCAAATCCAGACCTCGATGTGCTTGGTTGGACACTGCTAGTAAGGTGGGGATAGAACAATAAGATGAACCAGCTGAATATTTAAGAAGTTATAGTATGAAGCATTGGAAGCGTAGAAGATGTTGAGATGTCTGTGAACAAGAGAGATTTTCCTTCCAAGTTTGCCGATAGCTCTTTGCAGTGGTCTATGGCCTCGAGACAATGGAAGCTTAACAAGAAAAGGTTTGGGTCTTGCTGGTGACCTTGATTTTTATCAATTTTAAATTTTGAAATAATTTGAGACATATACAATAGAATGAATTTGGTTAAGATTTGTTCTGAATAAAGTCTAGGAGTTGGTGAATTGAGGGTGTTGGTATTTATTTTAAATCCAGTTCAGAACTTAGATGTTACTTATTCGTGTTCAGAAAACTGCCAATTAGCAGAGGATTGGTCGAAGTGGGGAACCACGTCTCTGTGTTTAGATGGTCGAGGGAATAGTGTTGGTGTGGTATGTGGTGGACATGGTGCAAGTGGCAACGTGTTGACAAAGGTAAAATAGGCATAGAAAGGGTTGGTTTGAGATTATTGTGTTATAGGTAACAACAAAATAGACACCAATTGGGTGATGCCACTCTTTTCTCCTTTTGTATTATAGAAAATTATATTTGCAATATTTCAAGTAAAAAGCATGCAGCAACGCTGAGAGTCTATTCATTTTATGTAAAAAGTAAGAGTAAGCAGCAACACTGCAAAGTGGATAAAGTAATAATTGTTTGAATATGTGCATGTTAAGATTGCTAGTGGCAACCTTGTTTCCAGTAAACGCTCATGCAATGATGATAGTTAAAGAAGAGCTATGACTAACTGTCGTGGTAGGGTAGGCTTAAATTAATGGAATGAGACAAAGTAAATCATGTCAAGGCGATGATTTATGTAGCAGGAGTATTTAAAACTAATTTAACCCAACAAGTGAGTGTTAACCTTGAGGGGCAGTGGCCACCCCAGCAATTCTGTAATGGGTTGAACTACTATATCAGGCAGGAAGTCAAGGAAGGGAAGACAAGTATTGAAATGTATACTGTAAACGTGAGTAGTAACACTGTATGTAGGGAATTACCATGTTATGATCTATTTTTGTTGAAGGGATGAAATTGTGTTGTATGATATGTCTTACCAACTTCAGATAATAGAGAGCAGCAACCTTGGGCGGTAATGGCGAAATCTTTATCTTTGCGCACAACTGAATTTCTATATTATATTTGAAGTCAGGCGAGTGTAGTTAGCTGCTGTGTGAGTAATGCTTACTTGTTAAATATTTATATGGATCATGAGACAGTGGTGGAGGGATTGGACGAAATTATAATTCCTTTTTATTTTTAAATTAACTTAGATGTGAATATTGCACTGTGGCTTACTGATGTGTTATGGAAAAAATAAATATGGCCCACCAATGTCTATTTAGAGAACCCTTTTGGGGGATAAGTGGAATACAACACTATGTAGTAGCCTAGCAATGGGATAATAAGAATATGGTAGTGGAGTGTCTCTTAGGCTTCTCCTATTTACCTCTCTTCTTATATATTATATTTTCCTTTCAGACAAAATTACCTTCTTTTATCGATCAAAAGATTAGAATCACAGTTTTATCAACCTGATCTGTATAGGATAACTTTTTTGGGTAAGAAAAATAGGGGTATAGAAGGTGTGCTTTTGAAAAATTGGAATAACGATTGACTTGGGTTATTTTAAAACCTTTTTAATGAATAATTAGATTGCGAATAGGACCTGAGAATTATAAAAAGCTTCTTCACTGAACTCATTAAGAGATATGATATGATATGTTGGAAAATGTTGAGACATAAAGATAAAATGTATTAAGTCAATGTTGGGTAAATGTAAAATTGGAGTACTCAAATGTGAGAATGTATGGGCTGGTCTGCAGATCAAGTTGAGATTTGTCTTCTGTGTCTGGATCTGTCAATGGAATCATATAAGTTCTGCTACTTCAATAGAAAAGAAGAGAATGTAAGTAATCTAAAAGAGCTTTGTTTGTTTATGTTTTCATTCCTGAAGAAGCAGTGAGTATAAGCCGTGAAACAAGTGTTGGCTGAATAGAGTTGATGATATTTACTATGAACATTAGACTTTCTGTCTATTAGAACAATTTTTTCATTTATTTTTGTGAAAAGTGAAATAATATATTTCCAGTACTAATTACATATATTGTTGAAAAACTCACTATTACAGTTATGAAAATAAATCATATTAAAATGTAAGATAAACTTTAAATTCATTGGCCTACAAAAAATCAGTAAACTGCTCCCTACGAAGACGTTTTATATTTTCAATATATTTCCATATATTTACCTTTTTTGACAACATCCTGTTCACAATATTTTTTACTCAATATTATGGTAGTTTACTCCATTCAAACCAAAGAAGAGGTACGCAGTTTATTTCATTTGTAAATATATTTGATATTTTTGTATGATGATATTTTGGGCAAAATATTCTTGTGATACAATATTTTTATAGACTATATTTTGTCATACAACCTTGATTTATCAACCTGTGAAGTAGTATGCTTTCTTAGTGCTAAACTAAAGCTCATTGTTAAACTGGTAAACACCTATACAATGCACAGAGTGTTGGTTGTATCTAGTTTGTACAGGCTGAGCATTCTCCAATTAATGATGCAGGGAAAATTCAGTTAAACTACTTTTCTAATGTATTTTGAGCTGTATTATTTTACAGTGCAATTGCAAATGAGGGTAATGATTTGCAGGCAACAAAATAGATTATTCCCTTTGTGTGATTCTGCTCCTTAGCCCCTACCACACTTAGAATTATGAATGGTAATTGTGTAGAAGAAAACAGACTCTCAGAATAGCACATTCTAACATGATTCATACAAAAATAGCAAGCAACCATCACAAATAAATACAGGCAATATGCCAAATCAAAGCACAAGAGCTTCTCCCATTTGTCACTTGAGACCATGCAATATTAAATGCCAGACTTTTTGGTGCTACACATATATGCTTACAAATGAATGGAAGCAGAAACATGTTAGCGTTCCATATTCAGCAGGCTGTCAAAGGCAATCTCAAGCATTTTAAAGTCTAAAGAAAGGGAGTTTTCTGAATGCCCATGATCTGGTTGGCTTGTGCTTTACAAAGGCTAATGAATCCACCAATATCTGATAAATCTTACTGCCATTTGGTGCATAGCAATTACATTTTATTCTGTTGCTACTCACTTTTGCCATGCTAGACATTGATTAGGTGTCTCCTATAACATTTCCACTCACGGAAAGTGGGAATTGGGTGTCATCAGTATAGATATAGGGCTAGATGTAGGTAATACGAAACTATTGATTCTAAAATACCAAATTTTACCGATTCGGTATATTAGAATTGGTAACTCCTATGTAGATAAAAATTCGGTAACAAAATACCGAATTGGTAAGATTCGGTATTTACCGAATCAGTATTTACCGATTCGGTATTTGCCATTGATTTCTATGGGCCTGGGGGCCCATAGGAATGAATGTCAATTACCGAATCGGTAATTACCGATTTGGTAAATACCGAAAAAGTCAAGGGTGGCAGGGTGTCACTTTGACACCCTGTTGCACCCCTGATTAGTGCTTGTGTGCCATGTGGCAGACATACATGCCCTAAGGGCATGTATGTCTGCCACATGGCACAGGTGTAAATGCACATTTATGCATTTACATAGGAATTCCTTATTTACCACCAACTAATAGTTGGTGGTAAATAACGAATCCTTAAAGCCCTGTAGCACTGTTTACAGTGCTACCTACATGTCAAAATACAGATTCTGTAATTTTACCAAATCGGTAATTTTACCGAATCTGTAAAATTACTGATTCAGTAAAATTACCGATTCGGTAAAATTACTGAATCTGTATTTTAAGATGCCCTACATCTCAGTATCCAAATACCGGTCGGTATTTTCAGCCGTTACCGACCGGTATTTGGATACCTACATCTAGCCCATAGACACTTAACCCCTCTGTGTACCAGTAAATCATGTTAAGGATCCACCTAAATGTTGAAAATTCTGGGACTCAAAATAGACCAAACCCACTTATGGTGCTGTAACCCCATCCTCATCTTCCTGTTTTGCTCTGCTCGAAATAAATGGCTAACACCATTTGAAGGATGGTGCAAATACACAGGCATTTTTCTGCTTAAGGGTAATTTTAATACCATAGTCAATGGTATAAAAGACGTAGAGAGTTTAAAGATTTCCAGTAATACAGATGTCCCCTTATTTTCAATCTTAATAACCTCTCCTATATGCCTATCAATTTAA
Organism: Lissotriton vulgaris; assembly: GCF_964263255.1. Lineage (NCBI taxonomy): Eukaryota > Metazoa > Chordata > Amphibia > Caudata > Salamandridae > Lissotriton > Lissotriton vulgaris. The sequence goes on from NC_141695.1 coordinate 746,888,853, forward strand.
TCTCAATGATGTGTGAGTTCCAAAACCTAATTGCTGATCAATAAGAAGATAGTAGATATCTAGGTGCTTGGTCAGATCTTTTTTTAACACCTTTCCCATGAGCACAGTACTACAGGGCTGCCATCAATTGGCCTATAACTGCCTTGAATGACAGAACTCAGGAAAGGTTTCAGTCAATATGGCTAAGATCCAAGAATGTTTTAGTCTCACTGAAACCATGACCATAGCCCGTGTGATGTTTATAATTTTGAAAATGACAGAATCACCTATTTTTTATGTTACATTGCAACCAATGTACCATTTACCCTTAATGTATTCCGATACTTTTTTTTTGTTAAATAATTTTTATTGATGTAATAAGAAAAGTACTAGAGTTACAATTGAACACAAGATGAAACAATAGAGTAATATAATGTATACCATCAAAAAATATTATTATAATAAAGAACAATCTAATACAGAGACAATAAGGAGAGGGGAAATGAGATCATCTTATGGGAAGAAATGAATAAGAAGAATAAGTGTACATATTAAGGAAGCTAGAAGAAAGTTTTTGAAAATAAGGGAATAAGAAAGGGGAGAAATAGAAAAGAAAAAAGGGAGGGAGGGGGAAATGAGACAAAGAACTAAGATATGGAAGGGTGAGAGGATAAATAAGAAGTGAAGGGAATCTAAAATAAATCAGACTTGATTTTCTGAGATGACGTAGATGATGACACTGTAAAAATTCTATGTTCATTACAAATAAGGTTCTACCACATTAATGTACAAACTTTGGAATTATCTTTCCAAAAAGTTAGAATTACTTTAAATGGAAGGGAAATTAAAAGGTTAAACAGTTTCAAACTTGGTGTAACGTCAGGAAAATCAGTAAACATAGATCCAAGAAATACATTTTGATTTGATAATGGTATATTACAATGAAATATTTTGGAAGATATGGACCAAATGGATTTCCAAAATTTAAGAACATTAGGACAGTAAAATATTAAATGAAACAATGTGCCATCCGAGAAGAGATAAGACCAACAAAGGGAAAAGGAAGAGGGATTAATCTTATGAATAGGAGTGCAAACAGCTCTATTGTAGAGGAAAAATAAAGATTGAGTAATGTTAGCAGCTTTTGAAGTAGTGATTTTTTTTTGCCATAATTTGTTCCATCCGTTAGTGGGAAGGGATAGAGAGACGTCTTGTTCCCTAATGCAACAGTGGATTTTGGCCTATCAGATGTAGTGGTGGGCAGAAGCTTGTATATGATAGAAGATTTGAGATTGGAGTTGGGATTTAAGGTGGCTAAAAGGGTCAATGGTGTAAAGAGTTTAGATGGAATGGTGTCATCGGAAAACATTTTTTATGACAGAAATGGTTGTAGGATATTGAATATTTGTTAGTATTGGGAAGAGTAGGAGAGAGGAAAGTATTCAGTTTCTACTGATGAAATTCCAGAAAAACAGAGAACCAGGGGTGGACAGGGTGGAAGGTGGTCTATCAAAGAATGGCGCAGAAGCACAAACGTCATTCTACTGCCCCTCATTTTTCACCTTTTCCAGTTTCTGCTTTCTTGTCTAGAATCTTCTTAATAAAGAGGCCCTGTGCATCCTGTCCACATACCAACTCCTGCTTTAGTATGATTCTAGTATCCCCCTGGATTACAAGTGTTGTAACAGAAAGATGTTGTTGCATCTGTCAATGTTTCTCAGGAGATTTACCCCATTCCACATCCAACTTTGATTTGTGCTGTTTCCTGGTAACTGGCTGTAGCTTGGATGTTACTCCCATTAAATTCCTCATATAATGTGTTGGGAAAAGTGGGTCTTTCCTCAAGCTAAAACCTTCTTAAGTTATGATTATGAGGTTACGTGCATGGTCCGTATAGCTGGGGGGTCCCACTGCAGCGGATCACCAGGAAATCATCCCAGGAGGAGAGGTTGGGACCTTGGATGAATACATCAGTCTTGTCTGAGTTGAGCTTCAGGCAGCTATCTTTTATCAGCTGGGTGTCGTTGGCATAGGAGCCAACGTTGAGTATGTGGTTCCTGATGATGGCAGCGAGGGCGGCCATGTATACGTTGAAGAGGGTGAGACTCAGGAAGGAACCCTGGGGCACTCCGCAAAGCTGATCTCTGTAGCTTCTGAGAGGAACAGAGGTAGTCTGACTAGCTGTGTTCGGCTGGTAAGGAAGGAGTGGATCCAGTCCAGGGCCTTGTCTTGGATGCTGGTGTTGTGGAGTTTTGTGTTTAGGGTGCATGGGAGACAGTATCAATGGCAGCCGAGAGGTCCAGTAGGATGAGGACTGTGGACTCGCCTTGGTCAAGGAGGGAGCGGATGTCATTGGTGCTGGTGAGGAGTGCAGTCTCATGCTGTGGTTGCTCCGGAAGCTAGATTGGGAGATGTTCAGGATGTGATTCCCTTCTATAAAGTCGGAGAGTTGGGTGTTGATGGCCTTCTCAATAACCTTCTCAATAACCTTGGCTGGGAAGGGGAGTAGGGCGATGGGTCTGAAGTTCTTGAGGTCTTTGGGTCAGCAATTTGCTTCTTTAGCAGGGGGTTGATCTTGCTGTGTTTCCAGGCATGGGGAAGGTAGATGTCTCAATGGAGCAGTTGATGGTGCGGAGAAGCTTGGGCGATGGAGGTGGCTGCTCTTTGGAAGATGCAATATGAGCAAGGATCCAAGGGGGCCCCAGAGTGAATGCTCTTCATGGTCTTGAGTGTGTCTTCTGTGGTGAGTTGAGTCAAGTTGTGCAGGATATGTTGGGGTGCGGCGTGGTTGCCTGCAATGGTGCCAGGCTTGGGGGGGAGGGTCTTTAGTGTCGAAGCTGTCATAGATCTGCCTGATCTTGTGGTGGAAGAAGGTGCTGAGTTTCTTGCAGAGGTCTTGGGAGGGTACGACATCTGTGGTCTCACTGTTGAGCATTGGCGAACTCCTTGACTATGGCGAAGAGTTCTTTGCTGTTGTGTGCATTGGTGTTGATTCTGTCTTGGAGGGATGTTTTCTTTGTGGTTTTGAGGAGGAGGTGGTGTGGGTTGATGCCGGTTTTGAAGTTTGCTTGGGTCTCCGGGGTTTCGTTGTTACTCCATCTCTTCTCGAATCATCTACAGGTGCGTCAGGACTCATGGAGTGTGGGAGTGAACCAGCTTGCTTTCTTGGAGTGCTGTTTTCCGGGGGTCTTCCTGAGGGGTGGCAGAGTGTCGGCGTAGTTGGAGATCCGTTGTTGGGGGTTGCGTGCTGAGGTGTTAGTGTATGCTGATGTCAGCTATGTGGTAGTGCTGCTGATGCCGTCTGTGTCAGTAGCAGCCAGGCTGTGTAGTCGCAGCAGGTCCAGTTCCTCCAATCTGGTGAATCACACTGGCAGTCATGTGGGGTCTCCCTGCAATATTGCAGTCCTCTTGTCCAGGTCAGGTGCTCTGGTGGTGATTTAAAAAGCTCATAGGTGTTTTGGCAGATAGCAGCCAAGTCTGATTGGGCATGTAGCTAGGTCTCTAGAGCCATGGCAGCCAGGTAGTGCTTTAGAACAGAGTGCCTTGAGGTAGCAGCTTTGTTCTTCAGATTGGCAAAGTCCGTTCAGCACACCTTGGACCAAAGGCTGGGCTAATCACCCAGGCTGGTTGGTGGTGTACACTGGGGTGGGCAACACAGATTGCAGGCTTCTTATTCTGGGGTGAAAGGGATTGCTTGTAAAAAGGGTAAATAGTTCTGCAATGAAAACAAACTCAACTATGGGCAGAGAGTGGGTTCTATATAGCAAGATCAATCCCAGCTTCAGTCAAGCAGACCAATTCAGGACCCTCGACACATGTCATAGGTGCAACAACGTAGCAAACAGCAGAGACTACTTGGGCACGTTTGAGAAGTTCTGTGATGTTTTTGAGGCATACATTGTTTGCCTCCAAGAGTAAAGCACACCAGCCACACCAGTCACTCAAGTTTTGAGTCTCTGGTGGGTAAACAAAAGAGTAGGGTCAGTTGCCTCTGTCCACACCAAAGGTCAGCTCCTCTTGCCGGGTCTGCTTGGTTCTTCAATCTTGCTCAAGCATGACTGCTTAGGCTTCCAGGCTTCATCCAGATTTGACTTCAAATTGTGCTCCCTCACTTCTGGGAAATTGGCTGTCAGGCAGATACCATCCATGGTTGTGCAATAACCTATAGGTACTCTGTGGATTACACCTTCTTTGCTCCTTGAGCAGAGAAAACTTTGAACTGGAAGAAGTAGGTCAACAGCTCCCGCTCTTATACAGGGATGGCATATCGATTCTGATTCTGTGTCTGCCCTTTCAGAAATGTTTTGTAGCAGTTCTCTTTTCATGGAATGGTCTTAGGCTGCCTTCAATATTCAGCCTTTGTCTTGAGTGATTTCCTTCCCAAGAGTGTCATTTCCAGGGTCGAGCATTCACAGGAGAAGCACAAAGAGGAGTGAGCAGTCTGCCCTTGACTGTAAGCAGCCACATCCCAGGAAGAGAGAAAGGACTGCTCTCCTTCTAAAATATATTTCACTCTCTAAGAACAGAATTTGCTGTGCAACCCTTCACCCTGAAATCCACCAAATTGCAGTTTCAAGAAGACTAATCCTCAGCCCTCTTTATCAGAAAGGACCTAGTTGAATTTGTACTGGGACTCCTAACTCTCTTCTCAATTCAGCTTCTGGGTTCCCCCCCTCCAGTCTCAGGAATGTCAGCAATACACACTTCCACCATCTAGAAAGGCAACCTCACCTTTATAGTGTGCACACGAACAGGCCAGCAGCTTCCAAAATGAAATATATAGCCCTTTTTCACTCAGACACTTATGAAGTACATAACATGTTTCTCATATCCAAAAGAATTCACCCAGGTGCTTGAAATCTCTGCGCCAGAAGTTTAGGTTTATCATCAGAAGTGGAAATGTATATGAGTGGCCAGTAGACTCTCACTTAAGTGACAAACCTAAAAAAGGCCTGCTCGACCCTGCATCACAAGCAAAAACTGTATGCTGTCATCATTTGTATTTGTGACAGGGACAGAAGTCCTCTGCCCCTACTGAGGGTTAGCTTGGTGCATCCCTCCAGATCTAGGGAAGGTTAAGGACGAGCTCCAGATCACAGGCAGGACCAGGTATGCACTAGCTTGACATAAGACTCAGGCCAGAATATCCAGAAGCCATGGTATCAGATACTCATGGTTTGGAATACAGGGCATAGGACTCAGCTGTACGTCATGAAGAAGACATTTCTGTCCTAACTTTCAGAGAAAAAATACTTCTGAATTATTTTCAAAGTGGAGGGTTTTAAAAGTAAGAATCACAGCAGTATAAGTGAATAAGTGCTGAAGTTTATTAGCAGAAAAAGACCCCTTAGATGTTCGCTTAAGAACAGCAATCTTCAAAGTGACCAAACAACATTCTGGCTTAGATCATAGACATATTAACATTCTAAAGGTTTAAAGAAACATCACATATAAGAATGTAACACATCTCCCTTTCCAAAAATAAAAGAAAACAAAACAAAAAAAAAAAAACATTTAAGAATATAACATATAATCATTGAACTTGCTAGGCTTCACAACAGTTCTTCCAGATAGTCTCCTTGAACTCGGAACGTCTTTCTTAACTAAAATGGAAGACATTTGTTGAACTTTATTTGGATATATTTCCGTTGATACGGAAGGAACAATACAGGAATTAGGTGACATAGCACTCGGATTAGGTTTGGGTACGAACATATTATTGTTTCTGTTTAACCATAAATTCTGTTCCAGCTCATTGCATAAAACAATGTTACAAAAATTCCATTTGCGTCCATCATCTAAAAGCACACAATTTCCCATTACCTCCAACACCTTCTTTGGATGAGACCACCTGGAAGAACCATCCTTTGACAAACCAAAACGAGACGATCTCACCAGATCACCAATACAGAAAGATTTTCCCGATTTTCTGATTTTACTGTTGTGTCTATCCACATATTTCTGTTGATAAACATTCATTCTATCATTGAGACTCTCTTTTTGAATATGACCACTAGAAGTTTTAAGCATCCATGCAGGAGTTACCTTATTACTAGCAGAACGTCCCTTGAGAAGGTGAAAGGGTGATACTAAAGTTGCAGAATGTGGAGTATTACGATAACTCCAAATCATATCGTTGGCCGCAACCTTACAATCTGCACCTTCAACCATAGCCAACTGTATGCATTCTTTCAATACACGGTTGAATCTCTCAACCATACCATTCTCTCTAGGACAATAAACAGCAGTGGTGATGTGTTTCACACCACACAAGCGTAAATAGTTTTGAAACTCGCTAGCTACAAATTGTGGACCATTGTCTGTAGTGATAGTTTCAGGAAAACCCTCTCTATGGAACAACTCATCACAAAAATTAACAATGTTAGAAGCTTTGATCTCCCTCACAAATGCTACTTCAGGCCATTTGCTGTAATAATCCATTAAAACAATGGCGAATTTTCCAGCAATGTTACCAATGCTAAACGGCCCACAAATGTCCATAGCTAATCTTTGCCACGGTTTGTCTGGAAACAAAACTGGGCTAATGTTGGATTCTTGGGAAACATGAGATTTATCACTGCAGGTGCATGCTGAACAATTCCTAACACGCCTTTCCACATCTTTATCCATGCCTGGCCACCAGAAATCACACCTACATCTTCTTTTCATACCGGACATTCCTGAATGTCCCACATGGACAAGATCTAACAACCTATCACGTAAACTAGATGGTACAACAAGTTTATCTGCTCTCCTAACAATACCCGCAGCCACATCATAAGACAGTTCTGGCCACACCGTTTTATATTGAGACAATTCACAGTCACTCCATGAGAAACTATTGCACGGTGAGGTTAATCGCACAATTACTTCCTTCAAAACAAGGTCCTCTTGAACAGCTTTTTTCCATTCTACTTCATCAATTGCACCATTACAAACTTCTTGTACAGTGGCTATTGACCAATCAGCATTAACATTCTTAATACCTGGTACATATTTCATTGAAAAATCATACTCCTGTAGTTTGTAAATCCACTTTGCAATTCTAGGAGTAGCCTTTCCAGCACCTTTGGTTGAAAATATGTCTACAAGGGGTTTGTGGTCAGTCCTTAATTCGAAATTTGTGTCCCAAACATAGTTCCTAAAATAATTTACCCCCCAAAAACAAGCCAAAGCTTCTTTCTCTATGACTGAATATGAGGGTTCAGCACCCTTTAATGTACGGGAAGCAAAAGCTACAACCCATTCCAATTTGTCCTTACCTTGCATCAAAACTGCTCCTAACCCATATGCACTTGCATCAACAACAATAATTGACTTCTTGTTGGGATCAAAGGGTTTAAGTGCCACAGCATCTATTATGTCCTTTTTTACATCATCAAAAACTGACTGGCATTCAGCACTCCACACAAACTTGGTGCCTTTTTTCATTAACAACCTTAAACAAAAAACTTTGGAAGCAAAATTCGGCACAAATTTAGAATAGTACTCCGCAAGTCCTAAAAAGGAACGAAGTTGGTCTTTATCAGATGGAGATAGAGCATTCTTGATAGCGTCTAATAAACTTTTCTTAGGTCTAACCCCCTCCACTGACAAAGTGTGCCCCAAGTATTCAATTTCATTAGTAGCAAACTTGCATTTCTCAGCAGCAACAGTTAAACCGGCACCCTGAAGTTTGTGTAACACATCATTTAGGATTTTATCATGGACAGTTTTACTTTCCCCCCACACAAGTACATCATCTTGAAAAACCAACATGTTAGGTATACCCTCAAGAACTCTACTCATAACTCTCTGAAAAACAGCTGATGCAGAGGACAACCCAAAAGGCATTCTTAGAAACTGAAAGTCTCCCTCAGGAGTAACAAAAGATGTTAAATGGCGAGATTCAGGATGTAATTTTATCTGATGGTAAGCATTAGATAAGTCAATTGACGAAAAATATTTAGCATCTCTAACTGATGCCACCATCTCATTGATTTTGGGTAAAGGATAGCAATCTACCCAAATGTTCTTGTTTAAATCTCTTAAATCGACACACATGCGCAATTTGTCGTTGGGTTTTCGTGCCAAAACAACTGGACTAAGCCAATCAGATGCTTCGATGGGTTCAATTATGTTTTGTTGACATAAACGATCAAGTTCTACCTTAAGTTGTGATCTTAACACAAAGGGAACATTGCGCACTTTATGGACAACAGGTATACAGTCAGGTTTAAGAATAATACGCTGCTCAAATTTTTTAAGACATCCCAACTTTGGACTAAATAAATCAGGAATTTTTTTATGCCATTCCAAACTTGCATCTTCTTGAGTTACCAAAACTTCATCAGAGTGTTTTTATGGCAATTAGGGGATAATAAAACTTGATCAGGATGATTAGGATCAAGAGTCATTCCTAAATTCCAAAGTTCTTTCCACCCTAATAAGGCTCTCCCTTTTTCTACAACATACACAATTCGAGAAGTATTTCTGTCTTTAAAAATGATTTCAGATGTAAAACATCCAATCACAGGTAATTTGATACCTAAATAACCTACAGGAGTTTTTGGAGAACATATAAGGTCTGGTTTACCACAAGCCTCCCACATGTTTTTGTCAATAATGGTATATAAAGAACAAGAATCTGCCCAAAGAAATAACTTATGACAATTGATCATAACCTCACACTTGGGAGGTTGAATTTCATCAGAAACATGATTAACTTCATTCCAAATTGCCATAACTTCAATGTCACTGTCACTACCAGAACAAGTAGATTGAGCAATAAGATTAACAGAATTTTTCCATGCATTAGGATTGTCAGATCTACACATTTTCGTGAAATGGCCAGTTTTGTTACACTTAAAACATGTAACGTTTGATGCAGGACACCAAGAATTTTCAGTAGTATGCCTTGTATTGCCACATCTGAAACAAAACTGTTTGTTAAAATTTTGTGTCTTGCTAGAAGATGGTTTGTTGTATGACATAGTATTTTTATTACTGCTAGAAAATATTCGAGGTTTAGCTCTGATATCACGTTTAGTGTTATATCTATTGTCAAAAGATTTTGATTTGTTGTTAACTATAGCACATACATCACTAGATTCTTTGCTATCAGAAAACTTAGAGTCTTTACTGTGTACACTACTCAATTCTTTAACATAACGTGAATTATTCTCAACTCTTCTAGCAATTGAAATGGTTTTGTGAAGAGACAGATCTTTTAAATCTAATCATTTCTCTTGAATCTTAGTATTATTAGTTCTATTAATGAACTGATCTCTTATAATTTCTTCATGTGAATCTTTAAACTTACAAGTAACTGCTAATCTTCTTAAAACAGTAACGTATTGTTCTACTGTTTCACCAGGTAATTGTGCCCTTGAAAAGAATTTATGTCTTTCTACAACTATACTTGTTTTTTTGCCAAAGTTTTCCTCTAAAGCTTTCAAAGCATCAAGATATTCATCAGAAGAAAATGCTTCAACTTTTGAACAGTCAAATACGACTTCTTCATCACTGGGATCTTCATCACCAACTTCACATACCTTAGAAATAGCATTACTAGATTGTATAGGTAAAGTTCTTAGCACTTTCCTACCCTCTACACCAAGACTGTGTTAAAGAAGCGCTAATTTGCGTGAAGCTAGAAACACTTCTCCACCAATAGCTTCTAAATAAGTTTCAAAGGACTCACGCCAATCTTCCCAATTCATAGGAGGAATACCAGGATCCTGTAAGAATTTTGGTGGAGCTAAAATGGTATTAGTTTCCATACTGGGAATGAGTGGGCAAAATATACAAAATATACAAAATTAATGAATAATAAGTAACAATATAAACTGTTAATAAACAAAAAAAAAGAAAATTAACAAAATAAAAGTAGCCACCGTTGTCTTGTATGTAATTCAAATATTTTTTTTTTGTTGAAGATCAATTGAAGTCGAAATGAAGTTAAAATCCAGTTTTAATGTTCTAAAAAGGTCTATTCACGAAGAAATAGTTAATTAAAAATGAAAACCGGAGTGGTTGCTAGGGAACGCGCCCCAGAATGCATTGCGCATCCCAGAATGCATTGCGCGCCATCAAGCGTATTTCCTGAAGGTTTCAAGATGCTCCCGCTGGAATGGAGGAACGCTGACTTCAGCGCATTCACGAGCGCGAGAGAAACAGCTTGAAAAATGCACCCAGCAATGGAGGAACGCCGACTTCAGCGCATTCATGAGCGCGAGGGAAATGAAGTCCGACTTCAAAAAATGCAAGTAAGCACCGCTTGGAAATCACACCGCCTGTTTTCAATAACATGCCGCTTTGTTTTCAATAACATGCTGCTTTTTCACAACGCTTGCTTTCAAGAACATGCCGTTTCCTTGAAGATTTAAAATAATAGTTGAAACGTTTCCGAAATGTCTAAATACTCGTTCAAGCACATTTGACGAAAAATGAGAGGCAAGAGTCTACTCACATGGCATTTGAGTTCGTATAAATCGTGGATCCTGGTCAATCTGAAGCGCTCCTTTAAAACGTGAAATTTTCCTTTGTTAGCTTGAAGGCTTCTTTTCTTTTTTTTTTTTCTTGAACAAAAATAGAATTAAAATTGTTATCAGAACATCATGGGGTCATTGGTTGATGGGTTGTTTCCTCCTTCGTCGCCACTTTTAAAAGTAAGAATCACAGCAGTATAAGTGAATAAGTGCTGAAGTTTATTAGCAGAAAAAGACCCCTTAGATGTTCGCTTAAGAACAGCAATCTTCAAAGTGACCAAACAACATTCTGGTTTAGATCATAGACATATTAACATTCTAAAGGTTTAAAGAAACATCACATATAAGAATGTAACAGAGGGAACTGGCTGATGTATGTTTAGAACAATGACATTGAGAGAAACCACATCCTTGACTTATATAACCCTGATTTGTTCATACCACAGGACCACCAGCCACGGAGAACGAGTTGGTATCATGTTGTGATAAAGTTGTGTGAAAAAGGTCATGAGTAATCTCACTAAGAGGAAAATGAGTGTTGGCACACAAATGGTGGATGTGTTCAAGCAATTCCTTAATATGGAAACATTAATAATTATAATGAGTATCAAAAAAATAGTTAATAGGTGGCTATGCTCAAGAATGGTTTCATACTTAGATTTTGTTAGAAATGAGGGTCTCTAGTTGGCAGGGGTTTGCACCTTCTTCCTAGTCAGTGTAAGGGGGATACACTTCTAGAGCAACCCCTGCTAGCCCCCTTGGAAGCTTGGCATGAGCAGACAGGCTTATCTCAGAGGCAGTGTGTAAAGAATGTGTGCACACAAACAGTACTGCACTGAAAACACTACAAATGGACACCACACCCGTTTAGAAAAATAAGTAATATTTATCCAAACCACACAAGACCAAAATGTCAAAAATCCAATATTCAATAATCAAAAAATGACTCTTAGAAGGTAAAAACAGTTCTGTCCACAGAAAACTAAAGATGCAACACTTTCCACACAAAGTACCTTGAATGTGTCAAAATCATAAACAAAAACAGCCTCAGGGAAGGTGATGCGCCAGTTCCTTACGCTTAGGGAAGGTGATGCATTGGTTCCTTACTCCAGGGGCAGTGATGCATCGGTTCCTTACTGCCATGCAGGGGAGGTGTTGCGTCGGTTCCTTACTGAAGAGGAGGTTATGCGTCAGTTTCTTAATGTGCGGGGAGGTGATGCCTCAGTTTCTTACTGCCGCCCCAGTGTTGTTGTAGACTTTGTGCCCTGGTACAATGCGTGGAGATTCAGGGATGGGTCGGTTCTCAATGCAGCGGCAACATCGCTGCGTTCATCTCTCGAGCCTCAGTCCCACGATGCGTAGGTTCTTGCAGTCGCACAGCAGGGCCTGCATCGGGATTGATGCGGTGATCTCGGACTTCGGAGATCAGTGCACGAGATTCAGTGTGTGGAAATTTCTATAGCCGCCGGCAGGCGCTGCTTCAGTTTCTTCAGCGGCACAGTGGCGATGCATCGGAAACGGGTGTGGAAGCGTCACGCTTCTTTAGTTGCTTCTCTTTTCCCAGCTCCGAGCAGCAGGAACAACTTCCAGAGGACCAACACAGGAACAGGCACCTCTTGGCATGTCAGAACTCCAAGCAAGGAAGTTATGGCGAGCTAGTGATTAAGTCTCTAGATTTCAGGACAGGTGGCAAGCTTTACTTCAAGGCCTTGGAGATCTTCTTCAAGCAGGATACACAGCGCACAGCAAAGTATTTTTCCTCTCCCTGGCAGAAACAGCCACTGCAGGCCAACCCTAGGGAGCACACAGCAATGGGGCAGTACTTCTCCTTCATCTTTCCCAGCTTCTCCTTGGCAGAGGTTCCTCTTGAGTGCAGAAGTAATCTAAAGTTCTGGGGTCTGGGCCCCAATATTTTATGGGGCAAATGCAGTATTGAAATTTGCCCTCGCAAAGGGTGTGAATCGCAAAATGTGCCCGTTTGCAAATGCAATTTCAACATTTGGGATGCATCATAATTTATGTATTTTTTCGCAATTTAAGGATTCGCAATTTATTTGCAAATTCTTAAAATGTTACCGCAGTTAAGGAATTGCAAATATTGGCAAAAAAAGTGAATGCATGAAAATTCACAAATTGCGATTTCTTAAAAATTTGCAAATTAGAATTCTTAAAATGAGAAGAAGTCAGACCAGGTGGTAAAATGTGAGAAACAATCAAAGCAGGTGGGACTCATTAGGATAGTATTTAAGGGGCCCCAGAATGACTCCAAAAAGTCTCACAATGGCAGCACTCTTTGTCGTGGCAGGGAGGCTGAGGCTGAGAGCAGCAGCAATGAGGAAAAGAGGATACAGGAGAGGATTTTTTGAGTTTGGGTCACCTTACTAGGGCAGACAGAAGCTGAAATATATGATAAGTATAGACTCAATGCTGACACAATTTTGGATTTGATATATGAATTAGACCCAATCTTGCAGAGACATACACGCAGGACACAAGCAATACCAACACATGTACAGGTCTTGTGTTCCCTACACCTCCTTGCATCGGGGTCCTTCCAGGGTGTCATAGCTAGTGCTGGTGGTGTGTCCCAGAGTTCCCTTTCGCGTTTTTTCAATACTTTCCTCAATGCCATGTTGCAAAGGATAAGGCATCACATTACATTTCCAAGCACACCTCAGGATTTGCTACAAACAAAATTAGATTTTTACAACATGGCACATTTTCCCCATGCGATTTGGCTGTATAGATGGCACGCATGTTCCCATTTGTCCTCCGTCAGAAAATTAGTACATTTACCGCAACCGGAAATGTTACCATTCACTTAACATTCAGGTGATGTGCAATTCAAGAACTATCATTACTGACTTAGTTGCAAGTTACCCTGGCAGTGCCCCTGATTCTTACATTTTTAGGCATAGTGGCATCCATACACGACTGCTTGCTGGTGAATTCGGAGATGGATATTTGCATGGTTAATATATTCCCTCTATTTGTTGCACATCTCTGTACCATGTTGTCACATTGGACTTCTAATTTGTATCTTCCATCCCATTCCATAGGTGACAGTACATACGCTGTAAGGTCATTCATTCTTACACTCTATCTAAATCCAGCAACACGGAAAGAACAGCACTACAACAATGCAAACATAGCAACCCGCAACGTAATAGATAGAACATTTGGTGTACTGAAATCTCGGTTTCGCATTCTACATAAGACTGGCGGGGCTTTACAATATCATCCTGAGATCTGCTGTAAAATAGTTGCAACATGTGCCATGTTGCACAACTTAGCCACTAGAAGAGGCTTAGCACTGGAGGAGGAGGATGTACTGCCTCAAATTGATAACCAGCCACAACAACCACAACCAAGACTACGTGGACCTAACGTAGCAGAGGGGAGAAGAAGAAGGGCAGAGATAACTCACCATTACTTTTGACATAGATGGGGCCAATATTTGTGACACTGTTGGGGGCAAGGCAGGAGCCTACTTACCGCAGAGAGGACCACTGCTGGGCGCTGGGCTGCTGATACCGCTGTTTCCTCCCGCCGCTGGCGCCAACCTACATCCCGGCCGCCGAGGGGAGGAACTACGGTTCCCAGCGTCCCTTGCGGTCTTTGACGACCACTTCCTGTCCCGCAAGCCCAGAGGCGCTTAAAATCACGGAGCTCCCTTGAAGGAGCGGGCCATTATTTGTGACACTGTTGGGGGTAAGGCAGGAGCCTACTTACCGCAGAGAGGACCACTGCTGGGCGCTGGGCTGCTGACACGGCTGTTTCCTCCCGCCGCCGGAGCCAACCTACATCCCGGCCGCCGAGGGGAGGAACTACAGTTCCCAGCGTCCCTTGCGGTCTTTGACGACCACTTCCTGTCCCACGCGCCCGGAGAGGCGCTTAAAATCACGGAGCTCCCTTGAAGGAGCGGGGCCATTATTTGTGACACTGATGGGGGCAAGGCAGGAGCCTACTTACCGCAGAGAGGACCACTGCTGGGCGCTGGGCTGCTGACACCGCTGTTTCCTCCCGCCGCCAGCGCCAACCTACATCGCGGCCGCCGAGGGGAGGAACTACGGTTCTCAGCGTCCCTTGCGGTCTTTGACAACCACTTCCTGTCCCGCGCGCTGGAAGGCGCTTAAAATCACGGAGCTCCCTTGAAGGAGCGGGGCCATTATTTATGACACTGTTGGGGGCAAGGCAGGAGCCTACTTACCGCAGAGAGGACCACTGATGGGCGCTGGGCTGCTGACACCGCTGTTTCCTCCTGCCGCCGGCGCCAACCTACATCCCGGCTGCCGAGGGGAGGAACTACGGTTCCCAGCGTCCCTTGCGGTCTTTGACGACCACTTCCTGTCCCGCGCGCCCGGAGGCGCTTAAAATCACGGAGCTTCCTCCGCGTCGCGGACGCGCGCGGACGGCGCCGGGCGGAGCCCGGGCAGAGGGCGGGCCGTCTTAGGCCGTCAGTGGCCGAAGGAGGCAGGGCTGGGCCAACTCCCTTGTTTGTGATTCTGAGTAAGTGCCCTAACTTTTATGAACTATCTACTGTGGTCACTGAGGAGTTAATTGCGTGTTGTGTGCCTCCGAACATTCCTGGACGCCACATTTTGCTGTAACCTGTGCCCTTTATTCCCAAATTACTGCCTACAATGTCAAAACAAACTTCTCTAATGGATAACTATTTAGTTAAAGTTGTTAGTAGGATTAATAGTGACAGAAGAAAATCTTTAGGTCAAGGCAATTCACCTGACCCACCACCTGATTTAACATTGGATTCCACTAACGAGGATAACATTATTTCCACTGTGTCAGTCGAGTCTAAGGACACCAGTTGTAACATCGGAACTACCCCCGTAGAGGTGTTAGATGACTCTATTCCTGTGGAAGACCAACCTGAAAGCTCTAATGGTACTCCGCAACCATGCACAAGGGCTACACGCTCTATGAGAGCATGTAGGAAATTAACTACCAAGCGGGGAGGCCATATGACCAGGAGGAAAAAGGATTCCACACCTAAGAAGAATGTTTGTGATAAAGGGACTTTAACTAAAGCCAATTGTGTTACTATTAATACTGACCAATTCGAATTGTTAGTGGGTTGCATAGATGGTAAATTGAAGTTGATTGTTGAACCATTACTTGCAAAAATTGATGCCTTATCAGCTGAAGTATCTAGATTGGGGTCCCAGTTAGATGTACACGCTGTCAAGACAGTTAACACTGGATCAGCTAGTAAGGATGCCCCTGGTATTCAATCTGTTCCTAAGCCAGTTAAGGGGAGGTCCTGCCTCACGAACAATGTTACATCTGTACCTAAAATGGGTAGTTTGACCTCGCAGTTCCCATCTGCCTTGCCAAGTACGAGTACGTTACCAGCATGTCACTCAGGAAGGGTAATGCAGGCACCACCTGCGATGGCTGCAGCTGCTGTGTCTGTAGCAGGACCTATTTGTAAAAACACACCACCAGCTCACCAGCTCCTAAGACAGGCGGGGTAGTGCAGGCACCAGCAATGCCGGCTGCGGCTGCTGGGTCTGTCAGGGCTTCTGTTGGTAACAATCGCTCGGTAGACCTCCCACCCGAGTGTGTACCCTACGTTGTGGTTTTAACTAACGTTCCCTCCTTAGCACATAGTCAGGCCATACCTCCCCAAGAGCCGCGGGACTCATTAAAGAACAAAACGGTCTCCTGGCTACATAGACACTGTGGGTTGCCAGTTAATTTCTCGGACCAAATTCTATCCACCAGAAGGGTTAACTGGATTGGTAACACCAGAAAGAACTGTGGGGGAGACTGTGTGATCGTCAATTTTAAACATCCCCAGCACGGTCTACATGAGCCCCCTCATGGCCATCGTACGCAAACACAACCTCAGCATAATCTCCTATGCCGACGACACCCAGCTGATCCTCTCCCTGACCAACGACCCCGCCTCCGCCAGAGCCAACCTGCACGAAGGGATGAAAGAGGTAGCCGAGTGGATGACGACCAGCCGCCTGAAACTGAACTCTGACAAGACGGAAGTCCTCATCCTGGGCTCTTCCCCCTCCGCCTGGGACGACTCCTGGTGGCCTCCCGCCCTGGGCACCGCACCCAAACCGACAGACCATGCACGCAACCTGGGCTTCATCCTGGACTCCTCCCTCTCCATGACCAGGCAAGTCAACAACGTCTCCTCGGCGTGCTTCAACATCCTACGCATGCTATGGAAGATCTTCCGGTGGATCCCCACCGAGACCAGGAAGACCGTCACCCAGGCCCTCGTCACCAGCCGAATGGACTACGGCAACGCCCTCTACGCCGGTACCACCGCCAAGCTCCAGAAGAGACTCCAGCGGATCCAGAACGCCTCAGCCAGACTCATCCTCGACATCCCACGAACCAGCCACATCACCGGACATCTGAGAGACCTTCACTGGCTCCCCGTCAACAAAAGAATCACCTTCCGCCTCCTCACCCACGCACACAAAGCCCTACACGACCAAGGCCCGAGCTACCTCAACAGCCGGATCAACTTCTACGCTCCCAAACGCCACCTCCGATCAGCCAACCACGCCCTCGCGCCGTCCCCCGCATCCGAAGAGCGACTACAGGAGGAAGGTCCTTCCCCTACCTGGCCGCCAAGACCTGGAACTCCCTCCCGACCGACCTGCGCCTGACCCAAGACCACCTCTCCTTCAGGAAGAAGCTGAAGACCTGGCTGTTCGAGCAGTAGCGGCACGCCCCCCCCCCCCCCCCCCCCCCCAGCGCCTTGAGACCCTACGGGTATGTAGCGCGCTCTATAAGTGTC
The DNA here is from genome assembly GCF_964263255.1 of Lissotriton vulgaris. Lineage (NCBI taxonomy): Eukaryota > Metazoa > Chordata > Amphibia > Caudata > Salamandridae > Lissotriton > Lissotriton vulgaris. The sequence continues at coordinate 746,906,085 of NC_141695.1, forward strand.
ACTGATTGATTGTTGCGACGGTCCTATTAAGAGCTGCTGCCATTACACAGTATGAGACCGATGTAACTGCACGTCCGTTGGGCTATTTCTACAACCATCTTAATAAGATTCCACCTGCCTCTAACAGAGATAGGGCTTTCACCCCTAACTTTGTACCTAATGGTGAGAGATTTTTTCAACCTACCCCTAACTTTGTACCTAATGGTGAGAGATTTTTTCAACTTACCCCTAACTTTGTACCTAATGGTGATAGATTTTTCCTGCCTACAACTAACTTTACACCTATTGGTGATGGATTTTTCCCATCTAACCCTAATTTTGTACCTATTGGTAACAGATTTTTCCAACCAACCCATGGGATGGTTTATGAAGTCCCAGTCCAGAACAGGTATCAACCCCTGAGTTCTCTGGACCAGAATGATTGACTTCATAAGGGATCTAGGCTTTGGAGGGGCCTCACCGGGGATGCTAATTTGAATAATCCTAGTGAAGAAAAGGTGGTCGCGGAGAGCCAACATACTAATGATATTATGGGTAATACGAGTACCGGGACAACAGTGTCCTGTGTGACTGAGATTTCCAAGGACCCAGTGAGGGATGTAGGTAGTTATTTAGGGAGGTCTGTGATTGAACGAAGTAGTAAAGGCAAGAATCCCAACAATACACATGGCACTCCCAATAGTGACCGTACCAGGGGGATTTCTATTGTTAGCTGGAATATTGCCGGTTGGGCCTCTAAGGTACACAAATTGGAGTGGGAGGGCACTATTAGGTCCTATGACATCCTATGCCTGCAGGAGACATGGTGTATTGTTGAACCTAGTTTCGAAGGGTACACATGCTATAGTCTAGAAGCTACTGAGTCAAGCCATGGCAGGGCAAAGGGAGGACTACTTTTTCTTATTTCTGTAGATTTAAAGTTGACAATTATTAAACATTTGCTAGTCGAACCCCACTCACAAATTCTTTGGGTACGTGCACAGGATGGCACTGATGTGCTTTTAATAAATTTTTATAATAATGCTTTTAAAAACTTACGGCACAAAGTGATAGAGGAGTTAGACTGTGCCCTCATGAAGCTGATATCTGAGGCAAAATGCACTATTACCTACATTTGGTTAGGGGATTTTAATTTAACAGTTTGCAGTTTGTCCTCCTCGAGGGCATGTGGGATTCAAACCAATAGCGGGGAGAGCATGCCGCATTTCCCACATCACGCCTACGGGGAGGCTATTAATAACGTCATGGCTTCTTATGATCTAGAGTTAGTGAGTAATGACTTAGGGGGTAGTGAGAGTTCAATTCTAACCTTTATTGGGCGGAATAGCGGATCCACTATTGACCATATTATGGTTTCATCTAGTTTGGTACCTCACTGCCTGACCAAGGTAAGGGATGCTTCCGCCCTGAGCGACCATAATTATATCATCATGCAAATATCTACATGGCAGTGCAGAGTAGAACTGCCAATAAGAATTTTGGGTTACATTGAGCCACACAGGGCTAATGGGACTAGGCTTAGGTGGAAAGGGGAAAAGGCAACTATAGTGGAACCCATAATTGTAAAAAAATGCCTGGCGGACATTGATATTATCCTGACACCAGGATGTCCGCCTGCCTCTGTTGTGACTCATTTTCTTAACATTAATAACATTATTAATAACATCTTTACGGGGACTAAATCGGGCAGAAGCGGAAAAGGGATCGGATGGTTTGACCATACCTGTACGACCCTTCTCTCGCAACTTAAACACGCGTTAGCCCTTACTCCAAGAGATAAGAATAGAATCAGACTTTTAAGAATCGAATATAAAAAGGCACTATCCAAAAGGAAGAAGGAATTACAGCAGGAAGCCTGGGACCACCTATACAAGGCAGTAGAAACTGCTGATAGTCGCCTGTTTTGGGCCACCGTTAATTCCCCTTTCCTCCAGGATGATAAAATCCACAGCTTTCCTCCAACGTTGGCAGCGAGGACTGGGTGAAACACTTTTCCGTAATTTTCCAGGATAATACCCAGACATCCGAAGAGCAAAGGCTTTGGCCCATGGTGCCTTTAGATATTGCCCTGAAGGAAGTGGAAAGTAGTATTAGAACTAGCAAGGGTGGTAAGGCCCAGGGGCCAGATGGAGTCCCGATTGATGTGTTCAGGGCACAACCGAAGCTTTGGGGACCAATACTTACATTGGCACTCAATGCTGCAGTAACCACCTTGATCCCACCCTCTTGGGGTGACTCCATCATTGTCCCCATTTATAAAAAGGGGGATAAGGCATCAGCGTGCAATTATCGGCCGATTAGCCTGCTTGACTCATCTGTTAAAATCATGAGTCGAGTATTGCTGTATAGATTAGAAGAGTGGGCGGATGAGAACGGGATTCTTGCCAATTTCCAATACGGATTCAGGAAGGGACGAGGGACCTTAGATCAGTACCTGAACCTAAAATTATTGATTGGCAAGTACACTAGAGCCAAGCCCGGTAATATCTATCTTTGCTTTGCCGACCTTAGCAGTGCTTTTGATTTGGTAACCCATTCACTCCTGTGGTCAGTTTTGCTTGATATGGGTGCCCCCAAAGAAATTATCTTTTTCCTTGCAAGATTGTATAGTAAGATGCAAACATGTGTCTGCTATGGGGTTAATGGGGAGTGCACCCCAAATTTTAATGTCAAACGGGGAATTAGACAGGGGTGTGTTCTTGCCCCCCTGTTGTTTACTCTTTTTATTAATGAGGTTGAATCCGCCCTGAAAACTGTCAAAGCTGATGCCCCACAGGTTGCTGGGAATAGTGTTCCAGTTCTGCTTTATGCAGATGACGCGGTACTCCTGTCCTGAACACCCGTTGGCCTGCAGCTCCTGATGGACAGGTTCACTGATTTCATTGGGAGTAGGAGACTGCTGATTAATAAAAACAAAACCCACACTATGACCTGCGGGACAAAGACGGGGAAAAATCGTGCCTTTTTTATAGAAGGGGTAAAAGTACAGCACGTCAATAGTTTTTGCCACCTGGGGGTAACTTTCTCCAGCGATGGCAGTTGGGGGCAAGAATTAACCAATGTTAGGAGCAAAATGAGCAAAAGCTCTTATGGTATTTTTAAATTTGCCTCTAAGCTGGGGGATAGGAGAATCAAAGATATGACGGAGATCTACAAGGCGCGTAGTGAATCCATTGCCCTTTATGGGGCGGGGCTTTGGGGCAACTGCAATATTGAGTGCCTGCAGAGGGAAGAAAATAACTTCCTAAAGAAATTACTGTGCCTCCCTAAATCTGCTCCAACCGAGTTGATCCATAAAGAGGTAGGGCTCGTTTATTTGGGCGACCTTGCTTTACTTAGGCCTCTACTACTCTATCGAGCTATCTGGCTCAAGGAAGAGACTGAGTTTAATCAACTTGTAATTAGGGACTGCCTTAATTTAGACAACTGTTTGATGATACCATGGCTTAAATATGTTGTGGATTGCTACCTGAGTATTTATGATATCAACCTGCTGCTAGATCATTGCCCTCCTAGAGGTCTCACCAAGCAGGACATGAAAAGTTCTTTTAAGTTATATAGAGCTCAAAAACGCTCAGCTGTGATTAATTCTCTCGCCACTGTTAATATTTATAATAAGTATATTGTTACCGAGGGATTCCAGAATTACCTGAGTGTGGTAACTAGGTCTATGCACAGATTTGTATTGACTAGATTAGGAGCTGGTATTGCTCATGCTTTGGTGGCCTTCCCACATCAAAAAAAAGCACCTGGTTGTCCCTTGTCCCTGCGATGGGTATTCTAAACAAAGCACCTTGCACTTTATGCTCATTTGTACGTTGTTCCAGAATGTAAGGATCACATATCTAAAACCAATATTTCTTAAGTATGGTATTCTTACTGTGGAGGATGCAATGTGTTTATTATATAATATGGACTGTCCCTATATATGTTTTTATACTGTGAGTTTTATCTGTAAATCTATGGCTTTTAGGAAAAGTATGATCTTTTAAACATTACTGTTAATTATCTGTATTTTAAATTGTTGCATTTTGCTATGTGCTTTTATGGTCATTAATTGTTATGAACCGAATAAAGCTTCATGAAATGAAAATGAAAAATGACATAGATAAGAACTACACAACACATCTTTGTGCATAACTCTTATCTTTTAATTTTAAAATTGTTAGCATTGAATCAGGGTACTTAAGACATCTTAGTGCATGCAGTGTGCTGAAAGCAAATTAAAATGCATTTACTGTTCATAGTCATAGCAATGCAGTTTTTTCAGACGTCCTTTGCTCCAAAGCAATATAGGTTTTTGAGTCATATCCTACTTCTTGTGTCCACGCACCCCTAATGCCTTTCCTGTGTTTCTCCCATCAACCGTAGTTGGGCTCTCTACACTGTCATGTCTTCTGGTGCTACGGCGTCCCCCGGCCACAACAGGTTCAAGTAGGCTACTCACATTTGAGCTCCCATCACTCCCACCACCATGTAGTAGGCTTCCATTTGCATTTTCAGTCTGCATACCCTCTACTACATTCATGAGCTTCATCATGCCCCTGGCAACATCTCCACAACATTGTGATATCTCCACTTGCATGGCAACTGCATGTTTTGAAAGCTGAGCAGTAGTGTGGAAAAAACGGTTCATAGACCTGGTGTACCCCTGCATGCTGGACATTGCTCTATGATGCCTACAGTCACTTGCTAGTTGCTGCGCTGGTATTGTTGTACACAGTGCCTCCATTGCTGTAGCCACACGGTCCAGTTTCTCAGAAGTCGCCCTCTGTCCTTTCTCAATTACATTTGACATGTGCTGAAGACAGTTGTGTATGGCACCAATGTCATGACTGATTTTAACCATTATGCCTTTCATGACACGTATGTCTTTGCCTTGCAGGCGCTGTGCTTTAAGAATTTTAACCTCCACAACACTGGTGTTCCTCTCATCATCATCTGCTGTCTGGCTCTGGGAATGTCGCGTCCTCCGCATATAAAACTGTTGCAACCTACTCCGCCTGCTCTGCTGTGTTTGTGGGATTGCTGGGGTTGGAGAAGCCTGTTGTTCTGGGACATGTACATTCAGGTCATCCTCACTCTCTGACTTTTGCAGTTGGCGCACACTGCTTCTGTGACTTCTATGTGCGATTGTGGTTGAAGATGTGGCTGCATTAGAGTCATCTATCTATCTCTAGAAAGTCCTGACTGTGGAACTCGGCCCCTTCATTGGCATTACTGTCCTGTTCTGTATCTATGATTGAAATAGTGCAAAAAGTCTGTTACTTTTTTTATTTGCACTTGTGACTGTGTAAAATCAAGAACATTAGAAATAAATACCTACATTTAGCATGACATGTCTCCTACTCTTTCATTTATAATGTGCAATATTCGCTTTTGAACTCATTGCCTATGTACTTCACACTAAATTTTTCCTTGACTACAACTCCCATGATGCATTGGTACAGTAAGTAAATGGGGTTGTGGATACTGCTGTTTCATACGTATCAATTACTACATTGGGAGGATAAATTCTTGGGAACTATGACAACCTTAGAGGTCTCTTACACTCACTTTTGCATGCAAAACACATGTTGTGCTCTTACCTTTGGATGTGCCGACATGGGCTGAGGGTCAATTTCTATGACACCAACAACTGCCTCTGTTGCAAGGGTGCCTTCCACCAAGTCCTCAAGTGGGGTATTAGGCCTATCCCTGGATGGTCCTCCGACGGTCCTTTTGGCTGCCTTTATCCTGTTTGCAATCCTTTCTTTTGCATGACTGCGCAGATCATACCAGCGCTTTTGTAAATTGTTAATGCCTCTGTGGGCAACCCCAACAGCATTAACTTTTGCTTGGATTGCAAGCCACAGTTTCCTTTTCATAGCTTCAGGCCCTTTTAATGATTTTTTCCCAAAAAGCTGATCCTGCCTCATGGTTACTTCCTCAATCAGAATTTCAGGTTCCTGGTCACTGAATTTAATCTTTCTTTTCCTAGCCTGTAGTTGTTCTCCTGCATATTCTGAGGCCATTTCCCCTTTTGCTGCTGGCTCAGACTCGGCGCCAGTTGCTCCTTGCTGTGCTCCAACTGCCAACTGTCTCTCCTCCAGCTCTCCCTGGGGACAAGTGTGTTCAATCAGTGGACTTGCTTCGTGGTTGTGATGTATTAGGAATGCAGCAATATGGGTAAATCGCAATTTGGGAAATCGCAAATACAGATTCTCAAAATGTAAGCGATTCGGTAAAAATTGCTATTTTTACCAATTCGAAAAAGTGATTTTAATGATGCTTTGCATTTTGCGATTCCTTATTTGCGATTCCTTATGTTTCGCAAATAAGGAATCGCAAAATGTAATGTTGATGCATGTGCCCCTTTGTTCTCCGTTGGCAGGGAGGCTCTGTGCTCTGTCAAAAACAGTTTTGTCCTGTCTGGTCCAGCTTCCCGGCAGGAGGTGGAGACAGCATTGTGTAAGGCAGACTAGGCCTATTCATGTGCAAGGAAATATTCTCCCCCCCACTCTAAATGCAGCAGAGGTCTATTCAGCCCAGCCCTGACAACTCGAGGAAAGGCAGGACAAACTTCAACCCCCCCCCCCCCCCCCAGTGACTGTCTACAGTGAATGCACATTCTCAGCCACTGTCACTCCAAAGTCAGACAGTCAATCCACAAACCAGCAGAGGCACACAGGATGGCTAAGCAAGAAAATTCCCACTTTCTAAAAGTTGTATTTTCAAACACACAATATAAAAGTCATCTTTACTAAAATATACATTTGTATATTCTGAGTCCAGGCATGTTCTTATCTTTTCCCAATGGTAAGTTATACTTATAAGATGTAATAAATAAACTCCCATTCTATCCTATGGGACAGATAGCCTTTCAATGGTGAAAAACAAATTACACTGTAGTTCACTATCAGGACATGTCACACTCACCAGGACACTTCCTCCCTTTCACATACACTGCTCCCTGCCCACAGGTGTACCTTGGGCCTACCTTAGGGGTGACTCACATGTAATAAAAGGGAAGGGTAGCCCTGGCAAGTGGGTGCACTTACCAGATCGACATGGTAGTAAAGACTGCGCACAGACACTGCAGTGGCAGCTCTGAATTACATTTTACAGGCTACTCATGTGGGTGGCTCAATCATTGCTGCAAGCCCACTAGTAGCATTTGATTTACAGGCCCTGTGCACACATCGTGCATGGTACTGGGGACTTAGTAGCAAATCAAATAAGCCAATCATGGAAACACCAATTCAGAATAACATTTTACACAGAGAGCATATGCACTTTAGCACTGATCAGCAGTGGTAAAGCACCCAGAGTCCTAAAGCCAGCAAAAACTGTGTCAAAAACAGGAGGCCCAAAAGCAAAAAGTCTGGTGGTAAACCACCTGAGAAAGCAAGGTCTAACAGATTTGTATCCTAGAAAATCATAGAAAATTGGAGAACAAATATGTGGACGTCAGAGGTTACCATTTTTAAAATTTTGAAATTGCAATCGAGGTGATTTGGAGAATGAATTTAGGAGATAGCTTGCTTGCTCGTCATCTTGCATGCAGCATTTTTCTGTTTTCAGAAAAAAAGTGAAAAAAGTAAAGATTTGAAAAAATTACAATTTTAAGAAGGTCCCACAAAGATTCTGACATGGCACAGTTTAGTTATCACATTTTCTAACTGATCTTCTAGCACCTTACTTTTCCAGAAAAAAAACACTATAATTATTATTAACGCACAAACAAAAAGCCAGCTACATATTGTATAATACTTCTATTAGCAACATTTCTGAGAAAATCAGTCACGCTCAGCTTTAGGAGTATGCAAATGATAATAGCCTGGTAATTTCACTTCGGGGAGATTTACTTCCGGATCACGAACAGACGCTGTGACCTTTTATCTATATGACCTTGGGAAATTCATGGATGGTAGCAGTGTTGTGAGCTGATTTTATTGACTCAGTCAGCTGTCTTCGATACCTTCGAGCTTCAGACCCCGGCCTATACCATTTCCATTCATCTCCCAATAAATATAATTTTGTGCCATATTAATTCTCACTTGTACGACAAGTATACACCTAGCATATACAGGCCAAATAAATGAGAAAGCATCCCATTTTTGCTTCGTGCAAACATGTTTCACCGCTTAATTCAAGGTTTTAACAAGAAGCGGCCTCCTAGAGCAGGAACTATAATGGCTACGACTGTTCCTGTTTCCGGGGTGGGGCCACGTGACCCACAGCCTCTGCTTCCCCACATCTCTACGTTTATTTCACTAGGTGTGGGATCTTTATCTTCATAGTAACGCCACACAGTACAGTGAACTGCATGGAGACTCGACTCCATCACAATCAATCGTAATCGGCTCCGGCGTGGCTTGTCTTTCCAACCTCGGCTCTGTATGTAGACTTGCAAGGGAAATAGGTTTAGGAGCCACGAAATGCAGGCCACCCTTCCTGCCCTACGAGGAGGCCGGAGTGGAACAGGGCCTCAGCAGCCTTTGGGGAATCAGAGGCCCATCCAAAATTATTGGCGCCCTGGGCCCTGCTTACCCATGAAAAATACCCGGCCCTGCTACCAAACCAAATATGTTGAGAAGCTCGTGAAAAAATAAGCTACCGAGACGCGCCTTCTAAAGCACCTTTCAAATTATCTTATGGTTCGCAAACTCACAATAGCAAGTTTTAGAGGCCATCCTACCAGACCGTATGCGTTCTCCCCGCCTCCCCTTCTGTGCTGCAGATTGGACGCAGCTCTTATCCTCACCGAGTATTCTGTGGTAACCTAAAGTTACTCGCTGCCAGCTATAATATGCAAAGTGAACACAAATACATTTAAAGTCCTATTCTATGGACAAAACCATCAGAGCTAGCTTAAAGAAGACACACAAAACTTAACTAAGGTTAACTGGACTTTTAGGTGGGAGATGATCTGTGGCAGAGCATCACGATAACAAAATATCACTAAGTTTCCGTGCGATGTTAATAGAAAACCTGGAATCCTGCTAAAATGCTGCCGGACCCCTAAATTAACGAGGGAGTCTTGAAAGTAGTTGCTGAAAGCAGCAATTAGCGCCCCCTCTCTTCTTACTCAAGTGTTCATGGGCTGCAAGCAATTTCATCTCTTAGCAAAATAAAAAAGAATAGAAACACATACACATTCGGCTAACGTCATCGTCCTCAAAGGTCAAAATACTAAGTAAGGTTTGTATTTCTAGCCATTGGGCTCAGTTGTGACCAGGACGCCAGAGAGCTAATACCACGCCCTTCAACTCACTCGAGCATTTATTTAGTAGCTTTCTAACATGATAGCAAAGTGTGTTATTTATAATAGGGGTGTCCCAAATGAGAGCACTGGAAAAATACCTGTGATTATAAATCAGCTGTTGGAAGGCTTCATAGCAGTCAAAGGCTGGATGGAGCCTCTTACTGTTCCAGTAGCTGGTTTTGGAATTGCTGCTTTGGGAGGTTGAAGTCACTCAGTGCTTTTAAATCACTCGCCCCCACCGCGTTCTATATGAGCTTTAATGAAATTCAAAGATGGTTACATGAGGAGCAAGGGCCTCTGGTGGGTCTTCCATTTTCTGCCCTGTGGCTTAGAAACACCAAATGATATCAAAATATTGTGCTGAGAAATTAACCAGTCCGATAAGTTCTGTTATTTTAATCCATTTGGATGGAGTTCAGGGAGAACACTGGCTCCAGCGCACGCCCAGCCAGTCTTTCAATGTATTTTATTATATTTTTCATGTAGGCGCCGTTTTAACTTTAATACTGTATTTTTATGTGTTCAGTGCCCTGACCACTGTGAAGTAAGTGACCACCTTTGAGTTTCATGTTAAGTTTCACAGCTGGGTGTATGGGCTGCCCACGTGCATGCAATAGGTGAGTACTTTGAGGTAGAGGAACAGTAAAGCACCCCTTGGAACAGTCTATATAAAAGAGAAATGAATTGACCCCTTTGCCTACATGAGTATTACAATTTCGAAAGGTTATCAGCCAATTGAAAACCGTCTTGCATGCTTCTGAAGGATCCTGTGGGCAACATGTCTTGAAGCTCCATGGTCTCTGTGTGCAAGATGCTTGTGGCCAGTCTTTCTAGGCACTGGACAGGCAGCAGCAAGGAGAAACAAGCATTGGCAAAGTCAATAGGATGTGCTTATGTCACAGCTATTTGCTTTTTTTTTACAGCAGCATGTCTGCAGTTCACATGGCTAAAAGTTAGACGTGTAAAGGAAAGTGGCATGTTGAAGAGTGGTGTATGGTGGAGTGGAGTAGATTGGCATAGAGTGGAGTGGCATAGAGTAGCACAAAGTGGAGTCGAGTGGCTAAGAGGAGAGAGGTGTAGAGTGGGGTAGAATGGAGTGACACAGAGTAGATTGGTGTATAGTAGAGTCGAGTGGCATAGACTGAAGGAGTGTAGAGGAGAGTGGTGTAGAGTAGAGTGACATAGACTTGAGTGGCATGGAGGACCACAGAGTGGAGTGCAGCAGCACAGAGTAGAGTGGCGTGGAGTGGAGTGGTACGGAGAGGTGTAGAGAAGAATGGAGTACAGCAAAGTGGCATAGAGCAGAGTATCGTAGAGCAGAGTGGCATAAAGTAGAGTGGAGTGCAGTGGAGTGAAATGGTGTAGCATTTAGTGGCATAGTGTGGCATAGAGTCAAGTGGTGTAGAATGGAGCAGAGGGGCATAGAGTAGAGAGGTGAAGGGTGCAGTGCAGTGGCATAAAGTGGCATGGAGTAGTATAGAGTAGAGTAACATGGAATGGAGTAGGGTAGCGTAGAGTGGTGTGGAGTGGCGTAGAGTTGAGTAGCATTGAGGTAGGTGGCATAGAGATGAGTGGAGTAGTGTAGCATGGTGTAGAGTGTGGGGTGGAGTTGCCTAGCTTGGTGTAAAGTAGTGTAGAATATTGTGGCATAGAGTAAAGTGGTGTATAGTGGTGTGGATTGGCATACAATGGCATAGAGTGGAATGGAGTGGCATAGAGTTAAGTGGCGTAGACTGGAGTGGCATAAAGAAGAAGTGGAGTGGCATAGAGTAGAGTGGCAAAGAGCAGCAAAGTGTAGCATTGCGAAGAGCAGCTTAGAGCAGAGGTGCATAGAGTGGGTTGGATTCGAGTGGCTGGAGTTGCCCAGAGTGGTGTGAAGTGGCATGCTGTGGTGTGGTGGGTCATAGAGCAAAGTGGCATGGAGTGTAGAGGAAAAGAATGGTGGGCATAGCATGTAGAAGTGAAGAGTAGAGTGGCACAGAGTGGTATTGTGTGTTGAGTGGATTGGCATAGAGTGCTGTTGAATGGCATTTTCTTGAGTAAAGTGGAGTGGCATTGAGTAGAGAGCAGTAAAGTGGAGTGGAGTGGTGTGGATTGGCATGGTGTAGAGTGGAGTAGGGTTGAAGGAAGTGGAGGGGCCTGGAGTGTGGTAGATTGGCATAAAGTGGAGTCAAGTGGAATGGCATAGAGTATAGTGGAGTGGGATAGAGTAGAATGGAGTGGAGTAGAGTAGAGGTGAGTGAAGTGGCGTGAAGTAGAGTAGCGTAGCGTATAGTAGTGTGGTGTAGCATAGAATGGAGTGGCATGAAGTAGAATGGAGTCGAGTAAAGTAACGTAGAGTGGAATGGTATAGAGTTGAGTGGAGAATCTTTGTGGAGTAGCATAGAGTAGATTGGCATACAGAAGTACAGTTGTGGGTGTAAGTTCTTTAACAAGGAACAAAACTTAACATCAATGCAAAGGTATGAGACATCCACGAGTTAAATGGTTGAAAGGCAACAAAAAATGCAGTGCAGCAGCAAGCATCATGAAAGTATAAATGTGGTGTCAGTGTGGCATTTATACATTATAATTGCTTAATCCAAGTAAGCGAAAAGATGCTGTCATTGATAAACTTGGTCCATGCGCTACAAAAAGTAGAACAACTGGCATGCGTTGGCCAATTAGGAGGTAGGAAAAGACAGTTAGAATGAAGCCAATGAATGGTATGCAATGGGCGTGCGTCAAAAGTCCTTTATTGTAAACAATACAGTTGCAAGAAAAAACGCATGCAGTGTATGCGTTGTCGCAAGCGAGACCTAAAAAGCAGTGTGAAACTGCAGCTGCTGTAAGCATCAACTTTTAATCCAGAAGGAAGTGTAAATTGGACAAACTAGTGGCTTTAGGATCTTGCGCAGGGGTTGGCGCCAATGGACAGTCCTGATTAACACAACATGTTTAACTTCAGCTCATTTGACTTTCTTCAGAGACTGATAGCCTCCAAATAATTGATCATAAATGGAGAACAGTACCTTATACTATTGGTGTGCTATATAACATTTAAACTCACTCTACATTCATTAATTCCTTAATTCATCTTACCATTCATGACTGGCTGCATACACTCAGGTCAGAATGTTTGCTGAGGGAGATGCAGATTGACTTGTACTCCTACAATATTTTGAGTGCCGGTGGAGTGGTTTCTAGACTGGTTTCAATGGCAGCTAATGCCATACTCTACCACTCCAATAACCTTTATATATTTGATTTTGTTTTGCGCAGATCAGTGAACGTTAAATTGCAGAAATTTAAGCAAGGCATCACCTGAGTTACATTAGATACACATTATGTTTAGACAATTGAAGTGGACTAATTTTTGGAGCAGAGATAGTTGTAAGTTCACATCCTTGATGGCAGCATTCATTTGTGGTGCAAAAGCAGGCCCGGACTGGCCATAGCGGGCACCGGGCAATCCCCCGGTGCGCCGCAAGGGTGGGGGCCGGTTTTGATCCCCTGGGGGCCGATTTTGTTACAGGGCCGTTTATGCAGCATAGCTGCAAAATCGGCCCTGCAACAAAATCGGCCGAAAACCGGGCCTAGCAAAGCGCTCGGCGGCACCTCCAACCCCCCAGGTGGGGCTGGAGGGGAGGGCGGGTGGGGGGGGGGGGCGGATGAGCACTTTGCCAGGTATGGTTTTGGTTCTCAGTCCGGCCCTGTGCAAAAGTGAGGGTAGAGTGAATACGATTTCAATATTGTCATCTTTCAAACTCAGTTCAGCAGCTGTTCCACACAAGCACATTAGTTTAGTAGAATGATGCACCGGATGTTTCCCCAAAAAATGTAGGGTTCTGAAGTTTCCTACATTCAAACTATGAAACTCTTTACTCATTCATGGGTGCTGGAAGTAGTGGTGCGGGAGGTGCTGCAGTACCCCGAAATAAACTTGCAGGAACAGAATAGGCAAGAAAGGGCCTTTGCATTTTGCTAGTAGCTTGTTGCATTTGCTGTGCCTTCAAAGACAGAGGTAAGACATTTGTCTTCTGACAAATTGCAGCTTATTCTTATAACATGGAAATTGGTGTTTACTTTTCCTTCCTCTAATTGCATGGTAAGGGAAATCTGTAATGTCAACCTAGTGACATCTTGCTGCGGCACAGGGAGATTAAAACGTTAGGCTGAAAGTTGTTGTAGAACACACAACATCTATAGTTGAAAATGTACAATATAAATATTTCTAAATATGTCATTAGCAAGGAAAAAGCACAAGTCATGTCGGGTACTTTTTTAATTCTGTAGTTTGATGGAAATAAGAATTTCAATAAGATCAAAACAAACCAAGAAACTTTACACACTTAATAAGTCTGTAATTGAATCTGATTGCATGTAGTATAAACACTACATTTCTATTGAAAATGTTTTCAATTGAAAATGTGTTTTTTTGTAAATGGCATTACCCTACCACGCCATGCTTTAGTCATATATTCACTTGGGACATACCACTCATCTATGACTCTCATACTAAATGGCCTTGCACATTTGCCACACTTGTTCTTTTTGTAACACTTGTGGGCATATTTACGAGGAAACTGTCAGAGAATGGCGTTAAGCCAAGAAGGCTAATGCAGTACTCCAACAGTTTCCAAAAGCAGGGATGCACTGTAGTCACAGGAATATGGCGCACCCCTGCTTTTCCCTTAGCAATAGTGCTAAATGTAGCTGCCTAGCGCCAATACAGGCACTCTTGCACCATTGTGCAAGGGTGCCTGTGTTGTAGGGAACAATTGTTTATGTGTAGGAAGGGGCACCTTCCTCCACTTAAACAATCCAGAATGGCGATTTGTAACTTCTATGTGTGATGCATTGTGCAAATCGTCATTTTTTTAAATGTTTGTTCAAACAATAATTTATGGTGTTTTGCTGTTTCTATGTGTGCTGCACAGTGCAGCACACATTGAAACAGCAAAAACGAGGAGAAATGAAGAATTTATCCACGTCTCACCATGCTAAGGCCAGGTATTTATTTTTATCTTAATTTTGGTGCTGCATCCTATTTAAATCATCATTGCAAATAGGAGACAGCGTGAAAGTACAACTTGAAAGGGTGCCTTAGTTACAAGGCAGCGTTAAGCCACGTCAAGGGGCTTCACGCCGCCTTGTAAATAAGGCGAAGCCACTATTGCCACAGGAACGTCTATAAAAGTGACATTCCTGTGGCGATTGGGGCTTGTAAATATGACCCTTGTTTTATTTATCATCCCTATGACTTCAATAATGTAACGTTGATGACAGTGTCCCCACAATGACAGATGGTACAACACCAATGTAGTGGTGGATATGATCAAAGTCTTCTACAACTCTTGCACTCATCAATGGGTAATTCTCCAAGTGGACCTGAATTTGTGTTATGATGATCTAGTTTGCTGCTTCTTTTCCACTAGGTTCATCATTCTCCTACATGTTTACTGAGTGATGGCTTGTAGGTTCAAGTCTTTTTTATTGAGTACTATCCGTTACAACAATGTCAGTAAATTCAGAAATATAAATTTGGCACAATTGGGGACCTTTAGGCATAGGTTATCATTCTTATACATACATTTAACTACCTCTCTACTAGCACAGAAGCATTAGTGCATTGTCTACAGGCTCAAGACTCTTCTAGCAAATGTGAGAAAACCCTCTAATCTGACCTATTTAATTTCAACATTTGTAAGAACCTCAAACCTGAGACATTACCCCATAAACACTGTCTTATCACATGTAATTTCCAAATCAGTTATTATTTTATTTTATATCAAACAAATATATATTTTTTCATTTTTATATATATATATATTCTCTTCCTATTGTGCTCATAAGATCGTAGAACAATACAAATATTTACAAATTCACATAATTTTTAGTCAGTATATACATTAAAAAAAACAAATCTCAAAGTTTGAGTACCCCCACAAAAAACTATCATACCTGCATTCTCACCTTTCATCCTCTTCAATCATACTAACAAACATACTCACAACAAAAAAAGTGACAATAAAATAGCAATGAAATGCAAATCATATGTGGGATCCTACAAAGTTTTAAGTTCAGACATAGACATTCAAGAGTTGAGTTATTCTTCTTGACTGATTCTCCACTTGTCTGTGTCTTTGGTTGGATTCCCAGATGTCTAGAAGTGGTCTACGTATGTTTTGGTAAACATTTATTTATATCACCTTCATCAGGACCAATTACAAATTTAATTTGTTTATATCTATACAGTGGACTGGGGGTTATCTGTGAAGAAAACAATGACTTACATAAGAAATGGGGAATTTCATAATCTACATTAAATTCTAAAATTATTTAAACAAACGAAGAATAGTGTTAGTCCATCGTCTGTTCCTTAGTGACAGATTATATATAACTTCAATCCAGTGCGCAAAAGTAAAAAAAAAGTGATGTAGTTTTAATTCAAGATTCTAAAATGAGACAAGGACCAAAGAGTTTCCATAGTTTAAAGCGTGCCCAAAGGGAAAAAGAAAGATCAATAAATGTTGGGCATCCCTAGAGTAAATAGAAAGAAAGAAGATTAAAGATAGGATAAACATGTCCTGAACCTACATGGTTCTATTGGCAGTGAAGTTACCTCTCATTGGAATATATATGCTTTGCCATCAAATGGGAGCCAGCAAGTAGGTGTGCCTTCAGGGGCCAACTTGGCCAACTTCAGGCCCATTTCCTTGCTACCAGGGGTTAGTAAGGTTGCCGAGAGGTTGGTAAATCGACAGCTATCCAACTTTCTCGAGGAGAATGGCCGGTTGAGGGACTCCCAGACGGGATTCCGACCGGGTCATGGAACAGACACGGCTCTGCTAGCAGTGGTAGAGGAGGCCAGAAGCACTTTGGACGCAGGGGGGTCAGTGGCAGTGATCCTCCTAGACCTTAGTGCGGCCTTCGATACGGTCAATCATGGAGTGCTGATACAACATCTAGCAGAGTCAGGTGTCACAGGAGTGGCCCTGGAATGGTTGGCCTCCTTTCTGGAGGGGCGTACCTTCGAGGTTTGGGAAGGAAACGCAAAATCTCCTCCCCTCCCACTTCACTGCGGGGTGCCCCAGGGCTCATCTCTGAGCCCCACGTTATTTAACGTGTATATGGCACCCCTGGAGGGTGTGGTGTCTACGTTTGGCTTCAAGACCATAAGCTATGCGGATGACACCCAGCTAGTGGTGGGGCTGACACAGCTGGGGAAACAGCCTGAGATGCTCCACTCATGCTTGGGAGAGGTGTTTGACTGGATGTCCAGGTCATCGCTCAAACTGAATGGCTCAAAAACAGAGCTGATGATCTTGGGCCAGTCAAGCTTCGCCCTCTCGCCGAGCAGCTGGCCCAACTGTATGGGCACCCCGCCTGACCCAAAGAAGGAGATCAAGAGCCTGGGGGTCTGGCTGGAGCCGGATTTGTCCTTTAGGACACACGCCAAGAAGACCGCTGGCGTGTGTTATGGAATGCTCCATTCGGCCCGTAAGGTTCTTCCCCTGTTACCAGAACTCTCTCAGAAGCTGTTAGTCCAAGGTCTAATCATCTCGTGCCTGGACTACAGTAATGCGCTCTTTCTCGGAGCGCCGGAGTCAACGTTCAAGATCCTGCAACAAGTGCAGAATGCAGCAGCAAGGTTGCTGCTGAACGTTCCGGCCAGGCAGTCAGCCAAGCCCGCTTTAAAAGCACTCCACTGGCTCCCTATCCAAGAGAGAGTCACCTTTAAGGCCCTCTGTATTGCCCATAGGAGCATACAGGGGACAGGACCAGCCATCCTGAAGGATATGATCCGGCCTTACAAGCCTACAAGAGCTCTACGCTCTGACAACAAACACCTCCTTCAGACGAAGAGAGTTAGGAGAGCTCGTTCAGGCGGCAGGAGCTTTTCCATCCATACAGCGCGGGCCTGGAACTCCCTCCCACTCTCATTACGTTCTGAACCAAATCTTCTCAGGTTCCGGAAACATTTAAAAACCTATCTATTCCCGGTATAACTTTAGCTCTTTTGCTCTGCATTCGCAGCTCGCTCTAGGTCTCTATAAGCGCTGGGATGCCCCTGGGTAACCGTGCGCGGTACAAAATTCGTTAATAATAATAATAATAATTTATTCTGTTATCAGAGACAAAGTACAGTGCAGTGAGCCAAACAAACATCTTCCTATTTTGCATTGACTAAAGAGTTTGTACTGTCGAGAATTGTAATATCTCACCCCAGGGGCTTTATTCTTATCTAAAGGGATTTATATCGAAGCCATGGCAGGGTCAATATATGTTTTTTAAATAGCATCCAAATACTGGGTTTATTTTGCGTCCAGATTTTATATTATGTGTCTTTTTATTCCATCTGTAAAGAAAAATCAGCAAAGGCATTTGTGAAAACAATCTGTTATTGAGATCTACTATGTGTCTACACACTCTATTGCTGTTCTGCAGTGTGAGAGGTAGCTTACCTACATGGTCGCAACACTATGGATAAACTTGAATTCATGTTAGCCCCATTGGCCAAAAAAGGCATGTTCTCTTTGTAATCCTGGTTGTATCCTAGAGAGTTAAGTTCTAAAAAGTAAACTGTATAGCGCACTACTCACCCGCAAGGGTCTCAAGGCGCTTGTACGAATACCGCTGTGGAACCCATCCTGGCTTTCCCTGTGAGGCGTCCACTCCTGGGCACCCCCAAGGTGGAGTCCAGGCATCCTTAGCGTTGTGGGGACCGTTGTGGAGATTAAGCAAGTTATTGCCCAGAGTTGCAGAGTGGGACTCCATGATTGGAATAGGCACCAAGGTGAGAATTATCAGGTCAGTGGAATTTTTGAGCCCAAGACCCGCCGAGGCGGGGAATTGAACCCTGGTCCCGGGCTAGACCTCTGCATCAGGGTCTGCCGCTCTAATCATTGAGCCACGCCTGTCCAGTAAAATACAGTGTTGCCATCAAAATGGTATTAAAGTTATTTATTGATGTCATATATAGCCTGACAAATTATACTTTATATTTCAAGCTCTTTGATGTTTAGGATTTACATCTGTATTACAAAAGTATAACTTGTCATGTCCTAAATGTTCTAGTTAGAAGAGCATATACTTTAATAGTAGTAATACCTAAACAGTGAATGGTGTCACACATGTATTATAGGTGTGATATAGAATTAAACTGTTACTCAGTCGGCTTTACCAGTGGGTAAGGTGTTGTCATGGTCGTGCATAAACCGATAACTGTAGTTCGGGTGGTATAAATGTGTTATCGGTATATTGTGATGTCAAATTAAACTATTACTCGATCGGCTTTACCGGCGCATCAAGCGCTCTCATAATTGTGCATACGCCAATAAATTTAGTTCATGGTGGTATGTATGAAAATAAGAATGACATGACCTACTTGGTATAAAAATGTGGTCATTTTGAAGCAGTGTATTACTTTTTCAGTTTTGCTGGTAGGTAATGTATTTAGTTCCTAAGGACTATACTACAGGTGCCATAGCGGCAATAATGTCAAATACTGTTTCAATTTTACGTAAAGGCGGTGGCCAATCTTGTGAGGAATTCACTAATTCAGAGTGGCATAGAGCAGATTTGTTTAAAGTAACTCTGCGGCTGTAGGGTCGTCTGAACCGGCCAGTCCCGAATAGTTTCCCTAATGGGCTGCGCGGTATGCGGAATTAAAATGCTTTTGCTGATATATAATAAGGGGGGAAATCTACCTATTTTTTAAAGGAAGCGCGCAGTTAAGATAACTTTGCTAGTATTTAGTAGGTCACACCTATGTTTAATGGGCAGCGTTTTTTACCGGCAATCTTGTTATAATCGCGCACATGTCCAACCGTGTAGTCCCGTCAATCTTCTATGTGTGTGTGTGGGATACTTCCATATTTATAACGTTTTAATGATGTCCAATCAGCGTATCTCGCGATATTACGCTATTACGTGAGACTTTTCTCTAATCAGTTCATTTAGTTAGCACCATGTTGGAATGGTTAAGGCTGACTATTAGCATCAAATCTATATTTTTTGATTGTCAGAAAAAAGAAGGCAATAAAAATCACCATACATAAAAACAGTGTTTCATTGGAACAGAACGCAAGTGTCTTCTTATACAGCTGTGCATAAATTCTTATAAATGTGAATAAACTCAATACTTTTCTTTGAGGTAGGTACTTTGGATTGTCTAAACAATTCAACCTTGGTACCAATCCACTTAAATATTTGATGAACCCCGAAGTCATAAAAGCGATGAGATATGCCCAGGAGGTAATGAAAGTCTATTTAGCGCGTGAGCAGTAGCAGACCCCATGTTGGATTCGTTGTAAAGAATCCCTAGTAATGGACCAGTATGATTTATTCTAGTCACGTTGTACTAAAAGTACTATGTGTAGGCAAACTGATCAGTCACATCTAGAGTGTACCACCACATTTTAACTGTCTATGCAGTTGTTTACTCTTCTGCCAGCACCGGATATTACTAGACCGTAAGATTTCCAGGAAGGGTTTCCAGGCATGATATAAGATGTTATAATCAGATCTAAGTTATTCTGGTTACATGTAATGCTATCGCGGCAACATGACCTGTAATACTATCTGGACAGCATGAGATGTAACATTATCAATATACAGGGAGACGTCTGTCAAATGTTGGCACGAGCATTATGATTTGGGGTTCTGATATCCTACACTAGGTTGTTAGAGTGGAGGGTTTCCTTGTAGTGTGGTTAATGCAGTTACTAACCATATTATTTCTTCATCAAGACCTCTACAGACCGACAGACCGTGTCAAGGGGAAATATCCTGTATGTTTCTCGTTGTTTTCTCATTTTGTCTGTACCAGAATTAGCCATTTTAGATTTGATTCAGTATGTTTAAAGTCAATACAATTGTTAACTAAGGGTGCCTGCAGTTTCTCTGTTCTTATTGCCGATTTGTGTTCTGAAAATCTAGTGCGAAATTCTCTTGAAGTTTTGCGTATATAACCTAGCCAACAAAGGGCATAGAATCAGGTAAATAATGTTTAAGCTTCTGCAAGTTGTCATGTGTCTTAGTTTTACTGATTTATCTCCATAGGTCAACACCTGAGTGGTGATGGCGGAATCACAGGCATGGCAATTACCACATCTATAATTACCTATTGGTGATGGTAGTCTATCAATGGTGGTTTGCGTGGTACTCTTCCGAGATTTGAATATACTGTGTACCAATTTATCTTTCAAATTGGGATTCCTCCTGTATGCTACCATTGGTTTCTGCAGAGGTTGCTCTTCTTCATTTACAGTGAGAATCTTCAAATTTTTGTCTAGTATCTGTTTAATTTTATAGTTGATACTTGAGTGATCCACTACACATACCAACTTATCTGAGGTTTCTTTGGAGTTGTCATTAATAAGGGCATCTCTGTTGTAGTATTTAGCCAGTTTTAACGATTGGCGTACTAATCTTTTGCAGTATCCTCTAAGTAGGAGACGTTCTTGGAGTTGTTCAGCATGTAACATAAAATCGCTGATGTCAGTACAATTTCTCTTAATTCTTAGGAATTCCCCAAAATGGATTGAGCCTTTTTGGCATGGGGTATGGAAGCTTCTATGTTCCAAAATCGTATTTTTGGATGTCGGTTTCCTAAAAGGGCTGACTTCTAGTTGTCACTGTCTGCCCATGATCCATATGTCTAAGAACTACACCTTGTCTGTTGAGTAGTTACAGGTGAACTTTAGATTTTTGTCACTCAGGTTGCGCCAAGATATAAATTCTAAAAGGTATGATTCGACTCCCGTCCAAATAAAGAAGATGTCATCTATAAATATATGCCACTGGGCTATGTTCTCAGAAAAGGGAGCTACCTCATTGAATATATGTTTGCGTTCAAACTCTCCCATGAAGATATTCGTTACACTGGGGGCACAAGAGGTCCCCATGCTGGTCCCCTTGATTTGGCGATATAGAGCTTCTTTAAATTCAAAATAGTTGTGTTGCAACACAATCTTGAGACACTCTGAAACTTTTGGGTCTCTCCCCAGGAACCCTGGCAAATAGAGCTGCCATTGACTCTATGGCCAGGTACTAGGGGGATGTTGGTGTACAAAGACTTTATGTCAAGGGTGACCAGCAACTGAGTGTCATGGTCAAAGGGTATGTGTAGCAAGGTAGCTATCATGTGCTACGTGTCTTTAATGTATGACGCATACTGGGTGGTTAAAGGACATTAAAAAGCATCAACATACTGAGACAAGGGTTCAGTTCATGAATTAATGGAAGACAGTTGGTCTGAGTGGTGGATCCAATGTGTTTTTGTGTGTTTTAGGTACTCCATATATAGCTGGTGTGACTGTATTGGTTTTATTAAGAAAGTCTAATTCTTTCTGACAGATATATCCATCTATGAAGGTTTTAGATGTTGTCGAGTCTATCAATGTCTTTAGTTGTCTGAGGGCCTTAGTGTTAGTTTGCTGATAGTATTCTGACATTTGTAACATAGATTGTATTTTATTAGTATATTTAGCTGTGTCTATTACAACTATCCCCCCAGCTTTATCGCACGGTTTAATAGTGATGAGCGAGTTGTTTTGAAGAGTTTTTAAAGCTTCTCTCTCTTTGAATGTCAAATTGGGAATAGGTTTGGGAATAAACATAGTCCTTTTCTGAAGTTCTTTAATGACTGATTTATCAAAAATGTTATCTTCAGTTTCCACCATATCTAAGGTGGGTGTAAATGTTGAAGGAGGTCTACATCCTAATAGTTGACATTTTGTTCCTCAGATCAGGTTAGAGAAAAATATTTTTTCATTCAGACTTTATGGAAAAAAGAGAACATATCCTAATTTAATCAAAAGAGGTTAAGTTCCGTACTAGGAACAAAAGAGAGTCCTATACTAAGTAGGCTTATCTCTTCTGAGTGGGTATCTTCCCTATCCTTGGTCATATCTACGATTTCCAGTATTGCTGGTTTCTTGTCCCCATATAGGGCTGCGGTTGTGGTGGGTCCATCTGTCGGTAAAAATTCCTCTCTGGTCTCGCAAATGTTGTCCTGCCTCTTCCTCTGCCTCGCTGTAAAAAAGGAGAGGGTGATTGTATTCTTTGGTATTGTTCTACGTATTGGCCTCTCTGTTTCCTTTCATTATAGGTAGGTCCTTCCCCAATCCCCTGGCCTTCTTAGTCTGAATCTGATGAGTTAGTATCTGAAAAGGTAAGAGTTTGACCTCTTCTGTTTGCACGTTGGTTATAATGACCTTGTTCTTGCTGTCCTTCCTGAAAGTAGTTGCTGTCCAGTTATGGGTATATTATCCTGTGCAAACCATCTTATATCTTTTTTTAGTTTATCTGTTTTTTTCTTAACCCCTTCCATGCGGCCGCGATTCTGCGCCTGTGCGGCAGAATCGCGAGTGGGCGGGTTCATGACGGCCCCCAGCCGTCATCAACACACTAGCACCGTAGTGCATGACGGCTGGGGGCCATCATCAGCATGGAAGGGGTTAATAAGATATTCATCAAAATCTTGTATTTCCTGATTAATACTTACAAGTTTGGCCTTAGCTTCATCAAGAGCCGAGCTGGCTTTGAGTTTGTCTTCTAGTTCTGAGATCTCCCGGTTCAGGACCACTATCATTTCCTGAACTGTTTCTACTATGAGGAGCATCCAATCCCTTGGGCAACGGTTTACTATTTGCAACCATCACTCCATGAATTTATGTACTTCTATAAAAAGTGCTGGTACGTTTCTAACTCTTAAACCTGATGGTATTACTCCTACTTTTAGATATTCAAGCATAAAATAGGCATGGGATTCCATCCTTTTTGCCTTTTTCCTGAGGTTTAATCGTTTTGTCCATTCACTATTGTCACTATTCATGGGCATGCTTTAAATTATAGACACTCTTTGGTCCTTGGCTCATTTCAGAAACTTGAATTAAAACTCACAACACATTTTTTACTTTTGCGCACTGGATTGAAGGTATATATAATCTGTCACTAAGAAACAGACGACGGACTAACACTATTCTTGGTTTTGGGTGCAGACAATATGGGCATAAATATGTTTAAATAATTTTTAATTTAATGTACATTATGATATGTCCTATGTAAGTCATTATTGTCTTCACAGACAACCCCCAGTCCACTGTATAGATATAAACAAAGTGAATTTGTATTTGGTCCTGATGAAGGTGATATAAATAAATTTTTACCAAAACATGCGTAGACCATTTCTAGACATCTGGGAATCCTACCAAAGACACAGACAAGTGGAGAATCAGTCAAGAAGAATATCTCAACTCTTGAATGTCTATCTGAATTTAAAACTTTGAACGATTTCACATATGCTTTGCATATGTGAGCTTATTTTATTGTCACTTTTTTTGTTGTGAGTATGTTTTTAGTAGGATTGAAGAGGATGAAAGGTGAGAATTTGGTTCTTTAATGTATATACTGACTAAAAGTTATATGCATTTGTAAATATTTGTATTGTTCTATGATATTATGAGCACAAAAGGAAGAGAATATATATATATATATATATATATATATATGCTCTCAGGAAGCAACACGGAGACACCAAAATGAAGCCAGTGCTGTTTAATCCACAACGCGTTTCGCCGACAAACGGCTTGATCACGTGAATTAGCGTTATCGTATCAGTGCCATATATCACAAAATGATGGACATGAAAAGAGGACTGGTATGACAAGACATTGTAAAAGTAAAGTTTCTCAATCCTGTTCTGTCAGTAAAACTAACTTGTACATTCTGTAACAGTGTATCAGAAATGTTGTATTTATCACATAACTTTACACAAAGAATTAGCGTTAAAGTAAACAAATCAGTAAGCAGCGCAAACAAACATAATAATACATTTGTGTGTCAGCAACTGATTCGCGGCATTTTCCACAGTAAATAATGCATATTCGAACCTGTGGGTCCCCCTCCTCTTGCATCATAGGCTCACCCTTATTGCACGCCCAATGCGTGAAAAAACTCTCTCAGAGCTGCGAGCGTCAGAAAATGAATGTGCGCCTGCGCAGTAGTACAAATACATTAAATTAACATGCAGTTATACTCAGGGTGAAATGTCAATAACCTCAACGAGGGAGGTGCAAGGAGGGAAATTATATTAATGGCAAGTGCCCAAGACCTACTCTCAAACAAGTTTTCAGTCCAGTAAATCTCCAAGTTTTAATAATGGCAGATCCATAACGCAAAAGTGCTCATGTGACAAGAACCGGATTAAGGGGGGGGTCCCGTGAGGTGAAGTGACGGTGAACTGGGCCCCTTATCTCGGTCCTAAAACAAAACAAATAAACAAAACCAGTTAAAAACAGTTACATTTCAATGGAAAGTTACATGAAGCTAAAAATAATCATCAGACAGATGAAACAGGCAAAAGAAGAAGAACGCTACACTATTTAGTCCTTTAGGTGTACGGCCAGCTCCTCATCCTGGTTAAGAACCCCAGGGGTCTTGGTTTGGAAGTCTATAATGAGTTTGGACTCCCTTTGGCGCAATTTCAATACCCTGTTGCCCCCTCTGGGATTCTTTCCTATCTGTTCCAAGATGAAAAAACTCAGATCCTTGACATTAGAGAAATGTTTATCTCTAAAATGTCGTGCCACTGGGTATTTGGGGTCAAAATTGCTGATGGCTCTAGTATGTTCCAGTATTCTTTTTTTGGCCATACACGTCGTACTGCCTATATACCATTTGTTGCATGTGCATGTAATGGCATATATCACAAAGGTCGAGCTGCAGGCTTTACAGTGCCCACATGGGAAAAAACCATCTAATCCCAAGATATCAGGAGAATTGTAGCCAAGAATTGGGACATTCTCAAAACGGACAGTGTTATAGGAAAAGAACTACCTCCCAGACCTAGCATAACGTACAGACGGGGGAGGAGTATCCGGGATATGCTAGTCCGCAGTGATATCACAGTGTACCCACCCAGTAACATTCAGGGATTAGATGGTTTTTTCCCATGTGGGCACTGTAAAGCCTGTGCTAATAGTAAATCTGTAAAGGAAGTGAAGTATAATGGTGTCCAGAAAAAGATTGTACCCTTTCTCACATGCAGCTCGACCTTTGTGATATATGCCATTACATGCACATGCAACAAATGGTATATAGGCAGTACGACGTGTATGGCCAAAAAAAGAATACTGGAACATACTAGAGCCATCAGCAATTTTGACCCCAAATACCCAGTGGCACGACATTTTAGAGATAAACATTTCTCTAATGTCAAGGATCTGAGTTTTTTCATCTTGGAACAGATAGGAAAGAATCCCAGAGGGGGCAACAGGGTATTGAAATTGCGCCAAAGGGAGTCCAAACTCATTATAGACTTCCAAACCAAGACCCCTGGGGGTCTTAACCAGGATGAGGAGCTGGCCGTACACCTAAAGGACTAAATAGTGTAGCGTTCTTCTTCTTTTGCCTGTTTCATCTGTCTGATGATTATTTTTAGCTTCATGTAACTTTCCATTGAAATGTAACTGTTTTTAACTGGTTTTGTTTATTTGTTTTGTTTTAGGACCGAGATAAGGGGCCCAGTTCACCGTCACTTCACCTCACGGGACCCCCCCCTTAATCCGGTTCTTGTCACATGAGCACTTTTGCGTTATGGATCTGCCATTATTAAAACTTGGAGATTTACTGGACTGAAAACTTGTTTGAGAGTAGGTCTTGGGCACTTGCCATTAATATAATTTCCCTCCTTGCACCTCCCTCGTTGAGGTTATTGACATTTCACCCTGAGTATAACTGCATGTTAATTTAATGTATTTGTACTACTGCGCAGGCGCACATTCATTTTCTGACGCTCGCAGCTCTGAGAGAGTTTTTTCACGCATTGGGCGTGCAATAAGGGTGAGCCTATGATGCAAGAGGAGGGGGACCCACAGGTTCGAATATGCATTATTTACTGTGGAAAATGCCGCGAATCAGTTGCTGACACACGAATGTATTATTATGTTTGTTTGCGCTGCTTACTGATTTGTTTACTTTAACGCTAATTCTTTGTGTAAAGTTATGTGATAAATACAACATTTCTGATACACTGTTACAGAATGTACAAGTTAGTTTTACTGACAGAACAGGATTGAGAAACTTTACGTTTACAATGTCTTGTCATACCAGTCCTCTTTTCATGTCCATTATTTTGTGATATATGGCACTGATACGATAACGCTAATTCACGTGATCAAGCCGTTTGTCGGCGAAACGCGTTGTGGATTAAACAGCACTGGCTTCATTTTGGTGTCTCCGTGTTGCTTCCTGAGAGCGTGGGTTACGGACTTTGTATGTTGAGCATCATTTTGTCGGATTCACTCCGCCGACGTCCACGCCACCTTTCATGGGTCAAGGGACCCGGAAGGAGTTTTGTTGCAAAACGAATATATATATATATATATATATATATATATATATATATATATATATATATATATATATATATATATATATATATAAATGAACAAATATATATTTGCTTGATAAAAATAAATAAATAACTGATATGGAAATTACATGTGATAAGACTGTGTTTATGTACCATGTCTCAAGTTTGAGCATCTTACCAATGTTGAAATTAAATAGGTCAAATTAGAGGTTTTTCTCGTATTTGCTGTTATTTCCCCCTCCTCTTGGACCTAATAGTAAACAGGGAATACCTCTCTTCTTATATAATCAAGACTCTTCTAGGCCAAACTGTCCCATGTAAGGTTTTCAGGTCTTTTGACATTTGTTCTGGCATCCCTTAGCATGATTTAATGTCTTCTCGAAGTAAGCACACCTATCCATTCGTCGGTACCATTCTGAAAGGGGTAGAATATGGGTGTTCAGCAAATGACTGGCAATATCTCTTTTAGCAAACAGACATCCCATTCCAGCTAACCTGTGGGTGTATGTTATACCTGTTGCTTAGCCAGTTTGAGTGTGTTGTGTGGAATTTTGGTGCATGGTGATTCATTGGAATGTTGAGTGTTGAGTGGCTGTGAGTGTTAGCTGGAGTAGGGGCTGTGCACCAGGGAGGCTGCTCCTGGTGGGGCTTCACATATGGATTATCCTAGAAGTTTACTATGGGAACTCATTACCTGGAACTAAGATAAATAAACCATCTTATATACAATATATACCCTGGCTCTTGGACCTCTGAATATTACATATTTGGTGATAATTTTTTGGAAGGAACTACGTGTGCAAGTTGTTTTATAAAAGTTATTTTACAGAGATAAACTGAGAAACTAAGGCTACAAGGAAATGCTTCAAGAGAACTGTTGCGAAATTAAGAAGAGGTTTCAATGTACTGGAGCCTGCAGTAATCTTCGATGACCTGGAGATCACCTCACCAGTGTTATCCCACATCCCACAACCTTCACTCCAGGGTATTAGTACAGGCATCCACATGGTTGACTCAGTAGGCAGCTATACTAGCAGTGTGTGTACTAGTGTATGTTGTCAGCTGCCGATGTGGAGTTGCTGGCAGCATGCGCTTAATGGCAGAAGAGACCGACACTGGCATCAACTTTATTACTAATATTAGGAACTGGCTAAAGGACGACCCATGTCTAAAATGATTCTTTCACTTTTCCAGATTGGTGAGTTGCTCTGGTTCAAACTGTCGGGTCTTATGTGCGACCTATTTTCTTTCCATTTTGGGATACAGCATTGGTATGGGCTGAGTGGTTATGCTGTTACTGGTGTGTGGAAAAACAACACTGGGTGTGGGCTTCCCACAGTAAGGCCAAGCCTCTCAATCACAAAACAACAGAATTAATGCCAGTACTGTGACTTCTACTAGAGAGAATTGAATTGAGTTGCACAAAGAATTAAACTGAGTGCAGATTTGGACAATTTATCAGAATAGATCACTGTTTATTTATCATATATTTTTTAGAAGTTTTGTTGATTATTATTCACCAAAGATACACAGAGACAATTAAAGAACAAACAATACATAATACAATTTTCATAAAAATGACATTAGCCTAAAAATGTGCACAAATAATTTGTTGTTTTGTTACTGGTGTGTAGCATTTGAATGGGCTGTGAGATGGTGTTGTAGGCGGCTCACGCAACCCTTACGATATCCACAAGGTCATGTAAACATGCTGCAAATGTCGTAAGAAGGTACTGCGGAAAGGTTGAATGAAGGTGCTGCAGAGATTATGACTGTGTCTTCATTGGTTCCCGGAGCGCAGCACGTTTTGCAGCACGTATGTCCCCGGAGCCATCTGGGACGTATTTTTGCCTATGTGCCGGCATCTTTTTGTTCTTCATATTCTTCTTCTCTGATGCGTAGCCAGAGGGGATCCCACACAATTTAGAGAAATCATCGTAGGATGGCTTCATAAATTATTTGGCCAGTCACAAGATCTTTATCATTTTTACCTTATGGGTGGACAAGATCGGCTGCTATTTCGACTGGATGTCACTGGCAGTGTGATTGAGAGGATCTTCTCTTTTAAGCAATACATCACGTTGATGATCAAGTGAGTCTTTTATCTTAATGAATATATTTTACTGCTAGTATACGCTGCTGCTACTACGGAAGAGGTCAAGTTCATAAGCTTGGTGTACCCAGTGTCGAGTTTGGGCAAGGGATTGCGTTTGACACTGTCGTAGGGTATTCAGAATTTCTCAGTGTTCCCCCATCTGCTTGAAGGAATACAGTGAATCATCTCAACCTACTTTGGATTTGAGAGATATTTCAGGTGAGGAGTCTCTCACCGGAGTGAAGCACTTGTCTTCAGTGTGAAACTGAATGTTGTAGTGCTGATTTAATTTGAAGTGTTTAATTCAATACAGTTTGGTTATGCCATGCATTGCTGCATTTTTCTTCTGGCGTGCATTTGTAGAGCGCTTTGATTATTAGTCCATGTTGTCATTAGGAGATGTTGTACTAAATAACTGGGCTGTTATTGTTGGTATGCAAGTTTCCTGTGTGTGGGAATTATTACTGTGTTTCTTCCATGTTATAGGGGTTACTGTGTCAGTGTGAATTCCTATCTGTGCGCAAGTTCTTGTGCGTGAAATCATCACCTTTATCACTGTCATGTGCGTCCGATCTTTCTGTTATGGGTATTCAAGTTGTGCCGTGCGTGGGAATTATTTCTAACATTACTGGCATGTTGTTGATTTTCAGTCACTTTGGAAGACTGTGTGAGGTTTATGTTTCACCCGTTCCTTGAATTATACTAGATTCCCTTGTCACTTTGGATGACTGTTCGGGTGTATGTCACCAATTGCTTGCATTATACTTGATTCTCTTGTCACTTTGGATGACTGTGTGAGTTGTGATCTTACCTTACCTATTGGTGTTTTTGGTTACATTTGGGATGAACTTCGCTCCGCTGGCAGAGCTTGCAAACGCTTTTCTACACTGCACTCTGCTTGGAGCGCGGAGTTTAGCAAAAACTCCACCTCCCGCCTCCACATAGAGGAGCTTAATGGTGCTGGCCCACCACCCCTACAGAAGTAGTGGTGACTGGTAAGTGTGTTCAGCCTGAGTCACGCTGAAGGATTTTCATATTTTTAAAACCTACATAAGTGTTTCCCTTTCCTCACAAGGGATGCGTCCATGCATGCACAGATCACTGCAGCTCACCATGTCTGTTCTGTTGGCTGTGACTATAGGTACTTGCATGAATTTTTTTATATTCCAAATATGGCCGCAACATTCTAGCGTACACGATGTGGAATGCAAAAGTCCAAAGGTTGTTTTTGTTTAGTGCCATCTATTGCATCATATGTAACCCTTGGCGTAGTTCGCGTAGCCGCACTCCGCGGAGCTCCGCGAAGATGCACTTGCACTCCGCGAACTACGCATAACTCCGCGAACATGCGTAGTAGCTTGCTTGACCTGTTCGCAAGCCGTTTTTCATCTTCGGGAGTGCCGTGGAACTCTGGAACCTGCTCGACACCACATCTCCAGACGTCGCCTTCCTCACGGAAACATGGATGAATGCCTCCTCAGCTCCCGACATCGCCGTCGCCATCCCGGATACAAGATCACCCGGAGAGACCGCGTCAACCAGACAGGAGGAGGCATCGCCATAGTCCACAAGAACACCATCCGCATCACGACCAACTCAGATGACACCCTCACAGCCGCCGAACATCTTCACTTCCAGATACACACTGACCCCAAGACCACACTCAGAGGCACCCTCATCTACAGACCCCCACGACCTCGCACACAATTCAGCGAAGACATCGCAGTGTTCATCAGCACGCACGCCCTCGCCTCCGCTGACTACATCCTCCTAGGGGACCTCAACTTCCACCTGGAGAACAACAACGACAACAACAGCAGCACCCTGCTGGACAACCTCGCCAACCACGGACTCAAGCAACTGGGGAACACCCCCACCCACTACTTCGGACACACGCTTGACCCAGTCTTCTCCTCCAGCAAGTACATCTCCTTCAGCCACTCCACCGACTCCACTGGACAGACCACAGCTGCGTCCACTTCAGCTTCAGAAAGACCACGACTCACCACCACCCGCAACAGGTTCCCAGCAGGAGCTGGAACAAGATCACCACCGACCAGCTCACCACTTCACTGAGCCAGAACCCTCTCGCCAGCTCAACGGACCCCAACAAAACAGCCAACAACCTCACACAGTGGATCACCAACTGTGCTGACGACCTTGCACTTCTGAAAAACCATCCCAGCAGGCCCGGCAGCAAGAAAGCCTCCTGGTTCAATGACGACCTCAAGAACTCCAAGAACTGCCATATCCTCGAGAAAGCCTGGCGAAAAAACCTAACTACAGACAACATGACCGCCCTCAAGCACGCCACCCGCTAACACCACCAGCTGATCCACACCACCAAGAAGACAGCATTCAAGGAACGTCTCGACAACAACGCACACAACAGCAAGAAACTCTTCAGAATCGTCAAAGAGCTCTCCAACCCCAGCGCCGGAAACAACGACATCACTCCCTCGCAAGACCACCGAACCGACACCCCCCACGACCACCCTCCGCGACTGGACCCCGGTCAGCACCGAAGACACCATCCACACGATGAACCCCATCCACTCCGGATCACCAACCGACCCATGCCCCCACCACGTCTTCAACAAGGCCGACTCCGTCATTGCACCCCAACTCCAGGACATCATCAGTTGCTCCTTAAGCACCGCCACCTTCCCGGAGAGCTGGAAGCATGCCGAACTCAGCGCCCTCCTGAAGAAACCATCAGCGGACCCCGCCGACCTCACGAACTACCGCCCCATCTCGCTCCTCCCCTTTCCTGCCAAAGTCATCGAGAAGACCGTCAACAGACAGCTTGCTGCCTCGAGACGAACGGATCCCTCGACCACTCGCAGTCCAGCATCCGCGCCCACCACAGCACCAAGACTGCACTCATAGCAGCCACTGACGACATCCGAGCCCTGCTCGACAACGGGGAAACAGCGGCAATCATCCTCCTGGACTTCTCCACAGCATTCGATACTGTCTGCCACCGCACCCTAGTGCAGCGCCTCAGCAACATCGGAATCCAAGAGAAGGCACTGGAGTGGATCATCTCGTTCCTCACCGGAAGAACCGAGAGAATCTGTCTCCCCTGTACAGATCCAAGGCCACCGAAGTCATCTGCGGCGTACCACAAGGATCATCACTCAGCCCCACCCTCTTCAACGTCTACATGAGCCCCCTCGCAGCCATCGTACGCCAACACAACCTCAACATCATCTCCTATGCCGACGACACCCAGCTGATACTCTTCCTCACCAATGACCCAGCCACCGCCAGAACCAACCTACACGAAGGGATGAAAGACGTAGCCGAGTGGATGAGGAACAGCCACCTGAAACTGAACTCAGACAAGACGGAACGGAAGTCCTCATCCTTGGATCATCACCCTCCGTCTGGGACAACTCCTGGTGGACCCCTGCCCTGGGCAGTGCACCAAAACCAACGGACCACGCACGCAACCTGGGCTTCATCTTGATCTCCTCCTTCTCGATGACCAGACAAGTCAACGCCGTCTCATCATCATGCTTCAACATCCTCCGCATGCTCCGAAAGATCTCCCGATGGCTCCCCACCGAAACCAAGGAAGATGGTCACACAGGCACTCGTTACCAGCCTACTGGACTTCGGAACACCCTCTATACCGGAACCACAGCCAAACTCCAGAAAAGACTCCAACGCATCCAGAACGCCTCCGCACGACTCATCTTGGACATCCCCCGACACAGCCACATCTCCGGACACCTGAGAGACCTTCACTGGCTCCCCGTCAGCAAGAGAATCACGTTACATCTCCTCAACCACGCACACAAGGCCCTCAACGACCTGGGCCCCAGGTACCTCAACAACCGCCTGACCTTCTACACTCCCACCCGCCAGCTACGTTCGACCAGCCACGCCCTCGCCGCCGTGCCACGCATCTGAAGATCCACCATGGGAGGAAGATCCTTCTCCTACCTGGCAGCCAAGACTTGGAACTCCCTCCCCATCCTCCTCTGCCTGATCTAAGACCACCTCTGCTTCAGTAAGCAACTCAAGACATGGCTGTTCGAGCAGTAGCGGACCCCCCTCCCCCAAGCGCCTTGAGACCCTCTGGGTGAGTAGCGTGCTATACAAATATCCTGATTGATTGATTGATTGATTGCCTGCATACTCGGGATGTGTAGCGCGCAAAGTTACCCATGAGGTTTGTCCCGCCCGCTCGCGTCCCCTTATTTCCGGTCACTACTAACGTGTTCGCGAGTTATTCTGTGCCAGATTGCAGTTTCTGCGTGTTCGGCAACTCGATCTTACCGACAAGCATCCTCGCACACGCGAAAATGCTATTGAGCGCGCGAGAACTACGCTACGCAGCAGTTTGCGGAGTATTCGACAACTTCGCGTTCTCCGCTGAGCGCGGAGTTGCCGAAACTCCGCAAACTCCGCGAACGGAGCGTAGTTCTTCGCCCAGGGTTAATCATATGTTCTAGCTATGGCCACTACCATTCAGCCGGAAGATGTCACGGTTTAAGAGGGAGAGAAGAATGACTCCCCGGTGGCGCCATGCTGTCAGATTCACCCGATCTTCACAGTGTCCTAGAGACCAGCAACCTAAACCTGGAGCTACTCAACTTGGATCCATACAAGTACACCTCTTGGGTGTGTGGAAGCTGCAGCATTGTGCTGGTCTGTATTTGTTTTGGGGTGGGGTGGGGCAGTGTCATCAGCCTGTGTTTTGGGGGTGAGGTATCCCTTTCCTTTGTATTCTGGGGTCTGTGTGGAGGGGATGTAGTGGAAAGTGGTCTGCCTTCTGGGGTCTCAGCATCCAGCCGGCCTCCCATCCATTGTGGAGAGTTCAGTGACAGCAGTCTGTGGGGGTCTAATGCTCCGTGGGTGGTTATCGGGGGGAGGGGAGTGTCAGAGTCTCTTCTCTGATAGTCCATGTTTTGTGGTGCGGTGCATGCCCCGTGTGCATTGATTGAGAGGATGTATATGTGAAACCATGTTTTGGGGTGCTCTGGGCAGTATTGCGAGGTCTAAATGTAAATGTAAATGTATTTATATAGCGCAAATTACCCACATCGCAGGCATCTAAGCGCTTGCTTAGGGAACCCGTCCTGGTATTCCCCTGTGAGATAACCCCTGCAGGGTATCCACAAGGTGAAAGCCAGGCATCCCGCCGCGAGGGGCCGTTGTGGAGATTAAGCAAGCTATTGCCCAGAGTCGCAGAGTGTGAACCCGTGAGTCGAGTAGGCACCGGAGCGAGAATTATCGAGTCCGTGGAATTATTGAGCCCAAGCCCCGTCGAGGCGGGGAATTGAACCCTGGTCCAGGGCTGATCTCAGCTTCCGGGTCTGCCGCCTCTAACCCCTGAGCCACACTTCTCCACCTCTAGTCTGACTGGCCGCTGGCTTTTGGTTGAGGGGCTCTGATAACTTCTAATGTGCATTACTCTGAGGTTTGATGTCTGATTGATTGAGCCAATGGCTCATGTTTCGAGGGGCTCCAATATTGTGAAAAGTATCATTCTGAGTTTTTGGGGTCAACATGCGGCTGGGTCATGCTTCAGGGGTACTGGATGGCATCCAGTATTTATTCTGAGTGTGTGCTGGGGTTTGGGTAGGACGGAGCAGAACAACGCAGTTTTTCAACTACTCTACAAGCTCCGCCCACCCCTGCTTGTGGTTGGGATGACTGCGTGGATAAGTCACCCATTTCTGCTCCAGAGGTTTTGTTTGGATGCAGTTTGGAGAGATTTTTCTTACAGATTTGTTGTCGTGGTTGGGATGACTTAATGTGGCTAACGGACCTATTTCTGCTCCAGAGGTTTTGTGTGGATGCAGTTTGGTGAGTGAGTTTTTCTTACCATTGAGTTGTCGTTGTTGGGATCACTGTGCTTGAATCAGTCACCCGCTGTTTGCTGTATGTGAGAAGTTGGCCTGATATGTAGTGTTTCCAATTCTGGAACCACTTGGTATCAGTCCAAACAAACCCCAAAGATGTCTGGTTGTAAGTCAACCTTGTTAGACAAGCTATCCTAGTGGTAGCATGGACTAAGCAGCCTTAAAGGCTTAACTTAAGAGGTCGTGTTAAGCGAGCTGTTTTACCACATACAATCCTGTAATCAAATGAAAGGACACCACACAAGTATATATTATAAAAATATATGTATTTATTTCTAAATTACTCCCCAGTACTCTTTATGAGGAAAGGGGCAAGAGCGTTAAATCAAAAGCACTGTTACACATATAAAGTTGCACAATTATGGATGAGGGCGGGTGGCCACTCAGAACATATATTAAAAAAGTGGTATAAGTAACACTTATCGAACAATGGTTAGGCCTAGGGCCTAGAGATTCGCTGGGAGCAGTCAGGACTAGCAATGATGAAGTCGGGAGTAGCCCACAGGAGACGGGTGCAGCACAGAAAGTGCGGCGCGCACCAATGCACTGTCAATGGTGCGTAAAAGTTAGTTAAAGTGAATTAAAAGATACTTCCGCTGAACCTAGGAACACAAAACTTTAGACACAGACCCTAGAGGTGTGTACCAGTGTATGGACACCGGCGTTGCAATGTTACCTCACCCACAGGCCGTGGGTGCACAGGGTCGAAGTGGCGTCGGGTTCTGTCACGCAGGTTCTTGGTGCTTGAAGCTGTTGCAGCTGCAGGCGCTGTGAAGCAGAAGTGTCCGGTGCGATCCGAGGGTGGATCGAAGCAGAAAAGTACCTGAAAGCAGAGGGGACAGAGTCTGGGTCACTCAGCAGTGACCAGGGTGGAACCAGGACGGAACCAGGCAATGTCGGGCGCAATCAGGCGGTTGTCGATAGGCTTCTCTCCGCTGTCACGTGGGCTCTGGGGCATCTGCGACGTCCAGGAGCAGGTCACGATCTGTCCCACGTAGGCTCTCGCCGTCAGCACCGTCGGCTTCAAGATTGCAGCAAACAGCACTTGGCAAAAGCAATCCACGCGGAACCGGGAGATTGCTTATCACTCGAACCAGGAGGGTCAGAGTGGGGGCTCCTTTTCACAGGAGCTGGTGCAGATCTGGAGCAACCAGAAAAGCGAGTCGTATTTCAAGTTTCGTCGGCACAGGGGCCACAAGCCAGCTGGCAAGTGACCGGGCCAACGCGTCGAGCGCACACAAGCAGAAGGGTCCCACGCAGCACTCGTCGAGTGTGGAGGGGTGAGCTTTGGTGCAAGTGGAGCTCGGGGCTGGGGCTTCTCAAACCCCGGTGTACAGCTTCGAGGGTCACTCGTGGGCTGCACGGTCAGCGTCTCGTGGCCTTTTCAAGATGGCGTGCCCCACGCTTCCGGTCGCCTCCACGGGTCTCAGCTCTGCAGGGACTGTGGATCGGGCAGGTAGAAGGCAGGCAAGCTTGATCTCGTCGATCTCTGTCGCTCGAGTTCCGGCGGGAACTGCAACAAAGCAAGGGTCGAGGGCTGGATGGTACCTGTTTGCACAGGGTGGTCACTCCTTGACCACAAGGGAGATTCTTCAGTCTTCTCACGTCGTGTAGAAAGTCGAAGGGTCCAGAATTCGTTTCTTATGTTTCTTCAGGATGATCTGATCCATTGGGACTGCTCCCCCTCTTATTCGAATCTGGGGGGTTGGACATCCTGCTAGGTCCCCTCCTATGGGTGGGACCCAGGAAGGGGGTGGTTACACCCCTCTCCTTTGATCCTGGCCGCGCTGGGACAGGGGCTGGGAGGCCCCAGAACCGGTTTGGCCGGATTATGCAAGGGACAGCCTTGTGCTCCCCATGCAGTGTCTGGTTTCTTTGAAACCTCCCTACTCCAATCCACTATCTCCTGTCTGGGGTGGTTTGACACCGCCCTGTGACAGGAAACTCTTTGTCCAGGCCTCCTCTGCCGGGTTTCGGTCAGCAGCAGGAGGCCAGACCCGTGTCTGTGGCAGGGGCATCCATTTTGTGGATCTGAGGCTCATTTTAAATCAACCGCGTTTCAGTAAAGTAACATGTCTTCTCCCTCTAGAAGGGTGGAATGCTACCCCCGTCGCCAGGACTGGCGAGGGGGTAGTATTCCAAATCGTATGACACCTTACACGACATGTTTTGATAAAGCCAAACCAAAGTTGACATATAACCGCGAGGATTATAATGCTCTTAATAGTATATGGTTTGGCATTATCCCGGAACAGCTAAGGGAATTGGTCCCGACAGCTGCAGACAGGCTCAGCTCATGCTAGAGCACCATCTCACATTAAACCACGCACTCTGCCTTCAGGAATGTTAAGGCCTGCCATAGGAGTGGCTCACAGGTTTATATGTGTCCAGATAGGTTTAGATATAGGCATACTATATCTAAGCAAGGGGTGATTACACCACCTTGCCCCAGCTGAGTGATCAGCCAGTTGTGTCAATTTTAGATAGCCAGCCAGGGGTGGCAAAAGATATGCTGCAGCCCCTGGTAGGCCTTGGATGCACCTATGCCCTGGGCACCTATAGTGCTCTGTACAGGGGCTGATAAGGTGACCCAAGCCAATCTAGTTATGCACCTAGGGTACATGGAATCCATTTTACAGAGAGATCAGATAGCCTGGGGCCCTGATTAGCAGGGAACCAGGCCAACTAAGTCGAAAACCAGCTAAACACAGGGCAAAAAATCTGGGGTAACCATAGTCAGGTAGCCACCTTCCTACATAACCCCCCCCCCAAACGAAAGGAGATAAGGCTATCCTTGGCCAGGTAAGCCTATATTGCCTGAGTGGCCATATAAGGAAGTACCTGCACTAGCATGGGTACCCCCTGTCTCATGGTCCACTAAGCAGTCCCTCACCCTAGGGGTATTAGAGGGTCTCCACCATAGGGAATCACTACCTTGGGTGTGTTTATGCAAAGTTAAAGGCTGGTTTAGATATGGAGTATTGAAGTGAGGCTCCACTAATTTTGGGCTCAACTTCCTCCAATTATCTTCCACCATGTGGGCCTTTCTTTCTTCAACTGAGTTGCACTGAGCTCTCAGGGTCAACCTCTGGCTACCTAAAGCTGGAGGCTGGGTCCCTCTGTTTGGCTTGCTGGAGGGACAGTTCAGGTTTGGGCCCTTTGGGTCCCAGGTTTGGCTGTGCCCAACAGAATCCATCTGTGGGAGGTCCCTAACTGTTTTTAAGGGGGCTCCCTCAGGAGTTTTTAAAGTTTTCACCTTACTAGGCCTACTAGTTTTGGTGCCCCTAATCTGTGGATGGGGATGCTTTATTTGACAGGGGGCCCTCTGGGTCTCACTGTCCTCTTTGCCCTCTGT
This sequence comes from Lissotriton vulgaris, assembly GCF_964263255.1. NCBI lineage: Eukaryota > Metazoa > Chordata > Amphibia > Caudata > Salamandridae > Lissotriton > Lissotriton vulgaris. The sequence goes on from NC_141695.1 coordinate 746,944,020, forward strand.
AGCCCTGGGCTGACTAAGGCAAGGTAGAGAGGGGCAGGTTACCTGCTCCAGACTGGATCCCACCTGAGAAGGGTCCACTGCCATCAGAGGCTCTGTCAGGCCAGGCCTAACAACCTCTGGGGCAGTTCCTTCATCAGGGGTAAGATCAGGTCCCTGAGGAGGCTGATCCTGTCCTAATGTCTGGTGAGGGGGATATTTCTCTTCCTCCTCCATGCTCTCAGTTTGGGTGGAGTGATCCATCATTTCAGGCTTCACAACACACATATCCGTTTGAGTTTGGGCTGTGGCCATCACAGCCCCACCAACCTTTTCAGGAGGAGACTCAGTTTGGGTTTCTGCTGTTATCATAACAGCTTTGCTATTCTGTCTTGGAAGAGCTTCTGGTAAAGATGGGGCAGAGAGTTGCTCAGCCCTACCAACCTTTTCAGGAAGGACATCTTGAATTGGGGCTATAGCCAGTACAGCCCCACTAACCTTTCCATTGGAATTTACCATTCTAGAATGGATTTTCTGTTCAACCTCAGCCCAGGCTGAGATTTCCAAATCATTACCCAGTAGACAGTCTACAGGTAAGTTTGGTGACACTGCCACTCTCTTTGGGCCAATGACACCTCCCCAGCTGAGACTTACTACTGCCATGGGATGATTTGTTTGGATACCATCAATGTTTGTTACCTGGTATGTGGCACCTGGTAAAAGTTGCTTAGAGGGGACTATACAGTCAGCCACCATGGTGATGCTAGCCCCTGTGTCTCTAAAAGCTTCAACCTACAAACCATTGATGATTGGTTCTTGTCTATATTTGCTCAAGGTATTTGGGCAAACAGAGAAGTTGGCAAACCCCATGCCAGTCTCATAAACAAGATTATTTGGGGATGGGGACCTGGATAGGCCAGGGTCCCCTTGGGCTCCAAAAGTAAACCCACCCAGATTCCTGGGTGTGCTCCCACTTCCTGGGGGATTACTGCTGACAGTAACAGGAGGTGTTGGAGCTGGCTTTGGAGGTATGTTTTCTTTATTGCCATTCTTGGGACAACAGCTGTCTGTTTTGTAATGCCCAACCTGTTTACAGGCATGACAATAAGGCTTTTTGTCAGTTGATGAAGTGTCTTGGGACCCACCCCCATTCTTGGAGTTTTGGGGCCCTGGGGAAGTCTTTTCTTTACTTTTATCCCCACCCTTATCTTGAGGCTTGGTAGACTCCTTCTTCTGGTTACTGTCCTGATTCTTAGGCCTAATCCTGGTTCTGACCCATGTATCTGCCCTCTTTCCCAATTCTTGGGGAGAGGTCAAATCTGAGTCCACCAGGTGCTGGTGTAAGAGCTGGTTCTGACAATTACTTAGGATCTGCTCCCTCATAATCAAATTATACAATCCTGTGAAGTCATGTACTTTGCTGCCATTTAGCCAACCCTCCAGAGCCTTAGTTGCACAATCAACAAAATCAGTCCAGTCCTGAGTCTGTGTCTTCTGGGTGTCTCTGAACTTTAACCTGTACTGTTCAGTGGTTAAGCCAAACCCATCTATTAGAACACTCTTCAGGACTTTGTAATTGCTGGCATCCTCATGTCTGACAGTGAGGAGCCTATCTCTCCCTTTCTCTGAAAAGGAGTACCATAAGATTGCTGCCCACTGTTCCTCAGGAACCTGCTGTACCATGCAGGCTCTCTCCAGAGCAGTCATCCATTTGTGGATGTCATCCCCTTCCTGATAGGGGGGCACAATCTTTGTCAGGTTTCTACTATCATAGGACCTGGGTTTCTCTTTAGGAATTTTGCTGCCACCAGTGGCATCTAAGCCACTTAATTTCTGTTCCCTTGCCAAGGTAAGTTTAGCTTGAGCCAAGGTAAGTTTAGCTTGAGCCAGAGCTACCTCCTCCCTCTCTATCTGGAGTTGGACAGCCCTCATTCTGGCCCTATGCTCTTTTCTCTGGGAGGAAGTCATCCCTCTTTGAGATTCTCTTGAGGCACTAGAAAGATGAGAGTCCCCTGATAGAGATCTCACCCTCCTGTTGCCTGGGAGAATTTGGTTATGAGATCTGGAGTGGTGCTGGCCCTCTCCATTCTCATGTAGGTCCAAGTTGGCCTGGTTAAGCCTGGCAACCTGTACCTGGTTTCCCCCCTGATCCTGATCTTCAGGCTCTTCTAAATCAGAGTCTTCCTCTTCCTCCTCCTCCACTACTTCATCTGGAAGATCCTCATTCTCAGGGGAGTTTATCCCTTCACCTGTTTCTAAGGGAGCCTGACTCACCTTATCTAGGTCATCCTTTTCTAGGAGAGCTACTAGGGAAGGAATGGTAGGGCCTCTGCCCTTTTTTAGCCCCCTGGCTGTGCACAAGGCACTCAGGTCTTTGTGGCTAAGGTTGTCATATCTGGATGTTGTCCCTATAGGATCAACTATTACAGGAGCAGAGCCTGAGGCTCTACCTGTATCAGACATGACTGCTAGTGAGGTGTAAGTGATGCACTTACCTACACTAAGTGGTTTCCTACTGTACCTTGCTAGTGAGTTGTAGTCAGGGTGTGCTAATCCCTTTAATCTACAACTACTAAGTTCAGTAGAACTTAATATGCTAAGCTTTTGATTTATATGTACCTAGAGGTACTTGATGTGATCTTTCAATTTGATAAAGATTGCAATGGTAAAACAAACAGCAAGCTCAAATCCCACCGCTGCCACCAATGTGAGAAGTTGGCCTGATATGTAGTGTTTCCAATTCTGGAACCACTTGGTATCAGTCCAAACAAACCCCAAAGATGTCTGGTTGTAAGTCAACCTTGTTAGACAAGCTATCCTAGTGGTAGCATGGACTAAGCAGCCTTAAAGGCTTAACTTAAGAGGTCGTGTTAAGCGAGCTGTTTTACCACATACAATCCTGTAATCAAATGAAAGGACACCACACAAGTATATATTATAAAAATATATGTATTTATTTCTAAATTACTCCCCAGTACTCTTTATGAGGAAAGGGGCACAAGCGTTAAATCAAAAGCACTGTTACACATATAAAGTTGCACAATTATGGATGAGGGCGGGTGGCCACTCAGACCATATATTAAAAAAGTGGTATAAGTAACACTTATCGAACAATGGTTAGGCCTAGGGCCTAGAGATTCGCTGGGAGCAGTCAGGACTAGCAATGATGAAGTCGGGAGTAGCCCACAGGAGACGGGTGCAGCACGGAAAGTGCGGCGCGCACCAATGCACTGTCAATGGTGCGTAAAAGTTAGTTAAAGTGAATTAAAAGATACTTCCGCTGAACCTAGGAACACAAAACTTTAGACACAGACCCTAGAGGTGTGTACCAGTGTATGGACACTGGCGTTGCAATGTTACCTCACCCACAGGCCGTGGGTGCTGCAGCCCCTGGTAGGCCTTGGATGCACCTATGCCCTGGGCACCTATAGTGCTCTGTACAGGGGCTGATAAGGTGACCCAAGCCAATCTAGTTATGCACCTAGGGTACATGGAATCCATTTTACAGAGAGATCAGATAGCCTGGGGCCCTGATTAGCAGGGAACCAGGCCAACTAAGTCGAAAACCAGCTAAACACAGGGCAAAAAATCTGGGGTAACCATAGTCAGGTAGCCACCTTCCTACACTGTACCTGTTATGTTTTATGTTGCGTTCTCTGTCAGGGTGCTAGTCACCCATGGTCTTATGTATGAGTGTGAGAGTTTTTTTTTTTTTGGTGGGTGATTGAATGCGGTACTGTTTTGATGGTGTGTGGGTTTATGTTTATGATTTGATTTGTATTTATGCTCTTTGTTGTTGTCTGCCATGCCACTTAGGTGTTCATTTTCTCAGTGAGCTGCCTTTCACGCTAATCTGGCCAATTGGTGTGTTTTGTGGCGTGTGGGGTTCGGTATGAGATGCGGAGTGTGATAGAGTACCTGGTTTTTTACTCATGTTTTGGGAAAGGGGGAGATGTGGGTTATATTTAATATGTTTACCTGCATGTCTCCTTTGACTGAGTTTGCGATATGGTCATCTGGTATTCACAATATTGTTGATCTTTCATTTATTGCTTTTATATGCATGGGTTTTTATGTATATGCGATGTCATATATCCTTTACATCTAATTTGTTTCCATGCATGTCTTATTGTTTCCTCATCCGATTACGTTATTTCCATCTGTCATTCTCATTATTGTCGCTCTTTTATTTATTGTGTTTACATGCATGGTTCCTTACCTATATTCGATTTCTTATCGTCATTACATCTAATTTGTTTTCATGCATCTTTCTTGTCTCTCTTTGTGCAATTACGAGATATTCTTTGGGTTGCTGCAATATGTTGTTTTGTTCTGTAAAAAGGGGAGATGTGTTATACTTGCTACTCAGTCAATATGAGTGTGCTATGTGGAATGTAGGTGCATGGTGGTGCATTGGAATGTTGAGTGCATGTAAGTGTAATTTGGAGTATGGGCTGAACAGCAGGGAGGCTACTCCTGGTGGGGCCTAATATCTGGCTTATCCTAGAAGCTTACTATTGTAATTCATTACCTGGAACTAAAGTAAATAAACCGAAGGTGCGCCAAAGGTAAGCCCGTCTATGCCCGTCCGCGCCTGGACCGCGCCCAGCGCCAGTCCCCCTGTTTCCCGCAATTCCCATTCCACCCGCATAACGTACAACGCCGCTTCCCTCTTTGCCCTCAACCCCGGACGCTCGCCACAATGCTGCACAGCTACCCCAGGACACACCCATGGTCCATTCGCTTGCCACTCCTGCAAGTTCACCTGCATCAGGACCCACACCAAATCCACTTCCCCCAAACTCAGCTCCGACTCTAACCACCTGAAGTGCATCCTGTTGAACACCCGCTCGGTCCACAGACACGCCACAGAACTCTGGGATCTACTCGACTCTACATCGCCGGACATCGCCTTCCTTACAGAAACCTGGATGAACGCTTCTTCAGCGCCCGACATCGCCATAGCCATCCCGGGCGCTTACAAAATCATCCGAAAAGACCGCACCAACCAAACAGGAGGAGGCATCTCCATCGTCCATAAGAACACCATCCGAATCACGACCAGCTCCGACGATAACCTTGCGACCGCCGAACACCTTCATTTCCAGATCCACACCAACCCCAGGACCTCACTTAGAGGCACCCTCATCTACAGACCACCAGGAACCCGCACACAATTCAACGAAGACATCACCGACTTCATCAGCCCACATGCCCTCTCCTCCGAGAACTACATTCTACTGGGAGACCTCAACTTCCACCTGGAAAAGAATAACGACAGCGACACCACCACCCTTCTGGACAACCTGGCCAATCTCGGACTCAAACAACTTGTTGACACCCCAACCCACCTCACCGGACACACGCTCGACCCTATCTTCACCTCCAGCAAACACATTTCCTTCGATCACACCACAGCTCTCCATTGGACAGACCACAACTGCGTTCACTTCAGCTACAAAAAGACCACGACCCACAACCCCCCACAACCTATTCCTCGAAGAAACTGGAACAAAATCACCACCGACCAACTCCTCACATCGCTAAATCAAAACCCTCCTGCCATACCATCGGACCCAAACCAAGCTGCCACCAAACTCACACAATGGATCACCTACAGCGCTGACGTATTAGCACCCTTGAAAAACCATCAGATCAAACAAGGTAGCAAAAAGGCCCCCTGGTTCAACGATGACCTTAAAAAATCCAAGAAGCTATGTCGTACCCTCCAGAAAACCTGGAGAAAAAACCCTACCTCTGACAACCTGACCACTTTCAAGGATGCCACCCGCAAACACCACCAATTGATCCGATCCACCAAAAAATCAGCATTCAAGGATCGACTCGACAACAACGTCCACAACAGCAAGGAACTATTCAACATCGTCAAAGAATTTACCAACCCCACCGCCGGCAACAACGACATCACTCCCTCCCAAGACCTCTGCGACTCTTTATCCTCTTTCTTCCACAACAAAATCGCCGACATTCATAACAGCTTTGAAAACCAGTCCAATGAACAACCCACTCCACCCACCCCCAAACCAAAACAACACTCTCACAACCTTTTCGCCTGGAACCCAATCACCACTGAAGACACCATCCGCCTGATGAACTCCATTCACTCAGGATCGCCAACCGACCCATGTCCCCACCACATCTTCAATAAAGCAGACTCCATCATTGCACCCCATCTCCTCGATGTCATCAACTGTTCCTTCAATTCCGCTACCTTCCCGGAAAGCTGGAAACATGCCGAACTCAGCGCCCTTCTGAAGAAACCCACAGCAGACCCCACTGAACTTAAGAACTACCGCCCCATCTCACTCCTCACATTCCCTGCCAAAGTCATTGAGAAAGCCGTCAATAGTCAGCTCGCCGCCTTCCTCGAATCCAACAATTCCCTCGACCCTTCACAGTCCGGCTTCCAAACCAAACACAGCACCGAAACCGCCCTCATCGCAGCTACAGACAACATCCGAACGCTACTGGACAACGGAGAAACAGTTGCCCTCATCCTACTCGACCTCTCTGCCGCCTTCGACACAGTATGTCACAGCACACTCATACAACGACCCAACAACGTCGGAATACAAGGAAAAGCTTTGGATTGGATCATCTTGTTCCTCGCCGGAAGAACCCAGAGAGTCCGCCTCCCCCCATTCAAATCAGAGGCCACCGAAGTCATCTGTGGTGTACCACAAGGATCTTCACTCAGCCCCACCCTCTTCAACGTATACATGAGTCTCCTCGCATCCATCGTGCGCCAACACAACCTCAACATCATCTCCTACGCAGACGACACCCAGCTGATCCTCTCCCTCACCAAAGACCCAAACACCGCCAAAACCAATCTACACGAAGTAATGAAAGAAGTAGCCGAATGGATGAAGAACAGCCGTTTAAAACTTAACTCGGACAAAACGGAAGTCCTCATCTTAGGATCATCCCCCTCTGCCTGGGACGACTCATGGTGGCCACCGGCCCTGGGTACAGCACCCATACCCACAGATCACACACGTAACCTGGGCTTCCTCCTAGACTCCTCCCTTTCGATGACCAGACAAGTCAACGGCGTCTCATCTTCATGCTTCAACATCCTACGCATGCTCAAAAAAATCTTCAGCTGGATCCCCACCGAAACAAGAAAGACAGTCACCCACGCACTGGTCACCAGCCGTCTGGATTATGGAAATACCCTTTACGCCGGGACCACAGCCAAACTACAGAAAAAACTCCAACGCATCCAAAACGCCTCAGCCAGACTCATACTGGACATTCCTCGTCATGCTCACATTTCCGGTCACCTGAAGGATGTCCACTGGCTCCTCGTCAACAAGAGAATAACGTTCCATCTCCTCACCCACGCACACAAGGCCCTCTACGACCTAGGACCTGAATGCCTCAACACACGACTGTCCTTCTACACACCCACCCGCCAACTACGATCATCCAATCAAGCCCTCGCCGCAATTCCGCACATTCACAGATCCACCATGGGTGGAAGATCCTTCTCCTACTTAGCGGCCAAAACCTGGAATTCTCTCCCCACTCACCTCCGACTTACACAGAACCACCTCTCCTTCAGAAAGCAACTAAAAACCTGGCTAGTCGATAAGTAATGCACCCACCTTCCCTCAAGCACCTTGAGACCCTCTGGGTGAATAGTGCGCTATACAAATTCCTGAACTTGAACTTAAACTTGAACTTGAATATACACCTCTGCTCTTGGACTGATTAAAGTGTAGCATGTGCTTTCCCATTCCCCCATAATTCCTATTATGACGACTTTCAGAGAAAGTGCCATGGAGCATCCTAACACTTGTGAGAGGGTTGATTCATTAAATTCCAGTATCAATAATATGTGGGCAGTACTATATAGACTGAAAATAATCACATTTATCCATACTGCATCAGAGTGATGTATTGATTGGGATCTACACGTCTTCAGCAGATGGATTGGGACATAGTAATTTCTATGGAGGACTGTGTGATCATCCACAGATGCGTTAATGACAGTGGAGCATTAGAGGCTCAGAGCACAACTATTGTTCACCTTGTCACTCTTTGGGCACTTTCTATAATGATTATCTAGTCCTTGTGGCGTGCCAGACTCATCCACTTCAGACTTCATGACACCATTTTCACTTAGGCAGCACACTTTATACAGCATTCTCAATAGTCAACATTCTGCATGATAACAATGCGTATCAACAACAAGCTTCTTTGCAATGTGTTTTATGTGTTCAAGTACCTTTACTAGGTAGAATTGGGCTGTCTCCCAATCAAAGCTCTCAGTCAGCCCTCATTCAAACAGCGTACTAATGCCTTATACCTGTCAAATTCACACATCACTCAAATCCATAACTAGTACCTTCTCTGTTACAAGATATGTTCTAGATACAAAAAGTCTTATAAACTTTTTCTTGCTTCCTCTTCCTATATTTTCATAACAAGTTCTCCTGTGTCTCTCCTTTCTTCACTTCCTCTGTGTGTCCTTACTCCATTTTAAACACTTTCACTCTGCTCCATATACCACATATATACCTACATAGTACTGTACCCCACTTCTCTTGGGTGCACCTATATACATGCGGCCCTCTTTCTCACTTTCTTTTCCTCTGCTTCACATTTCTTCTTCCTTAACACACCCTCTCTTCCATTTTGTATCCCACACCCTCTTTCTTTTCCTTTACTCACTCCATACATTAATCTCTTTTAACTTGTCTTCCCTCTGTGAATTTTGTTTTCTTGTTTTTATCCTTTCACTCATCTATTACCTATAGATACTTAGGTCTAGTGCCTCAGTGGGTTAGTGCTACGACTTCAGGGATCTTCGTTTGACCCCATGGTCACAATGTCAAGTCAAGTCTTGTAATGCACTTTGATTTTCTTTATTTAAAGATCCTCCCAAGCTGTCTTAAACAAGTACCATTGAGTTGAACATAGGCATATACATCAGTTATATGTCAATAGCGCCTAGAGACCCTTTTGTGGCTAAGGTGTATATAGAAACCAGGCCTGTTAAATTATTGACAATGTTTGACCTAATTTCCTCATGTGAGCTCTTGCCCCCATGCATTCAATTATTGTATTTTTTGATAGCACTCAAACCACGAGACGGCTGTTTCAGTGCGCTAACCAAGAAACCAAAAACAGGCTAAAACGAGGCAATATGCAGTTCTTTTAAATCTTTTAAGATCAATCACGTCCTGCTATTCCGTTGTGACACTCCTCACTCACCCAATAAAACCATTCATCACACTGAATATTCCATACCATTTCGAACGCACTATAATTTTCCGTCCAACATCAACAAGTCTAAGCACTTGTTTTGACAACCAACACAGCTTCCTAATCCCAGTTGGTTCCTGGCGCCTTTGTGCCCTGAGGGACGGTGTGCCAATGTGGAGGGGAGCAAGACCCCCGAGCAGAGACGTGTGTGCGCTCCTGTAGCTCCAGACAGTAAGCAGTTTGTAAGGCACCGCGCCTACGAGTGGAAAGAAAAGCCCTTTCTCGCTTCATGATTAATAGCACCCGTCATTTAGATAACTTTTCTTGTTCTCCCCCTTCACTTTATTACGAACCGCGTGTTTATCCAGAGCCAATTACTGAGGGGCTCGGGATCTGCATATTCATAAATAAATGGCGGGGACGCCCGCGCGGAAGTATATTATTTCAGCCTGTCCCATTTAGCGATCCTGAAGGGGAGACATGTGATGTGTTCTTAATGTGAAAGGATTAAGGGGTATTCCTGATACAAGGCAAACAGCGGGAAGCTGTTCATTTTTTTTGATGCAGTCTCCTTGAAATATTAGGCAGAACTTCACCGCCGCGGAAATGTTACAAGGGCCGAGAAAATGTTGTCAGAGGGTATAAAAATATTTCTCGACAATTGTCTGCGGTAGGCCAAATGAGACTTGTTTCTATGGAATGAAATTGAAATTGATTGTCCAGAGGTTGGAAAATATAACATTTCATATGTGTGCAATTGCATTAATGTAATGTAGCAACGATCAAGTAGCCGAGGTTATATGTAACTTACTTTGTTTAATGGACATTTTCAATTGCTTACAATTTCCTCATGAATAGACCATTTTTCTTAAAAGTCAGTACACGGAAACTGCATCAATGAGGCATTGGGCAATCTAAATGTGGTGCCTAATTAAATCATTCAAAATTTAGTGTGTGTAAAATACAATTCACCATTCATTTTCAATAGGGTTTGCACTACTCAGGTTGCTTTGGTGGTCCTCTGCACCGTCACAAAAATGTTTGCAAATTGGAGAATTTGGGTACGTCCACATTACAGTGTCTACTACACATCCATCCATCCATCAGCCACAAATAGTTACGACCTCATTTATGCTGTGCTGCCCTATGGTAAAAGAAAAGGGCATGAATACACCGTATCTATCAGAAACAGCGTATGTATGTCCTTTTCCCCTGCGTCGGCGCACATTGGGCTGCTGCGCACTAATGAAGGCACCTTTGCACCATGGTGCAAGGGTACCTGCATTGCGGGCATGATTACTTCTGTGCAGAAAGTGGCATCTCATTGTGCCTCCCTTACGCCTCCCCTGGGGAAGCGTACATTTTTGACGCTGCCTCAGATTTACAATTTCTCATAGATCTGGAGCAGTGTCAAAAAGCCTTGAATGTTTCTGGGAACGCCCCCGCAGCACCCATTGCATGCCCCTTTAAAGCAGAAATCTGTGTTAAAGGGAGCCATATTTACGAGTCAGCATTAAGCCAAAATGGCTTTGTGCTGCCACGTAAATATTGAGTTGGTCCCGGCGCCTTGGAACGTCACAAAAGTGACGTTCCAGCTTTGCAAGGGGCCTCATAAATGAGATCCAGTTAATGTCTGTTAAATTTCAGATCAATTTAAAAAATGGACGTGACAAAGTATGCCATTTTTACAGTAAAAACGTGCTAACTCCCCCGCAACCACAATTCTTATAACAGCCTGTACTTAGAGAAACAATCCTAGTGCGGGGACGCTCCAGTTGGAGTAATCTGAGCACTTTAAAAAAAACACTCATCTTTCCTATCTTTATTATTTCAATCTATGGGACCGATGTAGAGGTTAGTGAAAAGAGTGCACTCCATCAGGATGGCAAAGGAAATTGCCTCTGCCATTCCTAGGGACCTCCCCCCGGAAAATGTTGAGATGCCCCAGGCGCCATGGACATATCTCTGCATTGGTTGACACAAAAAAAGGGACCCCCTGCAAGGTACAATGAATCCTAAGGCAGGGAAAATAAAGATATGAAACAAAACCTAGGCAGTTAACTGGTCATGGGACGGCCTACAACAGGCTCATTGACATATCTATATATATATATATATATATAAACTACAGTGCACTTAACATTTATTTAAAATATTTCCATTTTTATTGATATAAATTCTATTAAAAACTTTGTAAATCAAAAATTGATGAGACATACGTGATTATAAAGCAATCATAATACAAACAAATGTAACATAATTCATTGTGTTATAAATCAAACATAAAACATAAAACCCAAAACACATAATCAACATACAATCAATTCTTTTAGATAAAATACAGTAGCTAATTGTTGGACAAGTTCTCAAATTGTCTATGCTCGTTTCGGCTTTGAGGTGCCTTCTTCAGGACAGCCACAACATTAACCTTAACTGATATATAACGGCAAAAAAGGGAGGAAATGTGGCCCGGACCTAAGATAGTAGGACCCGAGGTAAATCAATTACCTATCTTTGATTCAATGGGCGTACATAGAGTTGTGTTAAAAGTTGAAAAATTCATCAAAGGTAAAAAGATGGTGATATTAAAAACTTTTTTGTATTAGCTTCCAACAAGTCAGGCTCTATCTTCTCACCCACAGTGGAGCCTTCCAAATGATAATGAATATGCAATGCCCAAACAAAAGACTCTTGGATTTCTGTAACTTCTGTAATTTTCGGGCGCCCGGGAAGTATGTCATGATAGGAGACAACCGTATCTTGGTGAGATTGTAGTCTCCCACTCTAACATGATCTCGTGGCTATGAGGCAATACATCATCTTGTAAACCATTCTGGGTCAAGTTACAGAAACCCAAGAGTCTTTTGTTTGGGCAGTGCAAAAAAGTCGGTATCCAACATGCCCCTGCTAGGTTTGTGTACTCCATGTCTGGTTTGTGTGTGAGAGGGGGCAGGAGAGGGCCTTGGCTCCAGCAGTCTGGTGGGTCAGGGCTGGCCTGAATAGGGCCTGTATTGAATAGAGAGTGGGGGGGCAGAGATTTCCTTTCACTGACCTGAACCCTCATAGTATAGCAAGTAGGGGAGGAGATTTCCTTTCAGCTACCAGGGCCAGGTCTGCTCTCAAACAAGGCTGTCTCAACCTCCTGCCAGTAAGCTGCACCCAGGAGGACAGAACTGGTTTGGACTAGGTACAGACACTCTCTGCCTTCAGAGACAAAGGATTTGTGTGTATAAAAAAGGGGACCCAGACCCCAAGACTTCAGATCCCTTCTGTGAAATCACAAGGAACCTTTGCCAAGAAGAAGAAACTGGAGAAGCTGCAGGAGGGTTATAGCCCCTGTGCTGTTTGCTGTCTGGGGTTGGCCTGCAGTGGTTACTTGTTGCCATGGAAAGAAGAACAGGACTTTGCTGTTTGCTTTGTCATCTTGAGGAAGATCTCCAAGGGCTTGAATTGAGCTAGCCTCATGTCTGAGGTCTCAGGGACACGAAGACTTCACCACCGGCTACCCCTGAATTTCCTTGCTGGGAATTCTACGCTACAGAGAGATGTCTGCCGCTGTTTAGGACCATTAGAGACTGTTTGGCGCTGGGAGCTGGAAGTACAACGCAACGAGGAGAAGTGTGTTGCCGCCATAGCAGTTGCCGTCGCATCGCCGAATAAGCGTGCCGCCGCCGCAGCTGTTCGACGTTGCATCGTTCGTTGTTGGCCGGGATTAATCAGGCAGAACTCACCCGGCTGCAGCGAGTTCAAAATGCTGCAACCAGAGTAGTGATTGGTTTGCCAAGGAGGTGTTCGGTTTCCAAAACTCTGCACTTGCTCCATTGGTTTCCCATACCCCAGAGGATTCAGTTCAAGGTTCTTTGCCTTGCGTTTAAAATCCTCAAAGGTATGGCTCCCAAAATCATGGAGAATTTACTTACGCCGTATGTCCCTTCGCGTATCCTCAGATCTTTGGGGCAGAATCTGGTGATGGTCCCGCGCTTTAGACTGGTCAGAGCTGGTGGTCGCTCTTTCCGTGTGCTAGCGGCGAAGTGGTGGAACTCCCTTCCTCCGCACATTCGGGCGATGGATGACCTTTTCCAGTTTAGACGGGCCGTAAAAACTCTTCTGTTTGCTTAAATTCCTCTGCTGTCTTTTTATCCCTTCTGAGTTTCTTAGTGTTGTGTTGTGTTTACCTTGTCAAAGCGCCAGGAAATCCCCTTCGCTGGGGCAGCTGTGCGTAGTATAAAAATTAATAACATAACAAAACATAACATCGCAGACGAAGCGCGTTGCATCACCGGAGAAGCATGCCGCCGCCGCAGAGGTCGCCGTCGCATCACTGGAGAAGAGTGTTGCAGGGCCTGTCGCAGCAGCAAAGATCATTGACTTCGCTGCACGGCCGTCGGGCGTGCACCCATCGCTTCCACATTGTTGCATTGCATCAAATATGCCATTTTCTCACATCATAGACGATCATCGCATCGCGGTGCCATCTTGTCACATCACACCGGATCACAGTAAGAACCGAAACATAATCTCCTCTCCGGTAAGGAACCGACGCATCACCTCCCTTGCGCTGCAATAAGGAATTAATGCTTCTCCTCCACGAAGCAAGGAACCGAAGCATCACCTTCCCTGTGACCGTTTTGTTTGTTTTGCGTGACGCATCCAAAGTACTTTGAGAGTAAAGTGTCGCTTTTACCTTCTACATTGAACTAAGCTATTTCTACCATTTTAAAGTCATATATTTATTACAGTATTCTGGATTTTTGTCTTGGGTTAAGTCTAGTAAAGATTACTTATTTTTCTAAACTGGTGTGGTGTCTATTTGTAGTGTCCTCACTGTATTACTGTACATGTTCATAAATGCTTTACACACTGCCTCTGAGATAAGCCTGTCTGCTTGTGTCAAGCTACCAAGGGGGTGAGCATGGGTTATTCAGGAGTGTATCCCCCTTTCCCTGACTAGAAGCAAGGGTCCCTATTTGTACATAGGTACCTAGCTCTGACAACTAGAGACCCCATTTCTAACATTGGTGGTCAGCGGTAAGGATTTAGACCTGCATTTGCGACTCATATACAGTGATTGGTATACACTACTAGTGAGTGCACACCATAATGCGACCACATACATTTGGTAGAATTTTCCTTGGTCTATTTTTTGAGAACTGCCAATACCTACCATGAGTAAGCCAGCATCCAATGCATCTATTGATTTAGACTTTGCAGAAGAGAGGATTGAGACCTACACTGTGCCACACCTTAACGCTGTTTTTAGGGAATTCAATATCTCCAGGAGAGGCCTCACTGAGAAAGAGGAATTCCAAAAGGTGCTGAGGGCCTGGTTGGAATCCAGGGATGCCATGGAGCTCACTGAAGAGCATATAATAGAGAGAGAGAATGTGGTCAGGCAGCTGATGGTGGCCATTTGGCCTGGCTTGGGAGAAAACACCTTCTAGGGCAGGTGCCAGTGTTTCTTCTAAGGGCCTGTCTCCTGAAGAGCTGGAGGACGGGGAGAGAACCAGGATGCATGAATTGGAGCTCACAAAGCTTAAGTTGGGAAAGGAGGATAAGGAGTTGGCATTTCACAGAGAGAAATTAGCCCAAGAGGAGAAAAATATGCTTTTAGGGCATGAAAGAGGATTGAGGGAGTTGGATCTGAAAGCAAAACGTTTAGAGATCAGTCCCTCTGATGGCAGCGCAACGTCAGTGCCTGTAGAAAGTAGAGTATATATTCCCAAGGATGTCATCAAGGAGTTCATGAAACATGAGGACATTGGGCAGTGGTTTAAGGCTTATGAGGTGGCCATGATGGCCCAAAGAGTCTCTCAGAAAGATTGGGGAGTGGGGTTGTGGAGCTGCTTTGTCAGTGAAGGGAGGGACACCTTGTTAGACCTGCCCAAGGAGGATCAGACGTCCTATGCTCCTTTCAAGGAAACCTTAATGACCAGGTATGGGTTGACCTCAGAGCTTTATAGGCAGAGATTTAGGAACTGCAGGAAGCTGAAGTCTAGTATCTGGGTGGAGTATGTGACTTTCTTTTGCAGAGCCCTGGATGGTTGGGTAAAGGGTAGCAAAGTAAATGATTTTAAGGTGCTCTATGATTTGATTGTATGGGGCACTTGTCCAGTAATTGTTTTCCAAAGCTACGCCAACACTTGATTGACAATAAGCTGACTGAGCCCAGGAAGATTGCTGAGGAGGCGGACCGCTGGGTCAGTATGAGGGTCCATGGTCCAGGAGGAGCCAGACCTTGAGGGGGATGCCCTGGAACCTACAGGGGAACAGGCAGCAAGAAGAAGGACCCTCCTGGGAAGAGTTCTGCGAGAAGCAGAAGATGTGCCCTTCTCTTGTGGGTTTACGGCAACAGGCCACAAACCAGGCAGCAGGTGATCATTCTGGATCACATTGGATCTATTGGGAGAATGGTCTCCTGTATAGTGAGCCTAAGGTTGCTGAGCCTGGGTCAGCCCGTGTGCTAGTGGTACCCCAGCGCTTGAGAGCCTTCCTACTGGGTCTGGCTCATGATATGCCTTTAGGAGGACATTTGGGGCAAGATAAGACCTTTGAAAAGGCGTGTCACTCTCTCTCAAATGCGCAAGAGTTCAGATACTCATTACATGACCTGTCAGACTTGCCAGACAAGTGGTAAGAGTGGGAGGAAGCACAAGGTTCCTCTCTAACCTTTCCCTGTGGTCAGCATCCCCTTTGAGAGGTGGGTTTTGACATTGTGGGGCCTCTGGATCCCAAGTCTGCCATGGGCCACAGGTTCACCCGGTACCTGGAAGCCATCCCTCTCCGGACTGTGACAGCCCCTCTGGCGGGTCGTGCATGGATGGGGATTTTCTTCCGTGTGGTATTTCCCAGAGAGGTGGTGTCAGACCGTGGAACCAACTTCATATCTAAATATATGAAGTCCCTGTGGCAGGAGTGTAGTGTAACCTATTAGTTCACCACTCCTTACCACCCTCAAGGGAATGGTCTGGTTGAGAGATTCAACCGGACCCTAAAGGGCATGATTATGGGTCTTGAGGAACTCATGAGGCGAAAGTGGGACGTCCTCTTCGCATGCCTTCTGTTTGCTTACAGAGAGGTGCCACAGAAGTCCTTAGGGTTCAGTCCCTTTGAACTGCTGTATGGTCACCCTGTAAGAGGACCTCTGAGTTTGGTGAAAGAAGGCTTGGAGAAAGCTCCCAGTAAACCTCCCCAGGATGTATATAGCTACATGCTGGCCTTCAGAAACCAGACTAGGCTTTCAGACAACTTGCTCAGGTGAATATGGAAGCCAGCCAGAAGGAGATGAAATGGTGGTATGATCAGAATGCCACTCTGATCGAGTTTCAGCCTGGATAAAAGGTTTGTGTCATGGCCCCAGTGGAGCCTTGTGCACTCCAGGATAACTGGACCAGACCATTTGAGGTGGTGGAGCGCAAGAGTAATGTCACCTACCTGGTGGACTTGCAGTCTCCTAGGAACCCTTTGTAGGTCCTGTATGTTAACTGCCTGAAACCCCACTTGGAGAGGTCCGAAGTGGGCATGATCTAGCACCAAATTCTGAGGTGGAAGAGGAGACTGAGCCTCTTTCTGACCTCCTGTCTGCCCAGGAGCAAGACGGGTCAGTGGTTTGAGTAAACGTCTCTTCCGCCCTGACCCCTGAGCAACAGAATGACTGCCGCCAGCTGTTGGGGCAGTTTTCTGATATGTTCTCCCTGACCACTGGTGTCACTCAGTGGTGTGTCCATGATGTGGACACTGGGGACAGTCCTCCTATGAAGCACAACATTTACAGAGTGACTGACAGGGTGAGAGCTTGCATCAAGGAGGAGGTCTCAAAGATGTTTGCCTTATGGGTGATTGAGTCCTCAAACAGTCCTTGGGCCAGCCCAGTGGCATCGGTCCCAAAGGCTGCCGCACCGGGTGCCACAACAAAACTCAGGTTCTGTGTGGACTACCGAGGACTCAATTCAGTCACCAGGACTGACGCGCACTCCATCCCCAGAGATGTTGAGCTCATTGATCGGTTGGGGGCTGCACCGTACCTCAGTACGTTTGATTTAACATCTGGGTGCTGGCAGATCACCTTAACTGATGAGGCAAAAGAGAGGTCAGCATTCTCCACACCAGATGGGCACTACCAATTCCGGGTTATGCTCTTTGGGATGAAGAATGCCCCTGCCACCTTTCAGAGGTTGATCAACCAGGTGTTGGCTGTGCTGGAGGATTTCAGTGCTGCCTACCTGGATGACATTGCAGTGTTCAGCGCCAGTTGGGAAGAACATCTGTGCCACCTCTGGGAAGGGTTGATGGTGCTGCAGACAGCAGGCCTCACGATCAAGGTGAGTTAGTGCCAGATCGGGCAGGGTTCTGTGGTGTACTTGGGACACTAGGTTGGGAGCGGCCAAGTGGCGCCCTTACAGCTCAAGATTTAAACTATTCTGGTTTGGGAACCCCCCAAGACCAATACAGAGGTGAGAGCCTTTTTAGGACTCACAGGGTATTACAGGAGGTTTGTCAAGGGGTATGGCAACATTGTTGCACCCTTGATAGAGCTGACTTCCAGGAAGCAGACCAAGAAAGTGAACTGGACTGATGCCTGCCAGAAAGCTTTTGATGCCCTGAAATCTGCCATGTGCACGAGCCCGTTCTTCAGGTGCCCAACTTTTCAAAAGAATTCATTGTGCAGACATATGCTTCAGAGCATGGTGTGGGGGCTGTGCTTTCACAGATGAATGTGGAGGCCCTAGACCAACCTGTAACCTTCATTAGTAGTTGGTTACTTCCACTGGAACAGAGGTGGAGTGTAATTGAGTGTGAGGTCTTTGCTGTGGTCTGGGCACTGAAGGAGTTGAGAACATACTTGTTTGGGACTCCCTTCCGGGTTCAGACAGACAAGAGGCCCCTCGGATGATAAATGCAGATGAGGGGTGAGAATCCAAAGTTGTTGAGGTGATCCATTTCCCTATAGGGGCTGGACATCACGGTGGAACACCTCCCTGGTACAGAACAAGCCAATGCTGATGGTCTGTCCAGATTTTTCCGACTTAGTGAAGAGAACTCCCAAGGGGTGGGTAGTTCTCCCCACATTTCAGCTGGAAGGGACACATGTTTGACTTGGCACCATTGGCTTGAGTCTTGCTTCAACTTTTTTCTGTTGCTTCATCTGTTTTTGTTGATCTAGATGCTTTGGGTACTTTGCCACTGCTGATCAGTGCCAAAGTGCAATGCTCCCTATTAGTGGTAAAATGATGTAATGGATTAGTGATTCCATCATTGGTTATTTGATTTACCTGTCAGACCCCAGTAGCGTGCACCATGTGTGCCCAAGGCCTGTAAATCAAATGCTGCTGGTGGGCTTGCAGCACTGCTTGTTCCACCCACAGAAGCAGCTTGAAAAATGTGGCACATGCCTGCCATTGCAGAGCCTGTGTGCAGTCTGGGACTGTAATATCGACTTGGCAAGGTACCCACTTACCAGTCCCTAAACCTCCCCTTTTCTACATATTAGTCACCCCTAAGGTAAGCCCAGGGACAGGGTGCATTGTATGTAAAAGGTAAGACATACCCTGATGTGTGTGGCATGTCCTGATAGTGAATTACAGCCAATTTCGTTTTTCACTATTGCAAAGCTACCTGTTCCCATAGGCCAGAATGGGCAGTTTGATTATGACGTCCTATAATCTTAACTGACTCAGGGAACTAGGTTGAGATTCGAGTTTAGTATGCCTGAACTCAGATTGTTAAAATACATCTTTTAGTGAAGGTGATTTTTACCTTCTGTGTTTGAAAATACCACTTCTAGAAAGTAGGTATTTTCTTGCCTAACCATCCAGCATGCCTCTACTAGGTTTGTGTATTCCATGTCTGATTTGTGAGTGAGAGGAGGCTGGAGAGGGCCTTGGCTCCAGCAGTCTGATAGGTCAGGGCTGGTCTGAATAGGACCTGCAATTGAATAAAGAGTGGGGGTGGAGATTTTCTCACTGACTTGAGTCCTCATAGAATAGAGAGTAGGGGGAGGAGATTTCCTTTCAGCTACCTGGGCCAGGACTGCTCTCAAACAATGCTGTTTCCACCTCCTGCCAGGAAGCTGCATCCAGGAGGACAGTACTGGTTTGGACTAGGTACAGACACTCTCTGCCTTCAGAGACAAAGGATCTATGTGTATAAAAAGGGGGCCCAAGACCCCAAGACTTCAGATCACTTCTGGGAAATCAAGAGGAACCTTTGCCATGTAAAAGAAACAGGAGAATCTGAAGGAGGATTACTGCCCCTGTGCTATTTGCTGTCTGGGTTGACCTGCAGTGGTTACTTGTTGCCAAGGAAAAGAGAAAAGGACTTTGCTGTTTGCTTTGTCATCTTGAGGAATATCTCCAAGGGCTTGTACTGAGCTTGCTTCCTGTCTGAAGTCTCAGGGACACAAAGACTTCACCACCAGCTCCCCCTGAATTTCCTTGCTGGGAATTTTAAGCTACAGAGAGGTGCCTGCGGCTGTTTAGGACCTTTGAGACTGTTTGGTGCTGGGAGCTGGAAGCACAACGCAATGAGGAGAAGCGTGTCCCTGCTGCAGCAGTTGCTGATGCATTGCCGAAGAAGCGTGCCATCTCCGCAGCTGTAGGCCATCGCATCGCAGACGAAGCTCGTCGTCTCACCGGAGAAGCATGCCACCGCCACAGAGGTTGCGTCACATCACCAGAGAAGAGTGTCGCAGGGCCTGTTGCGGCTCCAAAGATCATTGACTTTGCTGCACGGCCATTGGGCACGCAAGCATTGCATCCAAGTTGTTGCATCGCATCAAACATGCCATTTTGTCTCATGCACCGGACCGTCGCAGCGCAGCGAGGCGCCATCTTGTCTCATCGCACCGGATCGCAGTAAGAAACCGACACATCACCTCCTCTCTGGTAAGGAACCGATGCATCACCTCCCCTGCGCTGCATTAAAAAACTAATTTGTCACCTCCCCGAAGCAAGGAACCAACGCATCAAATTTTCTCTGACCCGTTTGTTTGTTTTGTGTGACGCAATCAAGGTACTTTGAGTGTAAAGTGTCGCTTTTACCATCTACATTGTACTAAGCTATTTCTACAATTTTAAAGTGATATTTTTATTATAGTATTTTGGATTTTTGTCATTTGGTCTTGGGTTAAGTTTAGTAAAGATTACTTATTTTTCTAAACTGGTGTGGTGTCCATTTGTAGTGTCCTCACTGTATTACTGTACGTGTTCACAAATGCTTTACACACTGCCTCTGAGATAAGCCTGCCTGCTTGTGTCAAGCTACCAAGGGGGTGAGCAGGGGTTATTCAGGAGTGTATCCCCCTTTCCCTGACTAGAAGCAAGGGCCCCTATTTGGACAAAGGTACCTAGTTCTGCCAACTATAGAACCCCATTTCTAACATTCACCAAAAGGAAAACTGCCCTCAGCAGAGTAAATATATAAATAACTGCACAACCATAAACTAAAGTGGAATTCAAAACAAGGAAATTGATAGAGAAAAGGTCATTGTATTTCTTTCTGAAGGAGCGAACACAATGACGTTGGCTAAACAGGGTCACAGGGAAAAACACTGGACCAACATTATTCTGTTTGAGCTTGGTTGCTTAGGAGTGTCAACAAAATATTGTTTCTTCTTTCTTTAGTATCCTCCAGTTTTGTGTGCTTGGATTATAGGTGCAAAGTTAAGAAGTCGGTTTTAGTTTTGATCTAATTATTTTATACACTGTAGAGAATCTGGGAACATTATAGTCATATTTGATCTTTGGCAGTTTAATTCTTTCATTAATCGATGAAATGGTTGGCTCATAAGAATATTGGCCAATATGCACTAAGACATTTAGACACAGACACAGAAACCTTTGATACATTAGATCCCTTTTCTAAAAAGTCAATATTAGTAGCAGGTAACCTACCAAAAACATCATCAATCAAAAGAGGGGGAGAAGGAACCAAAAAGGTCTCAATACCAGAGTCTCAGTAACATTGCATCAGAGACCCTTAACCACATGTTCACAGTCTGCCGTGTATATAATCTCCACTTATTGTGGTTTGGTGGCTCATGTCATCATAGGCTCTGTCACTTGAGTGTCCTGTTCTCAAAGTGACATCATAACTTCCACCAGGAAGGAGACTGTCTGGATGTTGACAGTCGTAAGTAGATTACAAATGACCCTCTATCCCGTAGGTGAATCTTTATTTAAGTCAGTGGTGAGCATGGCTTAAAGCATCAAGTTTCCAGTACCTAAGAAATCAGGACTACAAATTAATCTATTGCAATTCAAAATATTGAAAGGTTTCACAAGGTAATATGATATAAGGCAGTGTTGACTACCTCTACAGTGTCATAATATTCAGTAGAGAGTAAGCGAATGACACCCAACTGTGTGCAGTAATTTTTTTATTAAACATTTTCACTATTACTTTTGTAATCCATCAAATGTCCCAGACTAGACACAGTCCTGACAGAGTGAGGCTGCCTGTTTCCGTGTTGGTCATTGGAGCCCCGCAGGGCAAAGCTATTGTGTGCCAGGAGCCCCGCTGGGCGTCGGAATCACCGTGGGGGAGTCGCCAGCAACGAGGACGGGACTGCGAGTGCCAGCAGGCTGTGCGCGTTCCAGCTAGCACACCTGCCGCCTCTTCCCGTGTCTCCGCCCCCCGCTGGACTGTGAAAACTCCTCGCGGCCCCCGCTCCGCGGGTGCCGCTCGTGAAGGAGTCCTTGCTGCCTGTTTCCGTGTTGGTCATTGGAGCCCCGCAGGGCAAAGCTATTGTGTGCCAGGAGCCCCGCTGGGCGTCGGAATCACCGTGGGGGAGTCGCCAGCAACGAGGACGGGACTGCGAGTGCCAGCAGGCTGTGCGCGTTCCAGCTAGCACACCTGCCGCCTCTTCCCGTGTCTCCGCCCCCCGCTGGACTGTGAAAACTCCTCGCGGCCCCCGCTCCGCGGGTGCCGCTCGTGAAGGAGTCCTTGCTGCCTGTTTCCGTGTTGGTCATTGGAGCCCCGCAGGGCAAAGCTATTGTGTGCCAGGAGCCCCGCTGGGCGTCGGAATCACCGTGGGGGAGTCGCCAGCAACGAGGACGGGACTGCGAGTGCCAGCAGGCTGTGCGCGTTCCAGCTAGCACACCTGCCGCCTCTTCCCGTGACTCCGCCCCCAAGGCGTGGTCGATTTATCAACAGAAGACTCGCGCGTTAGCGGGACGCGTGTGCGGGACTCATCCCGGGACAAAGCCCGGACTAAGGGCGGACCCTCTGAGACCCTCCGAGAACCGAGGAGACCGGACTGGACCCAAATCCCTGGTATTTATTCTGTGACCCGTTGATACCATAACTGTCACCTTGCGTGCCCTTGTAACTCATTGCTGTGGGACTTTACCTGTATTTACTATGGCCGAAAAACAGGGTGCACTGTTGAACAAAACCCTTGATGATTATTTCACCAAAGCTTCCCCGGATATGCCATTAGATATCGTTTTGGCAGAGCGCCGTGCCGAGCGTCGTCGCTCTGTTGAAAGTTTAAAGCATCGGCGCTTGTCGCCAACATCCACACCTTCAGTGAATCTTAGTGTAAATACCCAGTTAAATGACGTCATTGTACATTCAACTGATTTAATTGATAACCAACCTGTGGTATTAGATGTTTCCAACCCTTGTATAAATCATTCCCCCCATCTGGATATTATAGGTCCCGACGTTACCACACATACAAGTACTCCTAATGTTTTAAAACCTATTCCCCCATTACCATCCAAGATAGTGCGAAGCAGAGCAAAGAAATCCATACCAGTTCCAAGGGTACATGGACCTCCGCCATGCAAAAAACGACGGAAAGGGGGGATTTCACTGCAACCAAAAATAAGCCACTCTGATTTTGGTAAAAAAGCTAAGACCCCTGAAGCTAGTGTTATTACTACTTCTGCTGCCATAGAAAGGCCAGTTCCTATTACATCTCCTTCGCCCCCCATCGTACCCATAGTCGTAGAGGACATGATGGAAGTCTCTGAGTTGCCCAAATCGCTCACCACTGCTCATGCATCTGCCACTTTAGACTCGATAGTAAACTTAATTAACACCCATTCAGCATCAATCTTGGAAAGGCTGATTGAAATAGAGTCAAGGCTAAATCTACTCGAGCGTGCATTGGGGAATAAGGGCGAGGCAAATCCCAAATCATCGAATTTAGTAACACACAAAGTACCTAGTGTGTCTAAGTCCAATTCAGCCTTTCAAGCAACAACAGCCAACCCTATCCTGTTGGCGATCCCTACTACCTCGGTGCCCAAAGGGAATGCTATAATTACTCCTAAACCAACTCCATCACCAATAAATTCATCAAATAATTTGGCCCCTAAGCCAGCTACTACCAAAATTAATCCACCTAATAAGGTAGTTAGCTCTTCCAATGAAGGCCAATTAATTGATGCAACGGGACAAAAACCAACATGGGGAAGGTCCAAACAGGTGCCAAACCCAGAATTACCTCCAGAGGCAGTGCCCTTTGTGGTAGTTCTAACTGGAGTCCCAGTGCTACCTACTAGCAAGAGGGAGGGCTTTGCACAATTAAAAAATAAGATCATGCATTGGTTAAGTCTATACAGACCAATAGCACCCCATATAAATGGTGAAATTGTCCATGTCCGACGCCTCCAATGGTTGGGAAGCAGACCAAAAAACATCGAGGGGGACGTGGTGGTTGTAAACTTTAGGGATCCCAATGCAGTCCAATTTGTATTAAATTGGCCCCCAGGCACCACAAGCAACTGCATAATACCCAGACCCTTGACTTTTTTCTATCCAAGGTCTGTGGTTTTTCCCTCCCAACAACAACCAGCCTCCTACATTACAACTCAAACTATGCCCTGCTCTTATCCACCAGTTACGCAGAGGGCTGGTAACATACACCAAATGATACCACCATTTACTAGGCCTAATCCTACGGAGCCTTTCTTTCCCCCAAATCATGCTCCAGCACCTAATGCTTTTGGCTGGAACTGTGTCCCATATAGGCAAACTAACACTAATAATAGAAGAATGGACCATTTAAAACCGTTCACTCCTTTAGAAACCACCAACAGATTTGACATCTTCAGTGGGCTCGACGACTGTGATTGATGCCATGTGTCTAGGGGGGTTAACGGAAATGAATTGTTGTTGGATGCCAACTTGTTGGGGGAAAGGGGAGTTCTCTGTTTACAGTCAGTTGGTGTTAATATTTATGAAACCGAAATTGAGGGGAATGTAAGCTTATCGTCTGTGTTAGCTCCAATAATTGGGGATAGTTCAATACCATTGGGAAGTGTTGCTCCCCAAAATGAGCTAATGTCTATAGAGCATGATGCAATTAATCGAGAAGGTCATTTTCCAGTGGTTGCAGAGGGGGGAAATGTTCTGATGCAAAAAGTCTTGGAACCTCGACAAACTTTAAAGCTTGTTTCCTGGAACATAGCCGGGCTATCCAAAAATCTAATTGACCCGGACTGGGCGAGTTTCATTGACTCTTTTGATTTTTGTATGTTGCAAGAGACCTGGGCGGTTGAAACTATACACAGGCTAGGATATAAATCTTATGGTGTCAATGCAATTCCCTCGAGGAGTGGAAGACCCTCGGGAGGGTTACTGACCTGGGTAAAGGTAGACCTAAAAGTGAACATTGAAGTGGTGGATACCAACTCCCCTGATATCCTGATTTTGAAAATTGATGCTCGTAAAGAGAAAAAATTGTACCTAGTTAATGTCTACAACAGACCAACCCCCATTACTAGGGAATCTTCCACACTAACATCCCTTGACCTTTTATTGGGTAATCTAGATACTAGAGCAAACTACGTCATCATATCAGGCGACTTCAACTGTAACTATGAGCCTATTGTGGGGCTTAGCGACATCTTCCTAGAAGAAGACGAGGCCAATGGGATCCCTGCTTTAGAAATTACAAAACCAGTAAAATGTTCTCCGTTGGCCCTTCAATTGACGAGACTATGTACAGAACACTGCACTAGAGCCTGTAATGGAAGGCTACCATCAGACACCAAGAGGAAGCCCACGTTCTATAGAGGGAACTACAAAAGCAATATAGATTTCATAATAGCCTCTGTGTCTTCATGGGAATTCCTTCTGGACATGGAGGTAACCGAAAGGCTAGAGAGTGACCATTTCCCTCTGGCCCTCCATGTCGAGGACTCCCTATTTGGAGATACAGTGTCCCCATCAATAGGAGACAGAAATAGTGGTGACCAAATTGAGTTACACATCAGTAACAACAGACGTTCTCTCAAATGGCCACTAATATTGGGCGATAGTGAAATCATAACAGAAATTTATGGGCTTTTTGCTAGTATCTTTGGAGTATATCCAAATGTCATCCCAACTGAAGGCCACGACAGTCATTTTATGGAACTACACCATAAATTTTTTAACGCACTAAGGCCCCTAGTCACAAAGATGCCGAAAAAAAGTCAGCAGAAGACACACAATTTGCTCCATAGCAAACCCTGGTATAACAAGGACTGTAGGGAGTCCAAGAGGGCACTCCTGATAGCAATCAAATCCAAGATCCAAATGGATGTCATATCAGCCAGGAATAGTTATAAAATGGTCCAAAAGGCATGCAAAATTGCATGGGAAGAAGCAAAATGGGCTGACCTGTTACAAGCAGCAAAAGCACGAGATAGTGTAGCCTTCTGGAGGCTGATAGCAAACGGAAATCACCAAGGTAGAGTGGTAAAGGATGTCTATCTAGACGAACGGACTTGGGTAAATCATTTTTCTGAACTTTACAAGGCATATGAGGAACCCAGTACTGATAGTACTCCTAGCCATGCCATTCCGGGTGAAACCTTGGAGTTCACCCTAGGTGAGACAGAATTGGCGATAAACCAGATTAAATCTGGTAAAGCCCCTGGGTTAGACAAGATTCCGGGAGACTTGTATAAACACGAACTAAAAATTTGGGTTCCATACATTAACCATTTGTGTAACGAGTTATCCCGAACTCTAGACTTCCCAGAAAGCTGGAAGGGGGCTGAAATTGTTTTAATTTACAAGAAAGGTGACAGGATGGACCCCTCAAATTATCGTCCGATAAGCTTAATGGACATACTGCAAAAAATCTACACTAGACACATCTTATTCCGTGTCAATGATTGGCTGGACGAAAAGGCAATTTTGTCTACATACCAAGCGGGTTTTAGATCCAAAGTTAGTACAATCGACCAAATTTTTCGCTTTTGTTGCCTTTATTGGAAATACATTAAGATTAAAAAGGGTCAATTACATGTTGCGTTCGTCGACCTAAGGGCGGCGTTTGATTTAGTTCCACGCAATTTACTGTGGGAAACACTAAGTTCAGTAGGGATGCCATCAACCCTGATAGCGCATATAAAAGAGCTACATAGAGGGAACTTCGCCAGAGTACGGTGGGGCCCAAAAGGCGAACTAACCCCTAAAATACCAATAGAACGAGGTGTGCGCCAGGGGTGCGTACTAGCCCCTACACTGTTTTCGCTATTCGTGAATGACATTCCGTCATACTTGGAAGAATGTAACAATGATTCTCCCAAGTTGAATGGTGAAAAAGTTACTTCCCTGTTGTTTGCGGACGACACTATACTCATTTCCCAGACAAAAAAAGGCCTCCAGTCTCTTTTAAACTCCTTTTATGATTACTGCAACAAGAAAGGACTGGAGATCAACGGGAAAAAGACAAAGTGTATGGTCCTAAATCCAACCAAGAGCGACAAGGGCTGTCTAACCTTAAATGGATCTAAATTGGAATCAGTCCCGCATTTTGGTTATTTGGGGGTAATATTAGACTCCAACTTTACATGGAAGGCCCAATTAGAAAAATGTAAGATACTGTTTAGCCAGAACACTAAACCTATTTTAAGAGAACAAGGACTAAGCACCAGCAAAGCCGTGTCTCCAGCGGTTGAACTCTTTAAATACAAGGTCCAATCTGCTGTATTGTACGGCTCGGAAATTTGGGGCCCAGGTTCGAAAGACGTTTTTAGGGTCATGGACAACAACTTCCTGAGAAGTCTGGTCAGAGTCCCTAGGAGTACTCCTCTGGTTCCGCTCCAGCTTGATCTAAACTTTCGTAGAACGGACCACCACATTATTCTACGTCCTTTATTGCTATGGATCAGGCTGTGGCGTGTACCGGAGTTGCAAGCTTATAAAAATGGGCTAGTAGAAATCATGGAGCTTGATACCTTTAATGTGATACCCTGGTTTAAACATGTTAAATTCTGGTTCACCTTAATAGGATTGTCACATTATTGGGAACAACCAGATATACTTCCACCAAATTCAAAAATTATGGTTAAAAGGTGTTTTTGGTCGTATATCTTAGGTATGATCATAAACGCTCCCTCTAATGGGTCACTTGTACAAAGATTCCTCAACTTCAAAGATGATCCATTTTTTGAGTTGTTTCTGGATGAAATAGAACCACCGCTAGCAAAGACCTTATATCTGAAATTCAGATATGGAAACCTCCAAATCGGTTCAACACTGGTCCGTTGGTCTGATGGTGTAAACTCGGTGAATCATGCAGAGGGTGAATTTTGTACCCTGTGTGGCGGTAACCAACAGGAAAATGAGCTACATATCCTCTTCTTCTGCCCAATATACACCAAGGCGAGAAGAAGATGGATTAAGCCCATATGTTTAAGACTAGGTGTAAGAACATGCTCACAGGCCCTAAGGATCCTCTTGACCGATAGTAGTCAACCTATCGTATTTAGTGTTAGTAGATTCTTGCACAGTATCTTTTTTCAAAGGAAAAAATTGGGCCATAAACTTTAAAATATAATGTACCAAAAGTGTTGTAGACATGTTATAATTGATTTTTGTTCTAACTGAGGGACAACTGATGAACTCTCATTTCTGTCGCCTGTACTTGATGAAATTTATTTCTGTCACCCACATTTGTTTTTATTGATCTAGAGTAATTACCATGACCTTCAGATTTCTTAATCTTGATTTTAGAATCGACATGAAAACTGAATGAATTTTACAGTATGTTATGTATCTTAATGGAATGTTTTTATTGTTGTAATGTATTGTTCTTTTATGGTATTCATGCCGAAATAAAGATATATTGGATATTGGAGTCTCGAGGTAATGAGATGAAGGACGGGTAATAAGATGTGAGTGTGAGTAAGAGTGCAATAAACAGACTTAATATGCCTAAAACACTCTAACATAAGTCTATTGGACTCACTGCCAATGGCAAAACACAATATACCCTGCATTACTTCTCCTTTAAATTAAACATGCTCATTATAGTAATCACTATAAAAATAACATGTTTCGAAAACAATGGAAAAACAGTTTATGTCACTGTTGGGGGTTAAGCAGTTGAATAAACACTTATGAGCACTGATTTAAAAAAGGTTTTGAAAACACTGACAAAAAAACAGTTAAATCCACAGAAATAAACACAGAAAACAGGACTGTATAGATATAAGACTCAACCTTTGGCCACTGTGACATCACTAGAATTTGTATTATGCTCCTGCCAAAATTGCACGGTGAGGGGGTCAAAATGAAGGTAAATGCACACGTTGTGTGACAGACCAAGCTGACAGCCTTCACAAGTTTTTTGAATGTCCAGACCTGAGACAATTTATAAATACGATTAAGATTTTTATGACAGAGGTGTCAGGGGTGTGGATTGGGATTACATCTACTAGGATGATGTTAGAAGTGCTGGAAGAATCATTAGCCACACAGGGAATGTATGAATTTAGGTATTTTATATTCACAGCTGTGAATATAAGAAGTGGCTAGATTATGCATAGCATCATTATGGAGGGAGAAAGAGCCAGCATCCTTTGAAATGTGGCGGGGCAGACTTTATTCCATATTTAACCTAGAACATTGCCTGTACGAACTCTCAAGGGGCATCAGAAACGCAGGTTAGGTATTAAGATTTGGGGGGCATTAGTAGAGTATCTGCAATAAGTCCTATCTTTTCCAACTCACATGTTAACATGACCTGATTCGTATCCGATTTTCTCCTCTGTTCTACTTAAAAAAAAAAAGATTATAATTACATTAAATGTTTGGTTTCTGGCATGATTATAGTTCTGTGAAATATGTTAAAAGTACAGGGTGACGAAAAGTATGCATCGATCCCTCTCAGTTTATTCTCTTTGTTTTAATGACCGTAATACAAATGTATGTTGATTTTATTGGCTAATACATTTTTTTTAAAAATAATTAGTGTGACAGGACATGATGCCATGGATAGTTATAAGGCACTGAAGAAGCCACTTGAAAAGTAGAAAATGTCACAGAAACTCTAAGCTACCGTTATTAATTGTTCTCTTACAGAATTCAACAGCTTCTTTGCATCTAGCACTTCCCACATTAAATTTCATAAAGTGGGATATATGCATACACATAAACACAAATCTGAATTTTATTTTAAAAAAAAGGCGAATACTTTTTAATGTGCAACTGCTAAAAACATGTTTATGAAATTGCTTTTACATGGAAACCTTCCTCATTTTATAATTGGTTTCTTAAGCACATGTGAAAAAAGTACTGCAAAGTGCAAGGCTTTAGTAATGAACAAAAACCTCCATTTGACAGCACTGAAAGCAGGACTGGCAAAGATGGACTTTGCAAAGATGGACAACATTGATCAGACACAGTGGAAGGGTTACTGAGTCTAGTTTCACTTGAAACTCCTTGCTGTAGCCTATTGGTGAGAGCCAGTCCTGCGACATGGAGGAAGTTTTAGCAATATCTAAATGCCAAAGAAGTACCTGAAAACAGCCATGTGTGTCTTTTTTTATAGTAGCACTGGGCATGATAGATTTTTAAGGGCCATACATATAATTAGGCGTAACCAGAATTTCAACTATGCCAGAGTAATCACAGAAACTATTGTAATTTTGTGATACTATTTGATGTGAAATTACAGATAATAACATAACTACTCTTGCTCGGGTAAAATTCCTACAGCGAGAGCATATTTAGTGAGTGTGAGCTGCTGCTCTTACCTACTCAGTTGGATGAATCTGCAAAAAATTATGAATGTGTTGAATTGCTGTTTGCTACATTAGAGCGAGTCCTATTTAGTAAACAGCCATTTAGGGTCGCACTGGTCAGATTTCCTCAGAATGGTTCTCTTAGAAGTTATAGGGGGACACTTGTATGTTTAATTTGTGTATGGTTCTTGTTATGTGTTATATTTTGTATCTGTTTTTTGCATGTATTAATAATTGTACTTTGTGTTCTGATTTCCACTGCTGACAGGCGCTAGTGCCTTTGTGCATATAATATTGAGATACATTTATGATGAATTATGGTCATGTCTGAGAGAGTAATTAAATGTGCTCAACTCATTTAAAGTATTCTGCATCATTTCCTTTGATACCATTTTTGTGTGTATAACAATATGTTCTTTACCCAGGTATTAGAGCAGTGGTCTTCAATCTGTGGGGCGCGATCCCCAGGGGGGCCGTGGAGGCATGGGAAGGGGGTCGCGCTCTTCATTTTATAAAAGAAAACTTCCCAGACGTTAATTTCCGGGACTCTCCTGTGCTGGGGAATCTTAGTCAGCTAAAGACACCTTTCTAATAGTGTGTTTCTGGCCTGTGAAAGAAATGCAAATGTGTGCAACGAGTTAATCTGCAAATGTAAAGGATTTGCAGATTAACTCGTTGTGAACATTTGCATTTCTTTCAGGCCAGCAGCACACTGTCAGAAAGGTGTGTTCAGTTGCCTGCCTGGATTTGATTTCTCGGAGAGTGCAGTTGCAATCAACTGATCAACTCACTTCACGTTTTTGAGCAATGTATTGAATGTGAGAAAAGGGATTTAAAAAAAAAGGACTTGAAATGCGATCGGAAGAGGCATTAGAACGGGACAATATTGGGGTGCAGAGTGCTTAGAAGTGCTTAGAATTTAAATAGAGAAGGGGGTGGGCTTATTTAAGCATTGTTTCTTTAAGAGAAAAAAAAGATTTTGTCACAACCCTGGTGTGAGTATCCTGGGAAGGGCAGCAGTGGGGCGAGGGCATCTTCGGGCATATAAAATAGAAACAACTCGGACAGTATTCTTTATAAAGGGGGAAAAACGGCCCATTGTCTGCGTTAGAAACAGCTCTGCCTTTACCATTTGAAATCATTTTATGGGTTATTGTTAAAAGGGGAAAGTAATGCCACTTGTGAGGGGCTTATCCTGTGGGGGGGGGGCCCTTCTGAAACAATTGCATTTGTAAATGCCCCCCCCCCCCCCACACACACACACATGCCAGCACACAAAAGAAGGGGTTGGGGGGTCAGTTTAGATAAGAAATGACGTTACTGCTATCCACTATCTCGGGGTGGATGGTATGCACCATATCAAACAAGCACTGAACACTGCCTGAGTTAAAAAAAGATGTCCTTCTAGCTAGGATTCTGTGTATATCTCTGTGGGGGTTGTGGTCATGAGAACTGTATCTAAAGTCAGAAAACTAGAGGGGCACAGGGCGGCTCTTCACCCATGTCCTCGGAGGAGCAACAATGATGGGGTGAAGTAATGAGCAAATTAACAGAAAAGAAAGAAAACACACATTGTAAAACTCCAGCATATGACCTAGCTTGGAGATCGGGATAGGAGCACCCCAGGAAGCAGAACCCCTGGTTATGCTCGGCAAAGATTGTCAGTGGTTTTATGGTGGGGAGTGAGTGGGAAGAAGCACAAATGTTAATGAAAGAGTAAAATGGGGAGGGTGTCAAAACTGACTATGTAAAGCATTGCTACAAATTAAGTAAACAAGGGATCTTCTTACTTACAGCACCACGTGCCCAAAATGTGTGCATATATAGATACAAATACACACAAATACGCCATTTAAAACTACCTATTTGCTCCCGAACTGAAGGTGCGGAATCACAAATGCTTTTTTGAGGGGGTGGGGGTCTATCAGGGCAATCTAGTTTGATTCTCACGAGGAGATGTGCGTTTTCCAATGAGTGTGTATTGAAGGAGGGGTGGGGGCCGCCATCCATCCACGGCCCCCACCTCCAAACACACCTTTAAGCATAACAAGGCGAAGGCATAGCACTGCAGATGTGACTCAGTGCATGGAACACAGTTCATGGGCTAAAAAGGGATGTTGTACTAAAAAGCTGCAACAGGTGTTGCCGCTCTGTAGAAGGCCCTCTGTAAAACTGTACCGGTTACCTTTTTGTTGCTTATTGCTATAATTTGGGTGTTAAACTGGTACTAATGCGGTGCAACCACAGATTTACTGTTTCTCTGTAGAACATTTATAGTTGTCAATGATAAGGAATACTAGGTTCTACAAATGTTTGTCAAGAGGGGGTCCTTATGCCTAAAATGTTTTGATCGGGGGGTCCCGGCATCAAAACGTTTGAAGACCACTGTATTAGAGGGTTATTTGGGTATACCCCTGTTGTTTGTGCATGCACTTACTATTCATGTCAAGCTGCATTTACTGTTATTTCTTAGTGCAAACTGCAGCCTTGTGTCCATTTTGAATGTAAGGGTACATTTTGCGATAAGAATATAGTTTTAAATGCCGGGACTAAGTTGGGGGAAAATCGTACCCCAGAGCACATTTAGCGAGCATGAGCGACTGCTTGCACTTGCTATTGTTCTGTTGGATCTAGTCCTATTTCTTAGTGCAAAAAGCATTCTTTCATCAATTTTGAAGGGGCTTTTTTGCACTAAGAAATAGCTCTAATCAAAGAATTACTCTTAACGCTTAATTAAACAATCTCACAGAATTCTTAGTAAATTCAGCGTGATTGCGCTACACAGAATTACTCGAGTTACGCCCACCCCTACATATACTGAGAAAAGTGAAACAATAAATGTCAGTCTACGCAGTGTTATTGGCGGAAGAGTCATTACTGTCTCAAAATGTGATACATCATATGAACCTGAGAGTAATAAGGCAGTGGAAACATGCTTATGGAATGGGTATTCCTGAGACGAATAAGAGATCATTACCAATGAGTAGGAGTGAATAGATCTAAGAGGGAGAGGACATGTATTGTGACATAATAATTTACTCCACTAGACAGTTATTATTTTACTCTTTCATCAACCAAATTAGCAAAAAGAAATCTGCAGTAAAACCACCAAGTGTACAAAATCAAATGTGTAGCAGAACCCACACGTGTGCAAATAAATACAAATGTGGAACTATACCTCCAAATCAAGCATACAGTATAGAAGCTTCTTGCAAACTCTAAAAAATAAATGAAACCTCGTTCATGGAAGTCTATAATACTTCTCCAAGTACTGCAAAACAGCCTTGTCTCTAATTTTATTTAAGGATCAGAGTGTTGCATCGATTCTGCTCAAACACAGAACTGTGCAAGAGACCCTGGACCTCAGTGAATTGTGGTGTACCAAAAAACTCACCTCAGTACCTAGAACCCCTAACCGACTAGAATCAGTGTCTCATTAGCTCTCCGTCCTATAGCGAAGCTACAATGATAAGACAACCCAGAACATGTGACTTAGGTTACTCCCAGGAATGGTGGGACTCAAGAACACTCTTTCATTTGTCATACTCATACCAGTTCACAACGTGAGTAAATGGATACACGGAAAAGTTTAAAATGTTTATTTAAACGACTTGCTTTAAGATGCAGTATTTTGGCTAACATAAGCAGGCACATGATTAAAAATAATATGATCAGCATTGTTACAATTCCATGAAACACAAAGGGAGAAATCATATTATAATGATAGTGAAAACAGGTCCTATTGGCCTTGTGTACCACCCTCCCCTACTAGGAACTAGGTTTTATAATAATAATAATAATAATAGAAGGTTTCTTAGGCTTGAATGGGGAACCCCATACCTCCAAGATCATCAGAAGTGAATCCCATCAGGATCAGCAAAGCTCTCTCTCTCTGGAAAAGTATTTTCTCCAAGTGCATGCATGGAGTGCAATATTAAAGGCACTAGAATTTCAGTTAGAGGCAGCTGTGTGCATGTTGTGTCTAGAGCGTGGGCCAATCAGCCCGAATAACAGCTTACATTGTTATGATAACCTTGGAGGCTTCTGCACGCACTGTACAGACTAAGGTCGCGATGTAAGTCTAGGGATGTTAAAAACAAGCCGTTCTCAGTTGAAGAAATTCAAGCAGTCTAACTTACAACAACAGTTACTTGCAGTGTCGTGTGCAAAAGCTGCAAAATTGCAAAATGGCGTTTAAACTTTTAATAAGCTTATGCTAACGTAGCAATGTGTGCAAGCATAGCCCTGCCTTCACTACAGTAGTAGAAGAATTAGCAGATCCTTCTCCAATTATGAACCTCTGTGAAAGCTGTACTGTTTTTTAGTTGCTAAATAAAGCTTAGAAGTCACAAAAAAGCAATGCCTATCTTCTGAAAACTGTTCAATGTGTGCAGATAACTTTCCACTTGCGCATGGTTCGGTGTTACAGTCACATGCTTGCTGCTTGACTGTAATGTGTTCTTAGGGCATATTCTTTCGAACAGCACATTGAACTGTCCCAGTGCACTCATATTAATGCATTGGAACTAAGGTATACAAAGAGAATGTTATTTGCCCAGGATCACACAATTTATTCAAGTGATGGAGCTGGGTTTAAAAACACAGTCTTTCTACAGAAAAGAATACAATATTGACAGTCATATCCTTGCCTATCTGTCACTTGCCAAGCCACAGACCTCCCAGTCAAATGAGAGCCAACCCCCAAATGTATTAACAAGTCATAGCCCAATATACACAAACACCATAGTCTTTTGAAAACAGAACTTTTGATTACCCTCACAAGTCATCGTGAGGGTGCAATGTATTCACTCTTATGGCATATTGTTTCAAACAGCACATTGAAATGTCCCCAAGGACTCATATTAAGGAGTGGAAAATAAGGCAAGAAGACAATGGTTTTTACCCAGGGTTATACAATGTATTCAAGTCTCACACCTGGGATTAAAAACATTCTAATGAAAAGGGCTGCATCTTGGATAGTTATGTGCTACCTGCATCTTCTAAGTCTGACTGTCATCTGTCCAGTCACAGACCTACCAGTCAATCATCAAATGAGAGCCTGCCCCAAACTGAATTACAAAATTCAAAGCCCAATACACACAAAAAGCACTGGCATTTTTCAACAAAGCAGTTGAGCACCTATAAGAAGACAATGCTATTGGCCAGATTCCCACAATTTGTTCAACTGATGCAGCTGGAATTCAAAACATAGGCTTTCTTATGATATGGGTGGTGGAATCAAAAGCTAGCCTCAAAACTGATCAAGAACATGGCTTTTTAAATTTAATGCGGAAGGTTAATTTTCAGAAAATCCTTATGGGCCATCCATGAAGCCATCTACTACTAGCATAAATACTTTCTTCCCCGCTTGATTTGAAAAAAATGTGTGGAAAAATTATGTATTCTGATAAAATCTTCCTTGTCCTTTTTTTCCTATGCTAAACTTTATCAATTGGGTATATTCTTCATTGCCAAGACATTATTTATTATTATTATTATTAGTGTGTTTTGTAAAGCGCGCAGCGGCCCCATCGGGGCATCCCGACGCTAGGAAACTCTGATAACTAGAAGGACAGGTCAGAGGTACCAAACTAGGAGGAAAAGAGAAGGGTTTTAAGGGATTTACAAAATGCTGGTTCTGTCTGGCATGTGCGTAGAGCTAACGGAAGCTTATTCCAGTGCTTGGTGGAGCAGACCTCAAAGGTTTTTCCACCAGCACGGGAACGCTTAAATCGGGGAGTTTCTAGGAAAAATGAGGAGTTGGAGCGTAGTGTCCTGGATTTGACGTAAGGGCGAAGGGTATTTTTCAGATGGGCCAACCCATTGCCTTTAGATGCACGGAAAGCCAGCGCCATTGCTTTAAAGACGCATCTTTTCGCAATGGGTAGCCAATGCAGTTTACGGAGGTGAGGGGAGATATGATGTCTGGCAGGGATTCTCTCCACCAGCCGGGCGGCGGCGTTTTGAACCGTCTGTAGTTTGTAACACAGGCCTGCTGTGATACCAAGATAAAGGGCATTGGCATAATCAAGATGGGATATGATTAATGCCTGGATCACAGTCTTGCGGCACTCCTCCGGCAGATAGTTAATGAGCTGTTTGATTGTTCTGATTTTGGCAAAGCATAAGGCTGCGACTGTTTGTACCTGGGTGTTAAAGCTGAGATGGGTTTCCCAGCGTACTCCTAGGTTTTTCACCGAGTTTTTAGGCGTGGGGGCCTGTCACAAGTCTTCAGGCCACCACAGGCTGGCATCCAGGGGAGAAGGAGAGTTGAAAAACAGAATCTCCGTTTTACCTGCGTTGAGACGGAGGGAATTAGCATCCATCCAGTTGGAAATGTCTCCTAGGCAGGATTTCAGCGGGTCGAAAGCAGATGCAGAGGGGGTATCAAACGTGAAAAGTAGCTGGATGTCATCAGCATAGGATGTGGATTTGATCCCAGTCTGGGAAATCAGCTTAGCCAAAGGGGTGAAATAAACGTTAAACAAAAGCGGGCTAAGGGAAGAGCCCTGTGGGACTCCCCATTTAAGTGGCCTCGCAGAGGAAGTGAAGGGAGGGGTGAAAACTTGTTGGGTGCGATTAGACAGGTAAGATGACAACCACATTGTTATGAGTTTTCTGTTAGTCTTGCACTCTGAAGGGGTCCACGTGACATTTTGTGCTTTAAAAACTGATAAACAAAATAAATATACTATTATACACAAAAAACTTAGGGGTCTAAGGGCTAAACCAGAAAAGTGTTTGCTAATGTAAATCCTATGTCTAATTAGTACTATAGGAATACAAAGTATAGCAGACCAAATCGCCAATAAATGAAACACCTGTAATCGTGAGTCACCCCAGTTGTTTTGGATTCCCATCAAAGTCTTACAAGATCAATATTATCATTTGGTAATCCTTGGCGGGTATTGTGTCTCCTGACCATTGAGATCACATGCATACCCTCTCAGATGGTTCGGGGTAGCGACCACAATCACACAGGTATCACAAATGATGTTGATTCAGTGGGAAAAGTGCAGTGCAAAAAGAAAAAGTGGTGATTTAAAATAGGATAGGGAACTAACAGAAAATTTTTTAATAGGCGTTGGCCCCTTCCTGATTAAAAACAAGAACAGACTGGCAAAATCATCGCATTGATAACAAATATCTGCGAGGAGACCAACATGTTTCAGCCTCTGAGGGAGATACCTCAGGCTTTCTTCAGGGTCTCTGTTCTAAGGTGTGCTACTGCCTGTATATGTGTATAAAGGAGTGTGAAAAATTATACAAAAAAACACACAAGTGAAAATAGCCAGAAAAGGATATAGTGTTCCTTCTTCTGTGCGAACTCCTCTTTGGAAGCAGGTACTTGGTTACTGTAATCGGGGGACAAACATACAAGTGAAACACTTCCGGCAACACTGGTCTGGATATTACAGTGCAAGGAGTCAAGAACTGTGTCATCCTACGATACTCACCCAGTGCTTCCGGGGAGTGGACCTCACCTCTTCCTGGGCCTGGCTCAGGATATGTGAGACCCCGCTCTACGGGAGCAGAAACCGACCTCATGGTTATGATAACGGAGGGACCAGGGACCTGAGCGAGTCGAGTATTGAATTTGGTCAATATCATTTTTCACGGCCATCTCAAAGGCAAGTAGCTGGGGGGGTATTGCATGAGTGGGAGGAAGAAAAGTGGACTTGTTCCTGAGACCTGTGTTGTTGTCATGTTCAAGACGAGTTTCGTCACTGTTTTTTTGTTTGAAAAAGTAGTGTAGCCTAAGTTTCCGAAAAAACTGAGCTAGCTCGATTTGGAGTAGAAACGGGTCCCCCTCGTCTGTGGTAACAAATCCTAGCCCTTTGTTGAGGACTGCTTCTTCCAAGTCTGTGAGTGTACGTTGGCTAAGATTAACTACCAGACTCTCACTTGGGGTGTTGGTTATTCTTGGGCGCCCCTCCTTGTGTGGCTCCTGGTCCCTGCATGTGGACCTGCTGTGTCCTCCCATTGGACCTGAGGTTGTCCCTGTGCCGGTCTTCTTTTGCCCCGTGACCGTCTGGGGCCACGCGCTAAAAAAGGCTGGTTATTGAAATTGGGGAAACCTTGAAAAGGGGCCATGGGTGGTTGGAAGGTGCCAGGAAAGCCCCAAGGTCCCGGTGGCCACCATTGGTGGTTCGGCATGTTATATTGTCCCCTGTGGTTTTGGTATCTTCCGCCCCCTCTACCCCGATTAGGGCCAGCATTAGGTGGCTGATTAGTGGTGTCCGAGTCGCTACCAGTATCTGAACTGGATCCAGAGTAATTGGATCCGTATCTCCTCCCATCATCGAGTAGTTCGAGCCTCAGTATGAGGTTACGTCGGTGTAGCTCCTGCTGATTGGTTGTGAACTTCTTTCCAAACCATTCAAGTAAGAATGACGTATACTGGTCTGAGCCTCCCCCTGACTCAGTCACAGCTCGAGACAACGACGGACAGGTAAGACGATGGCTCCGCTAGTTCTGCTGGCGGGTTACGTCTGACACTGATCTGAATGAGACACCTATAGTCATGTCAGCGTACTAACTCCGGAAACATTGACTTATGTTGGGTGGGTGCGACGAGGGGCACTGGTACGGGAGCGCGTTTTGGTGTATGACAGTATACTCTACGTTCAGAACATGTTTGACTTCATGCAGTATGTACGAGAGTAGATCTATCCCTGGTCCCTCCGTTATCATAACCATGAGGTCGGTTTCTGTTCCCGTAGAGCGGGGTCTCACATATCCTGAGCCAGGTCCAGGAAGAGGTGAGGTCCACTCCCCGGAAGCACTGGGTGAGTATCGTAGGATGACACAGTTCTTGACTCCTTGCACTGTAATATCCAGACCAGTGTTGCCGGAAGTGTTTCACTTGTATGTTTGTCCCCCGATTACAGTAACCAAGTACCTGCTTCCGAAGAGGAGTTCGCACAGAAGAAGGAACACTATATCCTTTTCTGGCTATTTTCACTTGTGTGTTTTTTTGTATAATTTTTCACACTCCTTTATACACATATACAGGCAGTAGCACACCTTAGAACAGAGACCCTGAAGAAAGCCTGAGGTATCTCCCTCAGAGGCTGAAACATGTTGGTCTCCTCGCAGATATTTGTTATCAATGCGATGATTTTGCCAGTCTGTTCTTGTTTTTAATCAGGAAGGGGCCAACGCCTATTAAAATTTTTTCTATTAGTTCCCTATCCTATTTTAAATCACCACTTTTTCTTTTTGCACTGCACTTTTCCCACTGAATCAACATCATTTGTGATACCTGTGTGATTGTGGTCGCTACCCCGAACCATCTGAGAGGGTATGCATGTGATCTCAATGGTCAGGAGACACAATACCCGCCAAGGATTACCAAATGATAATATTGATCTTGTAAGACTTTGATGGGAATCCAAAACAACTGGGGTGACTCACGATTACAGGTGTTTCATTTATTGGCGATTTGGTCTGCTATACTTTGTATTCCTATAGTACTAATTAGACATAGGATTTACATTAGCAAACACTTTTCTGG
Organism: Lissotriton vulgaris; assembly: GCF_964263255.1. Lineage (NCBI taxonomy): Eukaryota > Metazoa > Chordata > Amphibia > Caudata > Salamandridae > Lissotriton > Lissotriton vulgaris. The sequence goes on from NC_141695.1 coordinate 746,983,716, forward strand.
TTTAGCCCTTAGACCCCTAAGTTTTTTATGTATAATTCAGTCCTTTGGGGGACAATACTTAGGCATTTGTCTTTAAACGTCCCTCTAGCCCTCCCCTACTGTTTGGTTTGTTATAAAAACAAAATAAATAACCATCTACCAACCACCGGCCCTTCTCCAATGTTATTTCCTCAGAAAAACTACTCAAATGTCAACTTTTCAGCAACTCACCCATCTGCTTGAATCACACTCATTCACAGACACAATTCAGATTTTTTTGCCATTAAGGGGAACATAATAAATCACAATCTCAATAACAGATTGCCTTAAAAAAACATAACGATGACAATAAAACATGTACTATCATACTGCTAGGCCTACTGGAACCTTAAGCCTTCAACATATTAAACCCTAGCATGGAGTTCTGGACTTTTTGGTTCCGTCCAGAGGTGTCAGGGAACAACGCCCGAAGACCCCGGAGTTCCACCTGTCTTGGTGCACAAATAAACAGAAACACGGGCTTCTCGATGGTGGCGTCAAAGACCAAAGGTTTATTACTGCAGGGACACAGAAGTCACAGAAACTACACACGGGCAGATTCTAGGAGCCTGTTCGATTTGTACAAAGAGGGTTGCTCCTTATAGACTAAAAATTGGGCTTCAGGCAAATTCTTCACATGTTAGTACATTCCCAAACCTTTGTGTCCTAAACAATAAATATTTGGCGTTGCACAGGAATCGTCGACAATATCTGATGTCAAAACATTACGAACGAGGGGTTCCCACTTTTCCATCATAATCTCATGTCAACTTTTTATTCAAGACCCGGACCGCCTCATCGTAAATTTCGTTACCTCCCCCTAATAAAGGCCCAGAAGGAAAGGAGCAGAGCCAGGTTCAGAAGATAGAAAAGCAGGATAAGGGATGTTTGTGGGTTGTAAATGGGCAAGGCTACCGGCTTCGGCCGCCTAATCATGATCAGGCCAACGACCACAAGAACCAGTATAGCAGGACTGGCCTCGGGCAGAGGAGGCAGCCTTTGTCGAGTCATGCAGCTACAGCGTATTCTGTTCCAAGGTGCACGTGTCACTGGAAAGGTGAATTGCCGGCTAAGGCTACGTGTCCTTAATCGAAATGAAGTAATCAAAGGTTATTGCGTATGTGAGGGCAAGAAACACAAAATGGCTGCCATGATCTAAGATGGATGCCATGGGTAGATCGGAAATGTGTTCGTAACAGGAGTACTCTTGCTCGTAGCGTAGCGAAAACACCAGGATATGCTAAATGGATCATTTGCGGTTCACTGATACCAATATTATGTATTTCCGACAATATTGAAAACACGGGTTCAAATCGTCACGGAACCTCAAGCACCCTCCACACTGAAGTGAAATACTTTTGGATTTTGGGACATACACTCACTTGTACTGAACATACACCGCCTACAGAGCACTCCGCTTCTTAGAGACCTACCCAGTAATGTGTAAAGATCCCCAGTGTTCAGCAGAATCTGCTCCACCATTCAGTTAATATATGGCTCCATTATTATTAGGGATGTGTGATATTGCGCACAATTAGGAGAAATGCAAAACCAGCATTTGTTGCAATAGTGCAAAAATCACAAGAAGACATTCCAGAGTAATTGTTGCATTCTATAAGAGTCACAATCAATCAATTAATCAATCAATCAATACCATGGGCAAAGTGTTCATTAACAACATTGAGCTGCCATCTTAGTTGGACCATGTTTTAGTCACCTTCTCCTCGCCAATCTCAGCTATCAGCCACTCCTGCATAACAAGCCAGAGACATTACCTGTCTCCGTCAACTTACTTTACAACCTAAGAGATGAACACTTCAACAATATATATAAGCGGGTCTGAAATTTCCTATCTGTTCCGATGCTCAGTCATTTCTCATCAGCTTTCAAAATAAGATTTCTTTCACTGGCAAATCAAACTAAGAAAGTAAAAGCCTCTGATGAGAAACATTCAACGAGACCGAGCTCACCGAGGCTTCAAACTGAAAAAAGAGATCTTAAACAATACTTGAAGACATGTTCAATCTTGAAGGGCTCAAAAACTCAATTAGCACTCTTGATCAACATTGACAAAATATGATCTGAAACAGTTCTTCAAGGCTAAGATATCTAATACCTATGAGTCTATGGATAATCATGGGCAACACAGTGTAATCACGTTATCACCCACCTTCTCCTGTCCAATCATCCATCTCCCTTTCCCAATCTTCTATCTTTGGAGTCCCAGCAATTCCCCATCTATGTGCTATCTAGTTCAAGTTCAAGTTTGTCATTTGTATAGCGCACTACTCACCCATAGGGTCTCAAGGCGCTTGAGGGAAGGGGGAAATTACTTATCGAAGATCCAGGTTTTGAGCTGTTTTCTGAAGGAGCCAGAAGGAACCCCAAAATTAATGAACGTTCGTTGGTACGAAGTGGCATCAGGATCAATTCATATACCTTGCGCATTCCTCTCTATCTCACTCCAGTGACCAACTTGAGCAAATGATCTACCTTTTCCCCCAAAGCGTTCACTACCAGACATTCCCACACTGTATAGAAGAAGGCCTCTGATTGTCGGCATTGTCATTAACAAGAGGGATCAGATATTCTCCCCATAAAGTGGAAGTGTACCCTAGCATAATAAACTCTTATAGGATTTTAAGCTGAATTGGCTTATAATGGCTTTTATCCAGTGCTTAATTTGTGCCGGTGCTTTCCGGTGCTTAGCACCGGCACTTATTTCTCAAGGCCGGGTCTACCCTAAATATTGACTCATTTACGTTCGCACGAGTCTTCCCAGTAAAAGCCGTCAAGTATTTCAAATTGCATGCTGCACGGACGTATGCCTTATAATGAGCACATTCCGCCTCTATGGGGAGGTTCTGCTGAGAGCACACAGGGCAGGGAGCAGCGCCTGCCAATGCTCCTGCCTAAGGTAACATACATCGTTCTCTCCGCCTGTAATCACGCCTTTTCCCTCTTGCCTAAAAGAAGCAGCGCAGCCTCCAGGGAAGGTCAGCCTTCTCCAAACTGCACCTCCCCCCACTCTCTAAATTCCGCCCGCCTCTCCGCTTCCGTTTCCTGCCCTTGTTCTGACTTCACCTGAATAACGGCAAACTACGTGTATTTTCCTTTATGGAGGGAACAAGGAACATTTTAAAATATTAAAAATACAGTGGCTCTGGCCTGCTCCTGCCACAGTGCCACGGGTCTGCCTTTACAAGCCCATGGAGCAACCACTGTAATGAGCAAAGGGTTGAGGAAGAGCGCTCATGCTTCTCTGGGTGGCTGAGGGGCCCCTGGGCTCCGAGTGTCTCGTCACTGAGAGCTGCATGGCCCCACCACGTTGTACTCCGACCTGTGGGCCCTTTCGCTATCATAGAATCGCACAATGAAGAATCGAGCGTTAAAAAAAGTGGAGATAACAGCCTCAGAGAGCATCAAAGAGCAGGACGAGCTGGGTGAGTACGCCCCCTCCACGTCTCCACACGCGGACCCCAGCATGTGTGCTAACCTGATTATACCCCCGTAGTTAGTAGAAATTATAATTGTTTTATGAAAATGCCCATTTGTTTAATAATACCCCCTCCCTCTGCATTTTTAAGCACTTGCAACTGTGGAGCTTCTCCTATTAGGGGTAGGGTTTAACAGTGTCTTGTTTCTTCTGCTATTCATAAGAAGTCGCACTGCTGTGGATGAGTATTTTTGAGGGGGCACGTGTGGGCCTGCGAGTGTCCCCACTTAATTACTGTCTGTCTCGGCCCGCAGACACTGGATAATGCTCCTGGGATCTGTTGCCGTAGCAGTCCTGAGTGACCCTAACCATCAAAGCTACATGCCAGAATTTACTGTTCTGGAGGCTTGACTCGAGTTCAGTGACGACAACTGGTGCAGCAGACACCATTAGCTTGAGGGACAGTCCGTCCCCCAAAGAGCCACATTCGTGGCTGAGGTATTACCAAAGAACCAGCCATTTGAACCAGATTAAAACCTCAGCAATATAGTGAGTAATTCTGTATTAACTACAGTACAAATCTCATTACAAATGCAAAATCAGTTATTGGCCTTTTAGTACAGGGAATTTGCAGCACTTTCTCACTGCTCAGAAGTGGATAGTTATTGATATCTCTCTTTACATGGACTTATTTCCTTGGTCACATTTATGAGAAACTGTTACTGAATTTGACACACATTTTGAACTACAATGCCGCTCAAATGCAATTAATCTTTGGAAATGCCACATATAAACAATCGGAAAAGTTGGTAGCTGTAGTATGTACTTCATAATTGTTATACTTGCTCTTTAAGGAATGTTCTTCTTAGGTTCTTGTTCCATGTTCTTAGAATGCTATTATTGTATGTCTTGACCATTGCAAACCTGGTATTCAACTTTGCTGGTCGTGGGTTGATTTACTCTGCTTGAATAAACCACCTATGTCAACCTTTCAATCTGGATTCCCATCCTTATTTTATCTACAACCATACTACATTTATTGGCGACGATCGGAAGCTGATTGGAATCAAACCCACCGACATGAGCAGTTCGACCATGAACTTTAAGGTCACTGGCTCCAACGTTTCTAACTAAATCGGATTTTAACTTTGGTATTTCGTTCTCATCATTTGAGACCATCTTCACAAAAACTGTGAGTTATTGTTTTAGTATTTTTATTACCTGAAGGCTGTCTTTAAACGCTGCCTGCTTCATACCGTTTTTTTTCAAATGCGCGAAGCATTCTATGCTCGTGAGGCAAGCTGTGGAATTGTTTTCTTCTGATACGCGCGCAGCACGTCTACGGCGTCACTTTGGAATGCGCCCAGCGTATGCTGTAATCTGAATGCGCTCCAGCCTGGCGTACGTGTTCAGCGCTCGACGTCAACTTCTTGCGCTCCAGCTTTGTTTACCTCTTCAGCGCTCGACGTCAACTTCTAAAAATAAAACGTCACTTTCAGCGCTCAGCGTCTGCTTGATAAAACGCTGACAGGCATCGCTCATCTGATATTCTTGTCAACGCGACCTTATCTTTGAGGTTTTGGTCGTCTTCTGTCTAGTTTTGAAAGATCGTTTTACCAGACAATTCTCTTTCAAAGGCTGACAAGTAAGAATTTAATATATTTATATTTTTTTGTGAATCTATCATGGCTACTTCAGGTAATAACAACAATGGGATTGTAGCACCTCCATCGTTTTTAATTGTTCCTGGCAAACCTCCTACTCCATGGCACAAATGGCTACGTGTGTTTACTAACTATTTGGAAGCTATAGATGCTCTAGATTACCCTGCATCCAGAAAAAGAGCTATCCTTTTCAATCACTTAGGAGATGCTGGCCAACAATTATTTGACAATTTAGCAGTTGTTCAAGCTCCTGCTGATGATGACTCATGGAATGTATATACCGAGGCATTAACACGTCTGGGCAAACAATTTAAAGATGATCCATCAGTCATGGTTGAGAGACATATGTTCTTCAAAAGGAAACAGTTACAAGAAGAGTCTATAGAAGACTATGTAGCTACTCTACGAGTTCTTGCATCAAAATGCGAATTTGGTACCTATCTGGAGACTGCTCTACGTGATCAGCTAGTCTTTAATTGCTTTAATAAGAAAATCCAAGAGCGGATTTTGACTTGTAAAAATCCAACTTTAGATGAAGTTATTGTAATTGCGAAAAGTATTGAGTGTTCTGTTGTTTCCTCAAAAATTTTAGCTGAACATGCCGCTTCTTCAAGTGTTTGCAATATTTCACAGGCATCTGGTGACAATTGTAATGTTAATGTTGTTTCTAACCGCAATTCTGGGAAAAAAGTTTTTGATTCTAAAACTAATGTATTTTGTTACAGGTGCGGTTCAAAGTTTCATGTTGCAAATAATCCAAAGTGTCCTGCACAAGGTAAAAGGTGTTCTAATTGTAAACGTGTCGGTCACTTTGCTGCATCGTGTCGTTTACCTAAAGATAAGTCTAAGATTAATATGGTTTATTCTGAGGAAGAGATTTGTGATGCGTTAAATCTTTCTTCTATTTCATTTATTCAGGTTAATGCTTTATGTGATTTCAGTATCAAGGGTCCTATTTGCACCATTTCAATTGGGATTCAGACCATACAGGTTATGGCTGACTCCGGATCCCCTATTACCATTTTGGATGAAACTACTTTTCAGTGCTCTTGGAATGACAAGGAATTATTTACTACTGATGTTAATCCCAAAGCTTTCGGGGGTTTTGATATGACCATGCGTGGATATTTTCCCGACAACATTGATTTTAAAGGTCGTGTTATTTATACTAAAATTTACGTTGCACACAATGGCCGTGATATTATAGGCTGGCAAGACCAAGCCAGACTTGGCATTATTTTAAAACCCGGTCATCCTGAACCTGTTGCTTTGGGTGATCTTCCTATACTGTCTGTTTTTGATTATTGTAACGACCCCATTCTTTGCAATGTTTTAGAAAAATACAAGGTTGTTTTTGAAGATAAGATTGGGTTGGTAAAGAATTTCGAGCATAGTATTAAGTTAAAAGACAACGCTTGTCCTGTTATTCAAAAAGTACGGCCTGTTCCTGTGTCTGTTAGAGAGGACTTAAGAAAGCACATTGAATCTCTTATTGCTCAAGACATTATTTGTCCAGTTGAGTCTTCAGAATGGGTTTCTGCTGCCGTCGTAGCACGAAAACCTTCTGGGGAAATTCGTTTATGTGCAGACCTGCGAGTACTCAATCGCAACATTGTCATTGATGTACATCCCTTGCCTAAAATCCATGATATGCTGGCCAACATCGGTAGTAGCAAATATTTTTCCACTATCGATTTGCGCTCAGCGTACCACCAAATTCCTTTATCTTTAGAATCTCAACCTCTCACAACATATGTTACACCTTTTGGTGTGTATATGTATAAAAGGTTACCATTTGGGCTTGCTTCTGCAGCCAGTATATTTCAAAGATTAATGGACTCCATTTTTTACAATTGTCCTGGAATTCAGGCGTTCCAGGATGACATTTTGGTTCATTCTGAATCCCTGGATCAACATTACATATTGATGGAGTATGTTTTAAAATCTCTACAAAATAATGGTCTTACCGTCAACAAGAAGAAATGTAAATTTTGGCTAATGAGGTTGATTACTTAGGCCACAACCTCTCAAAAGATGGCATTAAACCCAAATCTTCTTTGTTGGAAGCTATTAAAAATGCTCCTCCTCCTCTAGATAAAGACTCGCTCAGAGCATTTTTGGGGTTGAGTGAATATTACGCTCGTTTTGTTAGGAGCTATGCTCTTGTAGTTCAACCTCTTAGAGATCTGTTAAAAAAACATGCTAAATTTGTGTGGTCCCCTGAATCTCAATCTGCTTTTGACTCTGTCAAAGATTTGATACTCTCTGCTCCTGCCATCAAGCCCTTTTCCCATGGTGTTCAAAGCATCATTACGGTTGATGCTAGTTCCCGTGCAAATTACAGTACCATAGAGCGAGAAGCCTTAGCTTGTTCATGGTCTGTTGAAAAATTTAAAATGTACATTTGGGGCACCAGATTTCTTTTATACACAGACCACAAGCCGTTAATTTACATGCTTGGCGAGAGTTCCTCCAATAGAGCTTCTTCTCGTTTGGTTAGACTATTGGCACGTCTTCAAGAATTTAATTTTGAGATAAAATACTTACCTGGTGGCAAAAACATTTGTGCGGATTGTTTGTCACGCATTCCTTTATCCACATGTAATTTAGTCAACTCTGACTTAGAGTATGTGTTTGCTGTTGATGATGCACTTCAAGGTACAAAAATTACAAAACAAGACTGGTTAAAGGGTATGGATAACGATTCTTGCTTACTCAATGTTAAGAAATTTTTGATTAAAGGTTGGCCCAGGGATAGAAGCATGTCAATGGAGGAAAAACATTATGCACAGGTTGCATCTGAATTGTCGGTGTCAGGTGACATTTTGTTCAGGCAAGACAAATTTGTCCCACCCGTTGGCATCAGACAATCCATTATTTCTCTGGCGCATGAAACTCATCCTGGTATCACTGGTACCACCAATAAGATTAAAACCACTTATTGGTGGCCTGGTATCGATAACCAGGTTAGATCCTTTGTCAACCAATGTCCACAGTGTCTATGCTCTGATAAACATTGGAAGTTGTCCAATTCACCACTTGTTCCTGTAGAGTGGCCTGAGTCTCCTTGGCAGAAAATTGCCATGGATTTTTCTGGTCCATTTTCTGTTTTTAATGATGACTTCAAATTCCTGATTGTGGCCATTGATTACTTTTCTAAATGGATCTATTTTTCTTTAGTCAAGAACCCTAATTCTGTTGCTGTAGTTTCATTTTTAAAGGGTTTGTTTGTTATCGATGGTACTCCACATGAAATTGTTTCCGATAACGGTTCGCACTTTGTCTCACAGGAGATGAATTTGTTTTTAAACAATTTAGACATTAAGCACTTGTTAGTTCCTCTTTACAGTCCTGCTTCTAATGGCCTTGTAGAAAGAGCTAACCGTTTATTGAAGGAAGCTATTCAAACAGCCTGTGCTAATAAACTTGATGTTGCTGAATTTCTTAGCGAGAAAATTTGGAACTATAATTGTACCCCGCACAGTACCACAGGAGTGTCCCCTTTTGTTTTACTGCGGGGTAGAATTCCCACTTCTAGGTTGAACCCTTCTTGGTTGATGAAAAGTTCTATTGTCAACGTGGATTTAGCTAAAATTCGTGAACATGTCAAGAGCAAACAGGAGAGTTACAAAAATTATTATGACAAACGCATGCATGTCACAGAAAAACCTCTTATTTCTGGTGACTGGGTCATCATTAAGAAACCTGTTAAGATAACCAAGGGGCAATCCAAATTTTCTGCTCCTGTTAAAGTGTTGAAAGTTTCTCGTTCTGCAGCTCTTTTATTTGAAAGGGGTTGGTGGAACAAGAATGCTCTTATTAAGATCTCTGATCAACAAGCAAAGATTATTTCTTCCAACAAGCAGACCTCAGATTTATCTGATGATCGCTGTTCTGACTGGTTTGGTGTTGGTGAATCCTCTATCTCTCCATCTGTTCCTTCTGTTCCCGTCAATCGTCCTGGCCTTGATGCTTCCCTGTTAGCACATGGTGATTCAAACGATCTCACGCCTCCTCCCACTTTACAGCCTGTTTCCAATTCCATTGGTGCGGGGGATGGTAGGGATCTCAGTCGCAGAATCAGATCTGTTCCTGTGAGACTCCATGATTATGTTTTGGATTAATCTATGTTTGGTTTAATTTTGGTTTTTTTTTTCCATGTATGCATTTGGTTACTTTACTGTGTTTTCTTTTATCTGCTGTTCCTCTTTATTTATTAGGGGAAGGATGTGTAGTATGTACTTCATAATTGTTATACTTGCTCTTTAAGGAATGTTCTTCTTAGGTTCTTGTTCCATGTTCTTAGAATGCTATTATTGTATGTCTTGACCATTGCAAACCTGGTATTCAACTTTGCTGGTCGTGGGTTGATTTACTCTGCTTGAATAAACCACCTATGTCAACCTTTCAATCTGGATTCCCATCCTTATTTTATCTACAACCATACTACAGTAGCTGAGTGTAATTTCTAATATTTATATGCTTCCCTCTTCTTTATTGTTCGATTTTGCTTGCGAGAGAGTGTCACTCATAGTCGTTGAATATCACTTATAATTGCACAGAAATTCTGAAAATGTCTCAGATAACCAATCTGAAACCTTGGCAGCTATGTCCACATCACTCATTGGCGGCACCCTCTGTTACTGATTGCTCCCGCTGCTCTTCCTGGCACTGGAGGGCTGAACATCCCCAAGCCAGGTTCTGCTTCCTTTCCCTGCGGCTTGTGGTACGAGAATCAGCTTGACGCTGGAGGCCATTGAGGGCTGCTACCAATGGTGAGTGCTGAGGTGTCATGGCAGAGGGAGAGGGGGGGGGGGGCAACGGCGAGGTGACAGGAAGCAGAGCATGTCTGTACTATGATTGGTTCGTCAAACTGATTCCTCATAGATTTCATCATATTTTGTCATACTGCTACCTTACAGAACAATGTTCTACTTCGTTGTACATTAGATCTGCTCTCTGGGTGATTTTGAAAAACATTATTCTAATCTTGTTCTGAAAAGTGTAAATTCATGGCTTCTGAACCGGAGATGTCTAGGGAAAAAAATAACTGCATAGACTATTTTTTCGAAACGCAAAAGCTGTGAGGTAGGTAAATGATGGCACAATTCCAGGTATGCTAATTTAATGATATTTTTTAAAGACACACTCTTTCTCTGCTTCTGCTGGCGCCCATTCCCCAGCATGCTGACCATACACTAAGTTATTTGAGATGACCATCTCTCCCATGTCCATAACCTGTGTTTCCAGGGGGCCAGAACTGGTGTCCAGTGTCCGGGGGAGCTTCTGCATTTTAATAGCGTCCAACTGTTTGCCTTAAACTGTGTGAAACTTTGACATTTTTCTTGGAACCCATCCTCTTCATTGCACCAGCACCCTTTCCTTCTGTGGCGGTCTTCTTCTCTTGAGTTCTGTATTCTCTCTGGCAGCATACCACTGGGGTTGACATGGGCGGAGTAGCCGTCCCAACATTACTATGATTGAGCACTTTGCTGTATGGGCATCAGATATATTCATGTATGCCTATTGAGCTTGCCATAGTACCTGTGGAACTGAGGGCTGCTGCACATGACCCCTTGGTATCACCTTTTTGAGTCTGAGCATGAAGCGTTCTGCCGACCTATTGGCTGAAGGCCTTCTTGGGTAGCTTAGGAAAATGTCAATGTATGCAAGATCTGTGTGGTGTTGGAATGGGCTGGTAACTCCTGGGCGATACTTATTGTAGCGCATGTATGGCTTCCTAGTTGAATTTTCCTCTCTGTGTCCTCACCACCCTACAAGGCTGCTTGTGTATATGTTTTATTTACTTAATTGTTTAACACAGTTTAAACATTAGACCTGAGCAGGTAACGGTGCCCTCTGCTCCATTTCCGACCTTTGACACTACTAGCTGACTTTAAAACAGGTATTCTTAAAATATTGCATGTGCCATCTGAATATGAGTCTGCCTTGAGAAACCACTTCAACTTTTCAGACAAGGTCAGGCGGTACAGAATCTTTCTCGATGTTAATCCTGTCAGCAGAAATGTTTAAAAGCTTAACATTTGCAGAAGCTCATGCAGCAAACATATCTTTAATGACCCTAAAAAGTTAGCTCTGCATTTTCGCATCGATTGGCCTTCCGATTGCAATGCGTGGCTGGCCTAAAATTTGCACTCAAAAATATCAATTAATGTTATGATAGGAAACACACAAAAAACTTACCAGATGAAACCTAGCAAGCTTTAAGGAACGTTTTGTTTGTGACATGGTATTTGCACAAGTGCATCTCTAACTGGATGCTAGAAAGGGCCAGTTTCCCATCTATGTCTAATAGTGGCCGAGAGGCATTTTTCATCCGCTAATGTTTTTGTTGTGCAGTTCTGATACATATTATGGTATTTGTCATATAGGGTGTGCGCCTTTGTTATGGCCTAACAACACTGTCCAGGGTGGTATTTGCAGAATTGTCTTGCCCGGGGGTTCAGTCGCTTCTTATATGATGGAGAGAGACTAGTGCACCTGAGAAGGGCTCTGGGACATCCAGTCAGAAGCTGGGAAGAGCTTGAGACCAAAACGGAGAATGCCTTGTAATGTACACTGTGGTAGTGCTGGGGGACCGAAAGGAGCATTGCTGATTCCATGTCAAGGGAAGAGGATGTGGCATAATGGTCACATCTGCCCACTTTGGAATGTGGGATCCAGGTCCAGCTTCAAGTCTCTGGGTCGGCTCAACATCCCGTGATTCTGGGCAGATCACGTCATCCGCCCATGCCTATCAAGCAATTGAATGTGTCCTAGTGTAACGTAACTTGTGCTCATGTAAATCATTATAATAATCTGCAAACAAAAAAGGGTGAATAGGAGATGGAGAGTAAAGGTGCAGTGAGTAGCCTGGGCCTCCCAGGCCATAATCCACAGAAGAAAATGACCTCCCAAGTAGGCAGCAGTGCCAGTTGAGAAGGTGGGTGGCGCAACTAGAGTAAGTGGGTGGGGCCACTGGTGGAAGTGGGTGGAGCCTAGGGAAGTGGGTGTGGCCTCCTAAAAATAATTTGAGCACCTGCACTTCATATTTTACAAATTAAGCACTGCTTTTATCAGAACTCACATTGTTATGTGTTTTCTGTTAGTCTTGCACTCTGAAGGGGTCCACGTGACATTTTGTGCTTTAAAAACTGATAAACAAAATAAATAACCATCTACCAACCACAGGCCCTTCTCCAATGTTCTTTTCTCAGAAAAACTACTCAAATGTCAACTTTTCAGCAACTCACCCATCTGCTTGAATCACACTCATTCACAGACACAATTCAGATTTTTTTGCCATTAAGGGGAACATAATAAATCACAATCTCAATAACAGATTGCCTTAAAAAAAACATAACTATGACAATAAAACATGTACTATCATACTGCTAGGCCTACTGGAACCTTAAGCCTTCAACATATTAAACCATAGCACCCTCCACACTGAAGTGAAATACTTTTGGATTTTGGGACATACACTCACTTGTACTGAACATACACCGCCTACAGAGCACTCCGCTTCTTAGAGACCTACCCAGTAATGTGTAAAGATCCCCAGTGTTCAGCAGAATCTGCTCCACCATTCAGTTAATATATGGCTCCATTATTATTAGGGATGTGTGATATTGCGCACAATTAGGAGAAATGCAAAACCAGCATTTGTTGCAATAGTGCAAAAATCACAAGTGCAACATCTGCTCACACTCTGGGCAATTCACGTTGTTCCCGTTCATTTGTTGTACATTTTTGGTGTGTGCAACACATAATTACATGATGTGATGGAGAAGCATAATTTTGGGAAATTTGTATGTGTCCAGTAACTTGGTGTCATGGGCTCAGTGCAAGGAAGGAAATGGACTCCATGTCTGCAATTTGAATTATGAAATGAAGCAATTATCAGAGTACAGCGGACCCCCTCAGACCTCTGGGCCATGGTACCAATGCACCTGCTGCACCAGCAGAAGTTACGCTCCTGCCTGGGCCTAATTATTATCCCTATCAGGTAATAGCTTGTCATACTATAATTATGTTAATGATACTTGTAAATTAACCGAGCAACTTCCCTCCTTTCAAAAAGTCCATATTTGCATGAATAAACCAGCTCCACGTCAGGGGAGCCATGCACAGGGGGTTGGTTTGCAATATTGGGTGAAATGGAAGAGAACAAGATTCATAAAATGCAATAGATATGAAAGTACCAGCCTTTTTATGTTGTGAAATAAGGAAAGAAATAGCTAGGTCGTTCACAGGTGCTAAACCAGCATAGAGAGGCTTGGTGCTTTTCTACTCCTAACAAATGTGTGTCAGTCTCACAGGTATACCGGCAGTGATGGGTAGAAATGTTGGCTTTTACAGTGATGCCTGGGCATAAAACATGAGTAATGTCTCTCTGTGTGCCTCTGAGGGAGCTGTGAGCACAGTGCCGAGTGGTGGAACAAGCGTGTGCCTGCCTTGTATAGTTGCGAGAGGAGACGCCATGCTCGCGCTGCCAGCCTCCAGGGACAGGAGATGAGCACTCGTACGGAGTGCACATCTCCTGTCCGTACGTATGCACATCTCCTGTCCGCGCGTACCACCTCCTGTCTCCTTTCCAGCACCAACGCGGTAACAATATAGTCTCGGTAGCTAGTGAGACCTAAAAAGACATAAAACTCAGCCCAGATAAAAGCGACATCACTATATGTTACAGATTAGCCCGGTCTTCTTCACCACTGCAAAGGACAATTTGATTGTGCTCTTGCACCCTTGCTTCCAAGACAAAAAAGATACACGTATTGTCATGGATTCATATCTTGCCTTTGAGCTGCACATTAATAAGTTGTTCAAAGAACCTCTTTCAGTTGCCACGTACAGGGTTACACACTACCATACCTAATCTACTCGAAAAATGATGATGGTTAAAAGCAAAGGCTTAAGCTTTAGATCTCTCTGTAAGGGGCATATTATCAAGCCCCTTATTGCTGCGTTAATGGCACTTTTCTGCAGATAACGCAGCGATATTTACATCGCCCTATTATCAAGGCAGCATTAAGGCAATTAACGTGGCTTAAAGCCACGTTAATTGGCTTAACGCTGCCTTGGTAATAGGGCCCCTTTCAAGATAAACTTATCGTCAAAGGGGGCGTGCAGTGGGTGTTGCGGTGGGTGTGCCACCGCAACACCCATTCACTTCGACGCTGCCACCTATTATCAAGCTTGGCAATAATAGGTGGGAGTGCCGAACTTAAGACCAGAAAAATCCTGGTCTTAAAGTGGCATAATGAGGAGAAATGCTTCATTTCGCCTTGTTTTTGCTTTTTCCATGTGTGCTGCCTTATGTAGCACACATGGAAAAAGGAAAATGCCAAGGTTTGTTTATATACAAAAAGGTGTCCCTTCCTGTACATAAACAAACCTCTTTGTAAAAATGCCAATTTGCAACTTACATGTCTGCTGCATAAAGCAGCGCACATACAAGTTACAAAATGGTATTTAAGATATGTTTATGTACAGGAAGGAACTCCGTCCTATACATAAACAAACCTTCCCTGCTCGCAGACACCATTGCACTCTGGTGCAAGGGTGTCTGTGCTGGCAATAAGTTGTAAAACTATCGCCATCGCAGGGGGAAACGCCATGCTGCACCATATGGTAATATGGTGCAGCCTAGCGTTTCCGAAGTGGCGAAGAGAGGCGTTAAGCCAAGACGGCTCTCTTTGCAACTTTGTTGATAATATGCCCCTAAGACTTTAATTATTGGCCTGCTGGGTCAGATTTGTACACAGAATCTCTTTACACATCATCCCCAGATAGAAGATCTAACTTGACTTAAAAACATCAATCGCTACCAGTCACACATCACAGGTCACACTGAAACATTTCTGCATCACACACATGGTTTACCAATGAAGAAGAGCAGAGTCACAGAAGAATGACAGGTTGTTCAAACACCAAACCCATACACTAAGGAGCCAATTATGATGCCGGTCGGAAAGCCTCTGATGGCTAGTCAGAGGCTTTCTGACCGTGGTCGGAGGTTTCTGATCTACTCGGTCGGTTTGCGGTCCAAACCGACCGTTTGCAATGACGGTGGTCGGAACGCAAACAGGCCGGTCATTCCGATAGGGTTTGGACCGGCTCTCTGAGTCTTCCTGACACAACTTCCCATAGAGAACAGTGAGAATCCGACCGAAAAGTGTTTGGTCGCATCGTAATCAGGCAGTCGGAACCGCAGACCTCAGGTTGGTAGGTTCAGAGATTGAGACGGTGTCTCCGACCAACATCGTAATAAGCCCCTTTATGATATCTGGCTTGGCACAAGTAACTCAAAGACACTCTTCAAGCTAAATATCTCAGGCACACACTTCTTAGTCATTGCATCAGTCAGTAGAACACTATGGGCATCAATCCAAGAATCCCATTAATACTTGGATGGAAACTGTGATAGATTTAGGATTACAACTCATAAGAAATTGCTGAACACCTGTAAATTTCCTCATGTACACCAGTGGAAACTTGCAGGTGCAAATACATTTCTGAACAATAGAATCTTGAGTCTGTCATGGAGGTGCTGCAACTCAGTGTTAGACACTTGTCTAAGGCAGGGTCGTTTCATAATTCTGCTCCACTGTCCATGAATGTGCAGCCACCATATCGGAATTTTTTTAAACCAGAATTCTGTTTAAAGATCCAAGGTGCTTGAATGATTCGTTGTGTTTTTCCTAACATACAAATAATGTGACCACCTTTTCCAAAAAGTAAGAAGATGCAAAAATGAGACCTACCCAAAAGATAAGATTGAAAGTGAGACTGATCCATTTTTTGTCTAATTATTGCACCTATATAGAACAATTTTAAGATAATCCAAGAAAAAGGTCACTGTACTAGCGAATACTAGACATCTAAATGGAACTTAAAATGTATTTTATTTCCCTGAGGTATGTTTTATTTATTACTTGTATGAATTGTGCAAAACATTTGTAAATGGTGCAGAGGATCAGAAGACTCATGCATCACTTTCAGGAATGTGTGTTTGACCCATAACTATAGGTTCAAACCTTGGTGAGGCCACTCAATTGATAATTCTTCCTTGACTGACAAAAATGAGAATTATTAAACTGGATAACAAACATTTGTTATTTTTGTTAATAGTGCCCAAAGGACATCTTGGGACAGAAGGCATGTTCGATGTTTGTTTATGTTTTGAAAGCTTTTTAATTCTGTACACAGTCTATTTTTTCAAATTCTATTTCTAAAAAACGGAGGGTGTATCCCTTCAACATAAGTTATAAAAAGTGCCTGTTACAGAATAGTAATGGACAATTCCCAGATTTCTACATAGAAGTGTTAGATCTAGAGAATAATTCAGCAGGGATTTTACTCCACCAGTGGGATCGTATGATGGAGTACATTCAGCTAGTGGGTTAGACTCCAGATTTAGCATTAATTCCCCAAATCAGAGGCAGCTCCCTAACCAACCAGCTCAAAATCAGCTCCAAAGTCGTTCAACGAGGAGGGAGCCCACCAGAGTAGCCGGAATAGCCTGTTGCGTTGCTCTTACTTTCAATAAGTTGTTCTACATGGCAGGGTTCCGCATCACTGCCTTCCATAAACAGAAACACACAATTTCACTGAAGGGCAAGCCGGCTGGCGAAGTTTCCATATCAATAAGCAGAGTATTGATACACTTGGGAAGCCGCATAAAGAACCCTTGGTGTAGCAGTTAAACCATGTTGTTTTTACAAGAGTAAATGTGACAGGGCGGAGTTACGTGTGTGAGCGAGTTATAGTGGAAAATGCGCCCTTTTCACATTATTTCTAAGAACCGCCGCACCTCTTAACAGAAATGTAATTAGCCCACACCTATCCGTCTTTGGGAAGTGGGAGCCCCTTGGAACAGCCTGTCTCAACTACATTTTGTTTGCTCTGCATACTGTGACTTAAACTGAAATTATTTTTCTCATTCTCAAAATCAATATTTGAACGTGTTTCCTTCCCAAAGGTTTATTACATATTTTTAGGTGGAAAATTATAATGCCAACCAACCTTTTTAGCCTCAAACTATAACGCACTACATCTACATATTATAAATAAACACCTCCAAAGTACAGCTTTCTAACCATTGTGATCACTTAATGTCTGTCCCACTGAATTTAGGAGAAGCTTTCTAAGTATCATTTTTAGGATGGGAATGTGTTTATTTAAATGTCTAATAAAAAAGGTGAAATAGTCTTGTATAAAAAAAGATGTAATTTAATTTCGTTCCTCTCTATTGAAATTTTCTAGGCTTAATGAGAGCTTTTTGTATTGCAGGCAGAATCAATTAGCTACCCATAAGACATATGTGTAAATTTAGAGTTTTAGAAACTCTATAAATAGGCTATGTAATATGTTGCTATACAACAGGGTGCATATTTCGATTAGCCCACCCAACGTACATTAATTAAGTTAGGAGTTTGACAGCATAGCTTTCAACCAGACCTATTAGTAGCAATTTACATAGTTCAGCCCCTTTTGACCTTTGGCTTTCGTATGCCAGCCTCTATCAGCCATTGGCTGGAAACTGCCACTCATGTCTTGGCTAAGCTGTGCTACTATTCATCTCTCATCTATTGCTTGATTGAATTGCATGATGGTTTACTATACAATTAGAGCCCCCCTTTCCACTCTATCTGGCTACCTCTCGAGTGCTTTACTTTAATGTGCTAATGCTGCATAGATTAACACATTAAACCCAGACGGTATGTTACATTTACAACGCAACTTTTACGTCGTAATGCTGTTACAACGCAGCTATTACAACGCAGGATCCATTACATCGGATGCCATTACAACGCATGGCATTACATAGCAGATGCTATTACAACGCATACCATTACATCGTAAGTATTGGTAAGTATATAATTTTTTTTACATTTTATTTAATATTATATAATTGATTTAATTATTATTAATTATAAATAAAAATATTTATTTATGTTTTTAAATATTATAAATTAAATATATTAATTTAAGTAATTTTTAAAATAAGTATGAGTATAGGAGTATATGTTTTGGGGTACTGAGGTATATGTTTTGGGGTGTTTGGGTATTTTTAGGTTTTAGGGCAGGGTTTGGGTTTTGGGGTACAGGGGTGTATTTAAGTTTTAGGGCAGGGTTTGGGTTTTGGGGTACATGGGTGTTTTTAGGTTTTAGGGCAGGGTTTGGGTTTTGGGGTACAGGGGTGTTTTTAGGTTTTAGGGAAGGGTTTGGGTTTTGGGGTACAGGGGTGTTTTTAGGTTTTAGGGCAGGGTTTGGGTTTTGGGGTACAGGGGTGTTTTTAGGTTTTAGGGCAGGGTTTGGGTTTTGGGGTACAGGGGTGTTTTTAGGTTTTAGGGTAGGGTTTGGGTTTTGGGGTACAGGGGTGTTTTTAGGTTTTAGGGCAGGGTTTGGGTTTTGGGGTACAGGGGTGTTTTTAGGTTTTAGGGCAGGGTTTTGGGTTTTGGGGTACAGGGGTGTTTTTAGGTTTTAGGGCAGGGTTTTGGGTTTTGGGGTACAGGGGTGTTTTTAGGTTTTAGGGCAGGGTTTTGGGTTTTGGGGTACAGGGGTGTTTTTAGGTTTTAGGGCAGGGTTTGGGTTTTGGGGTACAGGGGTGTTTTTAGGTTTTAGGGCAGGGTTTGGGTTTTGGGGTACAGGGGTGTTTTTAGGTTTTAGGGCAGGGTTTGGGTTTTGGGGTACAGGGGTGTTTTTAGGTTTTAGGGCAGGGTTTGGGTTTTGGGGTACAGGGGTATTGTAGGGTTCAGGGGTAGGTTTGTGTTTTGGGGTAATTAAATTATAATTACCATTTTTAAATTAATTAAAATATATTTAATAAATTAAATTAATTTTATTACATTAATGACATTTTTAAATTAAATTAATTAAATTAAATACATTATTTCAATTTATTTAATTTAATTTCAATTATAAAAATATGTACATTAAATTAATTTCATTATTTTAATTAAATTAAATTATTTCAATTTTTTATTAAAATTACATTTATTAAATAGATATTATTTTATTTAATTAAATTAATGGCTATTTTAAAATTTATTTTAATTAAATTAATTAAATTAAATTAATTAAATTAACTTAATAACATTTTTTTTAAAAAGGTATACTTACCTATACTTACGATGTAATGCCATGCGTTGTAATAGCATCTGCTATGTAATGCCATGCGTTGTAATGGCATCCGATGTAATGGATCCTGCGTTGTAAAAATTCAGTTGTAACGGAATGCGTTGTAAAAATCCGCGTTGTACTGACACCAATCCAACCCAGACCCCTAGGCTTTGCCAAGGTCTGGTTTTCCATTTTCAACTTCCCAGCGTCCCTTTAGAGTAATTAACAAACGGAGATACATTATTTATTGCCAGACTTAAGGCATATTGCTCATCTTAACATGCTTGAGACAATTTCAGCAGTAAACTTCCATCTACCAGGTCATTATCTTTCTAGTCATGTACCTGCACCATTTCTGTAAGTAGGTAAATGGTGGCAGGTAATTGCAACATACATTTTATTATTTTGAGTGGATAGCGCACCCTCTTTTTTTTACTCATATGTTTCCTTCATTTTACATTTTAGTGGACAGTGCCCATACTTCTTTTTTAATCGTGTTGTACCATTTTTGGGGGGAACATTGAACACTTTTTATGTTTCTTTGTATTCCACGCACTTTTAGTGGTGAAGGGGGAGTGTAAATGCTTTATTTGGGTGGGAAATGCACACATTGGGCTTTTTAGAAAAATGTGCATATACATTTTCTTGTGAGTACTGTTACCCCACTTCGATTCTGAAACATGCGTTTTGTAACCCTTTAATAGTCTATTGGACTCATTCACCAACTGCATTTTGTAGTGCATGTGTAGTACTACAATGGTACTTCAATATATATATCACAAACGTATGTACGGAGATTCCGCCTCTCCTATCTTTTTCTGTGTGGTGATCTCTGCTCCGAATGCAGAGTCTCCACAAATATAAGAATATGTTTTGATAATAAATGTGAGAGGGACAGGAGAGTGACTGAAAAGTGGGTAATAATTGCAACTATAGATGAGGGGATAGGGAGCAATAAGGGGGGTTTAGAGACTGTCAGGGACTGCCACTCCTACACCTATTGCTTGGTCGTACCACTTTCTAGTGGGTTTGACATATTTTATTCCGTAGTCTAATTCTTGTAATACCCAAAGAGCCACATTTAAGAGGCCCTGGCGTAAGCTTCGCTTAGAGGACTTCCATGCTCTTTTGGGAACAATACCGTTGGGTCCGATTGGTGAAGTTGAGGGAGGATATGACTTCTTCTGTGCCTGGATTTCACTGGCACTAGATCAGCTTATACCTACTATGTGGGTCCAAGGACGTACCCAAAATGCCAATCCCTGGTATAACGACACCCTGGCGACCCTAAGTAAGACTTGCAAGAGATTGGAGAGTGAATGGAGGAAAGACTACTCATCGGAGAAGAAAGCCTGCTATTTAAAGGAGCTTAAAGACTATCATAGAGCTATTTGCAGGGTCCGGGCAGACTACTATGCCTCTGAAATTAAAGCCAGCTCCAATCCTGCTAAAGTTATCTTCAGGATTCTTAAGGAGCTCAATACCAAAAAAAACCTAAAAACGTACCCACTTCTGCTACCTATTGTGAGGAACTGGCTCTTTTCTTTGTTGAGAAAATCATGTGCCTTTACCAAGGGTTCATCCCTGTGAAGGCGCCGAATCCCTCCTCCTTGTTGAAACCTAGTCCTGCTTCCCTTCTGACGGTTATTCCAGAAATTTCTTGGGAGGAGTTCAATACTCTAAGTAGGAAAATTAAATCCGGATTACCTGCGGATCCCCTTAAGCCGGCGCAGTTTAGAGACTCCGCACTTTGCTGCCTGGCTCCATTGCACAGTCTTATCAATGCCTCATTTTCATCGACTACTGTTCTAGCTAAATGGAAGCAAGCATGGGTCTCTCCCATATTAAAAAAACCTACTGTGGACCCTCTGAAGCCGGAAAATTTTAGACCAATTTCCCTGCTTCCATGGGCAACGAAGATTGCGGAATCCCATGCGAATTCAATACTTTCCACATTATTGCATACCAATAACACTCTGGATAATACTCAGCATGGGTTCCACGCCGGTCATAGCACTGAGACAGCGTTGCTTGCTATGAATGAGCATCTTCGCCTTACTCTTGAACAGGGTCAAACGGCGGCACTGGTCCTGTTGGACCTGAGTGCCGCCTTTGACACTGTTTCACATCAGATCCTGCTCCATCGGCTCGAAGAAGCAGGGGTCACTGATCTGGCACTTGCATGGTTTACATCTTTCCTGTCAGGAAGATCCTTTCGTGTTTCTACCCCTCCTTTTCTTTCTAGAGCACACTCTATTGATCAGGGTGTTCCTCAGGGCTCTGCCTTGAGCCCTACCCTGTTCAATCTCTACGTGCAGCCACTCGCTGTGGTTGCCGGGATGTGGGACCTTAACATCGTCTCATACGCGGACGACACGCAGCTGGTGGTTGCTCTATCGGAGGGTGCAACAGGGATCATGTCAGATTCAGAGCCGGGCTGTCTGCAGTGGCTGACTGGTTGACAGCTAACTGCTTACAGCTTAACGCGGCTAAGACTGAGGTACTACTGGTTGGCAGGAACACCTATTTATGGGGAGACGACTGGTGGCCTTCTACTTTGGGAAAAGCTCCGGAACCGAAGATAGAAGTGAAAAATCTCGGAGTCTGGCTAGACTCAACCCTTAGCTTTTCCACCCACACTAAGAAAGTTGCCGCCACTTGTTTTGGCATCCTGCGTAGCCTGAAACAGGTCTTAAAATTTTTTGATTATGAGACCAGACAGATGATTGTTCAGGCCACAGTGATGTCTAGACTGGATTACGCCTGCTCATTATTGTTAGGCGCAAATCAGGCAGAAATCGTCCGAATGCAACACATTCAAAATGCGGCTGCTAGAGCTCTAGTAGGCCTGCCTAAATTTAGCTCGATTTCTGTGACCATCCAAAGGCTCCACTGGCTACCTGTAGCCCAACGAATACAGTTTAAGACTCTCTGTATTTCGTTTAAAATCTTAAGACTGACAACTCCCAGAATGCTCTGCCCGCTTCTGAACCTGTATGTTCCTTTGCGAACATTACGTTCTGCGGGCCAAAATTTGGTCGAAGTGCCTCGGGTCAAACGTAGCAGAGCGGGAGGACGTTCTTTTCGCTTTCTTGCAGCTAAAGCATGGAACGCTCTTCCCTTTCATATTAGAGAAATTCAAAGTTTGTCCGTCTTTAGGAAAGCTATAAAAACTCATCTATTCCTGTAAAATTTCTTTGGAGATTCCTATTCACTATTTCGCTCATGCTTCTTTTTTCTGTTCTGGAGTTCAGCGCCGAGACGCCCCTTCGCTGGGGCAGCTGCGCGCTATATAAAATTTTATAACATAACATAACATAACATTTAGAAAGGGATGTGCAAAACGGGACCCATAACAGCAATAAATAACTGAGGCTAAGAGCTGAAGTACATCCATCAACACACATGGCCAACCAGTGGTACTGTGACTCCCTCCAATAGAAGTAATGTTAAATAACATTACATTATTTTAAAAAGTAAAACATATGAATAAAAATAATTTAATAGTATAAAACATACAAAATATTACATATTTAATATTGAGTTGTAAAATATGGTAATAACATTTTTTTGTATTTATGTAACAATATTTCTTAGAAAAACTTAATTAACTTACTTTCACTTAATTCTATACATCACTTTTAGTTATTATTGCATGATAAAAATATACATTTTTTATGATTCGGAGCATTTACCTTTTTAAAATAAACTTCATAAAAATAACTTTAATTTATTGTAATATATTTAAAATAATTAAACATTTCATTCAAAATAAAGTTAATAAATGTAGCATATTTGTCTTTTGTTGAGCAATAACTTGAGAATATTAAAATATTTTACATTAATATTTGAAATAAATGTATTTTTTACACATTTTCTTTAGTCAAATAAACGTTCTAAATGTTCCCTGTACTTTACCATAAGAGGACTGCAGTTGGAATGGAGCTCTCTAATTGGTAAAGTATAAGGAAAAGCAAAAAACTTTATTAAACTTAGAAAAACTTAGTAAAAATACTTTTATGTTAAACAAATGTAGTGCAGTGATAGTGGTGGCCATGCGTGTTGCTAAACTTACTATTGTTCCTTTTTTGCTAGTAGCAACTTATACTTGGAAATTTGGCTCCATACCCTTTTTTAAGGGGCGAAGAAGTGCAACTCTACTTTTTTAGTAACTTTATACTCAGATTTTGTGAATGGGAAACATCATTTACCCTGCATGCAAAATAAAGCATGCCATTACAATGCAGTCTTTACTGCAACTGCGTTGTTACAATGCAAACCTTACAACGACTTGCTGTAGGGGGCACAAGGTGTTGGGTTTTAAATCCTTATTGTTGCACAGACTGGAGTTAGAATAGTAAATTATACTATTCTAACATCCAGCCCCCCCTACAGGAAGTTGTGTAATGACTTCCGTTGTAATGCTATGCGATGTAACAACGCAGCCGTTGTAATGACTGCGTTGTAATGGCATGCATTCTAAATGCATGCATTATAAAGTGGCCTATTCTTATAAATAGCAAAACGTGGTTAAATTACCCAAAAGTGTAAAACTAAATTACATGTGTACATTTCTCACAAGAGTAATTTACCTTTGTGAATAGCCCTGAATGCCTGTATTCTTCCTTGCTGAAATTCATTTTATGACACTAAAAATCCAAAGTTCTGAATGCAATCCATTTTGAATCTAGTGTACGACCAGACATTGAAAACATATCAATCTTTTGAACTAGAGGAGACAATATTAAAGAATATTTGAAACTCTGTTTACAAGTCTTCTTCATAAAGTTTAGAAGTACAATAGGTTGGGTGGCATTCACAAAGCGCAACATCTGCCCATGTCTTGGCCTCCTAGCTATGGTATCATTTCAGAAAACGTTGATTGGCATTTCTTTAAAGAGTTTTACATTCCACTCCTTTAATTGGGGATTTCAGTGAAGTACCAGCATGGAACACCGTGGTAACGTTTTGTTATTAAACATCAAAAAGGTTCACCATTCCTAAAATGCTAGGAATATTCACAATTTTGCTTACAGCAGCCCTTGTATAAAGGCTGTTGCTGATGCCGAGACTGCCAGAAGAAGTTACACAGCATGGGAGAAGGGCGCAACAGGCCTTCTTTCCTAGGCAGGAAAGCAGTAAATGAGAAGCTTGAGGTAGCATCAAGAGTTTCCGTATAGCAAAGCGCACATCACTTCATTACTTTCGGCATGTCAATAACAGAGTGAGTGGAAAAATATGCAGAGCCCCAGACAAAATGATATTTTGCTTTTCTAATGTTCCCTTTTCACAAAATATTTTTTGAAGCTATTTCCCGCAAACTGGTACCCGCTTGTGATCATATGTAGAGATACTGTGAGTCACTGGCCATAAATGACATTGGGCCAGATGTATAAAGCCCGTTTCCCGTTCGCAAACGGGCCGATTCTCAGAATTGACCCGTTTGCGAATGAGAAAAAGCCTTTTGGGATGTACCATCCCAAAAGGCCCTCGCAAAATAGGGAATTGCAAAATTTTTGATTCCCTACTTTGCGATTGCATTTAAGGCATCGCAAATTGCGATTCCTCAAATGCAATGCAGGAAGCACCAAAGTTGTGCGATTTTTCTTTAAGAAATCGCAAATTACCACCATCTTCAAGTTGGTGGGAATTTGCGATTAATTTGAAAATTCACTTTTAAGCATTTTTCAAAGTGACATGTGGCACACATACATGCCTTTGTGCATGTATGTGCGCACATGTGCACACATACATATTTCAGGGGTGCTACAGGGTGTCCTTTTGACACCCATGCACCCTTGAAATTGCATTCGCAATTTCGAGTACCTAATGGGTACTCGCAAATTACGAATGTCTTCCCATTCATTCCCATGGGCATCTAGGCCCATAGGAATGAATGGGAAAGTATTCCTTAATTGCGAATTGCAATTTGTGATTCGCAATTAAGGAATATTTAGGAATCACAAATATTATTGCTATTCCTACATAGCATTTTGCAAGTCCATAATAGCGATTCGCTAAAAATCTCTATTAAGGACTCGCAAACTGCTACAATGATACATCTGTCCCAATGTGTATTTCCGACCAATGCAGTAGATGCACACTTTTTTTAAAGGAAACCACTTGTTTTGTTCCTCAGAAACCCACGCCGGCCTCTCACCTCTATGAGCAAACTGGTCTAGGTGTTCACCACAGACAAAGGGCAGAATTCAGGAAACTGTTGACCGTGTACGCATGTGTATGCACCAGGTGATAGAATAGAAGCAGGATCACCTGTGAATTTCCTACCATGAGTTTAGGTACAGAGTCTGAGAGCAGACTTTTCAAAAGGTTTGATTAAGAGTACTGCGGTTCTTTGGACCGCCGTACCAGTGGTGACGGTCTTACAACCGCCACACTGTTGGACCGTCCACAGTATTATGACTGTGGCGGTCAGACTGCCGGCATCGCTGGGATCAAGGATCCCTCTGGGCTGGCTGTGTTTCACCAGAAATCTGCAGGCCATTTCATCACCCTTTTCATGGCCATGAACTTGCCATTAAAAGGGTTGTGGAATAGCAACAAAGAGGGCCCTAACAAGGCCCCCTGATGGATTTGGGCAATGGAGGTACATGCGGAGGGAGTCATGTAGTGCTTCCCTGGATTTGCACCCCTCCTTCCTGCATGGTGTTCTATGCCACACTGTGCAGGAATGTGCAGTTGGCGTGCTGATTGGGGGTCTGCATGATAGGTTCTACTATGAGCCTAGGAGACCGCTGCCATCAGACCACTGCAGGACTGCCCTCCAGACCAGGATTTAACTCCTAATATGGCAGCCGGTCACACCACTGCTTTGGGAGACCTAAAGTGGACAGAGCATTGCACCATCTGCTGTAGAACCGTCAAAGTTGTAATAAGGCCCTAGGGGCCAGATGTAGGTAGACATTTACCGACCGGTAACGGCCGATTCGGCCGTTACCAACCGGTAAATGGCTATTCTAGATGTAGGTGGCCTATTTTACTGATTCGGTAAATTTACCGAATCGGTAAATTTACCGAATCGGTAAAATACCAAATCGGGATTTTTACCGAATCGGTAATTTTGAAATGTAGGTGGGACTCTTTTAAGTCCCACAGGCCTTACTGAATCAGTATTTTACCACCCAATCCAATTGGGTGGTAAAATACTGATTGCAGGTGTGCATGCACAAGTGTGCATGCACATCTATGGCATTTGACAGACGGACATGCCCTTAGGGCATGTCTGTGTGCCACATGTCACACATGCCTTAAATCGGGGTGCTAGAGGGTGTCAAAGTGACACCCTCTGCACCCTTGCAAAAATCGTTATTTAACGAATCGGTAAATACCGATTCGGTAATGCCCATTGATTCCTATGGGCTTCAATGCCCATAGGAATTAATGGGCATTACCGAATCGGTATTTACCGATTCGGTAAATACCGCTTCCTACAGAATCGGTAATTCAATTACCGATTTTCCCTACATCTCCCCCCTTCTATTTTACCGATTCATAAATACCGAATCTGTAAAATTTGGTATTTATGAATCGGTAAAATTAACTTGCCTACATCTGGCCCTAGGTGTTCACCACAGACAAAGGGCAGAGCATAGGGCACAGTTAGTCTGTGTTCTAGGTTCATAATAGAAACAGCTGTTTTTCCCAGGGCAGAATTCAGGAGACTGTCTACAGTGTACGCCGGGTATTGTATGTAGCAGGTGATGGAAAAGAAGCTGGATCATCTATGGCTCCCACCATGAGCTTAAATACAACATCATGCTGCAGGTTTGGTACTGCCCTATTGTACTTATAGAAAAGTGGGACCTGATACGAGGGCAAACTTAGCTAAACCTATTTATTTGCCCCATACCGGTATTTGGTAAATTTTGCAGAAACATGCAAATTTAGCCACGTTTATTGAATGTTTGAAGTTGTGTCATGCCAATACCCAAACTCTGCACAAATAAGGAGGCACAATACTCTAGAACAATTTTGAGCAAGGAGGATGTAAAGTTGTGAAGCTCAAAGCAAGTCTCGTAAAACCTGCATGTATTCTGCATTTACAACTAAAGACCCATTAGGAAGGGGACATTTTGGCAGTAGGACTGCCTCCTCTGAACAGATGGGCTTCTACGCTACACAGTTGCTTCTTGCTAACAGAAGACTGTGAATGCTTCTTTCTGCCTCCCACGAAGACTTACTCGAATCTGCAGAGCTACTTCAGATGATCATGGGGCACATTGGTTTAAGAGGGATGTTTAATGCTACTGGACCAGGCAAGAAATGGGAAAGAGCCACTATTTGTCATTCTCAGATTGGTGGCAGTTTTCCGGAAATATACGTTCCAGGTCTGATAAAGTAAGAAAGACTCCCGCTGTGTAAGACTGTGGAGCAGGTTTACTAACATTTGGCACTGGGTTTGTGTCACAAAAGTGATTCAAACCTGTACAAAATGTTTATTTTGGATATACTTTCCAGTGCAATACTTGTTTTTCTCTGAAAATATTCCTGAAAGTAACGTAAAACAGTACTTTTTGCTGCTTTGCATTACTTTGAATCAATGTGGCATTTCATGAGCGGTACATGGGTGTTCCCATGCAACCATACATCATTTTTGATGCCAAGTCTTTTCTACTAACAATAGTAGACAGCACATTGCGTAAAAAAATAATGTCTCTTTGAAGCTGGCTAAAAAATAGGACAAATGCTTTTATTTCTCCCAACATTTCCCATTTTGCATGTGTGCTGCACTGTACAGCATACTTCTAATGTAGGAAAAGTTAGACTGAGCACAGTATTATGTATTAAAAGAGTTCCGTTCATGTGTGGACCAGACTCATTCTGAGGATGATGTAAAGACTAGGGAGTGGCATAGAGCAGAGTGGTGTAGCATTTTATGGCAAAGATTGGGATTGTGTGGAGTGGCATAAAGTGGAGTGGAGTGGTGTAGAGTACGGTGGAATGAAGTGGACTGGTGTACAGTAGAGTGGAATTGTGTGGGGTATATTCACGCAGAGCGGCATTGGTTAGAGTAGAGTGGCGTAGAGTAGAATGTCATAGAATACAAAGGTATAGAGTAGAGCAGCATAAAATAGAGTGGTGGTGTTGTATAGTGTAGAGTAGAGTGTCATGGAGTGCTCTAGAGTGAAATTGTGTGGAGTGGAGTGCCATAGAATGACATTGTGTGGAGTAGAGTAGAGTGGCGTAGAGTACAGAGGCATAGAGTGGAGTGGGGTCGAGTGGAGTGGCATAGATTGGTGTGGCATAAAGTGGAGTGGCATAGAGTGTCATAGATTAGTGTGGCATTCGGTGGCATAGAGTGGGATTAAGGGAGTAGAGTGGCATAGAGTAGAGTGGCACAGAGTGGCATAAAGTGGCATAGAGTGGCATAGAATGGCATGTAGTGGAGTCGCATAAAGTAGAGTGACATAGAGTAGAGTGTCGTAGAGTGGCATAAAGTGGGGTGTAGTGGAACTGAGTGACACACAGTAGAGTAGTGTGGTATGGAGTGGCGTGGAGTGGCATGGAGTGCTGTAGAGTTGCATTGTCTGGAGTGGAGTGACACGGAATGCTGTAGAGTGGCACAGTGTGGAGTAGAATGGAACGACACAGAATGTCATTGTGTGGAGTGGAGTGGAGTGGTGTACAATGGCAAAGAGTACATTACAAATAGTAAAGTGGCATATTGTAAAGTGGCATAGAGGGAGTGGCGTGGATGGTATAGAGTGGCGTAGAGTGGGGTGGTGTAGAGTAAAGTGCCGTAAAATTGAGTGGCATAGAGCGGAGTGGAGTGGCATAGTGTTGAGTGGCTTAGAGTGGCATAGCGTGATGTGGTATAGAGTGGCTTAGAGGAGAGTGGAGTGGCGTGCAGAGGCATTGAGTAAAGTGGTGAAGAGTGGCATAAAGTGAGGTGGAGAGGAGTAGAGTGGCATAGAGTAGCATAGTTTGGCATAGAGTGACATGGTGTGGTGTAGAGTAAAGAGGCACAGAATAGAGCAGTGTCACAAAGTGACATGGCATAGAGCAGAATGGGATGGCATGGAGTTCTGTAGGATGGCATTGTGTGGAGTGGCGTAAAATGGCATGGAGTGGTGTTGAGTAGAGTGCCATAGAGTAGAGTGGTGTAAAGTGGAGTACCATAGAGTAACGTAGTGTAGAGTTTCATGGAGTGGGCTAGAGTGTAAGAGGGTGGCATAGAATGGAGTGTAGTTGAGTGTAGTGCAGTCACATAAAATATGGAAGAGTAGAGTGACGTAGAGTAGAGTGCCATAAATTTGAGTGGCATAGGTGGCATAAAGTGGGGGGAGTTGAGTTGAGTACATGGAGTAGAGTGGTGTGGCATAGAGTGGTGTGCAGTGGCATAGAGTAGAGTGGTGATGAATAGAGTGGTGTAGAGTAGAGCGGAGTGGTGGTGCAGAGTGGCAGGTCATAGAGTGGAGTGGTGTAGAGTGGAGTGGCATGGAGTGCTGTAGAGTGAAGTGGCATGGAATGGCATTGTGTGGAGTGGAGTGGCATAGAGTAGAGTGGCACAGAGTACAGTGGGGTAGAGTAGAGTGGCATAGAGTACTAGAGTGGATTTGCATAGAATGGCATGGAGTGGGGTAGAGTGAAGTAGCATAGAGTGGACAGGGAAGGAGTGCTGTAGAGTGGCATTGTGTGGAGTAGAGTGGCTTGAAGTGGCATAGAGTAGAGTGTAGTGGCAGTGAGTGGCATGGACTAAAGTGGCATAGATTGGACTAGAGTTGAATAGAGTGACAAAGTGTAGTGGTGTAGAGCGGAGTGGAATGGAGTAGAGTTGCATATAGTGGGGGGGGCAGAGTACAGAGGCGTGACATGGAGTAAAGTGCCATAGAGAGTGTGTTGTAGAGTGGTGCGGGGTGGCGGAAAGGGGAGTGGCAACGAGTATAATGAAGTGGCAATAGGGATTTGTGTTGATAGTAACATTTGGAATGTTTGTTCATGTTTCTTGGTTGCATTTATTGCTACGTATCTGGTAGTTGTTAAAGATTTAAGTGGAAATCAAAGATCTCAAGATATTAACTCGTTGTTGGAAATTGTCTGCTAAAGGTGGGCTGTGTTTTTTGAGGCACCGCATACACACCATGATAGGGATTTAGTAAAGGTCTAGTTGTGAATGTGTGTTAACTCAGATTGGTTGGTGACGTCATTATTGGCTAGTGAACGTTGAGTATTGAACTGAGATTGCAATATTAATGTTGTTGACATTACGCGATGTTTAGCGCCTTAACCGTGGCGGCAATTCTGTCGCGGTGCGGGCATTCTAAAAGGTGAGCGGGGCTGCGACGGCCGTTGGCCATTCGCAGCACCAGGGAGGGAGTGCTCCCGTCGGCCAATGGCCGACAAGAGCACGGAACGGGTTAAGAGTGAAAATTTGGAAGAAAAATGTGACTTTTGTTTATAAATCTCCTTGCCCTGTTTGAAAGAGAGTGAAAATGCCACACAAAGGCACTCCTGCCTACGGCACAGCACCCAATATAGGGTTGCACGATTGTAAAGAATGGAATAAAATCATTTCAAATGCCGATCAGTTTCAAAACAAAACATGCAATTTCCCTTGAATGGAACCTTTGAAGTGAGAAAGTCTGAACATTTTAGACATAGGATGTATGATATGAAACCTCAATCTAGACCTGCTCAGTTTGAAGCATTCAATGTATCAGAGCTTGCTGCTCATGAAAGGGAGCGAAATCAATAAAGACTCGGGTCAGGCACTCTGTTAGCAATTGATTAGTTGTGAGATGGAACTCGAGATAGCAAGCATGGGGTGAAGGTATGATTCATTGCCTGGGAATATGCTTTGCAATCATGAGAGAGAATGAAAGGGAGATGACAGGCCAGATTGATACACTCTGTAGTCTAGTCTCGCACTAGGGGACATTATTTCCTTACGAGCCTATTCTTTTTTCCCATTTTAATTTGGAATAAGGGACCGCTAGAATAAACCTGATCCTGGTACCCTTTACTCCAATTTTAACTCTTTCCCCACGTCTACACACTACTGGCCCCTCACCCACACTTCACCCATACGGCAGTTGGAAAAAGATCTCCGCCAAAGAGCCCCTCTTTGAGGTGTTACCCGTAGGGTATTGCACCGCCGACCCAACGAGGAGCATTGCCGATGATGAAGCATGACACCTGCAAGGGTGTGTGAGGCCATTATATCCAACACAGTGGATACCCACGCGTTCTTCCACGACATAAAGTAGTCACCAATATCAAACCTTCACCATATTTAGGAACACCCTGGTACTTCATGTGTTTCATACCTATTTGGGCGAACACCTAGCTGGACCTACCACTCTCTCCTTGAGTGGGAAACTCGCCTCCCCTACCTTCTTTCCCCTCTTTGAAAATATAAGGCCAGAGAGAGAGCCAGACTAAAGAGGAACAGAAGGAAAGGGGCATTAGGGCAGATGAGGATGAAGAACAGCTGTTCTTAAAAGAGCTCATGACCAGCGCCATTATTCTAGAAATATCAAAGATCACCCAGTAAGGTGGTAGATGTAATGCTTGTGAAGAGTCTTTAAAGAAATTGGCCTATTAGTGAAATTATATAGGATATAACAGATGCAACATCAACAAAGCTGTGGAAAGCCACAAAGGTCAATGTGTAACTTGGCTCCTGTATTTCAAAAATAGTCCAATCAGTGGTTCTGGATTTTAGAAGTGATTCCCTGGCAAAATTAGAATTATATTTTATAATAGGAGTTGACTAAGCCTGTTGGTCTCACTTTTCTTAAATGTGCAACTGTAAAACTATAAGGTCTGGCTTTTTGTTTGGTAACAGTTGAGTGAACAACAGCTTGATAACCATATAGCCTTAGCCTGCCGTAAAGATAAACAGCTCCTTTAACAAAACAAACAAGCATTTACAAATTCAATTGGTCTGCGTTGACTGACAGCCTTATAGCTTTGTCATTACTTGTCTTCTTTTGCCATGGTTGTTATAAAACATTGTTGGGGAAGCTGCCAGGCCCTTACCAATATTTAAAAAAAAATGAACAATATTTTTGGGTCTCAAAAAACGCACATTAGTATAGTAGTATGTGCACTGAAGTGCAGTTCTTTATTAGAGGATGTGCTCATGTGGAAAGAGCAGAGATCTCTCAGTGAAGTCAGCCACTGGCAGAAATCTGTTGACCCATTGCCCCATGCCTTATATTTAGTGAGTGGAAGAAAAATGGGAATGACACAAATGCAGACCAACAGGCCTGGGTGAAATTTAAATTACACTGAGTTATTTTGGTAATTTTCTGTTATCCCAGAAATGATGCCATTATGCATCTTATTACAATCATGCACCGTTCATGCTAAATACTTACCGTGATGCACACCATTCGCACTAAACATTTACCACTAATGCAGGCAAACAGCAGAATGTGATTGCCGGTTGTTTGCAGTGCTTTGCTTAAATTCATCCTCACTTTAAAAATGTACGCAAGGACTCACTTTGCACTAAAATGTAGCGTTAAATTACGTGTTCCCATTTAGCTTTATTACATGTAATTTTACCACAATATCGAATAAATGTGAAAAAGCTAACTGTGGGTATTTTTCAAACTCCTAATAAAAATGTCATCATTCATTCAAGTAATTACATTAAAGTGCATGCACTGAAGAACTACAAGCTACATTTCATCCTCTTCTTCAGTCTAATAGACTGACTCCTTCAACCCCATCTCCAATAAGAAAACAAATGACTCGATATAACCAACCTCAAAAATGCCATGGCCTTGATACCACCGACTTCAATCAATGGCAAGCCTTACAAAAAACAGAAAACCAACTGCTGAAGTCACCTCACCCAGTGCACACTCTACTTCTTATATGTACCTTTTTGGTACCAATTATTTATTGTGTTATACGAATAAGGAAACAGTATACTTGACGAAGATTAATCAAACAAACAACTAACAGAAGGTAAAAACATACTGTAATTCAGAAATTCAGCCCCTATAAACCATCAGATTCGCGATATTACATTCCAAACTGAAATATTGAACTGTTTAACAAAAGTAAGATAGGACAAATCAATCACATAGTATTCGAATAGTAGGAACGTTATATATATATATATATATTCTATTTTTTCACTGAGAAAAAGTTTAAAGGGACATTATAGTTAGGTGAAAATATCAGTTAAAACATACCGTTTTAAACAAACAAAACCTCTGAAATTTACAAGTTATAACTATAACTCAAACACCCCTATGTACAGTGTTGTCATCAATGATGTTGTTTCAGATGTTGCAGCAGCGTCATCAATGATGTCATTGAAGATGTCATACGGATGTAATTAGCAGTGCATGGCAAGGGCGTGAGTTATCAGTCCATCTGGTGAGAGCCTTGTCTCCAATGCACAAAGGAGGACATTAAATGGCAGGTAGCGGCGGAGGGGTTTGGGTGCACTGAACACTCAGTAATGCTGATGGCATGAGAGGAAGACCCTTGTTTTGCAGTACCTGCTGTGTATTGGTGCAGGGATACACACACAAGCCTCAGGGCAACATGCCATGCTCTTAGCTCGGGCACAGCACATGCATGGTTTGATGCAGTGCTTGCCCACAATCGTTCAATAGTAGACTCTCTTTTGTCTAACACGTAACACGCCGCAGGCAGCATACGCAAAGGGACTTTGATGTCAGCAACTCATCTCTGTTCCACTGGGACACATTGCGGAGCCTGACGCCGCCGGGAGGGAAACGGCTCCAGGTCATTGCAGCCGCTTGCCGCTTGCTACTCACCGCCCACCGCACGCTGTAGTCCCGGCCAGCAGACTACAGCTCCCAGCAGGCCAAAGCAGGTTGTGACGCTCCAGAATGTGCCCGCAGGCGCCATAAGTACACCGAGCGCCGAGCGCTCTTGGGGGACACATTGCGGAGCCTGACGTCGCCGTGAGGGAAACGGCTCCAGGTTATTGCAGCCGCTTGCCGCTTGCTACTCACCGCCCATCGCACGCTGTAGTCCCGGGCAGCGGACTACAGCTCCCAGCAGGCCAAGGGAGGTTGTGACGCTCCAGCACGTGCCCGGAGGCGCCATAAGTACACCGAACGCCTCCCGCCACGCGGGACGCGCGCGGGCGGCGCCGGGCAAAGGGCGGGCCGTCTGTGGCCGTCCGGGGACGACAAGGGACGGGACAGGCCAACCCCCTAAGATCCTACTATGGGTAAGCGCAAACAACTATGCAATGGGGGCCAAGAAAGTAACAAAGCAAAGATATCAAGCAAAGCAGATACTATAATCTCTTACCTGACCTCAGCCGTGGGCGTGAGTTCAAAGGAAATTGCGAATGCCCAAAAAGAACTTGGCTTAACTGCGTTAGCAACTGGAGAGGGGGGTGCTGCCCAGGATGGGGAGAGTCCGTAGCTGCACAACCCCTTATACAACTCGATCTTGATCATGGCCCAAGTACTGTATTGTTGAGCATAGAGGATCCAAAAAAAGGCGAACAGACTCCCTCGTTACCCCAGGAGAATACCCTGATCACACCTTCCAAACTGTGTAAGGGGGACAAGCCATTGAAGAAGTGTAATAGAAAGACTAAGCACAGTGACATTTTAACTGAGACTATGGAGGATGAACTGGTTAATAGATTGAGCAACAAAATTGAAGGGCTTATTAACCTGCACTTAGAACCAGTACTGACTAAAATTGCTAAGGATATTGTTGATGTCTTAAATACGTGTGTAGCAGGTCTCTTAAAGAAATGTAATGCTCTAGACTCTGCCATCAAAGAATATAGTGAATTTTCAAGTAGATCTGGGAATTCCATGCTAAGTGCTACCCCAAGGGAACTACAAGAACCAGCTCAAAATCCTGCAGTAAACAGTGGGAAAACGGGGTTGCTCTCTGAGGGAATTATTGTAAATCAACCTGTGAGAGGTAGTATAGAAGACAACCAGTGCAGCCCTATACTGGCAGACATAAGACATCCCATTAAAGAATCAGACGAGCAGCCGTGCAAGTTTAATGTTGAATTACCGCCCCAAGCTGCTCCCCTAGTGGCCGTGTTGACAGGGGTTTCCCCACTGAAAAAAAATGAGTGCGAAAGCACCACAGACCTAATGGATCGAACCAAACTTTGGTGTGAAAATTACTGTAGCGGGGATATGGATTTAGCCGCCAGTATAAACATGGTTAGAAGAGTAAGATGGGACCCAAAGTAAGCTAAAGTCTCTCCAGCACAAAGCTGTACACACAAGTCAACAATAAGAGAGAAGACCCCAGATGTTCCAGGGAACAGGGTACTGCAGACAATGAGAAGTCAAAGGGCTATCCCTGGAAGAGGTAGTATGATGGAAAACTATCTCACTCACTCACAATATATACATACTCCATTGCTTACCTCTTTCGTCTTGATACTGAAACAGTCACGGGTACGTCCTGTCTCGTATTCACTTAGTTAAATGGGACGTTATCCGTTTTCTTATATATACGTGCACCCATCGAACTTAATGTATCCCAGCTGAGGTATCACATTTGCGAACACTCACCGCGCATGCGTGGAAGAGGAATCTTTCTCCCATGTACATGGCCGCCATTTTTAAAAGGTGTATTTTACGATTGACGAATCATTATGCTAAGGACTAATCTATGGGAAATTCATTTAGAAATACAAATTTCTCTTGACAAACAATCCTTTATATAAGCCGACACTCCACTAATTTTCATTTCAGCATGTTATCCTGTTACACGCGCTTGCTCCTGACGCATGCGTAGAGCGAAGTTTTATCGTCTGTGAATACGGCAGCCATTTAAAAGAGATTATTATGTACTCCAAAGAATGTTATGCTCGGAGATATCTCATTAAATCTCCCTATTAGGTTCACCAAAACTAATACGGAAAATTCAGAACCCTGTACAAAGGTCAGTATACCTGAGTGAATGGTACGACTGCGATAGTAGATCTGGTCACTAACTATATTACAACGGAGGGACCAGTAATCGAATTTGTTTAATAAA
The DNA here is from genome assembly GCF_964263255.1 of Lissotriton vulgaris. Lineage (NCBI taxonomy): Eukaryota > Metazoa > Chordata > Amphibia > Caudata > Salamandridae > Lissotriton > Lissotriton vulgaris. The sequence continues at coordinate 747,019,947 of NC_141695.1, forward strand.
CTTTATGAATCCCAGAAAATAGGAGATGTCTAGTCAAATGAAAAGAAATGTGATGAAATCATTTGAATAAGTAGTGTAACATTATAAGCAAAATGTATATTCGAATGCTCATATGCACTTAATAAAGGGCCATAAACCAGTTTTTAGATTTCCAGTAGCTCAAATAAGAAATGATGTCTAATTACAAAAGTTATAATATACTGATTGATACTTCTCTAACACCCAGAAAGGATACCTGTTATAACCCCAAACGAATTTGATCTGTCCTGATGAAGGTGTGACCATATCCACAGGCTGATACACCGAAGCGCGTCGACGCATTTTTCTAATAGAATTCAAGCCTAGGAGATTCCTGATATTTTGCACATTGTAATACTGGAAATCTGAATGAATTAATGCATAGGCTGTTGAATCTGACAATCTGTAGCAACACGAGGTATTTGATTTAGAGTAGGGGTTTCTTTGTAGAAAAAAAATTGTTTTCTTTCTCAAATAATTTTTCCTGTGAACAATGGTAGGACTATGTTGATAATTTAGAAATGGTATTCTCTTTTTCTCCTTTGATACATTGTATAAATGTAATTATGTTTAAACTTCTTTTTAATTTATTGTGCAATATGAAACGTTTTTATTTCACATATTTTCAGTATAATCTAATTGACTTCACACTGAATTTTTAACCAATATGTTTTTTAATAAAAAGACTGTGAACGGTATGAACTAGTTTGTGACCAGTGATTTGAATAATAATTGGAGTATATATTGTGAGTGAGTGAGATAGTTTTCCATCATACTACCTCTTCCAGGGATAGCCCTTTGACTTCTCATTGTCTGCAGTACCCTGTTCCTTGGAACATGTGGGATCTTCTCTCTTATTGTTGACTATAAACAAGTACTAACAGAAAGAAAACAGGAGCTGCGGGAGGAAGCCTGGTCAAAACTCCACTCGATAGAAGTACTGAAAGATAGTGGGAAATTGTGGGCAAAAGTAAATCAGCCACTGTTCACAAATGACGATAATTCCCCCTTAGATTGTAACATTGTGGCTGAGGCGTGGATAGCCCATTTTGAAAATAATTATAGTCTTCCAGGAAATGGCCAATGTTCCCCACATAAGCTGTCTGGTAGTGCCCTCTCTCCCTTAATTTTTGAGGTTTCCGAAGTTGAAAGGGCTATAGGAGAAATGTCCAAAAACAAGGCTCCTGGGCCAGACGGGGTGCCTGCGGATTTGTTTAGAGCTGCTCCTAATTCATGGTCAAAAATTTTAACCCATGTTTTTAACTCTATAGGCCCAGACAGTTTACCCGCCTCGTGGGCCACTTCAGTCATTATTCCAGTCTTTGAAAAGGGTGCTAGGCAGGACCCTACCTGCTACAGACCTATTTCTTTAATTGATTCTTCTGTAAAAATATTGGGTCGGGTGGTACTGCATAGATTGACTGAGTGGCTGGAAGAGAGAGGGGTTCTGTCTAACGCCCAATATGGTTTTAAATCAAAGCGAAGTACCATCGACCAGTGCCTGAACCTTCATCATTTAATTAGCAAGTATACAGAGGCTAAGGAGGGGTCACTATACATGGGGTTCATGGACCTCTCCTCCCCGTTTGACCTCGTAAATAGGACAAAGCTCTGGAATATACTTTTAGACATGGGAATTGATGCACCTCTGGTGTATTTTGTAGCAGTCCTTCATTCCGACCTCTCAGCTAAAATTCGAGTCAACACTGAGGGGCGATGCACAAGACACTTTAGGTCAGAAAGGGGGGTCAGACAGGGGTGTATTCTGGCTCCCCTGCTGTTTACATTATATATAAACGCCCTTGACTCTCAACTTGGTGAGGTCTCCCCAGACATTCCGCGTATAGGGGAACTGGTCATACCAGTTCTCCAATACGCGGATGACTCTGTCCTCCTGGCACGTACCGGGGTAGGTCTTCAGAAGCTGCTGGATGCTTTTGGAAGTTTTATGCAGAGCTTGGATTTAAAAATAAATGCAAAAAAATCTCAGGTTCTGATTGCTGGGAGGGCAAAGCGGAACACCAGAATAAAGACTTTTTTCTGTAGTGGGGAAGAGGTCTGTAGGGTTCCCACTTTCCCCTATTTGGGGGTTGTATTTGATGAAAAGGGAACTTGACGCCCACAAAATAATAGCCGCAGTGTGGATTTTGCAAGGACCATATCAGGACTTACAGGGTTTACTAAAAAGCTGTGGGCTAGACTTGTAGAAGCAGTTTTAATGGTATATAAAGCCAAATGCCTGACAGTTGCAACATATGGTTGTGAAATCTGGGGTTACACAGCTCAAAGTAAAATCCAGTGAATAGAGAATATATTCCTGAGAGGGGTTCTCTCTGTTCCTCAGTCTACCCCTACTTTTTCTACTCATACCGAATTGGGAGTCGGATTTGTTACGGACCATATCAAAATTGCACCATTGATATATTGGCTAACGATCTGGCTAAATGAGGAAATTTCACTAAACCATATTATATTGAAAAACTGTTTGGCGATGGACAAAGCCAATAAAATCCCATGCTTGGCAAATATAAAATCTGTTTTTCAAAAAATAGGGCGTGCGGTCCTTTTCTCCTCACCTGAAACTATAACTAAAAAGGACATCGCACTGACAAAAAATGCTATGTTGGACCTGTTATCACTAGAGCGAGAGGAGACCGAACTAGTGAAACCAATGGCAAGAGCCAACTATGCCCTGGTTAGCTGTGCAGGCCCTGAACCCTATCTGATTACAGTGAACATCCCAGACCATCGGTACCTCCTGATCAGATTTCGGTTTAACCTGATACACTACTCCTTGGGTTCCTTCCGAACTTGGTGTTCCCCAGACCAGGCTGACCCCTGCAAATGTGATAATTTCTCAAACCAGGATACATTATACTTTTTTCTGTTTTGCGACTACTTTCAGGAATGTAGAAGCAAGTTTTTATTCCCCATACTGAGGGAGGCTGGATTTTCTCAAGTGAGGCCAGCACTTGTGTACCTACAGCAACTAAATTCACCCCGAATAATGTTCCATGTCGCAAATTTTCTGGTTGCTGCTATTCGCATCAGGAAAAAGTACAATATTCCAGCGTCGACCCTAAGTGTCCCTGATTAGAATATTTTATCTTTTTTTTTAGGTAAATTGGTTTTAGGGTCAAGCACAATCATATGGTAGTCTCTTTTTAAATGTTTTAACATTATATTTATGTATGTGTCACAAATTATGTTAAACTGACTGTAAAAACATGAAATGTTAACATGTATTTTTTTATATATATAATCAAGTTTTTAATTGAGTATTTAATTGTTATCCTGATTGTACCATGTCTTTTTTGATATTAAGTTATCGAATAAAGGGATTTTGACTGACTGACACTGGGACAGGCACCTGCCAGCAACAGAGCGAGGCAGAGGCTAACATACTTTAAATAATGAAAAACACCCAAGCAAGCAAATCGGAATATGAATTGCAAATACCGAAGGCGAAGAGGCTGTAAAGGTAGCCTGATATTGTACTTTGAGGTGGTCTGGATACCCTGCAAAGAATGAGTGGTTGGAAATCATACATTGCAGGGCATGTTTCTAATAATACCATTGAGCAGCTAATATTTAGCTAACATCAAGTGGTGGAAGGGAGTACAGGTAGACAGCACTCCCTTATTGTGACTCACATTATCAACATCAGATAAACGACATAGCCTATACTAAGCACAGCACAAAGAAGCCATTTTAGAATAGTCTCTGTAGCCAGAAATGGAAAATGCCACATTTTAGCTCATCCACATTCTTCTCCCTCTGAAAAAACCCTTTCTCCACAGGAAACTTGGGAAAAGCTTATAAGCTCTACACGTCAAACCGCTTGAGGCACACTGATAAAAGACAAATGAGTTGACAAAAAAAAGTGTCTCAGAGAGTTAAAACAGTATGCAAAGTAAGAAACTAATATGCACATTAGTTATCACCTTCTCAAAGAAAATTCAGTCTTGCATACAGTGGATCACCATGTTGAGTCAGGATGCTGATCCTTTAAGTACAAGTGTCAGAGTAGAACAACATTTGTGTAGAGAAATAAACATGCCTCAAATAATCCACTAACAAGGTACGTTTTAAATGTTGTCTTTCTTCACACACAATTTGTACACAGTAGTTGTTAACCTATTTGTATCAGCTCGAAAATCCCAGTGCAGGCCTCTAGCTGGTAATGCTCTCCTAATGCTCTTCCTGATGCTTTTAATATTTTAGTGTGCCCCATCAGGACAGTGGGTTGCCTACTCAGCCTATCTGTACAAGTCCTGTACAAAGAGTGAAGCCAACAAGATGACGGGCATATGAGTTCATCTTTTCTTTGCCTTCTGGTGAAACTCCTCAAATTCTTCATCCTCTCTTCCAGATATCCCTGGTCCACTGTCTGCTTTCCTTTCATCCAACATATCTGCATCCTCTCTGGTAGCATTAAAGCTCTCCTTTCTTGCCACACCATAGAGAGGAAAGCAGAAAGGTAGAGTTGAGGTGTCGCACATGAAAATAACATCAGAAATACACTCTAAGACCGCCGCAGGGAATGGTGATGACTGACCTAGTGTGTTTGCAGCTTGTCAGCTTTCAGAGAATGTTATTAGAGCATGAGCTAGAGTGCCTGCACTGGTAAACTCCAGTTCGCCAGCGGTTGCAGAGTTTTTGCTGAGCTCCGCGCTCCAAGCGGATCGTGGGTTGGGCAAAACTCTGGGAACTCCGCTTGTGTTTTAACTAATGTTGTTACCTCTCTATAACGTTCCTTCTCACATTACATCACTCATGACATGTTGTACGACGTCATTTATGATATCACTGATGACATCTCAAATGATAAAATTGATGGCATCACTGATGACATCATCCAATTAGTATGTTATACTGGTGGGTAACTACCATATTACTTTTCTATCTATTTCATTATAGCTTGTGTCCAGCTAATGCTTACAAAAAAATCTCCTTCTCATGCATCATAGGTTTATTGGTTCAGCAGAATAAGTTTCCAACAGGGCAAAGATTCAACATAGTAGAAGTTAAGGGCCTTATTATGAGTTTGTCGGTCCTCCTGCAGCACCGCCACTGCTGCACAGGCAGAAGGACTGCCAAACCCATGGTGCACCATCCCGCAAGTTTCTGAGTTGAATCCAGTGCAGGCAGTTGGGCAATCTCACAGCAGCAACTGTGTTAGACCCATAGGAGAGCCTTAGCGGCAGACCATCATCATGATAGCGCCTTCAGCATGTTCCTGCACAGTGTGGATACACCTTGTGCATGCCACACTGTGTAGGAATGGGGCTGCAATTCCTAGAGTGCACAACATGTGCCCCTTTACATGCACCCCCACCGACGCAGGTTGCATCTGCACTACTCTTTTCATGCCGGGCTCACCACCATGAAATGGGCAGTGGAAATGCAACTTGGAATATGTTCTGCGGTGCCTCAGCATCACCACCAGCAAAATCCTGCCCCTTTCCGCTGCACCACCATTGTTGGATCCAAGATCCCAACAAACACAGTGGTCCTTTGGTGGTCCGACTGCCACACTTGAAATACGGTGGGCAGACCCGCCGTTGAGGTACTGGGTTTTTTCAGAACCGGTACTAATCCGGTAACCCAGCGGTGTCAGGGCAACACCCAAAGACCCCGGATTCCCCTGTCTTGGCAAACAGAGACACGAAATACTTCTTGATGACGTCAAAGACCAAAGTTTATTGGTTGCAACCAGGGACAGAGATCTACGGAGTACACACGGGTAGTTCGTCAGAGACTGCACACTTCGATAAACGGAACACGGTCTTTTATGCCGAAAATTACGCCTCTGGCAACATTACAATTTACATTTGGTGCATACAAACTGACCAATAGCAACATAGCATTTCAAAAGTAGCAAATGACGACATTCAAAGATAATCCCCTTTTCCGTTGTCCAGCCCACCAAAAATGATTGCACACATGCTTGGTTTCCTGTTCGATCAGGCCGGACAAACCCATCATAAACCCTTCATCCAGATCGATGAACAAGTCGTAAAGGAAAGGCAGAAACAGATGGAAAGGAGATAGAGGAGTGGGAACGGTGTGCCATAAACTCGGACACGTCCTGCCCTTTGATCTTTATCAGGCCAGCTGCTGTACAAGGAACTGGCTCAGCGGGATTTGCCCAAGGTGAGAAGTCAGTTCGGCCAGGTCAATCAGAAGTCAGCTAAGGCGTACCTGTCAAGGACTTTCTCGGCCGTAGTCATCGGGCCTCTGTTAGGGCAACCACACAAAATGGCTGCCACATACAAAATGGAACCCGGAGGTTCAGACTAAATCCTCAAATGCAGAGTGTTCTCCTATATCGATTCATACGAAAACACTCAGACATGTTACACTCGCCATTTGCGGTCTATAGAGACCAAAATCGTCCATTTCCGACGATCTTTATAAATCGGGTTTTCGGAACTTTCGAACCCAATTCGGAACTACGGAACCACAGACCCTCCTTTTGCCCTATCATAGGCAACAAACCCAGACCCATTTTAATCTGAATCCGGATCTATATTCATCAGATCATCGATATGCTGCTGTAGCATCATCCTATTACTAAGCATCTTTCTCTGGACAGGTTTCCGTACGCACAAAGTAGCACAAAGGCCACAAATAGCAGGGGCACACTGTACACAGAGACAGAACATAAACAGGATTGCTAAGACCATCCCAATGACCATCAGAATCTTCAAACCACAAGTGGATATCAATCCCCATAACCATCCCATCAAAGACCAATCTCCTTTGTCCAGATGGATAGAACCGGAGATTTTGTGCAATTTGGAAATGGCCTGGAAGACTGATGGAGCGTTGTCTGGAATAAAAACACAGCAGCTTGATTGAATCAGTCTGCATACTCCACCTCGATCTGCCAGGATAACATCAAGGGCAACTCTATTCTGAAGTGTCATAAGTCTATCCAACTGGAGCTCAGCAGTCAAGTTACCAAGGGCACCGGCAGTTTCAACTATAGTGGACTCGACCACTCTTGTTAGCTGACGAATATTCCTACTGTTGCCATAGGTCCCCAGAACGGCAGAAAACCCTTGAAGAAATCTCCCAATTCTTGTCCTGCAGTGTCTTCTTGGCTGAAAACACCTCTAACAATTCTCGTCTTGTGGTAATCTGCTGCAGCTGTAAAAGTGGGGGGTAACAGAAAGGAAACAAAACATGTGCCCGAAAAGTCGGGGGGCAACCATGTGTAAGCTTTGTCGTAGCAAACAAAGTAGGTACCCTTAGCAGCTAAGAACGCTGCAGAAGACTGAGACGGAAACACATAGGTCTCAGCGCAAACGCTCTTCCCTAACTGAGCCTTCGGATTCTTACCATTGCCCTGCAGACAATAGTAGCCCTTAAGGGGCACTATCCAGATCGGTGGAGGACATTTCGCTCGCTGGTTAATACTCAGACTAACTCCATATCCAGTAACGTTCCAACAACTATATGGTTGCCTCTCATCTTTCGGAATAGTCTCTACTGCATTAGTCCCTTTAATCATGTCAACTATGCCTCTAGCTAGAGGACTATTCTTCGGATTATCTTTCGGTGAACGTAGGGGATGGACACTATGGGCATAGATGAACATGGTTCTGTAAGCTCGAATCGAACCATTTAAACTAAAAGGCAAAACCAGATAAGGAATACCTTTATCGGTTGTATGAGGCATCAAACCACAAATCCAGCAGTTCGTTGTATTAATCACTAACTGATGCTGGTGCAAAAGCTGTATGAAAGAATTATTAGAAAATTCCAAACGTCTGACTACCTCATATTCGGGCGAAGGATGAAAAGAATGAGAAGAAATAGTAGGTGAAGGTGTAGGTTGCACAGTGGAATTAGACGTCATTTTAAAAACAAATGCTACATAACCAGCTTTGAATATTATGATGCTTAATAGCAAAAACAAACATGGTATCAAAAAGCATTTCTTCGACATTATCTTGCATATACGTTTTCTAAAAGTCAATGTCTGCACAGGTCTCTCCAGCTCAAAGAAATCCATCCTAAACTAAAGGTGCTGCCCGCGGTGGTTGGTTGATTCTGCTTGAGAGTGCCTCTGCTGCACCCAGGAAGGCTGCCTCGGGCCAACAGAACCCTCGACCTAGTGTCTCAGGCTTACACTCCCAAGACTGGTAGCAACCGCGACCCTAGCAGTGTAAACCGGATGGCAGTTCAAGAAAAACAAAAATGAGTAGCTCCTTGGTGGAGAGTTAACCTGCAAACAGTAAAAAAAAAATCAACTTTATTAATACTTTATTTGTCCGTAATTCTCGATCTCAAATTGTATCGGTTCCTTCCAGATAGTTCTTGATCAGCGAACAAAAGATGAGGCTCGGTAGTGTCCAACCACTCTGCAGGAGGTACTGATGCTTGCAAAAGTCGATCACTCTCCTTTTCTGAACTAGTTCCAATCAGACGAGCATCGCTGAACGGTATAAACTTCGGGATTGTCTCAGTCTCAGAGTCCACAAGTCCCTCCTGGACCCACTTGTCATAGGGCAAAGGCAAAGGTGCTTTTTTGGTATGCGAGCCGTGGATCCAGTTGCGTTTACCACGCACTCGCACCGCAGATCTTGTAGACAACAGGACCTGGTAGGGCCCAGTCCAGCGGGGCTGCTCGTTCTTTGTTCGCTGGAAGTTTCGGACGAAGACCCAGGCGCCGGGTTCAATAGCGTGGCCTGGATCCTCTGTAACTTGAGGAAGACTGTCGTATACCTGTTGGCGTAAAACACTCATTTTAGTTGTCAATTCATGCAAATAGTCAAGCAAAACAGGGTGTTCGAGGTCGCTGAACCTCGTCGGTCTTGGTACGCCCCAAACATTCGCCGGGCGACCAAACACAACCTCATACGGACTCAAACCCATTCTTGAATGTACAGTCATTCGGGTGGACAAAAGTGCTAATGGCAGAGCATCTGGCCATTGTAAACCAGTGCTTTCCTGAATTTTGGCTAACTTCAACTTAAGGGTGCCATTATAGCACTCGTCTAAACCAGCTGATTGGGGATGATTTTCAGCGTGGAATTTCTGTCTAATCCCGAGACCATCACACACTCTCTTCATAACTTGACCCACAAACTCACTTCCGTTATCACTCCAAATGATTCTCGGCATTCCAAATCTCGGAAAAAACTCTTTTATCAAAACTTTTGCTGTGGACAAGGCAGTGTTGTCCTTAAGGGGGTAAGCTTCTACCCATCTAGAAAAGGAGCAAACAACCACTAACACATACTTCAAGTTGTTGCATCTCTCCATATGAATAAAATCTAGCTGCAAAGCCTCGAACGGATACATAGGAGGAGCAAAATGACCAGCTGGTGTCGGAGTTCCCTTACCAGGATTATGCATCAAAAACACACCATACAGTTCTTAACTAAATTCTCCGCACATCTGGGGATTCCTATATTCTGCCAAACCGGAGCCAACAACTTGCAAATCCCTTTCACACTAATGTGTGCCATTCCATGTGCCATTGTAACAACTGGAAGCACATACGCCTTAGGCAACAACCATCTCTGATGTTCAGACAAATCAGTCCAACACCCATTCAAGTCCAACCTACCCTTACTTTCTCTCCATTCATCCAACTCTTTCTCTGTGGCCTCACTCTGAATAACTTTCACGCTTTCAATGGTGTCTTCACACATACTCTTCTCTGGAAACCATCTCGCCGGACCCGCAACATACATTCGACTCGTCACATTTCTAGCAGTTTCTTTCGCAACTTCATCCGCAAACGCATTACCACGACCGACATCATCCGTAACCTTTTTATGGGCACTGCATTTCACAATCGCTACTTGCAAAGGTAACGTAAGAGATTCAAGAAGTTCATTCACCAGTTGTCCATGCTGGATTTTCGTCCCATGCGATGTCAAAAATCCACGTTCACGCCACAATCGTCCAAAACTATGGGCCACACCAAACGCATACTGGCTATCCGTATACACATTTACTCGTTTTCCTTTCGCCAACACACATGCTCTCGTAAGTGCAATCAGTTCAGCCGCTTGTGCGGAATTATGTGGGATACGTGCAGCTTCGACAACTGTATGCAAAGTCGTCACAGCATATGCTGCAGTTGTATCGCCATTCGGTAATTTAAAACACGAGCCATCAACCCACAAAGCATCATCACAGTCAGGAAGAGGAGTATCCTTCAAATCTATTCTTCCTTTCGTCTCTTCTTCGGTTCTCAAAAAACAATCATGTTGCTCTTCACTATCATCGTCTGTCTCAAGTGAAATCGGCAACAATGTAGCCGGGTTTAAAGTATTGCACCTCTTGATGTGCACATGGCTCGCTAACAACGTAAGCTCATACCCTGACAACCGAGCACTAGTTAAGTGCTGTGTCTTCGTACGATTCAGCAAGGTATCCACTGCATGTGGAACCATAACCACTAACGTATTTTCCATAACCAAACCCGCAGATTGTCGAATCGAAACAGCCGCTGCCGCTGTGGCTCTCAAGCAACTCGGCAACGCTCTGGCTACAGGATCTAAAGTCGACGAAAAGTACGCACATGGGCGTTGCTTCCCGCCAAACTGCTGAATCAAAACCGATAATGCACATCTCTCTCTCTCATGGACATACAATGTGAAAGGCTTACTGTAGTCGGGGGTACCCAACACAGGAGCCGAACACAGCGCATTGCGTAATTCAGAAAAGCTCTTTTGACATTCCTCAGTCCAAGGAATAGGATTTGGAGTATCCTTAACCGTAAGAGCTATCAAAGGCTTCGCTAGAAGAGAAAAATTAGGGATCCACTGTCTACAGTACGACGTAAATCCCAAAAACGCACGTACTTCTCTCTGTGTCGTAGGGACACTCATTCTTGCGATAGTCTGAATTCTTTCTGGGGTCAGTTTCCTTCCCTCCTTCGATAAGAGGTGACCTAAATAGGTAACTTCTTGGCGACAGAATTGTAATTTCGAGAGAGAAACTTTATGATGGCAATCAGATAAATGAGACAACAAGGACACAGTGGCATCCTTACATATGTCTTCGGTATCAGCAGCGACCAACAAATCATCAACATACTGAATAAGGGCTGCGCCTTCAGGAAAAGCTAACAAGCCAAGTTGCGTCTTCAAAGCTTGACTGTAAATCGATGGACTCTCGCAATAGCCTTGAGGAGCGCGTTTAAAGCGGAAACTTCGTCCTCCTCCTCCTAAAGAGAATCCAAAGATATCTCTACTCTCTATGGCAATCGGAATGCTGAAGAAAGCATTCTTCAAGTCGATCACCGAAAACCACGTGGCAGAAGCCGGAATCAACGTCAATAATGCAGTAATGTCGGGTACAACAGGGAATTGCGGAACAACAATCTTGTTCACTTCACGAAGGTCAATACCGAACCTATATACAGGAGGCTGTGAAGAATCAGTTCTCTTCAGGACAGGCAAAACAGGACTATTACACACATTACCTCGAGTCTCTTCAACAACACCTTTGTCAATCAGATCATAAATGATCGCCAAAAGTGCTCGTTCACCATCCTTTTAAATACGATATTGTGGAATGCGCAGTAACTTAGCATTCGCCTTCAATGTCACAACATATGGGGGAATGTCTAACAGGCCCACATCATTTGGACCCGTAGCCCACAATGAATCTGGTAACGAAGACAATTCAGGTGGGAGACAATCCTTCGATACGTATATGGGAGAGATCACATTCTCACCCAGAGTAAGATGTACTCCTAACGGAGAACAGTACAAAGTCCCATACAATCTCTTCAACAAGTCAAGGCTTAGCAAGTTCTCATTACAACCTGTAGTCAAAGGAAGGGGTGCTTCAAACCTACGAGGACCAACAGAAAGAGGCAATGGAACGGAAATCGGATTCGTAACGGGGGCGCCAGAAAAACCTATAGAAACATTATTAAAGCCAGACAAAGGTGTGCCAGGGAGCTTAGAACGCATAATAGAACTCTTCGTAGCACCAGTGTCTAGCAGAAAAGGCTCTGACACACCTGATGCAATCACTTCCATGTAGGGTCCACTCTGATCTACTGGAATCGAAACAACTCCCTCTCTTTGTCTATGGCTGTCCTAACAATCATTACCGTGCTCTTCATCACCTTCAACATAGTAATCATCCACGTAGTACTGTGTAGACCTACCGGACGAATTCTGCTGTTGGTCAAAACTGTTCATTGAATTCTGCGGAGGCAAAGGGCGCGTGTTCTGTCCGCGACCTCTACCTCTTGGCGCTTGTTGAGCACCTCTACCTCTAACACCAGGAGCATTATTTGCACGTTGCAACAAAACCGGACAACTATTCTTAAAATGGACCTCTTCTCTGCAATATGCACACTGATTTATTGTGTATATGTACTCTTTTATGGTGAACAATTTTACCGAATAAAGATATTCAACAACAGCAATATGCACACTGATTAGGCCCATACGGAATACGCTGTTGAGGAGTCCCGTCTCTTTGCGAGTTCCTCGAATACTGTTGAGGCTGTTGATAATCGCGCTGATTATTAACACGGGTGGATAAGCTTGTTGTAGAAGAACTTTAGTCTTCAATTCCTTAGTCTTCTTATCCGCTTTCTCTAACTCGTCCTTATGCCTATTCTCACAGTACTGAGCCGTAGCAAGAATCTGCGCCGATGTAGAAACAGGCCAAGCACTCTCGGAATCCTTCAACTTAGTACATAACTCAGGAAGAAGATTGTGCACAAATTTATCAACAAATAATCTCTGACCACCCTCGGTAGCCATATCCTGACCACTATGGTCGACAAACGTTTCCTCGAAACGCGAGAAAAAATCTGACACGGTCTCATCTTTCTTCTGCTTACAAGCAGACAATTTATCCCAATTAACACAGACCTCGGGCATCAAGGTCTTCATGAAAGTGATAATTCTACCAGGAAGTTCAGTAATGATATTGTCAGGTTTAGCACCTCCAACTTGTCTATCATTTGCAGCAACAAGATTCGTCCACGAATCACCCAACTCATTATCATGATCTGTATGTCGAATGACATTCCAGATGGACTGTGGAACAACATTCCCAAACAGCATGTCTATGTCCGCCAAATTCATGACGCACGAACTCACAGTTTGCGTAAGCTCTTTATAATATCCTGCCGGATTCTTCCGCGGATCTGGTAAAGTCTGTTTAAGCGCTAAAACTTCTGCATGTTTCCATGGGACATGAACCCACACTCGCTGAAAATGTGCATCAACAGGTGGATGAGCATTAGGATCAGCAGGTCTCCATACCGGAGGAACCTCTCGCATCGGATACTGACGCACATGTCTCCTAACTGACGAATCTGGCTCAAACAGCCGTTCAGTAGGAACATCACTGCGAAACGACAATAACGTTGACACCGCTTTCTCGATGTCGTGTAAACTCACAATCGTCCCTTTAGCAAACTCGGAACGCAATCGAAACAATTCCGCAGGAGTTCTACCCACTTCATCCGTCCATTGTTCATGGAGGAACGCACACATAAGCTCAAAAACATAACGTTGTTTCCATGCTTCCCATTGTCGAAAAACATCCATAATACCCTCGAGATCGTACTGGGACTTATACGTCACCCATCTTCGCGCCATATGATCCAAAACCACTCGCTCATCTGTATCGGGCAATTGACTACGCAACTGTCTACGCTCACTAGCAGGAGACATACCCACTTGTCCCAACCAAGGAGTTAGAAGGCTAGAGAAGGCAGCAGTCATCCGCTGTCTAGGAGAAGGAGTAGTCAGAAGGGCAAGAGGAGACGAAACAGTAGTAGAAGAATCCATAGTCGGAACAGGCCTAGAAACAGTAGTAGCAGGAAAAGGCAAAGTTGGCAAACCCTGAGGGGGCTGCGCATAGGGAAGAATAGCCAACGAAGGAGCTGGCTGTGGAGGAATAACAGGAGGCAAAGCAACAGGCACTTGCACAGCCACTACCGGTGGTGGTGGTGCCGTAGCATTCTGCACATAAGGTGGTGGTGAAGTTAACAGATGCGACATTAAAGGATCTTTTGTAAGATCGTTCTCATCTTTCTGCTCTTTAGACGGCAATACCGGGTAGCATTGGTCTACCGCTAGCTTCTTCACTCTAAGCATCTGCTCACTTTCTTGCTCTTCTTCATTATCTCTGTATACAACGGCAGCTTGCACCATTGACATACCCTTTCTATTTTTCTTCGCTAACTTAATTTCTTTCTGTTTGGCTTCTTTGTGCCATATGCGGGAAGAGTCAAACATCGCCGGCCGGGCTTTCTTCTTGAACAACTTCACTTCAAGGTTATCTAGGATTTCTGTCTCGAAACTACCATAACGGGGCCACTGTAGGACACCGTCATTCTTCGTGTATTTGACCCAAATCTCACTGTAGCTAATAGGACCCACACCATGTTTCACATACAGTTCGTATGTAGGAGTTCCGATCGGAGGAACCGGACACGAATCCTCTAACCGGGAATCCCTCAAAGTACCACAACTAAACAATTTCCTAAGACTGCTAAAACTAGGCATCTTGCTCACTAGTCTAGCTTCAAACAACAAGGGGAATCTAAAACGATAATCTCGTGAATACACAAATCCCTTGGCTTTGGGGCCTGCAGGTACCAAATCAAAGCTATCCACTAAAGGATACAAACCAAACTAAGGACTAGGAGACGCTCCGTTCATACTTAACTGAAATGTCGATGGCGTCACCAGAAGACCCGTCAATCGTCTCGCTCTACAAACGTCTAAGGCTCCAAAACAGGGCGACAGTCAGGGCAGCAGTCCTTCGTAGCCGTCGGAAAGCGGGAAACCTCGCAGCAAAGACTTTCGGACCACAACGACATACAGGGGTTGATGAAGTGGCTGGCCTTCCTCCAGAATTTTCTCACGAAGCTTCTCACGAACCTCTGGCTTGGACCGGTACCGCTGAAGTCGCCCGACGTTGGGCGCCAATTGAGGTACTGGGTTTTTTCAGAACCGGTACTAATCCGGTAACCCAGCGGTGTCAGGGCAACACCCAAAGACCCCGGATTCCCCTGTCTTGGCAAACAGAGACACGGGATACTTCTTGATGACCTCAAAGACCAAAGTTTATTGGTTGCAACCAGGGACAGAGATCTACAAAGTATACACTGGTAGTTCGTCAGAGACTGCACACTTCAATAAACGGAACACGGTCTTTTATGCCGAAAATTACGCCTCTGGCAACATTACAATTTACATTTGGTGCATACAAACTGACCAATAGCAACGTAGCATTTCAAAAGTAGCAAATGACGACAGTCAAAGATAATCCCCTTTTCCGTTGTCCAGCCCACCAAAAACGATCTTACACAAGCTTGGTTTCCTGTTCGATCAGGCCGGACAAACCCATCATACACCCTTCAACCCAGATCGATGAACAAGTCATAAAGGAAAGGCAGAAACAGATGGAAAGGAGATAGAGGAGTTGGAACGGTGTGCCATAAACTCGGACACATCCTGCCCTTTGATCTTTATCAGGCCAGCTGCTGTACAAGGAACTGGCTCAGCGGGATTCGCCCCAGGCGAGGAGTCAGTTCGGCCAGGTCAATCAGAAGTCAGCTAAGGCGTACGTGTCAAGGACTTTCTCAGCCGCAGTCATTGGGCCTATGTTAGGGCAACCACACAAAATGGCTGCCACATACAAAATGGAACCCGTAGGTTCAGACTAAATCCTCAAATGCAGATTGTTCTCCTATATCGATTCATACGAAAACACTCAGACACATTACACTCGCCATTTGCGGTCTGTAGAGACCACAATCGTCCATTTCCGACGATCTTTATAAATCGGGTTTTCGGAACTTTCGAACCCAATTCGGAACTACGGAACCACACCGTGGTCAAACCACCACCTAGAGTATGGCGGTCCTAGGACTGCGGTACTCATCATAAGGCTCTAAGTATTGTAAGCAGTCTTGAGTTATTAGACAGAATTGTCCCAGAAGGACTATCTGAAAAGTTTTCACCACACTATGAACCCTGCAGGTAGCATGACCGATAGCATTTTCAGACTGTGGGTATTTTTTAATGAATAGTGTCTCTTTTGACAGATTTGGCATAAAGGGTACACTGTTCTTAGTAGACACGTTTTAATACTCTGGTGTACTTCTTATGAACGGTTCACTGTCTGCAAACAGTGTGGTACAAAGTAAACTCTCTCCATTGAGTAGACACTGTTTACAGCACCCACTTGTCTACTCCTAGTCACTTCATTACTCACAGTGTTGGTGCAGTGACTGTGATACATATAAAAACTGTCCATTTTAGGGCAATAATTTTGGAGCAGATGTTGAGTATCTTCATAAAGTTGGCTTTCTCTGAACACTTGTATACTGATTGAACACCATATGCAACAAGGTTGTCCCGTATCTCTGTGGTTAATGTGAATTAGGCAACCTGTGAAGTATATGGTTTACTGCTATTATTGCACATAACACATGCTTGCTACATCTAAAGGAGTTCTATCAGTTATGGCATTAATGATGCTTGATTTTAATCTGAGCTATTTTGTACTACTTTCAGCCCTCTATTACCATTCTAGTTTATAGAGTAATGTCCATAAAAGAAGCTTGAATTATGTCATCAGTGATGTCATCAATTATGTCATTTGAGATGCCATCCTCAATGCCATTAATTATGCCATAGAACATGTCATGAGTGATGGAATATGTAGGGTCATAAGCAGTGTATGGCGGGAATGTGAGTTTAGGTTAGCTTTGTTAACTCTATCTGATGAATTTCTGTGCTTTTTTTAGTTCCGATTGGTAATGTTGTCACTGACATATTTGCTTTACTAAAACATTACTTTACCCTTTGTTGTTTTCAGTAAATTTCATTTTTTAAAAAATGTAAAGTAATATTTTATTACCATACTCAAAGTCAGCCCCCTGCCATGCATGGCCTTCGAGAACAGGGCCTGGCCTGTGGCAAATGGCGCCAAAGTTATTAGCAAACTAATAACAAATTTTCCATTGAAAAGCAATCCTAACTATGGCTATATATCAGGCAATAGGTCTCTGTACAACCCTGACACAAAGTGGCCATGCTGTATCACTTCCAGAGATAGAAACCTCTCTGACAATTACAAGTGACATTTTAGAAAGTTCATGTGGTAGAATCAGAAAGAAATGTTGTTAATTTTGTGACAAAGATATGTTGTTGGTCAATTAGTCTGCGGATTATATGCTCATGATTTGCAATTACAAACATATCCTAGTGGCAGTGTTTATGGGTTGGTGGAGATATTTGCTTCAATCTCTTCATAAAGCACATTTTGTCTACCTCTATAGATGTATCTAGCCATACCTTCCAATGGCGTTGCAATAAAACTAGTTTTAGAAAAAAGTCTAGATACACCACACTATTATTAAATGTTGTCATTGCCGCTTTATGTCAAATGTTACGTATGTTGGAGCTTGACCATAGCAGATGCAGTATGCCTCCTAAAGAGGCTTCACATTGCCAGTAGTGAAGATGTGGTTATAGTTGCCAAATAGAGTTTTGCAGAGACCAGAACCAACCGTGCAATACTTTGTAAAAGCTGAATTTTGGTCTGGCATCCTGCAACCTGCAATAATGCATATCTAGTATGGAGGGCCAGTCTTCGTCATAGTATTCCACTGATCAGATGGATAGCCATTTTGCTTTCAATGTAGGTTTAGACTTAAATTTTTCGGTCAGTATAGAACATAATACAGACATAATACAGATAATACAGATATAACACTTCTAAAGACACTCCATCTTTTAAAGTATAGATACATTGGGAAATTAGTCAGCAATGTTTGGCAGTGAATTAAGTTTTATTCATAGGCAGTGTTTAAGTTGTATGAATCTACAGAGCTATGTCTTTTTAAGTTGGAAGTTTGCTTGCACTGCCCCAAAAGATTTGAGATCATCATCTTCCAGCAGATGATCAATCTGAGTAATCCCTCAAATATACAAAACCCAATATTTCCATAATATAATTTGACTTCCAGTGCGAAAGGCGGTGTTATTTTAGGTTGGCACTTGTTATTGTAAAACCACTAGTGGGCAGAAATGTATGCACTTTCACCAAAGCATGCTTAGTTTCTTTGAGTAAAGAGCTCTCAGGATCAAAGGAATCAGATATTGCTAATGTGATGTAGCCTATCAAACAACTCTCTATATTAAAATAATCTGGGTGTCTCTATTTCTGTAGAATAGAAGTGTGCCAGATAATCCAGATGATGTGCTGTATTGTAGAGGTTCATGTGGGGGTGCCGAAGTCCACCAGAAGCCATTGTCGCTTGCAGTTTTGAAGTGTTTAAATCACATTATCTGTACATTGGGGTGATGAATTTCAGAAATGTAATGGAGTATATTTGTTCTTAGCTAGCACTTCTCTTTTTAACCAGTTTAACCTCAAAAGCTTCAGAATTTGGAAGTTATACAGTACATTCAGGAGTAATGCTTCAGGTTTAGAAAGAAATAAAAGAATGTAATTAGGATAAAGATGAAATGTGCTCTCAGGTACTGTTGAATGGATTCCAAATATAATTTCTGACTGATGGATTTTAGCTGACAAATGGCACCAAAGTCAGTTAAAACAAAAGAGGTGGTAATGAGCATCCATGATATATATCTTTATGTTTGAAAATAGGCTGAGCTAAAGCTGTTCTTATTGTCTTCTGTCATAGGTGCCTGATAGAGTCATTGTATTCTTTGTACAAATTTCTGTTTCAATCCTTCCCACTCCAACATTCGGATCAAGCATGATCATTCTACTCTGTCAAAAAATATCTTGTATCCAGAGAGTGACATAATTTATTGTCTTTCTCTTGCTTAACTTGCCATATCTCAAGAAACATGGTCTTTTTAATATGACTAGAGGTTCTTCGTGGTACAAATCATATTTAGTTGTGATGTCTAAGCAAGGAAATTAATTTCCTCAACCTTTATGCTAGTATTTTTGCAAGTTTTTTTACATCCATATTTATCAAGGATATTAGTTTGTAGTTGCCACACTAACAGGGATCTCTTCCAGGTTTGAAGAGCACAGACACTGTGGCTTTGTTAATTTGTTAACTCTTGCAGGAGATGATTTACTTTCCGCTTCTTTGAAGACTTTGCACAGTAAAGGAGCAAGGATTTTCATATTGATTTTGTAGAATTGTGTGGGAAAGCCATCCTTTCCCGGCACTGTTCCCAGTGGTATGTTTTTGATAGCTGCCACCATTTCCTCCTCTATTATATTCTTTTCTAGTTCAATAGTTGCTTTGAGGGTCAATCGTGTAAGGCGTTAGATGTTGGAAAATGTATTCTTCCTCCTTTGTGCTGCTGCTATCTAATTCTGCAGGATTCACTTCCACCGTAACAGCAGGACTGATGCCTGCTCTCTTGCACTTGATTTTCTCTACTCTACACTCCTATCGATATCGGAGCTATCCAGAAACCAAGGTCCTCGCAGAATTTTCCACCAGGTGCCACTAAGGGGCATCCACAGCCAGAACTTCTCTGGTCCAACTAGGCTGTTCTCAAATAATCCCCTTCCCCTCTCTGCACCATGTCCTGATGAATACCCGTAGTGACTACCAACACCGTGGGTTGAAACGTCGAAGATATAACAAGGCTCAGACCAACCAAGTCCCTAAACTTCAAGAGGAGCATTTATAGCCATTAGGGAGTATGGTTGTTGCGGCTGGCCAAAAACCTTGTCCTCTGTCCCCTGTATATAAATCCTGAAACTACCATGTATATACTGCACCAAGTTCATCACTAAGCACATATGTCACATGCGCACTATATATATATATATTTGACCTATTGTTGAACAGCCTCTTTGCATTCGTGTGAAAAAGGAATATATTTGAATGTAGTAATTCAGATAAAATGCAAAGTGGATATGCATACATTGTGTTGTTGTGATTATTCTACATAACATTTCTGATGTGTCTAGGCGTGTGTATCTTTCAGGCCCTGTGAATATTTGGGTCAAGTGACACTTAATGCGCTGATAAAATTACTTTTGAGAACCCGACAGAACCGCTTTTTGTTGATAGCTGTCTAATTCTGAAGTTTATAGTATTTAATAGAAAATGGTGAATTTCATCTAAATATATATCATGGTTATTGAGTAGGATTGATCTATGGATGAGCCTTGCGTAATAATTTAATCTCCCCCATGATGGCTTTAGACCATTGAAATTCAATCAAAATTCTGTATAGATCAGGAAATAGATCCATTTTGCTAACCCTGAGGAGGTAAATGGAGCCAAGTATTATTTAGTAAGAGTGTAATTCTAGCTTTATGAAAATATATCTACCTTTTGAATCTGGCCATGTATTGCACATTTTAGTAGATTCTTATGCACTACGATTGCAACTACACCTTTTTTATACTGCAGCCCAGATGCACATAACACCTGCTCAACCCAGTATCTGCATAGCCTTGGGGATTCCAGTGGGGAAAGATATGTTTCCTGGAACAGTGACACATCTTTTAATTTAACCAAAGTAAGCAAGGATCTTTTCTTCTACCTGAAAGTATTCAGTTAATTACCATTGAGCAAAAAAAATTATGATTTCTCATATCTCAGGGTTTACTAATACAGGTAGCAGTGTAATGAGATAAAGATTATAACTGTAATACCTCTAGAGACTGATTACAGGTATCATATTTTGAAAATATAAACTATTGTGTAGATAAAAACAGAAACATTCCTAGGACTTCGAGTAGAGGGTTAACTCCAGACCTAGCCAAGCTCAGGCCAAATGTTATAATATTGTGAATAAGAGTAATCCCACATTAACAATGGAAGATTCTTGGCTATGATAAATGGGGATTCTGCTTGCAGTTGGGCCAATTAATGTCAACATCTGGATGTGTAGTTTATTTCAATGGGCAGCTGCATTTATCGCAGTCTGAGGGGGTATCTCATCCATATCTTCTCATGATGGCATTATGAGTTCTTAGGGGTTGAGGTTCTTATTCTAGAAATTTATGCCTGGATTTTTTGGTGGTTCTTGAGTCCACTGTGAGATTTACGTCTCTTTTGAATGTGGGGCGCTGATCTCCAAGACTAAAAAAGGAAAACACATAGCCTGCACCAAATATGAGCATAGAATTTCCATAGCAGCAGAACTTTAGTATGCTACAAGTATTGTGTGGAAGAAATATGTGACCCTCAGCTTATCCTAGAATTGCTGCGATATCAGAAATAGTCTTTTGGAGGCAGCTGTTAAGGTGGTTACTGTTAATAGAAAGACAAAAGAATGTCACAACCCATCTGACCTCAAATGATTTTTGGAAACAAGGAAAGTACAATGTATCATCCATCTGTGACTGTACTAGAGGATGCATGCAATTTTCAGTCCTGGGAAGCCCTGCTGACTTGTCCAGTTTGTGCAGAGTGTCTTTGATATTAAAGGGAATTCTCAAACTGTATTTGTTATAGAGTTTGTAGACAGGATTTCAGAAAATGTTCAAGGTTGGTCCCCTCTTGGATCTTAGGAACCCCAAAAATCCTAATGTTACTTCTTCTGCTTTGATCCTCTAATTTAATTATTTTTGCTGAAGTTTAGGCACTTCCCTGAATTTTCTGTGCAGCTCTTTAACCCTCTTGTTAGGTGAGTCTAATCTCACCTTAAAGAAAGCCAAATCTACATGAGAGCTTTTACTTCTCATTGGTGTCAGTGGTGGCTTGCTTGATGATGGAAACCAATAACTTTCTCATTTTAAGTTTAGCCAGAATGTCATCAAGAGTATCAGAGGACATCTCTTTAGCCTAAGTGTGGGGAACCGCACCAGGGCACATACCCAAGAATGCTTCAGAAAACAGGAGTTGTTGATGTGTTTCTCTGCTGGAAATATAGAGCAGTAGGGCTTATACTAAAATTAAGTACAGAGTATCAGCATTGCTTCAAAGTATTCCTGAAGCATCTACATGAGCCTACCAGGATATAGCATCAAGTACTGTTTTAACTCAGCACATATTTGAGGTAGAAGGAACAACCTATTTCTCAACATCACACTTGAGAGAAGAGCCCAGTTTTGCTGGGTTCACCATCAGATGCTGATGTCTCCTGGGGTATGAAATAAGCAGTGTGCAGGTTTCCTTGCATGCCACCAAAGCACCACAACATCCCATCCTTTTGGACATGGCAGATGTTGCTTACGACTCTGGAGGCTGTCGTCACTCCTCCACAGCCTCATTTGTCTTTGTAGTACAGACTCTTACTCTAGGGAAGTGGTGCCAGCTTGCGACTTCTCAGCTTTCCAATAATTTGAAAAGAAGGTAGTTTTCAACCACTACTGCCATTGGTATAATCAGTGGCAGAACTCTATGAGTAAATTATATACAAAAGGGTGGGATAATCATCTTTTTAAAAACATAATAAGGCTGTGTCTGAAGGAGCTAATCTAAAAGGCAGATTCTTGCATAGTGCAAACTCTGCACTCTCTAGATGTACTTTTAATTATTCAGTATTTCTAGCATTTAGGGGCACAAGTACTGCCAGAGTGCAAAAGCTGTGTTTAGTGTGACCTAAGAATGACAAGACTACTGCACAGACGACATGTAAAATCTCCAAGTTCAATAGCCACCAAGCAATATATATCAGTGGACCTAAGACTACAAAACATCCACTGACAAAAGGAACCTCTTTGCCAACTTGGAGCAGTAGTATATTCTAGGAGCAATGTCAGCTATTGCATACTATCAATTTCAATGCTCATAACAGAGAGCACTGAATAGCAAACTCCTTTACTGCAATAATTAAATCAATGAGACAGACAACCTGTGCCATTTGTGATTGAATTTCTATGTGAAGTGGGCTTTGATAATTTGTTCCTTGGCAAGTGGGGTTTTGTCAACTCAGTTTTCATGTTCCTAGAGTAAAATCATGATTATACATAATATATTTATGGTTAACAACACACTGGTGGCACTCCCATTATGCAATAGTTAGCTGTGATTTCACGGTGCTAAAGTAACACAACCCAAATCATTGCATACCACCATTCACAGTACACTGTGTAACCATCTAGTTATCATTGTCATAAATACAGATACCTCTTCCACTAAGTCACAGTAACAACAGTTTTTACTTTTTGTACTGCCAGTTACTTCAATCAGTATTGGTATGCCTGGGCAGTAAATTCCGCTCCGCTCACGGAATTGGCGGAATTTTGGTTATTCCACGTTCCACGGAGAATGCGGAATTGCCGAAAATTCCCCGATCCACAGCGTAGCAGAATTTTCCCCTTGTTTGTGCTTTCAAAATGTGCGTGCGTGGGAGCGACTTACTGGGATCCCTGCGTTCGCAGATGAGTTTTCCTATACCTTAGCGTGCGCCACGAAATTTTGGTAGCCGGCCGCGCGATCCCGCAAGAGTGTGCGATCACGAACACATTATTCAGATGTGCCATCAGACATCCACGTTCGTGAACAGGAAACACGCATCATGAGCAGGCGGGACAAGTGAAACAAGATGGCTGCACCAATTGGCGACCACATGGGCAAGTTCGCAAGATATTTTCCCCCGATCACGCAAACAGTGTCCCCGAACAGGAAAAACGCATTGTGAACAGGTGGAACAAGCAATTCCGCATGCTCGCGGAATTCTGCATAGTTCGTTGAGATTTTTACCATTCCGCAGAACTTTGCGTAACGCGACTACGCAAATTCTGCCCACCCCAAAGCATTGTAGGAAAGATGAAGTACATTGAAAGCCCCTTGACCATGCACAATATGAGGCCACACCTATTCTCCCATAACTGAAATGAAGAAAATGTAATGCGGAATGCAGGCATTGCACTAGCTGTGATACCAGCATTATGTTAAAGAAGGAAATGCTATCTACAACTGTAGGGGGTCCTACACTGACTGGGGGCTGCTGATGCCTTTACAGATTCTACCAGCAAGGTAGCTGTACAAGCTCTGTATCAGTGGGACAACCAATCGTATAGAATTCGGTATTCGTCAAGCCATCTTGAAAAGTTATGATAGCCCAGACTGCACACGTATTTCATTCGTCTAGTCCTGCTAACACTAAGAAATGAAGTGTGATGACTTCACATGCTCATTACGTCTGTTAGAATCCACCCAAAAATGTCACAAAAGTGTACTGTATTCAAAAAGCAAATTTGTGTGCTTGTTGCTGCGATGTCATAATAGTTGTGACTTACTAACTCCAATATCAGCTGGAGTTGTAAAGAGATGCCTGGTGATCTGTTACACGTTATACATCAGCAGATATGTTCTTCATGTGGCAACATATACAAACAATGTTACAATTGTTTTTTTAAATGTTACAATTGTTTTTTAAAAGCAGAATTATTATAGCTGGCATCACAGCTCTCTTAGATATTTATGCGGCCCCAGTGGTGCCTCACATGCCCAGTACAAATCTTCAGTTAGTCGATCTTATGCCCGCCATTTGTACAAAATTGATTCTCTCAGAGAGAAATAATGCTCAGAATATCCCATTTCACATATGGTGGGCGTGGCTATGCTACGTCAGAAGTGCTAATGAATTTTGCTTTCAGAAGACACACTCTTTGCATATGTCAAGACCACTCTGAAATACGCTTGGTGAATTAATAAAACACAATAAACCCCCTTGAAGCACATATAGATAAGACGATATGCCGGCTTGTTAATGAGCACTCTATTATCTTCCTACCATCATTGACTGTTGTCTCAGATCCCTCTTATCAGATACCATGACCTGTCTTTACATCTGGGTTCCGTTCTTGGTTTACCTCTTCTATCTTTCCTTCTCTTGTTTTTCCTTCTCTGTTTCCATATTACATAATACTTGCAGTGTTTTTCATAAGTGGTACATTGAAAGCAATACGTACTTGATTGACGCAATGTTCACTTCTCTTGATCACGCCTTTAGGTTTTTTGTTGAACCTTTAGATGTATTTGTCAATAGTGGATTAGTGCCTTTCTTTGTACACCTAATGAAGAGACTCATGCTTGTTAAACCATCTCACGAGCTCATTATAACCCATAATGTGTACTTGCATGGGATACATCTATGGTCTTGAACTTGTCATCAGGTGAGCAGGCCATGCACAGCTTTGGGGGTGCTGTGCTGGCGCAAAGCCTGCACAGCTAACGTCGTAATCAGGCCCTATGTTCTTTGTACCACCTTTCTTTGTGCAACAAGTTTAATAAAAACTTTTGAAGATAAAAAAATAAAGACATTGCACAGAAATATGAGTAGGCAGAAAAAAGTGTCAGTGCTCATCTAACACACGATTTATTGATAGATACCTATTTTCAACAGGTAATGATTCTCATGACTATCTATTCATTGTAATCATGGTTAACCAGCTCTTGTGTATTTATAACGTTTTCAATGAAGTGCCTTATAAGACATACAGAAACTAATTTCTTATAGAATGGAAAGTTGGAAATCTGACCATGATATCATCCCAGCAAATTGGGCTCTAACAGTGTTGTCTAATCTGGAGTTTTCTCTTCTACATTGGCTCAAACGTGGGATGTCTACAACTGCTTGAGTACAGAAAACATTGTCAAATCTGATGAGCAAATATTTTTTCTATCATAGGTCAGCGAAACGAGAAGCAATGTTCCTCTCCCACATCCCCGCCACTCTCATAAGTAAGGTGTGATAAGCAAATATCTTTGCTGCCAACTCTACTGGAAGTGTACATAAAGTTGAGGTTATTTTAACCAACGCAGTTGCTGAAAAGTGGAAAAATTGTACACCATCAAAAAGCCTCTTAAATGCTGGTAGAGGCAGTGATAAAAGTGCTTAGTATGTTTTAAGACAAAAATGTCAAAAAGCAGCATGGAGAGAGATGTACTTTAAGTAGGGATCAGTCGATTGCACAATGAATGACGGAGAGAATATTAAACAATAAAAAGCGCGTACCCAAGGTGCAGGAACTCCCAGCACCACTCCCGCTTGTGCATCACTGATTCCAACTCACTATAATTTATTCTACACAAGGGTAGTTTGAGGAAGCTGTCAGTCAACCACTTCAAAAAGACTGTTGCACAGAGCCAGCTGGACCTCTCGTATCATTGGTTGTCTTAAGGCACTAAACAGTGGCACGTGAAGATGCATAACCTCTTATAATCTATATGTGTGTGTAATGGTACAACCTTTGGGAATTCAGAAATATTCCCAGTATTACTGCTCGAAATCTGTGCCAGTTGCAGCTTTCCGGGCACACTAATGGGAGAGCCATGTAACATCTGCCATTGAGGGATTATACACAGAGTATAACTCCTCATTGGGGAAATCCCACATACTGTGGAAATGTAGTTTGAGTTCTTTTCCCCCTGAGTTGAAATGCCTTCCCTTACACTGCCACAATGATTGTGGGTATTCTGTATCCCCTCTCAATTTTACCACACTTTGGAGTCAATCTTCGACAATTTCCAGGGCTTGAAATCATCTGTTAAGAGACTATGAATGGCAGAAAACTCCACACGTTTGGAGGTGTTCAACAGCTGTAGAGGCAAACCAAGCTTTGATCCGTTTATCCTTCACCCCTTGTGGGAAAGTACCTCTGCTTAACCCCTTCGACGCTCATGACGAGCTCAGCTCGCCATGAGTTACGCCTGTCGTACGCTCATGACGAGCTGAGCTCGTCATGAACCGCGGGTTTTTAAAAAACTCAGCGCACAGCGGGAAAACGCGTAGCGCGCATGGTGTTAATTGTACACATCTGGGGCCTACAATTACACAGCAATAAAACCATCTACACCTGACAGGTGCCCCTTTGAGGATAGCCTTATGAAGATATGGAATCATTTTATTCCCTCATAATAAAGTTACAGTCATAAATGTCATTGAGCGTCACATATACTAAATTACAGTGCAATGCAATGCAGCAGCCAAAATTGCTGCTCTGTGTTGTACTAAATGGAGAAAGCAGAACAGAGGGGCATATTTACAAGGGAATGGCAAAGCGTTGCATTACGCAAATATTGCTACCGCCACAATCCGCCATTGTGAAAATGCGAAATCTGCCTTATTTACAATGGTATGGCACATCCCTGCATTTTCCCTGGTGCTAGCACTGGCACTAAACTCAGCTGCCTAACACAAATGCAGGCATGCTTGCCATAGTGTCCCTTCCTGCATATAAACAATCTAGAATGGCGAATTGTAACCTCTACGTATGCTGCATTGTGCAGCACACATAGACGGTGCAAATCGTCATTTTTTAAATAATTGTTTATGTACAGGTGATTTTCTGTTTCAAGGGGCCAGATGTAGGTGGCCATTTACCGGCCGGTAACGGCCGATTTCGGCCGTTACCGACCGGTAAAAGCAAATTGAGATGTAGGGCCCTGTATTTTACAGAATCGGTAAATTTACCGATCGGTAAATTTACCGATTCTGTAAAATACCGAATCGGTATTGTATCAGATTCGGTAAAATTGATATGTAGGTGGGACTCTTCTGAGTCCCACAAGCATTACAGAATCGGTATTTTACCATCAAATTCTATTTGATGGTAAAATACCGATTCCTGTGTGCATGCACATGTGTGCATGCACACCTGTGCCATATGACAGGCAGACCTGCCCTTAGGGCAGGTATGCCTGCCACATGGCACCCGAACCTTTTTTGGGGGTGCTAGAGGGTGTCAAAGTGACACCCCCTGCACCCTTGTCAAAATCGGTATTTACCGAAGCGGTAAATACCGACCGGTAATGCCCCATTCATTCCTATGGGCTTCAAAGCCCATAGGAATGAATGGAGCATTACCGGTCGGTATTTACCGAATCGGTAAATACCGATTTTTACCGATTCGGTAAAAGGGAACATCTGGATTCCCTACATACCCACCCCTCACATTTACCGATTGTTAATTACCGAATCGGTAAAATTCGGTAATTTTCGGTAATTAACAATCGGTAAATGTTACTTACCTACATCTGGCCCTATGTGTGTTGCACAATGCAGCACACATCGAAACAGCAAAAACGAAGAGAAATTGAGCATTTCACAAACGTTTCACCATGTGAAGACCAGGTATTCCCTGGTTTTAATTTTGAAGCTGCCTCCTATTTATGCCACCCTAGTAAATATTATTATTCAAACTTTTCTGACCTTTTGCAATGTAAATATTTTGTGTTGAAATTGACCCATACCTCAGAGGTATTGTTTTGTTTATGTGTGTGAATGTGAATTGAGCGCCTGTAGTGAGAAAGGTTTGTGTGGTTGTGTTGTTTATGAATTAAGATTTTGTCTTTCACATTGTTTTTGTACATTTTGTATAAATTTGTACATTTTGTATATTTATATCTGTATATGCACAGAAATGTCTTCTTTCCAGTACTGGCAGTTGTGTTGTTTTTGTAGTTTAAATAGGCTTACCCTTACTGTTGAGGAGCCAAGACCCTGTTTTGTTCCTACCCTTGTAAATAGGGGTAGCTTCAAAATCAATGGGTGATGCAGAAGAACTCCCGCCGCAACACCCATTGCATGCCCCTTACATGCAAAGTGCAGCCTGAAAGAGGGCCTTATTTACATGGCGGCATTCAGCCACGTTAAGTGGCTTAACACTACCTTGTACATAAGGCAAAGGGTTTATCGCCACAGCAACATCAGAATAATTACGTTACTGTGGCGATAGGGGCTTGTAAATATGTGTTGCTCTTTCACCCTGAACTGGGGTGGAAAGAGGCTGTCAAGAGCCATGCAAACACCTTTGCACAATCGTGAAAAGGAGCCGCTTGATGTGTAGCATAGGTTTAATACAGGAATTGCACCTTCAGTACAAAGGCCTAGACACTTTTATTTATATTTAGCACATTGGTTGTTTGCTGTAAAGTGCAATGAGTGAAATGTTTGGAGAAATAAGTATATAACTGTTTATTCTTTGCCTCCAGAGCAGTTATTTTTTTGCAAAGCCAAGTCTAACAATCTTTGTAGACCTAGCTTTGCATAGAAAATCATTGGGGTAGCACAGTAATGCCCAAGTACAACCCATGGAATGCTCCGTACATGCAAAGGAGTCCTACGCAGCATAAAGAGCAATGTGAGCTTCTTTAAGAGTAACTTTCCAGATCCCAAAAAGATTCAGCTGGAAATTAAACACTTTACAATGACGTTGCGCTACTTTGTTTCTCTATAAGGAAGTGCAAAGTCTTGATACATTTTCCCCTTAATATTTAATTGCCCATTAAAAAAGTGTTTGGTGCAGATAGTGCAGATAAAGAAACATCATTATATTTTATTTCAGACCAATCCTTTGCATTGCAACTTTTATTATTTCATCCGATGCTTTTGCTGCAGTCATCTTGATTGTCCAACGCAAACTTTGCTGCAGGCAGAAAGTTTAGTTGAATGAGGAAGATGAAGTGTGTACAATGACAACTCGAGAGATGTCAGAGAGTGAGGTAATAAAGAACTTGTAAACATTGTGGCTAAAGTAAGAAGAGTAGCAACGGGTTGTAGAAAAGGGAGTAAATTGGGAGCTGCAGTAAGAGGTTTGTTAAAAAAATGGAGTAAAGATGGAAAGAGAGTAATGGGCATGTCAAGGGATTAAATTGTGAATGGTTTATATAAAAAAGGAAGTTACGAGAGTGGAAGCAGAGGTTGTGAAAAAAGGGAGCAGGTGTAAGAGTTTTCTAAAAAAAAAAAATGGAATAAAGCTGGAGGGGAGTAAAGGATGTGAAAAGGAGAAAAGTGGAACTAAAGGCTTTGGAAAAAATTAGGGGGATTATTTGCAAGCCTCTTGTGCCACTTTTTCATCATTTTTAACATGGGAAAAGTGACGTACAGGTGGCGCAAGGGGCCTGTAAATAAGCCGCTAGGAGTCAAACTGGAGGAGTAAGAATTTTGAAAAAAAGTCAGGAGTGGATATAAGGGTTTTGTAAATAAAAAGGTAGTAAAGCAGGAGGGAGATGAAGAGTCTGTAAAAAATGAGAACAAAGGGAGAATGGGGAGTAGGGTGTTCGAAAAAAATGGAGTGAAGTGCAAGTGGCAGAAGGTGTGTGCTAAAATATGAGTAAAAGTAAAGGGGGAGTAAGGGTTTGAAACAAGTTGCAAAGCAGTAATGGGAATAGAGGGTATATTAAAAATTGAAGTAAAGACGGAATGAAAGTAAGGGATTTGTAAATAGGGAGTAAAGTTGGAAGGGGAATAAGAAGTATGGAAAAGGAGAGTAAATCAGGAGAAGGAGAAAAGTTTGTAAAAGGAGTAAAAAGTGAACCACGAGGAAGGGGGTTGTAAAAAATACTGTAGTAAAGTGGGACAAAGAGTAGCCTAAGGGGCATTGAATGCAGGAAAGAGGGTCTTGGAAAAAATGAAAGGAGCTTTAGGGAGGACCTCCATCTACCCCTAAAAGCCAAAAAATAAAAATCAAACATGAAAAAAATGAAAATGTCATCAGTTTGGCGTAATCCATTTTAAAAGAAACATTTCTCAGCAATTGTTGAACGAAATCAATTCATCAGAACATTTTTGTTCATGTCGGATTTTCAATAAAATCACATACAACTGTGCAGACCTCCCCTCAGGAGACAAAAAGGCATTCTTAAGTAATATACAAATGCATGAAATATATCATTGTCAATATGTTTGTGTTAACCACAGCCCAGTCCAGTACAGTAAGAGCATTAAGAATGAGAGTAAGGAGAGGCGGGGTTTGGCCATAAAGGAAGATGGCCACCTTCTAACCAGCTCCTCTTGGGCAACCTCCATGGCACCATAATGGAGCAGCATTTGACCCGCGACGTATAGACAGAGAATTATAAATGAATATTTGACCTGAGAAGAAGTAGACCCCAGTTGTTCTGAGCCCATACATGGAGCTGCATCAGAGCTTCCTGAGGAAGATACTGTGGCCTAGCATGTCCAGATTACGAGACCATATAACCAGCTATACATCCGACCCCAGACTGTCCACAACCTGAGATGCGAAACTGGATACTTCTGCTACCCTGTCGGAGCGGTTCTGGTGCTCCTGGTCCAGTCATTAAGCTGTCTCTCCAAAGAAGAAAATTTGCGAAACTCAGCAACGGCATCCACCACCTGGCTCCATTTAAGCCCCCTCGCCATACCCACTAAATACGATGCACTCTGCACACATCAGAGTGACAAGACTGTCTATTGGACCGCGGTGCTCCACATTTTCTCTGGTCCCGGAAGTAGTAGTCATTGTGAATTAGGACACAAGCAGATATTTTCCTATTCCAGTTCAGCCAGCAACCATGCCCAGCCTCCTGGAATAGCAACACCCTGATCCAGCAGGCAAAATGTAGGTAATGCAACAGGAGGTCCCGGCTATAACTCCCAGTGCTGAAATACTTGTAGATCCTTCCTACTCATCAGGTCCTTCTTAAGGAGCGACTATACTGATTAAGCCGTTATGCATAGAAAATACGGCGACAAGGCAACTGATTTTCTCTAAGGTGATTAAAAGTGGCACTAAATCCCAAAGGACAGTGACAGAAGCCATGGCAGTAATATTAGAAGCCAAAATGGTAGAACTCTATGGACATCAAGATCTCCTTTCATGCTGTGGAACAACCACCACAGAAACATCTAAGGATTTAAAATTACTTCATGTGGAGATGATACTTTCCACACTCAGCTGCGTAGGTCTGACAAAAGGCTTGAAACTACAAAATCGAAAATTCTAAAACGACCCTGATTAGGGGTATGCCATCTGAAACACCCATAAAAAGGTAACAGATTTAGTGGACAGGAAGAGAAAGACAACATATTTGAATTTCTACTATAACTTGATTCAATCCTCCCTCGGAGTTTCAGAGGGCAGACTGTCTCCGTACATCGAGAAACATCAAAACAGACACTCCCAGACCATTCCCTATAGGTTTCCTTGGAGATCAACAGGCACACCTGATCACCCAAATGTCGAAAACACATGGCCCATTCAGTTATAAAGACCATGTTATTATACAAGCGTCTGACCTTTACAATGGGAAAAACCTTCTGAGGAAGAGGTTACTGGTGTTACATACCAAGTTAAAACAACGCGAAATACGATCTAGGCTATTAGAACCTGCAATGATGTTCATTACACCGAATGTTATGACCACAGATTTTTTGGGCCCACAGTAATTCAAGAAGGTTCTAGACTCTATAAACCACTCCCCCAGGGAAACATCCCTGCTGTGTGCACAAATCGCAGTTCAACAGCCCAGAGTTTCAAAGCCTCCACATGCTACTCTCTGCTTGACAAGGGAACACATCAACTGGACTAAAAGGCAAACCCGCACACATAAATTTGATGTGTAGCATCGTACATGTCTAGATTTTAATGCTCTATATGTTATATTTCATTCAACACACAAATGGACCCAACGCTGTAGACCTTAAGTAATGCCACGTTTTCACATTCACTGCGGAAGTTTTTGATCATCCTTGAAACAACTACCTAAATGGCTAATCCAGCGTTTAAAGATAGGACCAATATGGTCTCTAAGTGTTACAGTTTATCAACCTTTCTAAAGAGAAAAAAAGGATAAAGCGTCTACGCTTCTAAAAAGCCAGATATCACTCTTCTTTAAGATATGCACATAACATTGGAAGAATCAGAGAACTTAAATGTGATTACGTGGGAAAGGTAATCTCGGCCTCATGTTCCAAACCTGAATCAGGAATGTCCTTTAAGAACTCTTGTTGGAATAACATACTGGCAATTCTGATCCACATAACTCTCACAGTCAAAGTCCTGTCATCATGATGTGACACATAATGAAGATAAATGTTTGCTACGTTAAAGATCCAATAGCACCTCATTATTGTAAGGTTAGTTAATGCCCCCAACCAAGAGAGCTTTTTTCCCCAGACTCAATATAATCACAGTAGACTTTGGACACCATTGCATCCTTAGGTCTGTAGATTGGCACCTGGACCCAGATCCAACACTTAGTATCTATAGTTCTGCAGACATGTGCAATAGCTTGGACAGAGGGCTGCTTCATGATCTCCTAGCAGACCATGCAGTTCTCTTCAACCTCAGAGAACGCAAATACACATTTCATGCCTGCCCATATGGCACAGAGACCAGAAAAGTCTATCTCTTCACTCACAAGGGTCTTGTTTAATCCCTTTATGATTCTAATAAGGATGTCATGTGCATTTGAAGCCATTCTCCAATCTCCTGACACACAGATTTCCAATTCAGGACTCTGCATACTAAAGTGTGGAACATGAACACCATCCAGTATAAACTCCCCAAGGATAAAAACAGTTGGTAGCTTGTTTTTCAGAAATTCATGGAATTAAATGGACAGTTGGTATCCTCCACAAAAACTCTCTCGGCTGCTGGCATAGAGTACCTTACAGCAGCTCCAACGCTCGTCCTCAGATGCCCCAAGAGCCAATACAATTCAATATAGCAACACGTTTCTAAAACATTTGAACTGAATTTGTTAAATGACTACAGCAGAGAAGGCTTTGCCTCCACTATGAAGCAGACAATACGAAAGTGGAGAAAAGGTGGTTGATTTCTTGCATTCAAGTAAATGCAAGTGGAGGCTCAATAGACAATAACAGGACTGTACATTGCTCACACAGTTCTGAAAACATGTCTCCTGGACGTATTGAACAAGTTCAAAACCTTATATTCCTCTCTATATGCCTCAGAGGTACAAGCTGATACCTCACGTGAGAATGCAATCATAAATAACATCACTCTACTCAAACTCACTGCTGCTCTTCCTGGAGAGATAAATCAGAAAATTACTACTAAAGAAATACAGGAAGTGATACATTGAATGCCCTCAGGCAAGATACTGTGAAAAGACAGCTTCCCTTAAGATTTTTATAAAATCATGGCCAGGATCACAGTTCCACTGTTATGAAAAGTCTTTAAAGAAGCCATAACCAACAATGATTTGTCCACAGACTTTAATTGGGCAATGATCTCTCTAGTTCCTAAGCCTGGTAATTACGAAATGTACTGCCATCACTATGGACCGATGTCACTAACGGGGATATCAAGATTTTGGCTACAGTATTGGTGAACAGACTCATAACAGTCACCCGTTGCTTATCCATACTATGCAATTGATTTTGTTACATCGCAAAATCATCTTAATACTCTCATGCACCTCCTGTGGAAATGCCAAAATGAACATGAATAACAAAGAGCCCTTACTTGAGATGCCGAGAAGGCATTTGACCGGGTGAGGTGGGGCTGCCTTTTTTTCAAAGAAATGGTTTAGATCAGAATAGATTCAAAAGGCGTCTGTATGATACAACTGCTTTATCAGAGGCCCAGAGCAAACATTTGCTTCAAATTGTTTCCAATTTTACTATATTGACATTCAAAGGGATACTTGTCGAGGTTGAAGCTATTCCCCTCTCTTGTTTCGGGTTGAACTAGAACCCACTAGTTATCATCATAAGAAGTACGGCTAACATAGATCACAACCTCACCTCCACAGGTAACCTGAAAATTATGTTATATGTGTATGACACCCTTATGTCTGTATCTTTACCCAGAACATTTAGTCCAACACTCATGTTGACCATCTCTGATATCTTTAAATTCTCTGGATATCAGGCAAATTAGGCCAAGAACAATGCCTTGTTCAGAAATTGATGCACCATCCCCACGTCTCTCGGGCCACAACCTTTCCTAGAAGCATTTTTCAAAACTAAAATGTCTTTGGAAGCACGTCAGTGGAAATATTCATGCCATGGTAAAAGATTATGTAAACATCATTATCGATCAGATGCATCGAGACTTCTAAAGAAGTACACTCCTCCTCTCCCTTTGGGGAACGATATAAACTGTCAAAATAGTGGTGAGACCTCTTTTCAATTACATGCTAAGCATGCTGCCACTTGCCGTTCCATTCCACCTTATCTACCAAATAGATCACAGATTGAACTATGTATCTGGTTGATTTAAGCTGATAAGACTGCATGCTTCCGCCATTCCGGAGGACCTATGCCTTCCGAAAATAGAACTATAGTATTGGGTGCAGCACTTCTCACAGCTGGCCTATCACGTTTGTGCAGATCTAGAGAAACCATCCTGGTCACCTTGTAAACTCTATTTCAGAAGGAGCTGTAGGTACACAAGTTCTATACAAGGTTCACTCCCCTCCAACTGCTCTGTTCAGTTCCATCATGGCGACTCTTTCAAGGTGTGAACCCAGAGCTATAAGCTCCTTTTCCAGAACTCCCAAAGGAAGTTATAAAGACCCATATGGCAGAACACAAATGTATTAATTAACGGGAGGGTACTCAACTGGCATCCTTGGGCTGAGAAAAGAATACATTCCCTAGAATAATAAGAGAGAACGTTCTAAAACCCTTTGCTGCCCTCCGAGCAGGGTTTGACCTTGACCACAACCAACATTGGAAGCACCTGAAGCTCAAGCTTGTCTATCTAAAACCTCGAGAAACAACCTTTTACTCTACATAACTCTTCATTGTACCACTGTCTTTACAGATGGGACAGCAACAGGAAACTAGCTTCAGTACTATATGCCACCCTGTACTTCAAACCTACAGCCACATTGCTCCAGTTAAATAGCAACAGAAACTAAACAATGCAAAGAGTAAGGACTGGGTGGATATCGTGTAGAATCACAATAGAAGTCCACGAGAAGTCAAGCTCAAATTCAGCCACTTCACAATTCTCCAGGACCGGCATTGGTTGCCAAAAAACTATTCAGGGCAAGGCGTATTGGCCTCCCCCACTTGCTGAAGATGCTTAGATCTACAAGGAGACATGACTCACATTCTATGGCCCTGCCTGACCTTTTTTGATCATCTGTGTGGTAACAGCTCAGAAATTCAATTGATCTGTTATTCCTTCCTTCAGCACAGCAGAACGGGCCATTCTGCATGATACGACGAACATACCAGACATTGAGAACCATATGCAACCCCAGCTGTCCTCCGCACTGGCTGTGCCCAACGTATGCGTCCTATGGCACTGGAAGTTGGCGATGCTTCAAGGTTTGAAGAGTGATCTGAGGCCATGTTACAAATGCTGACTAATGAGTATCTGCTATACAATATAAATAATCAGGGATCAATAATTAAGGAAATATGATGGGTATATTTTTGTTGATTATCGACGAAGTAATTATTGCCCACCGTTTTTTCCCCCAATTAATGTTCCACAGCAAGGGACGGCGCTCGTTTGATCACCTTGCTTTAGCACAAAATTGCCATACGGTTACTATGCTATGGAATGTTGCAATTCCATAATTGTTTTGTTTCAAATAGTTTCCTTTTGGCCCTCTGTTGATGAGAGATGCTCGTAGTTCCTTATGGAACAGCTTATATGACTCACAACCCTACCAAAGTGTACCCTGTGGCCTAATACTGTATTTCTGCCTATTACCGTAGAATTGTAGTGTACTTTATTAACCATAATGAAAAGAAAAGAACACAAACACGGATAACACAGAAAGTCATGCCAGAAAGCATTAATATGCTAAGTGTAGTCATCTGCGACCTCTTGCAGACGACGTATATTTGGGGTTAATACAGAGTGAGAATAAGGAAGCATCCATTTGATTTTAGTCTGATGAACTCGTGGCACTTATCACACATGTAGACATGTGCGCAGACAGCCAGGTAGGACAGATGGGGCAGGAACACACCTGAGTAGACGTGCTGACTTCAGGGACTCCTTACAGCAGAGTCAGAGGCACACTGGCAGTACCTCCACAGTTATTTTGGTTGTAAGAAAGCCACTTCTGTCCGGTGGACTGCCAAACTAGTAATTAGGCCCTTATGGCAAGATTCATGAAAGACCCGTTTTGCGAGTCTGAAATAGCGATTCATAAGGAATCGCTATTACAGACTCGCAAAACGGGATTCATGTAGGAATCGCAAAATTAAATGCGATTCCTACAGATTCCTTATTTGCGATTAGCAAATTGCTAATCGCAAATAAGGAATAACTCCCCATTCATTCCTATGGGCCAAAAGGCCCATAGGAATGAATGGGGAGTATTCCTTATTTGCGATTAGCAATTTGCTAATCGCAAATAAGATAGCGATTTGAAGGGTGCCAGGGGTGTCCAAAGGACACCCTGTAACACCCCTTAAATGCATTTTTCAACAGGTGTTGCGCACACACATGTCCTAAGGACATGTGTGTGTGTAACACGCAACTTAGAAAAATGCTTTTAAAAGCATTTTTCTAAGTTTTCGCTATTTACCACGAGGTTTGACCTCGCGGTAAATAGCGGCCGAATTTTGCGATTTCGCAATTTTAAAATGTATCAAGAATAGCATTTAAGGAATCTCTAGTAGAGATTCCTTAAATGCTATTCCTCGCAAATTTGCGAATTTCTAAATAGCGATTTTTGCATTTGGGATGATGAATCCCAAATGCAAAAATCGCACTCGCAAAGGGCCAGATTCTGAGAATCTGGCCCTTTGCGAGCCGATTTCAGCTTGATGAATCAGGCTGTTAGTTTTTAGGGGCAGCAGAGAATAAAATAAATTGTATATTTTTCTTGTATGAAAGTCAGATGTACAGTAAAAATAGTACTCCTGCTTTCAATTATATATCAGGGTGATCTAAAAGAAGCTGAATTCTAGATCCGGATGCTTATTTGTTCTTGCAATGGGCACGGTCCTAGCACAACTATTTAAATAGTTTATTAATTCACAGTACTAAGTGATGCAATCAATTTCGATGCAAAAAACATTAAAAAAATATGTAAATCAATTACATTCTCATGCAACCATTATGTGCAGACCTTACATTTATTTTAATTCCAACAGAAATACAATCATAATATTGCTTTATAACCTTTTTACAAATCCAAGGAGATTCACATAACAGAATTTGATATATTCATGTACTGGACATGTCTCACGATGCTACTCACCCATCAATTTAATCGACCTTAAAAATTGACTGATGGAACATAATGAAAGACTTTGCCAATGTGATGCTTTCCAATTTATATGTAGATATCTCTGCCCTGAGATCACAAACACTTGAAATTAAGCGATGAGAGAATGCATGCTTGGGTTTGGTTTTTACTGCAAGTTTCTTATTATATTTGAAGTGTATAGTTGGGAACTTTTATGAAAATCTGATAGCATCACATAGCTTGGAATTCATTTTAGTACAATTTTTACTGTTGCCAAATAATGGAATTCCAAGAGGATCGGTGAGTAAACTTTCAGATTGCAATACATTCTGCTGTCACATTTGCTTTCAGTTGGATATCGTCTATGACTATATGATTACAGTGAGTAGGTCCATTTAAGTGATGTCCAGCAGTATTGCTGACTCTATGTATTATATTGAATCACTTTAATAACATATTTTATTACATTTCATGAGCTGCAAAAATATAAGATTAGATTTAAGCATCTAATCAGGATAGTGGTGAGAGGGTGTGTAAGGTTTTTGAATATCCTGATGAAAATAACCTATTTAGGAGAGGTGGGCGAGCCACTGAAAGCTTGAGCCATGATTGTGTCTAAGCCTGGCTCTGGCTCAGCTCGAGGTCCTGTTGGAACCTTGAGTCCATAAGGAGCCGAGCTTTCATGTGGCTTATGCCGGCCTGCCTCCCTCTACCCAGGATGTGCTGTTACAGCTAGAGTTGCCTACTAGGTGCGAGTGTCTGTGTCGGCTCAACTTCCTGTGTTTTGGGGCAAATCACTTAATCACCATGTGCCTAAAAACAATGAATGTGAAAGTGTAAGGCAACTAACACTCATGTAAAGTGCTCCAATAGCTTCAAATAGAGTTTCTGCTCTATAAGAACTGCAGAAAAATGCACAAAGAAGTCTACAAAAAGCTGTAATATAAGGAGGAAAGATAAATAGATACCCATTTTCTGGCTGATTTGTACAAAGTAAAGCTAAACTTAAATTGTGTGATCTTAGGCCAAAAGTTTATTTCACCATAACTCTTTTT
Organism: Lissotriton vulgaris; assembly: GCF_964263255.1. Lineage (NCBI taxonomy): Eukaryota > Metazoa > Chordata > Amphibia > Caudata > Salamandridae > Lissotriton > Lissotriton vulgaris. The sequence goes on from NC_141695.1 coordinate 747,058,821, forward strand.
TCTTCATTGGTGTATAAAAGCCCTTTTAACCATGGGAATTCAAAATACCAGTTGTACAAAAACCTATTGCTCTTGATTTAATACACAGTAATGTTGTTCTATAATAATCTGGGTTACGGACAGTGTTCACATGACAATTATCTTGCTTCTTAGTGCAATATGGTTCATGCTTAAAAACCATCACTTTAAATAAGTACTTCTTCGTGCAGTGTTGCAAAGTGATGTATTAATGTTAAAGCTTCACGTGTTAAGGAAATGCCCTGTTTTGAATTTTGAAGCATCATTACCGTGTTTTAAATGATGTTTGTTGTGTGATTTACACAGAAAACATTATCAGGGCTCGGCTTGTACAGAGTCTAGATCCGTGCCAGACTCTTGGCTCGTCTCTGGATTGGTTATCCCTGTAAATATGTTCGCTCGCCCACCTCTACTATTTAGTCTTGCCCTGAATGGAATAATGATTCTAGGCCTCGCCTGAGAGAATTATGTACCATCCATAGAAAAGCAAAGCAGGCTCTACAGCGCAGATCCCTGCCCACCTCATATGAACCTGAAGGTCATCGATGCCTCCTACAACCGGTACTGCCGATCATACACTGCGTTTAAACAAACTTGATGCAACTGGAAGTGGGGGGACTGCCTTTCAGTGGTTTCACTCGTTTCTTAATGAATGTACTCAGAAAGTCACCCCTGGTTCCTTTCTCTCCTCCTCACACTAACTCCGCTGGTGAATTCCCCATGAATCTGCAATCCTACCTCTTCTTTTCATCTTTATTTTGGGTCATTGGCTACTCTTATACTTTCATTTAACTTTAAGTCCCATTGTTATGAGTGCAACACTCAAATACCCCAGAGGTTAGATAGACTGTCTTCTGATGAGGTATCTCTTCAGTGTTGTCTTTCTGAAGCTCCTTCTTCAATGGGCCTCACTCTTCACAAGTTAAAATGATAACAGAAAAAAATATCTTGGTCACCGGTGGTGAACATAACCTCTGACAACCCTCTCACTGGCCTTCATGCTTCGGACCTTGCTCCATTCAATATAAATCGGCGAAGTCTCTTGATGTCAAAAATGGACGCCTCTCTTCAGATGTATCATCAGGTTTTGCTTGTGCTCTTTTGGTATGAGAAAAAATCGCCCTCTTCTCTTCTTTCGCCCACATGATGCCCATCGCCCTGCTATCAAGTCACTTATCAGGCCCAGACTCGACTACAATATTAGCAATTATTTGGGCATAAATCCCACGCTGTCCCATCAATTATAGAGTATACAGAACCAGGTGGCACTGCTGGTCAGTGTGGCATCCCGTTTAAGTCGCTGTCTCCCCAGTCAGAAAATTCGCTGTACATATCTTGAAGATGAAAAATAAACAAGATACATTTCCTCCGTCTCCGAGGGCTGTTTATATCCGCCGTGGAGAGGTCATGTTCCTTGGCACAGGACTTGCTGTATGGGAGATTTCCCTGCCAAGGATACACCGTGTGCGATTGGTTCGCAGATACCTTACCACCTTTCGGCGCATATCCATCACAGTGTGTACTTAGCTGTTGGCAATATTGCTTTCTTCAGAAACACTGAGAAACTGTAAAAAAAACCGAGATTAGTGGGCACTCCTTTGCTTTACAAAGACCGACAGCTCGCTTCCTATGCGGGCCTTTGTTGCTGCAGAATCCAGAGGAAACTTATCAAACATCAAACAAAAGCTGATAAGGCACTTCCGAGCTCGGAGAGACTGCCGGATTACTCAAGCCATTTACATTCCACAGGTATGTTTATCCAGTACAGCAAATAGCTTCATGCTGTTTTGTGCCTTTGGAAATATACCGTACACGTAAACATGCACTCAGTGTGCAAACGCAAATAACTGACCCTGATAACCCACGGAGAAATTCGCCACATATTCATATTTAACTGATTGCCCACAAAGGCCATAATTACATGCTGCACTGCACAGTACTGGGGTGATGTTACTGTACTGAAAAATTGCATGCGATTTTACCATTCTCATGCGGTAAAATACTGCGAGGACCATGCAATTATAAGTAAAATGGCAAGGATTGGGGAGTCTTTTAGAGGCATGAAATCCACATAGCCTATTTTATGTGATTTTACCACATTGGGGTGGTAAATGTATATGGGGATCAGTGCATGCAGTGGATGCGAGGGATCGGGTGGTGCAAGTAGAGGAAGGGAAAGGAAAGTATTTTTTTAGCAGGGGGAAGCACTGTGTGTGCCTCTTGAAAAAAAACACCATTATGAGACTTGGTTGCTGCTACAGCCTAAATCTTATGCGATTGTATTTCAGTCGAGTCGGGTTATCCATTTCAATTCAGTAAAACCAGGTACAGAAACCACTAATAATCAGGCTGAGGAAGAGAGATAGATGTGCAAGCACAGACAGAAAAGGATACCCATCTATGCTTGTGATAAGGGATGTCCAAGGAGAAGGGTGGGTGTGAAGACAAATAAATCCAACCGTGAATTATACAGAAGTTTATCGTTTACTCACATGTTGATATAGGCAAACACTACATCATGCCTTACATTGATGTATTGCAACATAGCTGTAAAGTGCAAACCTGCCTATTAGAGAAAACATTTTTTTGCAGAAAAAGGACAGGATGCCAATGTGTCCCGGATTTGCGAAGACATTCCTGATTTTTTACTCAGTCCTGGTCGATTTCAGTTAATGTCCCCATTTACAGAGAGAGAGACAACTGAGCACAGAGGGATGCAAGATTTATTTTTTGTGTTTCAGTCAGGGCTGGACCGGCCGTATCAGGCACTGGGCATTTCCCCTAGTGGGCTGCCAGGGTGGGGGCCGGTTTTGGACTTCTGGGGAGACGTGTTTTTACCTGGGCTGGTTGTGTAGTGTTGTAGTATTAAAGAATACTAATACAAATAAGATATGAGTAGCTGGAAGATTTATTGTAATAATAAATCCTAGGTAAGAAAAGTGTGGCTCTCCCTTTGGCCAGTCCAACAGCAACTGCCAGGGAAGAGAACATCAGCACATAGCTAGAATGTAGAACATGCATGCATGCATGAAGCTTATATAATGCATGAAGCTTATATAGCGCATGACTTACCCTGGGGCATCTCCGCGCTTGCTTAGGGAACCCGTCCTGGTATTCCCCTGTGAGATAGCCCTGGCAGAGTATCCAGAAGGTGAAAAGCCAGGCATCCCACCGCGAGGGGCCGATGTGGAGATTAAGCAAGCTATTGCCCAGAGTCGCAGAGTGTGAACCCATGAGTCGAGAAGGCACCGGGGCGAGAATTAACGAGTCCGTGGAATTATTGAGCCCAAGACCCGCCGAGGGGGGGAATTGAACCCTGGTCCAGGGCTGAACTCAAGCTCCAGGTCTGCCGCCTCTAACCCCTGAGCCACACTTCATGGCAACACTGGAGTCTAAACTCTATAATGAAAATAGAAGATTACAACACATCCTCTTCTCTTATATAATGAAAACAAAAGAATTAAAAAGGAAAACAAAAGTGGTGAGAAAAAGAAAAATGCAGACTTAGTAAAGCACATTATATGTAAAGTACATTCTATTTACAAACATAATCTTTCAAGTAACTCGGTGGATGACAATTTCTAAACAAGCGACCCCGAAGAGGACAAGAAGAATCAGAAGGGGCAGAAGGAGGAGGAGCAGGAGCATCACCCCTTCCTTGCACATTAAAACGAGAAGAACTCACAGTCTGGGAATTTTGAAGGAAATCATCATCTGACATAGATAAGAAGGTGTTGTTGGCAGGAAAGTCACAAGGTGAAGAATTTATACCATTACCACCATTTTTCTTTTGATACAAGGCAACTCTTCTATAATTCCATTTTTCACCATTATCTAGAATTACCCCATACGGCAAAGTGACCTTCACCCTGAAAGGTCCAAGAAATTTAGTAGAAGAAGTGGACCTACCAGAGCGTATTTTAACTAGATCTCCAGAGCAAATTCTCCTATTATTATTGGATTTATTTATGATGCGATCTCGAGAAGCAACTGAGGATGAATTAGCAGAGACATCTTTGCCAGAAATAATGTCTCTCATCCAAGTTGGAACAAGTTTAGTATTGGGTAATCTCCCGCGCATCATTTCAAAAGGAGTGTTACCTGTAATACTATGTACACTGGAGCGATGTGCCCACAACATCTCTGAAACAAACTGAATCCACGTCCTGCCCACTAGAAGTTGCCATCTGTATGGCACCCTTAATCACACGGTTGGCCCTCTCAACCATACCATTACCCTGTGGTTTGTACAGGGAGGTACGGCTATGTTTAATTCCACAACTTGAAAGGAATCTCTGCATCTCATCTGATGTTAGTTGTGTACCATTGTCCGTTAAAAGAACTAACGGTATGCCTTCTTCTCTCCATATGCATTTCAAAGCACGAATAGTGGTGGAAGTAGTAATATCCTTTGTAAATTTAACAATCATCCATCTTGCATGTACATCAACTACAACAATACCAAAACGCAAATTTTCTTTTAAACCATTCATTGGTCCTATGAAATCTAAGCATATGGTATGCCATGGTTGACCTGGATCAGTAATGTGTCCAGAGGAAGCTTGAACACCAACTTTCAAACGTTTATCGCTCTCCCTACAGACCTCACATTTGGTAATCCATGCATTCACCTCTGTATCCATTCCAGGCCACCACCAATTCATGCTTAGTCTCTGCTTAGTTCTTGTTTGGCCTAGATGTCCTTCGTGAGCCAACATAATTAAACTATTTCTCAATGAAATTGGTGGGACAAATAAGTCACCACGCATAATCACTGTATCATCAAATAGAGAAAGCTCGTCTAGAACCTTAACAAACGGTCTGTTGGTAACTGACACTGTGCTTTCTCTTTTACAACCTGTGAGTATCATTTTCTTTAGCTCAGCCATGGAACTATCTGCTGACAAAGCGTCAATGCACTCACTCTTAGTCAAAGCTCGTGGCTCACATATACTCAACACATCCTGCACAAACGCAACAGCACCCTCATTCTGCTTCTTTAGCACAGCCACCTCATCAACTGTCTTCCAGTCCAAAGACAGTCTTGATAAGCAATCTGCTTGAGTGTTTTTCCACCCCTGAATGTACTCAATGTTGTAACAATATTCTTGTAGGCGAGAAGCCAGCCTTGCCAACCTTGCAGAGTACTTAGCATCCCCACCAGGTAACAATACCTTAAGCAAAGGTTTATGATCAGACTTCAAGGTAAACTTCGACCCCCACAGATAGGTCCTGAAATATTCACAGGCCCAAGCAGCAGCCAAAGTTTCACGTTCTATCACGGAGTAATTTTTTTCTGAAGTTGTTAAACTCCTTGATGCGAATGCCACAGTCTTCTCTTGACCACTATGAATTTGTGCCAAGACAGCGCCTAGACCTGTTGCGCTGGCATCTACAGTAAAGACAGTGTGACGTTTGGTATCGAAAGGTGTGAGAATCCCTGCTTCACAGATATCTCTCTTGATGTTTTCAAAAGAGGCCTGTTGTGAAGTACCCCAAGAGAAACTAACACCCTTATTCATCAAATCTCTCAAAGAAGTCGTCTTTGAAGAGAAATCCTTAACAAACTTGGAATAATATTCCACCAATCCTAGGAAGGATCTAAGCTTGTCCTTGTCCGATGGGACAGGAGCTAACCTAATGGCATCAACAAGATTCCTTTTGAGTTTTACACCTACATCAGAAATCTCATAGCCTAAATAGTCTACCTTGTCTACTAAGAACTTACACTTATCACGTCTAAGTGTTAACCCTGACTCTCTAATCCTTGACAAAGCCTCACGAAGGGTGAAATTGTGCTGGGCAATTGTGTTACCAAATACAAGAATATCATCTTGAAAAAAAACAATGTTTCTTACACCCTTGCCTCGTCGCCAAAAATGTTGTAGTATTAAAGAATACTAATACAAATAAAATATGAGTAGCTGGAAGATTTATTGTAATAATAAATCCTAGGTAAGAAAAGTGTGGCTCTCCCCTTGGCCAGTCCAACAGCAACTGCCAGGGAAGAGAACATCAGCACATAGCTAGAATGTAGAACATGGCAACACAGGAGTCTAAACTCTATAATGAAAATAGAAGATTACAACATGTAGCAACGCAGTAAAATTGGCTCCCCGGTAACAAAAGCGGCAGTAGTGAGACCCCACCCCACCACTCCCTAGGGGGGGTTGGCAGCGGTTTGCCAGGGCCAGTTTCAGTTCCCAGTCCGGCTGTGGTTTCAGTTCAGGGTTTCACTTACTAGAAAGCAATTTAAGGAGACACAGAAGATACTGTGTGTAAATGTTGCACTTTCTTACTAATTGTCAGTGGCGGCTCCTCCTCTAAGGCAGAGGGGTGTTGCCTCACTTCTCCACAGCAGAAAGCATAAAATGATAATGACTTTCATTATCATTTTATGTTTCCTTCCGCTGCGGCATGTTTCTGGACAGGGTGGGGCTGCTCCGAGGACAGAGGGAAAAGTGGTTTGCCCATTCCTAAGTGCATTCCTAAGTGCACTTGACTGTTTGGTCTGCCCTCTCTGCACACTTCCCATATTCTCCATGCAGACTGCATTAGAGCCTGCATGGAGAATATGCCTAGGCCCCCATTCTCTGGCTAAGCTCCGATCCATTGCTGAATTGCAGCATTGTGATTGGCTATCGGGAGCCTGGGAGCCGGGTGCTTCATGCTGCTTCCTGTAACCTGCTCCAGGAACCGAGCAGGAAGAAGAAGACACCGCCAACCCCTACCACCGAGTCCAGTAGCAGCCGCTACTGCTCATTGTTTGTGTTCTGTATGTCGCTGAATGCTGCCAATGAAATCATTCTGTGCATCTTGGTATATGCAGAATTGTACATATTTTAATCTTACATCTATGTTTGTGGAATGCCCCAGGTTTGTTTTTCAAAATCGGGTCACTCTACAGAAGAGTATCAAAACAAGGTTCTGAACGTTAAACACTGTATGTGGTTTCAGACTCCAAAACATTCCATAAACCAGGGTCTGATGGTAATATATATTTGGGATTTTCACGATACATTTCAAATTGAAGACAAGGGTTAGTATATGTTATGTCCAGTAATATGTAATTTTGGATTAACTCCTATACCCAAAAGCAGAACTCAGATGTCTTGGACAAAAAGAAAACAACTACTGGCAGCTGGTGAATTTTAACTTCAGGGTCCATGAGCCCCCTTGACAGCTATCCACTGTCCGCAAACAAACACACACACAGAGGACACACTTATACACACACAACACCCACCCACACCCATCCTCATAGTGTGCTGGTTCTCAGAGATTATCTGGTTTTGTCAGTGTTTACGAACACTGTGAGTATTCCCAGAAAGGATTACGTGACAGAGAACTGTTGATAACAGCTCTCTGCCTACAGAACCCTGCTATATATTTGGCTTGTTATGGAGACCAACCCTGCCATATGGTGTACAGTTCTTAATGACATATCTGAAGTATTTTATCCACTTACAGATGGCAGACCATCTCTCACCCATGAGTTAAATAAAACACAGTGCAAGTACCCATAGGAATATGTGATTTGATTAATTCTCCCTTTTATAACACATTCGTAGCAGTGCCTTCATGTTAAGCTTTAACCAAGCTGTTAAAAATGGCAGAAAGCATTGCTGATTTTTAAACAGCCTCTTGGAATAGTGCTACCAGCATAGGATGCGTATAGATAAAGTGAGCACATGAGAGGCATCCCCAAAAATACTTTGTGTGACACAAGTCAAACAGAGCTTTCTTCCCATTTTACCACCACACCCATTATCCTCATAACCTACATGCCCAGGATCAATATATGCTTAAAATGTAATGTTTCAAGAATAGTCCCTGCAAAACTAGGATAGATGTAAAGTCATCAAATAAGGTAACATTTCTTAAAATCAGGACAATTGCTCAATCCAACATCTGAGGTACCTTCCAAAAACCAGACATCACCACTCCACAGAAAAGCAGAAACAGTCCAAAATTCCTTTACTTTCAGCAAAATAGTGGAAATCTAAAGTAGACAGACAATACACTGAGAATGACGATTCTCCAATTATTATGTAGAGAGAATCTTGATTTCATTAAAGACATACGGAGGCTAACATTATGCAAATACTTTTATTTGCTGCCCAACATGCAGCTCTTTAAAGAATGCTAGTACATCACAATAAACAGAACATTAACATCATGACAAATACGCTGTGCAGGCTCCCATCTTCCTCGTGGGCTGCGATGACACAGGAGTACAATGATGAAAATCCAGTAAAAACGATTAATCCTTAACATTGTTATCTGAGAAGGAACAAAAAAACACTGTATAGTGAAAGGTAAAAAGACAGTAATGTTAAAGGCAAAGGAAAAATGTAACAAAGGACCATTTAACATTTCCGAACCCAAACCTCTCAGGGAGACGAGGGTGGGATAATGTTAGCCTCCGTATGTCCTTAATGAAATCAAGATTCTCTCTTCCTAATAATTGGAGAATCGTCATTTCATTACAAGACCGGAGGCTACCATTATGCATGTTTAAAGCCATGCAAAGCTGCACTGCTAACATGCTCTATCGGTCTCAAGTAAAACTTAGAGAAGGTACTTGCATTAGACCAATCTGCAGCTTTAAGTATTTCGGGCAGGGAACCTCCTGTCCAAAAGATTTTGCTAGCCATTTCACCTCTAGAAGAGTGAGCCCCAAATCTAGAGAGGTCCACTCCAGCTTCATGCATAATCAAACGAATCCATCTGGTGAAGGTTGCAGAGGATACAGGCCTAAAAGGTCTAACATAAGATAAGAGAAGTTGATCACAGCCTAAAGGTCTAAAAGAGGAAATCTTATTATCATAGCATTTCATACAATTTACAACACACAATTTTTCACACTCATGGACAAAAGGGATAAAAGATAGAGTCTGACATCCTTTTAGTTCTCTTCCAGATATCGAAATGAACACCTTCAGAAGAATAAAATCTATAAGAAAGCTCAAGAGCCTTAATGTCAGATACCCTTCTAAAGGAAATTAGGCACTAAAGGGTTGCTTATTTCATGGAAAGTCTTTAAGGGAAAGTAAATGGTTGACAGGCCAGGAAAGAAAGAGATTAAAGATAAGGTTAACATCCCAAAGGGATTCATAACGAGCCTTGGGGGGTCTCCTAAATCTAATACGCTTCATGACCCTTTTGATAAGGGGGTTACTACCGATAGCAAGGTTATTAATCAAGGAGTGTCCTGAAGAAATAGATGACCTGTAGCAGTTGATAGTTCTAAACGAAAGACCTGACTCAAAAAGATGAGCAAGGTAATTAGCTACGTGTTGTAGAGGACATTGTACGGGATCCAAATCCCTTTCGAGGCACCAACCAGACCATTTCCTCCAAACTCCTCTGTATCTTTTTCTAGTCACAGGTACCCATGAATCTTCCAATACGCTTTTAGCTTCTCCCGAAAGGTCAGAATATCTGCCTGAATCCCTGATATCCTCCAGACAAGAAGGTTCATTTTCCCTTCCAAGACCAAAGGATGTTCTTCACCGTCTGGGCCTTGGAGTAGGCCCAAACAGGATGGGGTGAACCATGGGAAGTCTACCACCAACTCCATTACCCCGGGGAACCAAACTTGGGATTTCCAAAAGGGGGTCACCAGAATGATGGAGCATGACTCGAGTCTCACCTTCCACAATAATCTCTGAATCATTGAGAAGGGAGGGAAGGCGTAAGCTCTCATCCCTTCCCAAGACTGGAGAAAGGCATCTACTCCTGACGCATTCGGGTCTGGCTTCCAGCTGAAGTATTTTGACACTTGGTGAGTCAATCTGCTGGCAAACAAGTCTATCAGAATTGGGCCCCAAATCTCTTGAATCAGGCGAAAAAACTTGGGATTCAACATCCAATCGCTGGAATCGTGGAGGAAATGCAAATTCAGTCTGCCCTCAAATTCTGTGAACCAGGGATGAAATCCGCTCTGAGGGTGATTTTCTGTTCTCAACAGAAGTACCATATTTTCTTGGCGATATCCAAGAGACTTTTGGATCTCGCACATCCCATGCGATTTATGTAAGAGACAGCTGAGAAATTGTCTAAACGGATTAGGGTATTTGAGTTCTTCAGACGTCCTCTGAAGCTCATAAGGGCATTCAAAGCTTCCAACATTTCTAGAGAGTATATGTGAAGGGATTGTTCTCAAAAGGACCACCTCCCTCTGGTCTCTAAATTGTTCAGTCGAGCACCCCAGCCACGGTTGTTCGCATCTGATTCCAAGACAAAGTCCGGAATATTTTCGAAAATGGCTTTCCCGTTCCAAGCTTGGAGGTTGTTTAACCTCCAATGAAGGTCCTCTCGAGCGTCTTCTGAAAGGGGAAGGGAGTCTTGTACCAGAGGCCTTTCCTCAGGCCTTGAGCTTTTAGTCTTTGCAAGCCCCTGTAATGAAGGGGACCTGGAGAAATGGCTTGGATAGAGGATGAGAGGAGACCCAAAACCCTGGCTAGGTCCTTTAGATGGATATATTCTTTCGAAAGAATGAGGGAAACATGTTTCTTTATTTTGGTAACCTTTTGATGTGGAAGGATTAGGTTGGACAGAATAGTGTTTACTTTGAAACCAAGAAATTCTATTTCTTGAGTTGGGGATAAAATGGATTTCTCCAAATTTATGATGAAACCCAAGTCCTGATGGAGGTTCATAGTGATATCTAAGTGTTTTAATAGTTCTGACTTGTCTTGAGACATGTTGAGAATATCGTCTAAATAAACTATAAGACAAATCCCCCTTTCTCTGAGATAGCTGACCACCGGTCGAAGAACCTTGGTGAAGCACCAAGGGGCTGAAGATAGGCCGAAGGGAAGGCATTGGAACTGATAGAGCGTTCCTTTCCAAGTAAAACGGAGGTATTTGTGACATTCCTCGTCCATGGGAATGGTGAAATAGGCATCTTTCAGATCCAACTTCACCAGCCAGTCCTTGGTTTGAAGAATGTCCCTCAAAAGATGGATACCCTCCATCTTGAAATGTCTGTAAACTAATAATTTGTTAAAGTTTTCAAATTTATGACAGGTCGCCACCCTTTGTCTTTCTTTTTGACAAGAAAGATAGAACTTAGAAAGCTTTTGGGTAATTCTGAAAGGGGAATTTTTATAATAGCTCCCTTGTCTAACATTAGGAGATCTCTGTCTCTATTAGTTTCGAATTTTCCTTGTCCAGAATGACTTCCTTTGGAGCTCTTTCCTGGAGGGGCTCTTCCCAAAATTCTATTTTGAATCCCACAACAGTCTCCAAGACCCAGGGGTCTTGGGTGATTCAAAGCCAATTGTTTGCGAAATGTCTCAATCTTCCCGCCATCTTTAAGGGAATAGAAGGCTTGGTGCTTACCATGGTAGGTTTGGTTGGATGATCGTGGTCTGCCACCATGGGATCTTGAACCCCTTCCTCTCTGAGGGTAGAAATTTGAGTTGCCACGAAATCCTCTATAGGGGCGGGAGCCTCTATCGTCCTGGTAAAAGTGGGACCGGAAGGAGGCGCGGCTGACAGACTGTCCCCTTCTGTCACCCTTTCCAAAAAGTGGTTGAGGTCCAAAAACTCTACGCATATTAGATTGTGCCTTAATGAAGGCGTTAAAAGTGGAGACATACTTCCCCAAGGATTTTACGAAATTGTCTCCAAACAAGAGACCTTTGGCATTGCACATATCTTCCTTAGCTGAAAGATCCGCCAGTTTAGGGTTTATCCTAAGAAGAACAGCCTTTCTGAGTTCAGTGATGAGATTAGCATTGGCGTTGCCAATAGGCAAATTGCACGTTGTGACCAGCCCCATAATAGTTCAATATCTATTGGATATCATTAGATCTAGCCTCCTCTGTCATGTCCCAAATTTTCAAAAGTGGACCCATTACATCAAGGAGTTTGTCTTGAGCTTGCTTGAGACACTTTTCGATTCCCTTCCTAGGATCCCTTCCAGATTTGAAAAGAAAGGTATTCAATTCGGGATCAAGGTTAGGTGTGCTACAAATCTTGTCCTCTGAAGAGGGTCGAGGGCACTCATTCCGCAGTAGATTGCGGGTATTCGTATCGAAGGGTTTTCTCACCCACTGGGATAGGTATTTACCCACGTGATCCATAGGCCACCATTCCATGCAGCGAGGATGGCGAATTATGGTAGGATTAAACATCTCCCCACCAAGGGGATCTTTGACTTAAAAGGACGAGGTGGAGGGGGGTTCCAGATCCTCATCAAGGTCCTCGAAAGTGTCTTGTGGGTCAAATATAAATTTGTCCATGTCCTCATAGTCTGTGGTTTGGTTATCAAAAATATCATTTGAATCATTTGTCCTGTAGAGGGTACCGCCTTCTACAATGCCGCTACGGACACCCCTTCTCTCAGCCCCAAGAAGTTGAGGTCTATCTATTTTGCTGCAGGGAGCACCACTATCTCTTGTAGCGCGAGGGCTACCAAACTCAAATGCATTGGTGAATGCCTGTAGCGTATGCTTTCTTTTCTGGAGTACCATCCCTTTTTTCTGAGGCCCAGAGGTGGAGGGCGATTCCCCATCCTAGAGAATAAGGCACGTTCCCGCGTCTCTCAGCAAGTTGCTAGGAGACGCAGGAATCAAAAATATGCCACAAGCTCCGCTACGTCAAAATAATGGCATTTACTTTTTTTTTTCTTTTAAATAGCTGGTGCTTTGTAAATATAGGATTGATTGCCCGCTTGTCTAGAGAGATAAATATCGAGGCTGCTCGCTTTGAGCAGACCGGACAAATATCGAGGCTGCTCGCGTTGAGCAGGCCGGACCAAGATCGGGCAAAAGGTCATAAGGTTATCTTGATAAGAAAAACATGTGGAAATCGATCGCTTAGTGAAGAACATAAGTAAAGGTTAATCCCCGCCATGAATTGGACTGGGGAGCGCTGTAAAGGAAAAAGGTTAACAAGCCTACAGCAATACATCAGATTTAATAAAACCTGCATTACGAATATAAATATCGAAAGGTATATATACCTTTAAGTATAAAAACAAGCAGTAGATGAGGCAAGTCACACTCAAAGCCCAATTAAAAGGTAGATAAACCGGTAATAGAAAATGTACTTATCTGTGTCTGAGCAGCGAACAAAAGAGGGAGATGGGAGCCTGCACAGCGTATTTGTCATGATGTTAATGTTCTGTTTATTGTGATGTAATAACATTCTTTAAAGGGCTGCATGTTGGGCAGCAAATAAAAGTATTTGCATAATGGTAGACTATGCACCATGCTTCATGAGGGGTGGTTCTTCTAGTGTAAGAATAAGTGCACACAACAATCAGGACATTCAATAAATATAGAAATGAGGGACTGCGTCCCACATCCTTCCATGTCGCATTCTCATCCCTTCTTTCCTGAACTTAGCGGCCCTGCCCACCACTCCTCTGCGTGCCTCCCCCCTCATAGGACCTACTTAATGGTGGCCGCTGCATGACTGCATCCATGCCTAGACTGCACCTAATGCCAGGAACCCCGGTCCGAGTACCCCACCAGTGATACGCCTCAGTGCTCTTTAGGTCAGTCAACCTTGGATGCCTATCCCCTGCTGCTGCATGTTAGAAACCTTCACCTGCTCAGGCACCAGCAATGCCAACAACACCTATGCCAACAACACCATCACCAGACACCAAATGCCACAGTAAACGCACACAACACTTGATCACTCAGCAAACACACAATTGAAATCTGGAGTTTACTAAATAGTGAAGCACCAGACCTTCTCTCCATTGCAGAAACCTGGATTTATCTCACATCAGCTCCCGACATCACCGCAGCAATCCCAGCAGGCTACAAAATCCTTGACAGGACCGTCTCCACAAGACAGGAGGAGCACTCGCAATCCTATACAAGGAATCCATCAAAAGCTCAACATTCACAGAAAACACAACTACTTCAAGCTGCAAATCTCCGCAAACTTCACCCTGAACAGAACCCTTGCCTATCAACCACCAGGACCATGAACCTCCTTTACCAACACCAGACTCAACGAGCTTGTCCCTGGACCAACACACATTGTGTGACACACAATGGACCGCATCTTCACGACTAACATTAGCATCAAATACAACTCCACCTCCCCACTCACAGGGACCGACCACTCCATTGTGCACTTCCAAATCAAAACACCACAAGTCAACCCTCCCACTAGCTGGAGACTAGCAGGCCCTGTTCGACAGTCCTGGTCACAGGCAAAAGTCTTGCAGAGCTTCCCCTACTCACACAGCCCGACTGGCTGCTTGGCAGATGCCATTTTTTGGGGTCTCAACTTCCCCTTTTTGTGGTCCATTTCTGAACCCCAAACATGATTTAGGGTCTAAGTCTTTGAAGTTTTATGTTGGACTTCTCCTTCTTTTGAAGTGTCAATTCCTCTGCTCCCTCTTCCTCTTGAGAAGAAGTAAGTATGTAATAGCAGGAGTGTCTCCAAAGATGATAGTCCCACAACATAGGCCAAGGAAGTGACTTGAGTTCACACTCAGATACCAGGCAGAGATATATGAACCAAACTGTTAGCCCAAGAGCCCAGCCCTATTATTTATGATTCTCTTATCAGCCCAATATTCTTCTTGAGATGTGCCCAGGCCTCTTCCCTGTGACTTAGTTCTCACTGAATCAAAGAGCACCCCTGGAAATGTGCAGGGGAGACTTGGACTTGGTCCTCCCTTTCCAGTGTGTGTCCTACCCAGCTTACAGCAATGCAGCAATACACAAATCCGTCTGGGGGATCCCTCTACCTCCTTTCAATGTTTTACCATGCAGACCTGAGTCTCCCAAAATGGAAGCTAGAGTCCTCCATATATTGTACCATTCACATGCACATATGCATCCAGCATAATCATTTAACAAGCACGCACTGTATCCTTCATGTACTGCATTGCCCACAGATACACATTCACTCGGCACATGCATTTATACAGCAAGTACTGTAAGCACTACATCCTTGAAATACTGTACCACTCATAGCCACATGTTCAACCAGCACATGAATGCACCGTGCATGCACTGCACTGTCCCCTTTTTGCACCCTTCGCAGGCACGCATACACCCAGGGTAGATACACCATTTACATTCTGCACATTACTTCACACCAATCTGATGTAGGCCAAGAGTGAACTAAGCACACAGCAGTGGAACTTTAAAAGTGAGTGAGCCTGTAGGCTTCACTCCAATGATACAGGTTAAAAAGAACATGTGCACTCCTAATGATCACTGCATAATATGCTGCCCCACCTTGCTTATGCTGCCTAACTCCCGGCGAAGGCAGTAGCCTTCCACCACTATGAGGGTAGTGCTTGGGCATCCCTCCCGGTCCAATGAGAAGTCAATCCCTGACACAAGCCTATGTCCTGGAACAAATGCACGATATGTGTTTGCTGACGACAACAAAAATCACAACAGCAGGCAAGGCAGGGATGCACGTCTGTTACCATGCAGAGGACATATCCATCCCATGAACAGTAAACACAGCTTTCACTGCCTCTGAAATTTGAGTTTAACAAATAACTCTAAAATGTTAAAATCTACCAATATGAGTTTATATTATATCTACTTAGGGTCAAACCTCTTATGGAAACTCAGTGAAGTTCCTTAAATTAGAACTTTTTCCTTCAGAAGAAATGTCGCAAGCAAGGTGACCCCGGAGAGACCTGGAGGTTTTGTGGTGCTCGTGCGTATGCCAAAAGGGCGCAAATCTCGTGTTTGTGCAACCGTGACACCTTATGAAAAATCACTTTGAGTCGTGAGCAGGACCACTTGGCTGGTTCCTGCCCTTGACTAACATTCCTGCCATGGTGCAATGTTCTCACGCAGCTGTCCTGAGCGAACAGCGTGTCTCACAGCTTTTTTGCCATATTGACAAATTATTACAAATATTTGTCATTTCGTCATGAAAACAATGACAGGCCTATGAGAGCAGGAGCACCGAGACAGCCCGACAGGAGTGGCTTTCAGCACTGAGCCAAAATAAGTCCCAATTTTTCTCCCTCCACCACATTAGCTCGTGTATTTTGTTTTTCCAGCAGAAACATTGGGG
This sequence comes from Lissotriton vulgaris, assembly GCF_964263255.1. Lineage (NCBI taxonomy): Eukaryota > Metazoa > Chordata > Amphibia > Caudata > Salamandridae > Lissotriton > Lissotriton vulgaris. The sequence goes on from NC_141695.1 coordinate 747,074,865, forward strand.
GTCGTCCAATCAATTTCCACAAGGTTCAGGACTCGGCCACTACAGGGTATGTGTACATTTTTTTTTATCCCTTAATGAGATAGAACCAGCAAATAGGAGTATACGTTATATTTGCCCTGTTTATATATGCGCTTGCACATAAACACTATTGACTATCATAAACAAACACATTTTCTATATTAGGACAGAGAAGGAGTGGGCTAGGCTTTAGAAAACATTTCGTGGCTTAACAGGACTTTTTATACATTTACTTCAGTTTCATTATATCTTTTTTTTCATTGAAATCATAAGGATAAGGGCAAGTGATGTATACCTAACTGAGACCAATATTTTTTTATTATGCTGATATTTGTGTTGTATTTTCTTACTCTTTAAGATATCGAATTCAATTTGTTGTATGTAATGTTGATAAAAAGTAGATATTCTAGATACAGTTAACTTTAAAAACTGAAAATTCTGCAATACTGACAATTTCATTTGCAGCACTTAATATTGCTTTACAACATGTGCTTCGGTTTGGCAAATGTCTCCATATTCTATAACAATTGAACAAGCAAAAACCAGGGGTTAATTTTTGCCTCTTCTGCTTGCTTGAAATGAAAGGCAGAATTTCAGCCTCACACATTCTCATCGCTCTTCACCTGCTGAGTAGCACCAGATCTCTCCCTTTAAGATAGGAGTGCACGTTCTCAGACAGTAGCAGTTCATTGAAATCTGTACCTGTTCTGGGCCCTCAGAAAAGAGTTTCGTGGCAGAATACTCACTATCTGACACTAGCTGTCATTTTTCTGATGTCTTCATATTTCTGATGTCAGTATTAGGCTCTTTGTAGTTCTTGTATTCAGAGGAATTTCTATGTTTAATAGGGTTGAATTTTTACTGTAAGGTTCTATGTTCTGCGTTTCAGTTCTAGGTTCTCTCAAGGTATGTTGTACCTTTAGCTGGGGAGAGCCGGGACAGTGTTTGGAACGAGGTGGCATTTATTCCTCAGGCTGCAATAAACTTTACAACTGTCCCAAGATGTTGGGGCATCTTTTACCATTTGGTTATGAATGCAGCCTTCGAGCCTCACCCATGAAACCTCTTACACCATGGTTGTTTAGAGGATAACAAAGGGTGACCTAAAGGTGTCTTACTGGACGCTGCTAAAATTTAACAGAAAATAATGGAGCCAAGGAGGAACATCCGCCTGCCGTTGGATTCTGGGTCATGCAGTTCACACTAATGGATACTTAAGGACAAGTTTATCATTTACTCAATTAGCTGTCCATTATTCAATCAATCCATCAAGGAACTGCAAGCATGCTTCTCACCTGTGTGGGACTCAATACACTGGAGGGAGGGGGGGATGGAGGACAGTTCAATTCAACCTTAGAGCCTGGTCTTGGGAGCCTTCCTGAAGGTGTCCAGGGACGGTGCGCTTCTGATGTCGATCGGGAGCTCGTCCCAGGTCTTGGCTGTGATGTGGGAGAAGGATCTTCCCCCTGCTTTGGCTCTGTGGATGCGTGAGGTTTCGGTGAGGACGAGGTGGGCGGATCGGAGGTTCCTTTTGGGTGCGTGGAGGGTGATTCTGTAGTTGAGGTATTGGGGTCCGGTGTTGTGAAGGTATTTGTAGGAGTGGATGAGTATCTTGAAGGTGACTCTCTTCTTGACAGGGAGCCAATGGAGCTTTCGTAGGTGTTGGCTGATGTGCTCGTGTCGAGGGATACGAAGAACCAGTTTGGCGCTGGCGATTTGTTTTGTCTGGAGCTTGTGGAGTAGAGACTTGTTTATGCTGGCATAGAGGGTGTTTCCATAGCCCAGCCTACTGGTGATGAGTGCTTGGGTGACTGTCTTTCTGGACTCAAGGAGAATCCACTTGAAGGTCTTGCGGAGGATGCGGAGTGGGCTGAAGCAGCTGGCGTCGACAGCGTTGACCTGACGGTTCATGGAGAGGAAGGAGTTGAATATGATGCCGAGGTTTCTAGCGTGGTCCATAGGGGTTGGGGGGTGCTGAGGGCGGTGGGCCACCAAGTATTGTTCCATGCCGATGGGATGGTTCCAAGGATGAGTACTTCAATCTTCTCCGAGTTGAGCTTTAGGCAGCTGTTGCGACGTCCTTCATTCCTGCCTGGAAGTTGAGTCTGGTGGTGGCGGGATCCTTGGTGAGGGAGAGTATGAGCTGGGTGTCATTCACGTCGGATACAATGTTGAGGCCCTGCTGACGGACGATGGTGGTGAGGTGGCCATGTAGTTGTTGAAGAGGGTTGGAATGAATGATGATCCCTGTGGGATTCCACAGTTGACTTCTGTGAGTCCGGAGGGGAAGGGTGGCGCTCTGATCCTTTGGCTTCTGCCTGTGATGAATGACTGGACCCAGTCGAGGGTGGCTCCTTGTATTCCGGCGTTGTGTAGTCTGGCTGTGAGAGTGCAGTGCAAGACGGTGTCAAATGCAGCTGACATGTCAAGTAGAATCAGGGCTGGGGTGTGGCCTTGGTGAGTTTGTCTGTGCAGGAGGAGATCCACGTGTAGAGTTCCCTGGCTGCAAGGTTGGAGTCGGTTGCAGTGGTGGGGGTTGTGCAGTTGAGGGTGGAGTTGAGTTGCTCCTCTGTGACTCTGCTCCAGTTTTTTTACAGGTGTGCAGAAAGGGGTTGGGTGGCTTGGATTTGTCGACGTGGAAGTGTTAGCAGTGGTGGTCGGTCCATGGGGTTTGTGTGGTGTGACTGAAATGGATGCTGTTTCCTCCTGTGAAGATGGGGTCGAGGGTGTGTCCTGCATGTGGGTCGGTGTGGTGACAGGTTGTTTCAGTCAATGCTGGGGAAGTTGTCATGGAGGGCGGAAGAGTTGGGGTCGCTGGGGTTGTTGAGGTGGAAGTTAGGTCTCCGATGAGTATGTAGTCCATGGTGGTGATGCCGTGGGGTGCGACGATGTCGGTGATGGTGTCAGCGAAGAGGGCCCATGGGCCAGGAGGTCTGTGGGTGAGGGTGCCATGGAGTGTGGAGTGTGGAGTTGGGGCTGATCTGGACCTGTAAGTGCAGGTGTTCGGCGGCAGGGAAGGTTTCATTGGAGGTGGCGAGGTGGAGGGAGCTTTTGTGTGTGATGGCGAGGCCTCATCCCGGGTGGTTGGGGTGGTCCTTCTTCTGGATCTTGTATCCATCCGGGATGGCGATGTCTTGGACGTAAAAGGCATTGGTCCAAGGTTCCGTGAAGAAGGCGATGTTGGTGAGAGTGAGTCTAGGATTTTCCAGATCTCTACGTCATGTCTGTGTAAGGAGCATACATTGAGGAGTATACAATTTTGGGCGTTGGCGGTGTTGGTGGCCAGGATGGTGGTGAAGATCTGACGGCAGTGGCGACAGGAGAACTGTCTATGGGTCGAGTATGGAATGGACCGCTGGCAATCATTTTTTCTTTCGGGGTTGAGTGCATGGAGGGCAGCAGCGTTGTGGCAGTGGATGGTTCGAGGTACAGTGTCCCTGGCGCAGGTTGTGGTCGGGCGCAGATGGGCTTGCCTTTGTGTGCCTTGGGCGTGCCGCTGGTGCGCCCACTGCGTGACCTCCATTAAATATGGAAAGGGGAGGGCCAAGCAGCTGGGAGCGGGGACCAACTGGGGGAAGGGACGCAGGGGCAGCAGCGCCTGGAAAACAGAGGCAGGGAGAACCAGGTAGAAGTGAAAATTAGTAAACAAAGTAAGGTAAAAACAAGCAAGTAAATAAGGCAAGAAAAATAAGGCAAGCAAAATAAAGGCATGGCAAAATAAAAGCAAGTAGAAATAAAGGAAAGTAGAAATAAGGGCAAAAATTATAGGAAATAAGCCTACGAAAGCCGAGCTAACGGCAAGGGACAGAGGAGCGGGCTGGCTACTAGGCTGGAACCTAGGAGGAGGTGGGCAGCAGGAACGAGAATGAGCACCAGCGGACAGACAGCAGCCTCAAATCTACCAGGTGGAGGTCAGAGGTCTTGCACAGAACCGCAGAGCTGCTGGGGAGAGAGCTGGCCTAGACCTGAGGACAGAGGTCTTGCATTATTGAAGCGCAAACAGAATAGACCTCACCTCGAGCACATCTGAACCAGTAAATAGGTGGCTTGAATAGAAAGGAATATCTCCTGGACTGTTTGTTCACCACAGAGGTGGAAAGATTAGTCCATAACAATGGGGCAAAAAGGGAAATAGATTTTTCCATTCAAGAAATATTTGCAAACCCTTTAGGGATTTGGATATGGATTCCTATGATTTCCTGACAGTTTGGTCACCATAGACAAGTTTAAGGAAGCCAGGGAGTAATGGAGTAGTTGATGATAATGTATTTATTGGTTTTGCAAAAATTTACAATAAAATCTATTTATTCTAGAGTTCTATATGACTGATTTTTCATGAAACGGATGTTGGAGCAATTGCGCAAAGCACAAAATTGTCAGAAAAATGTCTCAAGTTAATGAACAATTCCATAAAACATAGTAGAGAGGCTGCTATCAGGGTGTAGGAGAAAAAAAGCCATAAAAAGATAGGAATAATTACTTAGAGAACAAATACATTGGTAATACCAGATAGGAAGGAGAGGTAAATAAAAAAGGTAACAGTGATTGGAATGAGGGTAAAGTAGATATTATTGATTTGGCAGCACAGATCACTTGAAATGTAGTGAAAATAATTTTTCCAGGTTCAGAAATGACCTGAATTAGGTAAAATGGGGAGCTTATGAGGGTGAGTAGGAAGAAAAAAGTGGGGTTAACTTGAAGTGTGAAAATCAGGAACACCCCAGTAGCACCTCAGACAATAAGAATGCCCGCCTTGAATTTCTGCGAAGATAACGTTATTTGGAATACATTAAGAATGTAAGAAAAAACCTGTGTGTGAAATGATAACATGTAGAGTGAAAATAAACATTCAAGGGGAATCTGCTGTACAATTGTGAAGAAGGAGAACTAGAAGAAAATATTAATGAAGATAGGGTATCACACTTCTAGATAATAAACCCGAGAGCTTTACTGGTAAAGCCATAGAAAAGTTAAGGTTTAGGAAATAATTATTCAAGTTTAAGAACATACATAACGAAGAGAACCTAAACATTGCTGAAAAGATAGCACCTGTCCTGGGGTAGTAGGCTCAAAGTGCCCAGCACATCATATTCAACTCAAATAGCCCTGAACAGATATTTGTATTGGTACTAGGATGACTGGACACCGATTATGTAAGGATTTCATTACAAGAACGGAGGCTACATTATGCAGATCTTTTTAATGCAGTCTCCAAGCAGCCACATACATCACAATACTAAGGTTCCATAAAAGAACATTGAAAGAACATGAACGGCATGAGCTGACAACAACCTGCCTATTTTAAATGTGGCTCCAAGCAGATAAGTAACTTCTCTCTTATCCTTCTTGTTCTTTAGTTGAACTCTTTGTGGCCTAATACCCGCCCCACCTCCTCCTTTCACCATACCGATCTCCAATTTATTCGTGATCAGGTAACCCCCCTTCAATACCTTTTGTTTCATTTTATATTGTCTACTATCGTTTATTAACTTTTTCTTTACAGCCACGTAAGTACCATTGTATTACGTATTTCAACTGCCGTCTTATTTCCTACTCACCGCCGTGTCCCACACACGCAGCTTATTTTCATTCACTTCCCCTCAAGTGCTTATCCATCTTGTGCTTTTCTTTTTAGCATGGATGAATACTTCCAACCCCCTCTTTCTCCGCGATGCAGGCCGACAACGCATCGCAATAGAAATTAGAAAAAGGCACCTTGACAACAAGCAGGTCCCATACCTAGGTTGCCTGGGGCCTTTCCTCAACAGCGGCTAACTTTGGGCCTCGGGCGAATGCTTACAAGCATCCCCATGGCAACAAGCCTTGCGATAGTCAGTTGACGATCAGCTGTTCACCGTAAAGTTGAATTTCCTAAATGTCAAGCCTGAATTACCCTTTTTATACGCACAAAGTCTCTGTAATGAGCCTAATATAAAAAATTAAAAAGGGGACAAAACAATCGCATTTTGAAGGGCAACTGTCTCTAACTACTTAACACTATTATGCCCTTCCTACTCTTAAGAGTTCATTACCGGTCTCTCCTCTCTTTTAATAATTATATATATATTTTTTAAAAATCTGACTCTAATTCAGACGATGCTAGCGCCACTACTCCCAATATTGATAAAGAGACCTTTTGAAAAATGTTGCATAGGGAAATTAGGTCATGTATGTTGGAGACCTTAAGCCAGGTCAATCCTCCTAAAAGACCTCTTCCTACTCAAGAAGGCGAGGTTAGTGAGATTCTCATTAATGACTATTCTGAATTAAGGGGTAAACTAATTAAAAAAAGTAAAAATATTGAACTAATTACCCCTCTGAGCACTCTAGTAGGTCCTAGCACCTCTTCAAATATGAGAGGTCTTAGCACCTCAACTCTAAATGGAGGTCCTCGCACCTCAAACTCCCTGGGTGTCCTCAGCAGCACAACATTTGTGGGAGCCCATGGTGGCACAAAATACATGGGTGCCCCTAACGGCACAAAATCGTGTAGTGCTCAACATAACATGGGATGAGTACATCTTAGATTTAGATGAAGAAGATGATGATTTCTACAACACAGAGGAAGACCTTCCTACATCTTCTAAAGATAACATTCTTGACCCACTGGGGGAAGAAATGTTCTCCTTTTTAAACCTAAAGCCCCCTAGATCTCCCGAATGGTGGCCTCATGACCACCTTCAAAAATGTATGAAAAAATGGCTTTGCAACCTCCTAGAGAGGGAAACTAGGAATATTCTCAGAGCAGAATACTCAAGGTCTTACATTGAAGATAAGACCTGTCAGACTCCCAATCTGGACCCAAGCTCATTCAATTTCTTTTCAAGCTTGGTCGTGACCCTAGAAAATACATGGAAAAATCCCTTAAAGGTTGCCAGGACCGCCTTCTTGACGTCCTTGGCCCCTTCGCAAGAATACTAGACTTAGTAGAAGAGAGTCATATCCGTGGCACACCCCTCAACACTGAACTTGTCATTTGCTGGAGCCAGAGAGCCCTAATTCTCTCACGCAATGCCAACGCTAGCCTTAATGCCGATAGGCGCAGAAATATTCTTACTAAAATTAATCCCAAGCTTAGTGATATGGCCGACAAAGAACCAACTAACAATCCAAAAGGCCTCCTTTTCGGTGAAGACCTCATCAAGCCGCTTGGCAAATATGTTTCAACTTTTACAGCCCTAGACAGGGCCAGCAAAATATGAAAAAGGTTTTTAACAATAACCTTTTTGGACAGGCCAGAAGAAGGGGCCTTTCTTCCAGCTGCTTTGATCAGAGGCCCTATCAAAGATCCAGTGGCTCCGGACGTGGATACCAAAAATACAACACCCCTACCTTCCACCTTCAGCGTGGGAGAGGAACACGTTCAAAAGGATTTGGATCTCGTGGCTTCTTCAGCTCCAACCCACCAAGTAAGTGTCCCTCCCCTCCCTCCTTCCCCTTCTTTCCCCTTAAAGGTAGGAGGCAGACTCAAAAAAAATTCAAAAATTGGAAGTTAATAACTCAGGATCCCTGGGTCCTAAACACTGTCAAGGGCTTTATGATAGATTTTGTCTAAATACCCACACAAACCTCTTTCCCAAGAGGCATGCCCCTCTCACAAGAAAAACAAAAGATAGTAGAAGAGGAGGTCTCTTCCATGCTCACAAAAAGGTGCAATAATAGAGGCCCCCTTGGAAACACTAACATTTATAAGTATGTTATTTCTTGTGGAGAAAAAAAGAAAGGTTGGAGACCAGTAATACATTTAAAACAACTCAACAAATATCTAGTCTACAGACATTTCAAGATGGAGGGTATCCACCTCCTGAAAGACCTCCTCTTGGAAGGAGATCGGTTGGCCAAACTGGATTCAAAGGATGCCTATTTCACCAATTGTATGGCCCGAATCCACCAACCTTTCCTCCAATTTATGTGGAAAAATCATCTTTATCAATTCCAAGCCCTCCCCTTTGGACTTTCTTCTGCCCCTTGGTGTTTTACCAAGGTCATGAGAATGATTGCCTCTTTCCTAAGAGAAAGAGATATCCGTCTTATCATATATCTTGACGACAAGATCTGAAAATCGTAGTGGACCTCCTAGAGAGTCTAGGATTTATTATAAACTAAAAAAGATCTATCCTCGCTCCCTCAAAATCTCTGGAGTTCCTCAGCTTCACTGTGGATATCTACAAGTGCCTCCTTCTTCTCCCTTCAGTCAAAGTAACAAAGATGAAGAAAGAGATAAGACACGTCTTGAGACAAGACCTTCCCCTGAGGGAACTAGCCAGACTTCTCGACCTTCTCTCCTCCTCTATTCAGGCGATTTTTCCAGGCCCTCTAAATTATCGGGCCCTACAAAGGATAAAAGGAAGAGCCCCAAGATCTGGTCTCTGGTACGAAGATCGGATTACCCTGGACCAGAAAGCCCAATCGGAACTAACCTGGTGGCTAGGCAACCTAGGGCATGGAATGGCAAAGCAATATTTGGCTCATTGCCAGATTTTGCCTTAGAATCAGATGTATCCCCCAATGGCTGGGGTGTATGCCTTTTCAATCAGAACACGGGTGGGATCTGGTCCCAAGAGGAATCTTCTCACCACATAAATCATTTGGAGTTAAGAGCTGGCCTTTATGCCCTGATGAGCTTCAAACATTCTTTACAAGGGAGGTCAGTCATTTCAAAGATGGACATTATGTCCGCGGTTGCTTACATCAATCGCCTGGGAGGTACCAAATCTCCCGACCTCTCCAATATAGCCAGGAGACTTTGGATGTTCTGTCTGGAGCACAGAATTGTTGAACATCTCTGCTGATTGGAATTCCAGATTCCTGTTAGATCACAGCGATTGGAAACTCAATGTTTTCATTTTCAGAACCCTGAACAAGATCTGGGGCCCACTTGAGATAGACCTTTTTGTGAACAGACTAATGTCCCAACTCGAGAAATATTTCAGCAGGATGCCGGAAAATGTCCAGCCTAGAGTTCATAGCGTTAGTAGCATCCACATGATTTGACAGAAACGGTCACACAAGAGTTGACCAGTTGCCGCAGGTGAATATTATCAAACCAGTTAATTTTTCCGATTGGGTGGCTCAACTGGCTGAGGCAAGATACGCTAATTGGAGTGTAGAACTTTATGCTAATAGTAGATATCTTAACAAAGACATTTTAGCTGAAAAGTTTCCCCTACGTCAGATCTATGTACTATTGTCTAAAACTAGAGGGATACATTGATTTACCATAATAGATTGGTCTGTGGCATACCATCTGGTCCGATTACATCTAACAAGATAAAATGTGACAGCTTTCATAACCATCATAGGGCGTTGGTTTGACCTCAGCTGCTGCAGTCTTCCAAAGATGAATGAATATATGGGATTTTCAGAGATGTACAAGAGATGTACATCGTTATCATGAGCATGAGCAGGATGAACGACTAAACTGAGGGGCTAAGCATGAGCCAATTTTGCGGATCTCGCGTTCGCGAATTTTGCGGATTTGTGGATTCGCAATCCGCAAAATCCGCGAATTCCCGCGAATTTGCGGATTTTTTTTTTTGTGTTCGCCCGTGTTTCTGCCAGTTCGCGAGGGTTTTGTACACTTTCGCAAATTGCGAACTTACCTGTCGGGTCGCAAGTTTCGCGAACTTGTTGTTTCTACGTGTCCAGCCTGTTTGGGACACTCTTCTTCATCACTGCCACTCTCTGTCACCACTGCCACTCTCTGACTACTCATGCCACCCTCTGGCCCACCCATGCCACCCTCTGTTTCATCACCACACCCTCTGGTTGTCCAGTGTACATTATTTTCGGCAAAGCAAAGCACACCTTCCCTGCCTCAAGTGACCTGAATTAATTTGGGGCTGATTAATGTGTCACAGAATATTTTTTTAGCTGGCACCTGCTTCCTTAGTGCGCCCTGATTAGTGATCTTTTGCACTTGCTAAGTGCTTTCATTGTTGCAAAATTAGTTACAACACCTGCCCTGCCCCAACTGACAATAATGAATTAGGGGCTGATTAATGGATTTTAACTTCCAGCCTGGCTCCTGCTTGTCTCCCTTAGCTGTAATTCAGGACCTTTGTGGCATATGTGTAACCATTCTGAGGTTCAGAGCAGGGTCACATAATAGTTTCAACTGGCAACTGAACTCTGGAGGGGCCCCTCAGGAAGCACTACAGGAAATGGCTACAAATGATGAGCCTGAACTTTTGAACCTGGTAAGTAGTTACTTTCAGTTTTGCTAAGATCGTATTTCTGCAATTTTGCACTTATTCGCGGGGCGCGAACTCACGCGAACTCACGCGAACAGTGCGAGCAGTGCGAGCAAAATCCGCTGCTCGCGGATTTGCGGATTTTGCGGGAGATTCGCAAATCTCGCGGATTGCGGATTTCCCGAAAATCCGCAAAATCCGCGAGCGGAACGGATTTTCCGCCCATGCCTATGAGGGGCATATTTACAAAAAAAATGTTGGAGCACTGAGCTATGCCAAATTTGGCAGTGCTGCGCTCTGACATTTTGAAAACATAGAGATTTGCCATCTTCACAAGAGTATAGCACACTCTTGTGTTTCCCCTAGCGCTAAAAAAGCTGCCTAGTGGCACGGCATGCACCCTGCAGCCATGAAGGCGATGTGTATAGTGTAAACACATGAAATGGGGCTGTCCCAAGTGGACCAAAGTTAGACCTTCATTGTACGTCAAAGAACAAATCCATTTTTTGTTATTTGTGTATTGCTAAAAAATTGATATTTTCTTTAAAGAAGAAGAACTTTGCACAGTGGGAAAGGTTCTTTGTCAAAAAAGAAAAACTGCTCCATTCGTAAAACTAAAAATGTGGCGTGTGATTGTACGAAATAAATATGTGCACAGGTTTAAGAACAAGAGGAATGAAGAAGATTTGAAGGGAGCAAGTGAAAATCAAGGAGCGTTCGGAGTATAATACATAGCACGAGTGAATAATTTCAAAGTAAACTTATCAAGGAGTGCTTGGGTTAAATTTGTGTTACATTTTTTGCCAATAATCAATGCCTGAAATGTTTTAAATTTAGCTATGTAACATGAATTATTCTTACCTGTATTCAATGTGGATATAGATAAAATAAATGATAGTGCTGTCCCTTGTGGACTAAAGTGGTAACCAGTTGCACATTAAAGAAGAAAATTAAAAATATTGTAATTTGCGGACGTGAAGGAAAAACCAAGAGGAAGGATGTGGACAATATAGGGAGCAAGTAAAATCGTGCAGCCCTATGGAGTGTAATACTTAACACAAGAGCATTTTGTTTCAAAGAAAATGTCTCACAGAGTGCTTGGGCTCAATTAGTTTTATATTTTTGTCATTTTTGTAATTGTCATTACATACAGTTATGTAATATGTATTATGTGCAACTGTATTCAGTGTGTGTGGCGTATAAAATGGCACAGTGCTGACCTTCTAGGACCAAAGTTGGACACCTGTTGGATGTCAAAGAAGCAAATTAAAAGTATTGTTATTTGCAGATTGCTGAAAAATAAATGTGTCATTTTAGATGGAATGGATTTTTTATTCAAAATAGCTTTATACAGTGGCAAGGGTTTCTTATCAACGGAAAGCACCTGGGGACTCAGCTTGCCATTTGACAATGTCCTCCAATTCCTGCTTGTTCCAGCCTGATCCATTTATTGCCTTTCGACCAAGTGACACTGCTGCCGCCCTGGTTTTCCCACCCTGGTTTTCCTGCTCACCGATATTACTGCCAACAGAAGTCCCACCCACCCCAGGACCTACATAATGCAGGTCATTACGCCACTGTGCAGCTGACGCACACAGCAAGTGAGGCAAGGGCAAGTCCGCCTGTGCCAGTCTGCACCTGGACTGTGCCCAGCACGAGGAACTCTGGCCCACATCCACCTAACGACCCACCACAGTGGCAGCTGCCACCGGAGCCAATGAATGCCACCACCACTCCTCTGTGACCTCAACAACATAAACTGGCATACACGCTATTGATGTGCATACCCCAGCAACAAGCTAAGACCTTTCTCCTGAACCCATTGCAATTTCACCTGGGACACCTCAGATGCCAACACCACCACCTCCAAACAACCGATGCATGCCACCTCCACTACCCCACACCAACTGTCTGCCATGCTCCTCAGTGTCTGATCCCACAGGAAGCACTCCACAAAAATCTGGGACCTCCTCAACAGCAACACATCTAATTTTTTCTTCCTGTTCGAAACATGGATCAACCCAATCTCTGACCCGGACATAGCTGGAGCCCTCCCGCTTGCCTATAAAGTTGTGCATCAGGACCAAACCCACAAACCAGAAGGAGAACCACAATCAACTACAAAAACATGATTAACTGCACCATTTCCAGTGACTTGGACACCAACCTCATGGAACACCTCCACTTCAAAATACAAATGAACTACAATGCCATCATTAAGTGAACCCTGGACTACCGTCTCCCGAGCGTAGTTCTGCAACCACATTGCAGACTTCAATGTTCCCTTCTCCATCAGATCAACAAACTATGGGGCATATTATCAAGGGCGTTTATCTCCGCTTTTTTGGCTTTAAAAGCCAAGAAAGCGGAGATAAAATTATCTCCCTATTACCAAGCTGTCGCTAACACCAGTTAGTGACAGCTAAAAGGAGATAGCGACCATCTTGGGCCCCGCTTTGCATGTCAGTGATATTTATCACTAATGACATGCAAAGTGGGCGTGCCAAGATGTTAGCGACTGGAAACAGTCCCTAACATCGCTATCTCCTATTACCAACTTTTGGAGATATTCGCGCTAAGCGCGAATATCTCCAAAAGCTAAAACCTGCCCTGAGCAGTTCTTAGCCATGTTATCCAATGGGAGGTGGATAACATGGCTAAGAGCATTTGCTCGATAATGCATGAATATCGCTGACTTTTCAGCGATATTCATGCATTGCGGCCGTTTTTTATCGCATTTGCGATAAACCTTGCTAATAGCAAGGTTTATCTGCGATAAAAATCGCCGATGTGCAGCGATAATTTTTGTCTCTAAACAAGTTAGAGACAAAAATTATCGCTAGTTGTTGGTAATATGCCCCTATATCTTCTCAAGGACCTCAACTTCTACATGGAAGGCACCCCAGACCCTAACTCCAAGGCCCTCCTCTACAGCCTCAGCAACCTCAGACTCACCCAGCTCGTCCAAGGATCAACTTATACAGCAGGCCACACCCTGGACCCTATTTTCTCCTCCAACAACAGGGTCACCACCACTCACATAACCCTGCTCACATGGTCCGAACACTGCATCATTCATGTCAAGATACCCGTCCACCAAGCAACCCCACCAGAAAAGCCCAAAGCACCATCAAGATACTGGGGCAAAATGTATGAAGAAAACTGGACTTGGAGGTACACAGTGTCTGTGGAATTTGGGCACTCCACACTCCATGGCTAGTGCAGAGTTCCTGAACTCCACCTTCCAGGCATGAAGCAGAACTTTTTTTCTGTTCAAATTCAAGACTTTGTGCCCACTCGCAAGGCTTCTGGCCGTGACAGCGCCAATGTAATACTGATTGCAGTCACAAATGCAACACTCGAGTAGCTTGTGTGCTTGAGAAGCAGCTAAGAGGGTTTTGAGTGGATTTTCTTCTCCGATGGACTGTTGAAGTTGTTTTTTTATGCAAGAAGCCTTATTTCCAGCAGGAAGGAAGTGCCCCAGAGATTTAAAATGTGGGTTCCTGTCTAGCAGGCTCCTCCCAGTGCTTTGTCCATCTACTGGTCACTTTTCTTTTGAATTTGGAGCTGGAAGGATCACTTTCATTGTCTGCTGCATATACACCATTGGATTTAAGGACTTGTATTTGACATTGCCCAAGTAAGTTCAAAACACTCTTTTATATCGGCGTTGCTTGCACCATTTGCCACACAAGTGTTCTTTGAGGTAAGCTTGGTTCACATTATGGTACTGGAGGCTAAACAACCCATATGACAAAAACATCACGTATTCCGGTCAGAAGAGTACCTTAAAAATATTGCTAAACGTGGTCTGGGTAGTGAAAGTGAGGCGACTTGGAGAACATCAGCTACAAGTCCAATCATGGTGTGAGGTGATGATGAGGAAGAAGAAGGTGACATCTTCGTGCAAAGCAGACCTGTCCCAAGCAGTGCATCAGCAGAATCACCTGCCTCAGTGACTTCACAATGGCACAAGACTCAGAGTCAGATGGAGACACCACAGCATAGAGTGACTGCCCTACCATGACACACACTGAGTCTACCACCACCTACGTCGCCTGTGTCAGTGGCCCCAGTACTAGAAGGTGACTGAGTGGGCAGATGGAATAACAGATTATTAATTGTGATTTGTAATGCATTGAAAACTTTGTAAATGCCCATTAACTGAAGCAGACACACATTCCACAGCCAACACTGCCGTACCAAATTGAACCATGCTACAGTTAGATCACGGGTGGTTAAATGACATGGGTAGTGTGGTGGTAAATGATGATGGGTGGGAAAGTTGCCTCGCTTAACAAATACATTGAGTATAGAGAATTTGTCAATAAGCAAGCAATGTGTCTTACCACCAATTGTCCCTGCCCCCACTGAGACTCCCCCTCTTATTGCCTCCTCTGCTGTGCCTGACACACTAGCGCTGCCACTTGCTCCGGCACTGGTGGTCTATGCAGCTAGAAAGATATTGCACATTTCAGATGCCATATACTCCTTCCCTTATTATTTTTTCCAACAAAATATAACAGAAATATCTCACAACAGTTCGGTTAGTGGTATCCTTTATTAAAAATATCACTTTGGACAGGTTGTTGGTTGACAAACTGGAGGAAGATCCTTCTCCTACCTCACTGCCAAGAACTGGAACACCCTGCCCCTCCACCTCAGGCATTCCCCAAAGCTGACCCAATTCGGAAAAGATCTCAAGACCTAGCTCTTCGACTAAAGCTTCATGCCCAGATGGATTAGCAGCCCGCCCCTCTTCCCCCCAGGCCCTTGAGACCCACATGTGTGAGTAGCCATGCATTACAACCCGAATGATTGATTGATTAACAATGCTAAAAAAGGAAGAAACTTTTTGCAATGGAGAGGCAGAGCTATGATGCTTCTGAGTCATTGAAGCGCAATTGAAGGGTGGGGCAATGGTCAATGAAGAACATATAGTCTTGGTTGGCAAATGCGATTGGACCTCATACTTTTCCTGCCATACTGCACTCTAATGGAAGCTGCTAGTATACTGTATAAATGAATGATAACACAACATTGGGGGTGGGGGTCCACCATGATCCTGGCCACTCTCTTGTTTTAACTGTTTGAGGATGAGCAAGAAAAAAAAACCCTTTTCAACAAATACGCCTGGTGAATACTAGCTTACTTGGGCCTGCAATCTTCATAACAGAGTATCGAAAATCTGTTCTCTGACTGTGACAGTACCAGTCTACAAGATATATAAGGGGAAAGGGAAAGCCTACTAACAAAGCAAAAGAAAGCTACAGACTAACACAGACAGGAGGAAGTCAGCTACATAAACATGAAATATAGAAAAGAAAGGATAATGCAGGGATAACATGAATTTAGCAAACATTACATAGGAAAAGAGTTGAAAAAAAGGAGACAGCATAAAGAAAAACTAAACAGGGCATAATTATTCTAATAGTGGGGAGAGGTAAAGGTTATAGGAAAAATTATATTAACAGGACTTACTAGGGCAAGCAGAACCATGACTCTGGTGGTGGTGGTACTATCACCCATCGCAGTACTGGTGGAGGCAGTCCCTTCATCTTCACCAGCCTTTAATGTCCTCTTGCCCTTGGGTGCTGATGTAAGAAATAAAGATTATATTGTGATATAGCTAATCTCCCCAAACATATTTTGACAAGCAAATGCAGTAGCATTGTACTTTACTAAATACGATCACCTACAGTACTTGTACTGAGTTGACCTTCTCCTAATTTACTAAACCTAAGATCCATTCCTAATTTACTAAACTGCATTTGAAACTACTAATGCATTGCAATGAATAATCTTTGCATTTGTATCCCCCTTTGATGACCAACTCAGTCTCCCTTTTCAATGCATAGATGTATAGTACACATCACTGGGAGATTGGGACTGTATGAGCTACATAAAGAAAGGTGTAGAGAACGCTAACTCACTAATATTACTATCACCACTGACTTAGTGACAGGGCAGAGGAGTCTGCATGGCTTCCTAATAATTAGGCCAGGTGAGTGCTGATGAGTACACTGAGCACCTGACTAGCTCAAGCTGTATCAAATAATATTTGTAACATAAATTTAACTTAACTCTGAGTGTGCACAGCCTGCTATTTGAAAAAAATATTAACATTGTAGAACACAAAAAATAAATAATTCCTCACTGAACCCTGCAACCAGAATGCTCAGCCGATCGAGCCGGTCCTTTTCCCTGTCCAGTACGTTAGACAGGTGGTGTATCAGCTGCTGCATGGTATGCAAAAAACCCCAGTGCTCCGGGGCATGCACAGGTGCACTCTCTCTAACCGCAGCCAATGATCCCATAGGGATTAGCACCTTTCAAGCCTGCTGCCAGCATGGAGCAGAGGTGGTGCTGCATATAAAAATCAAGTGTGCCATCTCCACCTTGGAAAAAATGGGACCGGGCTGCATTCCTTGGCGGTGCTGGCAACCACAAGATGTGTAGCTTTTGGCATCTGTACTAGCCCCGCCACTTGCTACCTGTCACTGCTCCTTTGACATGGCATTGGATAGGAAGTAAGAGAACAAAGAAGCAGAAAGGAGTAACTAAGGAAGTTATGTTATGTTATGTTACTTAGTTTTTGTATAGCGCTGGTTCACCATCCGGTCTCTTCGCGCTTCTAGAGGAAAGAATTACAACAGACAATGTGCGGGCTGAAGTGAATGAGTTATTTTGTGGTCAATGCCTCCAGGAACAAGATAGTCTTAATTTTTTTCCTAAATGGAAGGATGGCAGATTCCTTATGCAGACTGTCAGGTAAATCATTCCAAAGCAATGGAATCAAGGTGGAGAAGACAATGCCGCCTTTGCGGGCCAAGTGAAACCGGGGATTGACCAAATGACAGGTTACGGAAGAGCGTAGGGTCCGAGCCGGAATATAGCTTGTCACCCGATCCTTGATATAAGCTGGGGCTCGACCGTAGATGGGCTTGTGGTCTATACAAAGGACCTTAAATGAGGTTTGTTGCCTGATGGGTATCCAGTGTAATTTAGCCAGCAGGTGCGAAGCATGAGTCCCTCTGGGTTGGTCAAAAACCAGACGTGCCGCGTCGTTCTGCACCACCTGCAATCTCCTTGTTAATTTCCAAGGGAGGCCAATGTACAGGGCATTCCCATAGTCCAACTGAGATAAAATTGTGGCGGAAACAATGGCCTTAAGGGAATTGGTAGTAAGGAGAGGAACAAGTTTTCGCAAACACCTCAATATCCCTGTACAGGTGCCAACCACCCCCGATTGTTCATAGAGAGGTCGGCATCGATTTTAATACCTAGGCTTCTGTAACGACCGGATTTTCGGACCAGATAGAATCAGCTCACAAAGACACCACTAACCCAGCCGAAACGTAACCACCTCCCTCCTCAGGACCTATTTACAACAGGTACCTGTGTACCTACCTAAGGATGGGGAATTAGCAATATACAAGCTTAGATCTTCTAAAACACCACACTCATACTGTATAGTCTTGCGGCAACATGGGCCCAGACTGGACTACCCTAAGGCAGTTCCAATTACTTACCATTACACACTGACCATAATCAGTGCTCTCTCAAGCCACATTTCTGTGGGTATATACACTGTATCCTCCCAGTGCTCTCACTATTTCATACAGACACAAGCCACAATCCTGTGGGTATACACATTGACCGCAGTCAATGCTTTCATTAACGCCGCTTTCCCTAGAGGCGATCTCACTACACACCGTATCCCCCCGGTGCTCTCTCAAGCCACAATCTTGTGGGTATACACATCGACTACAGTCAATGCTCTCATTAACGCCGCTACACAACGACGATCACTTTCCTATGAATACCTTCAGCTCTCCATGTTGGGAAATCTCTCTCCATCTACAATACTACAATATTATAGATCACACAAGAATGGCCAAATTACACTGTGTAAAGGTTAGTCCCTATTTCAAGATCTCCTCTCTCCCTCATTGCTCAGTTACCATTTACCTGGACGGGAGACGCATCCGTTCACATAACAGCATCTGACTAGAAGAAAGGTTAACTTTACCATAAGAAAGTAACAAGTGCACACTACTTCACTACGAACTGGGGTATCTTTATTTATTAATAATATCAACAATATAATACTGCACTATAACACATAGCCTGAAAAGCAAAAGGAAAGGTTAGAATGTGTGTGCACGCTAATAAGAAAGGGTCGACGTCACCTTATGAATATAAAGTTTGGACTCAGCAGTCATCTGGGTTCCCTTCTCGTCTGTGCCTTGGCTCGTCTTAGGATCACCTCTGCAGTCACGGATACACGTCTGCACCGCTATGCTCTGTCTCCTCCGTTTCCCTCCAAGTCACTGGAACCTTCCTCTTATTCTCTGTCTCATCAGCTGCTCTCTTGCTGTTCTGCACTACTCCTCTCTCCTCTCAATCACGGACTGTCTTCACTTTTCAGCTTCGATCTTATAAATCAGTTTCTACCACTCTGGTATTCGTTCTCTCAGCTAACTGCTTCACTCTGCATGCTCTGATCTTAATGTCAAAGCTCGCTAGCTGCTCCAACTAAAATAACTTCAATCTTTCTAAGAGAGTATTAGCTTCTCGGTCTTTCACGGACTTCAAGATGGTGACTGTCTGCCTTGAAATAATTAATTGCAATGATGCTAACGGCTAGCTGCCGCCTACGAATGGACTCACGCTACCTCCTGCTTTTGCTAATATGGAACCGTGGGGCATATTTACAAGCAATAGAGATAATTATCGCTATTGCTTGGTTAGAGACAAATATTTACCGCTGAGCTGCGGCGATTTTTACCGCAAATAAACCTTGGTATTACCAAGGTTTACCGCAAATGCGACTTACTATTGTGCCCTGATCAGCGCTTACATTATCGCCGCTTCAGCGATTCATTAGCTCCCCCAAAAACGGAACCTGTTGGATATTCCAGGACGGCTAGAACCAGTAGCTGTTGCCTGACTCTACCTCCAGAAGCCGATTGGACGCTGCCTGGAGGGTCGCCATCTTGCGTGAGGAGCTGGGACAGGGACACCAGTTGAGCGCTAGGCCCCTCCCACCCTCCCGCCCCCGGCCACTACAAAAATGGAGTCTATTCCCCGGAGGCGCAGCGGACGAGCGCAGCGGGCGCGCCAGCGGCGCGCCGAAGGCGCGCCAAAGGCAAGCCCGTCTTCGCCCGTCCGCGCCCGCCCGGGCCCAGGGGCCAGGACCCCTGGCCAACTTATCACCTACTCCGCACCTGCACTCAGGGAACTGCAATTCCCCACCCCTCCGGTCCCACCAGATGCGGCTGAATGCGCAGCGTTCCTCGAGATTTCTAAACATCCCTCCCGTCCCCACACCCGACCTGACCATAGTACCGGTCACCCCCATCCCACATTGCCCCCACGGGTGCTCAGCTCTGACACCCACCTCCGAGTACTCTATCTAAATGCTCGCTCCATGGTGAAACATCAGCTCGACTTATTCCTTCTGCTTACCACGGATAGACCTGATGTATTACTACTCACCGAAACTTGGCTTACCCCAGACTCCCATCCTGACATCTTAGCTGCCCTCCCTCCAGACTACTATATTCTTAACGTCAACCGCCCTTTGAATCGCCCTGGAGGCGGAGTAGCGGCTATTATCCGCAAAGAGTTCAGATTTCTCACTTCTGCATCACTCACTCTACCTGGGACTGACAACATAGTCATTACACTGGAAACCACTGGTGGGGCACTTGCACTAGTACTACTCTATCGTCCCCCTCTGTCGATGCCATCTTTTCCTCTATCTTTGAGTGAACAGGTAGCTGACCTGCTCACGCATAATTCCAGAATCGCCATATTTGGGGATTTTAACTATTGGTACGACAGTGATCTTGCGGGGCCTCATGCCATGGAGCTGTTTGAAACCCTGACCAGCTTGACCTCACCCAGCACATCACCTCACCGACACACTCCAAAGGCCATATTCTAGACCATGTATGGACCCATAACCTTACCCTGTCCTGCCCCAACATCTCCCCCTGCCTCTGGTCAGATCACTATCTGATAGAGGTTACCATCACAATCAAAGGGAGCATTAAGGCCCCTACCCTCCCTGGAGGACAATGCCGCAAATGGAATGCCTATGACGCCCAGGGCTTCCTCGACTTTGCATCCAACACCTGCCCTACCATCGACCCAACATCCGGCACCGACTCTATGGAGGGCGTAATCTCCACCTGGTTGCGAGCGGCCAGCGACAAATTCGCCCCTCTCACCAGCTTCGCTCACACGAGGTGTGGCAACTCCCACCGCTGGTTTTCTGAGGAACTAAAAACCCTTAAATCTAAGCTGCGTCTCCTCGAACGCAAATGGAGACGGGGTTACTCCACAGAGAACCGCGCAGAGTATGTGATAGCCCGTAACGAATACAAAAGTGCTGTCATAAAAGCTAAGGCCTCACATATCTCCGAAAGAATCAACTCAGCCTCTAACAAATCTAAAGAAATCTTTAAAATCATGAATGACTTTTCCTCTGACCAAAGAATTCTTCCCTCTCAGGCTCCCACCCTAGATACTTGTAATGCGCTTAACACCTATTTCGTTCAGAAAATCGCTGACATTAAGAACGCCATCTCCTCGTCCATCCCCCCTAGTTGCCCCGACCCCTCCCCCCTTAACTCTTCCATCTTCACCCAGTTCCCAGCTATCACTCCCAGCACTCTCACTGAGCTCACTACCCGCATCAAATCTGGCTCTCCCGAGGACTGTTGTCCCCCCTCGGTACTCAGGGCAGTCTTCTCAGCTCTACCAGACAGTATTCTCCCTCTCTTAAACACCTCCCTTAGCACTGGCACGGTCCCCTCTGCGTTCAAACAGGCCATATTGGTTCCTCTTCTAAAATAAGCTGGAGCTGACCCTGCCAACCCAGCCAATTATAGGCCTATCTCCCTTCTACCCTATTCTTCTAAACTACTGGAGGCCCATGTCACAACCTGTCTGTCAGCGTTCATTGAGAGCTCCAGCTTCCTGGAACCTAACCAGGCAGGTTTCAGACCAGCCCATTCTACTGAGGCAGTCATTGTAAAAGTCTTCGATACCCTTCGGGAGAATGCCGATAGAGGGTCCCCCCAGGCACTAATCCTTCTGGACCTCCCGGCCGCGTTCGACACGGTGGATCATGACATCTTACTCCACCGTGTCGGACAAGCAGGCATCCAGGGCCCTGCACAGGATTGGATTAAGTCCTTCCTTTCTGGCAGAGTGCAAACAGTCCACCTAGGCCCCTTCACTGCAACCCAGGTACCCACCACCTGCGGAGTCCCTCAGGGATCCTCCCTTTCACCTCTACTCTTCAATCTGTATCTTCGCCCGCTAATTCAGTCACTAAGCAACTGGAACTGCACTGTCCTCAACTATGCAGATGATATGCAGATCATCTTTACCTTAGACACCCCGGATGCGACATCCAATTTCCAGGCTGTAATGCTGCATATCCAACAATGGATGATGTCTAATCAGCTTAAACTAAATCCGGAAAAAACAGAACTCCTCCTGCCTTGCTCTAGCTCTGCCCACTGGGGACCCCAATTCTGGCCAGCTGAACTGGGCATTGCCCCTACTCCATCGAGTTCAGTAAAAAGTCTGGGTGTCACCATTGATAAAGATCTCTCCTTGAAAACTCATGTTGGAGCCATTATCTTTGCTAGTATGTTCCAGCTTCGCAAAATCCGGAAAATTACTCATCTGCTCTCTCACGAGGCCTTGGTGCAAATCGTCATCTCCCTCGTTCTCTCCCGTCTTGACTTTTCCAACGCCCTTTACTGGGCCTTTCCAGGTCCCTGCTCCACCGCCTCCAGATGGTGCAGAACCAGGCAGCAAGACTCATATGCAAAGTCCCCAACTGGCAATCTGCTAGACCTCTCCTGGCCAAGCTGCACTGGCTTCCCATTGAGCAAAGGGCCGCCTTCAAAATCGGATGCATAACCTACAAAGCACAGCACACCAACTGCCCGACCTTCCTGAAATCCCTCATCAACCCTCATCGTCCGACCCGCAACCTCCGCTCTGCCCACCTTCATCTTCTCACCTCCCCAGTGTTCAAGTTAAAAAAATTGGGCGGCCGGAGATTCAGCTTCCTGGCACCCAAGCTGTGGAACTCCATCCCCCTACACATTAAAACCTCTGACACCTTGCTGAGCTTCAGAAAAGGCTTAAAGACCTGACTCTTTTCAAACTCTCACTAGCCCTTTTCTCCCGCCCCAATTTCAATCTCAGCGCCAGGAAACCTCCGGTGTCAGTGCGCTTTACAAATGCAGCCTAACATTAACATTAACATTAGCAAAAATCGCCGCAATGCATGAATATCGCTGAAAAGTCAGCGATATACATGCATTACCGAGCTAATGCTCTGTTATCCACCTCCCATTGGATAACATGGCTAAGAACTGCTCAGGGCAAGTGTTAGCTTTTGGAGATATTCCCGCTTAGCGCGAATATCTCCAAAAGTTGGTAATAGGAGATAGCGATGTTAGCGACTGTTTTCAGTCTCTAACATCTTGGCACGCCCACTTTGCATCTCATTAGTGATAAATATCACTGACATGCAAAGTGGGGCCCAAGATGGTCGCTATCTCCTACTAGCTGTCGCTAACTGGTGTTAGCGGCAGCTAGGTAATAGGGGGATAATTTTATCTCCGCTTTCTTGGCTTTTAAAGCCAAAAAAGCGGAGATAAACCCCCTTGATAATATGCCCCACAGTCCTTCGATAAGGGCCAGCCTGAGCCGGTTCTCTCCAAGCGAACAACACCTCATAACTAAAACATTACATTTGACCTAAAAGCATCTCAAGCTACCGAGGCAGAAAGAAAGATGGAGTCTCTCCCGTTTGAGTCCTACAAGGCCCAAAATAAGCATAACTCCATCAGAAATATACTAGCACTCCTATAAAAGGACGGATTACTACTAATACTAAGGAATCTATCACTTAACATATATTTATAAGCCCTAAAATGAAAAGAAGGGTAGGGGATTGCATCAAACGCCTTGTAAATAGGCCCTGTCTAAGGTTCTAGTCCTCCTATTAGAATGATATCAGACTAAAGTCACCTCAATCACCTTCACTCAAGAAAAGGGGCAAAAAGTCGGTCAGAACACTTCACCCTTGACTTTAGGCTACTAATCATTCGCTAAATGGAACTAATATCCGTAGAGGCATAATATGAAACAAAACTAACTGATCTATTTCTAATACCACATCTACAAGTCTGGAGTAAGGAAGGAATGCACTGAATAAAGCAGCAAATAGCTACCAAAATGCAAATAGTAATCAGGATACCCCCTAATATCTGACGTAAAGAATGTAAATCAGGTAACCAATTAAAGAGCCAGTCAAACCAGCCCTGGTCAATGTGTTTTCTAACTTCTTTGGTCAAGTCATGAAGTTTGTCAATATGATCCTGAATGGATCTAGTATGATCTGATAAATTGAAACAACAAAGACCCTCAAAGCCAGAACAGTCATGTCCATGTTTGAGCAAAAGATAGTCGATGGCAGCCCGGTTCTGCAAAATAGCTCTGCGTTCACCCTGGGCGTCCAGTAACATGTCAGAAAATTGTGGAAGTATGATTGATAGATTTAACCATCCAACAGGCCATCTTCCCAATGGATTTGGCATTGTAGACTGCTAAGGCAGGGACACCTACAATTGAAAAAGCTAAACTAAGATATTCAGATTCAAAAAATAAATGTAGTGTAGAGTCACAATTGTCGTGTAACATTATTGCATCACGAACAATACGGGAATGCATATTAGGATGTGAAGAAAACATCAATAAACTCAGTCTAGTAATGGCACAAGGTCCTCCAGAAATATTTGCAGGAATGTAAGGCCAGGAAGTATTACCACAAGAGAAAAGCCATCCAGAAGGTAACAGCATTGTACGATAATGACTAGGGGTAACTACTAGACTTTTGCAGGTCATATTATTTTTAACTGAAGTACATGATTTCGGTGATCTTCGGGAACATAAAGTTCGTTCATGAGCTGTAAATGAAGTGGCACCTTTCAATTTTAGACACACACATTCGGTTATAGCATTGGGATCACAGGTAAGGAAGAAACATAAATCACCCTGTGTGATATTATACGTAATTATTTGGGAATGAATCGGGGGTGTTGGATCTGAAAGCACAGTACATAAAGGGCAATATTCATGTGTTGCGAAATCACCAAGAACAATATTAGGTCGGGCATTTGATATATTGAAAATATGGGCCAAAGTCTCCAACGAAGCAGGGACAGCAACCAAACAGGTCGCTAATATGTCAGTCATCGAACTCATTGGTGTTAAACAGAAATGTGGGGAATTTGTCACCCTTCGTGCCAGGGTAGTCCAAAAGTTAGATGATGAATCCCATGCAGCAAAGGAACGCGGTACTCGGGTTATCGAATCAACCAAAGTCTGTGGGTTCCCTCCTTTCCCGACGTAGCAGGCCAAAAGGAGTCCAACGCCGGCACATCCTGCAACAGCAGTCCAAAGAGTGATCTGAAAGAAAATCAAATACAGGCATTATTCATTCTCGTAAGTAACATTTGTCAGCTGGGACAGCTTCCCAGCTATCTTTCCCTGGTCTCATAACTAATACTGTGTTATCATGACCGGTTGCAATAACTTCAGCTTGTTCAGGGGGATTTTTAGGCGATTGCACCCACACTCTCGCTCCTGGATTATCCGTGGAACCAAAACCTTTTTGTCCTCGTACAGTTAACAAAGTTGGGGCAGTGCCTTTCTGAATCTCACCACTGAAAACAGGCATGATTAGCAACTGAGCAATTCGGTCAGCCTTATGAATCAGTAGATCAACTTCACTGCTATTCAGCAGGAGTACCTTAATCTCTCCCTGATAATCACTGTCAATGACTCCTCCAAGCACTTGAACGCCTTTTAATGCCATGCCTGACCTAGGGGCAATCAATCCAACATTTCTAGTAGGTATACAGACACCAATGCCAGTGTCAATGATAACTCGATCTCTACTTTTTACAGTAATATCATTCATGGCATGCAGGTCCAAGCCTGCAGAACCTGGGGTTGCTCTGCATGGAGCTAGTGCTCCAGGGGAAATTTCCCAATACATTACAGTACTTTCAACTGTATTCAGTTTTGCGTCAACAGCTGGAGGAAATAAACGCATCAATGGAGATTCAGCATTCAAAAAGGGACGATTATTCAAAATCAACAGTGCCTGAAACAAATATTCTCTCCAATTCTTATATTTATTATCAGTTAATTTCCGCAATTGATCTTTTAGCAAACCATTCATTATTTCTATAAGGCCTGCTGCCTGTGGTTAGTATGGTATATGAAACACCCATTCAATGTTGTTCTCCACACAAAATTCCTGCACCAATCTTCCCTTGAAATGGGATGCATTATCAGATTGAATTTAAAATGGAACACCATAATAGAGCATAATCAATTCCACTGTTTTAATGGTGTTCACTTGGGTAGCTCGTTTACAGGGAAAGGCCACCAAAAGGCCACTGTATGTATCAACGATGGTGCAAATATATTGGCAATTTTTACTCATAGGGAGTGGACCAATGTAATCAATATGCCAAATTTGAGCGGGTAATTTTCCTCAGTGTAAATGTCCTTTCACAATTTGGGGCACTTTTCGCTGTCTAGAATGTTGACAGATAGGACAATGCAATATTGTATCTTTAATCAAATTTAAAGGAATATAAATTCCTCGATCAGCAGCCCACCTGCTAGTGGCTCTCTCTCCAACATGTCCTGCTTTCTGGTGGGCCCATTTCGCCAATTCCGCCAAATCAGAATCCTGCATGTCCACCACTGCCTCAGCAATTTTAGATTTCTCATCTGCAATGTTATGAAAGAATTTGTCAAGGGAGTCTATTGGTGTATGAGCATCCACATGAAGATTGTAACAGTACTTTGTGGGAGTATCTCCCAAATTTCTTGCCATAATTCTTTACCCCAAAGTTCTTTAGAATGCAATTCCCAATTATGAGAATGCCAGGTTGGTAACCAAACCGCCAGTCCATTAGCAGTGGACCAGAAATCGGTAAAAAGATGACATGTACCGGGTAACTCTTGTTTTAAAACTTGATAAACAGCATATAATCCAGCAAATTGACTACTCTTTCCTTCACCAGTTGTACTCAGCAATTTTTGTGTGATGGGATTATAGGACACTGCTTTCGAATGCCTCTTCTCTCCTATGTACCTCGCTGAACCATCCGTAAACCACACATGGTTTCTGTCCTCCGCGGACAGATCATCAAATGGCTTACCCCATTTAACCGGGGATTCCTGTACTAAAGGTACGGAGCAATCACTCCCAGTCTCAATCGATGGCGCCTGCGCCACTTGCTCATGTAATGATGCCACACCTTTCGGTCCCACACGTGCCCTGCCTTGTATGTACCATTTCCACTTAATTTTTGTGGAAATAACAAGGACCCCCTGAACCACTCATAGGTTGATTCCTAGGACAGGGAGAATGTCATCAATGTATTAACACTCCTAGGCAATCTTCAATATATAAATAAAGGTGTATAGACAACTAGACTATTGGTCAGACAGCAATAAAATATATTATCTAAATCAAATGACAACTAATAAAAAATGAAGTAAAATATCAGAGTAAATTGTGTTATTATTATAAAAAATTAATTAAAAAATCCTCACTCAAGGATTAGGAACAAAACATACATTGACAAAATATATATATCACAGAAGGACATTACAATAATAAACATTATGATACTGTGAGTCATAAAATCAGATTGTGGCAGAAAATTATTCTTTTCGACGTGAGTTTTAACTTGATCTTGTGTCTCACCTTGAATCAAAATGTCGTCAATATAATGACACATCTGAATTTGTGGATTTACGGGTATTTCAGATAAATGCTCCGCCACCAGCCGGTGACAAATCGTAGGACTGTGTACATAGCCTTGGGGAAGACTTCTAAACGTCATTTGACGTCCATTCCATGTAAAACTGAACTGTTCTTGACACTCAGGGGCAATTGGGATTGAAAAGAAAGCATTAGCGATATCAATAGACGCATACCATATTCCTGGATGCTTTTGGATTCTCTCAATTAAAGTAATTATGTCCGGTACTGCAACAGTCAAAGGGGGTGTATGTTTATTCAATTCACAGTAATCAACAGTCATACACCAAGAATTATCACTTTTACGTACGGGCCAAACGGGATTATTCCAAGCAGAAGTAACCGGAGTTATAACTCCTGCATCCATTAAATCTTGAATTGTAGCACTAATTTCTTCATGACCTCCTGGGATAAGATACTGCTTTTGGGAAACAGCTTGTGTATCCTGAGGAATTTTTATAGGGGGCATTCTCAAACGACCAACTCGTACAGGTCTGGATGATATATAACTTTTACTTCCAAATTGATAACAGCCGTCATCTAAATGCAATGTCATTCCTTTCAAAATATCAATTCCAATGATGTATTCCAAGAGTGGCACAACTAAAACAGAATATGCTTTTCGGGGAATTCTACCTATTTTCATATCAAGTGTAGTTTGCACTGCAGGGGTTTCCTTTCCACCTAAACCAGTAATTGTGAAAAACTGACCTTTAAATTTCTTTGATTTTCCATGAATAAGAGTGGCCTCCGCTCCTGTATCTACCAATGCTCGGGCCCTTTGGATATTACGATGTGTCCAAAAAATTTCAATATCTACATAGGGTCTATTGTCTCTGTGAGCCCACCTGCGTACTCGAGCTTGACCTATTTCCTAGTCATTTTTATTGCGTTCTGATAACCAAGACAAATCAGGGTAAATGCTCTCAAATTTTTTGGACGATATAATGTCATGTTCATATCCATCCCCATTACGAAATGGATTCTTGTCATGTGCATGGTATTGTGAGTTTCGATCGGAAAATCTGTGTCGATCCTCCCTTCTCCTCATCTCGGGGACTCATCCCTTTCATCTCTATATCTGCTGTTAACACGGTCATCTCTCTCCCTTTCTCTTTCCCCTCTCGCCCCCTCTCTCTTTCACGCCGAGGGGACACATCACGTTCATACCGTCGTTCATCATGACGATCAGAATCATCACGACGTCTATCATCCCCACTGTCATCAGAACATTCACAATCACAATCATTCTTTCGCACACGTCGAGCACCCTCCTTCCGATCCAAACCATGCTTGCGAAACATGTCCCACAAGCGATTATTAGGTTCACCATCAATGTCTTCACTCTTCACACCATCAGCCAGTAAAGCAAGAAGCATATCACGTCTAGAGAACTTATAATTCCCAGCAGTACGACCCTCGGGTCTGGACTGTCTGGGGGAAGAACGGATAATACGATTCCGCACAGAAGATGTCAACAAACCATCCAACAATCTGTCAGATGCACTCAGAAAAATCGCAGTTTTCATCACCTCCTCCTTGAACCTTTGTGCCGCATCACGCAATGTATACCAGGGCTTGTCATTCAGAGGCCAATCAGATTCAGTAGGGTATTTGTGATTACAACCATCCGTCGCTAACTGAAGCAGACTAATTTGGCCAGGAGCATATATATTCCGGAAATGATCTTGTACAGTGGAATCAGAACTCAAAGAACAAAATTTCAAGGCATCTCCTGCATCCAACATGATGCCCGCAGCGCCCAGTTCATAAAGGCGCACCATCCATGTAAGCAAGGCCTCACCGGGCTGTTGCCGAAACCGTTGCAAAATGTCACTAACTTCCTGTTGCGTAAAATCTTCTAAACTATCCAAAGGAATACCATTCGAATTACCAGGAGCTTGCTGTAATTTTCGTCGAAAAACCGGATGCGCAGAAACCTCAGGACGAGCATCAGAAGAAGCTCGACCAATAGAATTAGAGGGACAGTCAGAAAGAGAAATATCATCAGAATGGAAAGAGCGACCACGGTCGCTGGAATCATCATATTTGTCACCAGAAGTAGATTTACAATCACTCCGGTGCGAGAAAACTCGGGCTTGTCAGGCTCCTCAGCCGAGGAGCCAGAATCATTCGAGTCCCAGATATTACCATCCCATTCATCAGGATTCCAATCCAGTCCGGCTTTCGCCACGACCAGACGTACTTTCCGTTTACAAACACGACCGCGACGATCCTTATATTTATATTTTGCAATTCGAACAGCAGCCCTCTTGGCTATTGTCTGATAAGTCTCAAGTTTGTCGGCAAGCAATTTATTTTGACATCGCAAAAGAGTGTGAGCATCCTGCACTCCAACAAACTTTGCTTCCATATCCACATATTGTCTCTGTAATTTCAAAAATTTCTCATGTACAATCTTGTACGCAGATAAAACAATCCAACCTCTGCGTCCTAAGATAGGAAGCTCCTCACCCTTCACTACTGGCGCTTTCTGCAAACAAGCAATCACATTAGCCGGCTCCGCCAGTTCCAAACAAGAATTCCAATTTTCACTTAAACCAGTAGAATCGGCCCACTCACGGGCCAAAGCCTCGTAAGGCGTTGATTCCCAGCCGGGAATTTCAATAGGCAATTTAAAAGTAGATTTCGACTTTCTCAAAAACATTGTAACAAACAAAAAAAAAAAAAAAAAGATATATACAGTTATAAAGAAATAATATACAAAATGAACTCCGTACGTGCCGAGCGCAAACCAACAAGATAGAAACAATACCACGCAAACAGGCTTCGTAAACGGTTCGTGACACCAGATATAACGACCGGATTTTCGAACCAGATGGAATCAGCTCACCAAGACACCACTAACCCAGCCGAAACGTAACCACCTCCCTCCTCAGGACCTATTTACAACAGTTACCTGTGTACCTACCTTAGGATGGGGAATTAGCAATATACAAGCTTAGATCTTCTAAAACACCACACTCATACTGTATAGTCTCACGGCAACATGGGCCCAGACTAGACTACCCTAAGGCAGTTCCGATTACTTACCATTACACACTGACTGTAATCAGTGCTCTCTCAAGCCACAATTCTGTGGGTATATACACTCTATCCTCCCAGTGCTCTCACTATTTCATACAGACACAAGCAACAATCCTGTGGGTATACACATTGACCGCAGTCAATGCTCTCTTTAACGCCGCTTTCCCTAGAGGCAATCTCCCTACACACCGAATCCCCCCGGTGCTCTCTCAAGCCACAATCTTGTGGGTATACACATCGACTACAGTCAATGCTCTCATTAACACCGCTACACAACGACGATCACTTTCCTATGAATACCTTCAGCTCTCCATGTTGGGAAATCTCTCTCCATCTACAATACTACAATATTATAGATCACACAAGAATGGCCAAATTACACTGTGTAAAGGTTAGTCCCTATTTCAAGATCTCCTCTCTCCCTCATTGCTCAGTTACCATTTACCTGGACGGGAGACACATCCGTTCACATAACAGCAACTGACTAGAAGAAAGGTTAACTTTACCATAAGAAAGTAACAAGTACACACTAGTTCACTAGGAACTGGGGTATCTTTATTCATTAATAATATCAACAATATAATACTGCACTATAACACATAGCCTGAAAAGCAAAAGGAAAGGTTAGAATGTGTGTGCACGCTAATAAGAAAGGGTCGACGTCACCTTATGAATATGAAGTCTGGACTCAGCAGTCATCTGGGTTCCCTTCTCGTCTGTGCCTTGGCTCGTCTTAGGATCACCTCTGCAGTCACGGATACATGTCTGCACCGCTATGCTCTGTCTCCTCCGTTTCCCTCCAAGTCACTGGAACCTTCCTCTTATTCTCTGTCTCATCAGCTGCTCTCTTGCTGTTCTGCACTACTCCTCTCTCCTCTCAATCACGGACTGTCTTCACTTTTCAGCTTCAATCTTATAAATCAGTTTCTACCACTCTGGTATTCGTTCTCTCGGCTAACTGCTTCACTCTGCATGCTCTGATCTTAATGTCAAAGCTCGCCATGCTCCAACTAAAATAACTTCAATCTTTCTAAGAGAGTATTAGCTTCTTGGTCTTTCTCGGACTTCAAGATGGCGACTGTCTTCCTTGAAATAATTAATTGCAATGATGCTAACGGCTAGCTGCCGCCTACGAACTGACTCACGCTACCTCCTGCTTTTGCTAATTTGGAACCTTGTTCCTGCATGGAAAGTTACAGTCAGTAACCTGCCGACCACCAAATTCTTGTACCTCCCCGTACCAAGGACACGTTCTCAGCCGGCCGGCCTGATGTTATGTCTTTG
This sequence comes from Lissotriton vulgaris, assembly GCF_964263255.1. Taxonomy (NCBI): domain Eukaryota; kingdom Metazoa; phylum Chordata; class Amphibia; order Caudata; family Salamandridae; genus Lissotriton; species Lissotriton vulgaris. The sequence goes on from NC_141695.1 coordinate 747,106,296, forward strand.
ACACTAAGAAAAATACAGTCCTTCGATAAGGGCCAGCCTGAGCCGGTTCTCTCCAAGGGAACAACACCTCATAACTAAAACATTACATTTGACCTAAAAGCATCTCAAGCTACAGAGGCAGAAAGAAAGATGGAGTCTCTCCCGTTTGAGGCCTACAAGGCCCAAAATAAGCATAACTCCATCAGAAATATACTAGCACTCGTATAAAAGGACGGATTACTACTAATACTAAGGAATCTATCCCTTAACATAGATTTATAAGCCCTAAAATGAAAAGAAGGGTAGGGGATTGCATCAAACGCCTTGTAAATAGGCCCTGTCTTAGGTTCTAGTCCTCCTATTAGAATGATAGCAGACTAAAGTCACCTTCAATCACCTTCACTCAAGAAAAGGGGCAAAAAGTCGGTCAGAACAGCTTCTAACCACTGGAACTGGATTAGGGATGACTCCCAGTTCCGGCGGCCAGAGCAGGTCACACCAGGGACTATTGGTGTAAGGAACGGCCAGAATCTCCGTCTTATCAGGATTTATTTTAAGAGAGTTATCGGTCACCCAACCAGCTGTGAAACGCAGCACCTTTTGTACGTGTGCCTGAGAGGCACTAGTGTTGTTGATACGTACAAGCAGCTGATTATCGTCTGCATAATTGAAGACCTGGCAGTCCAATTTGGCCAAGATCTCCACCAATGGTTGGAGGTAGAGATTAAAAAGCAAGGGTGACAACGTCAAGCCCTGGGGGACACCACAAACCAGGGGGCTGGCGATCGAGACCAGATCCCCTAACTGTACCCTCTGAGTCCGGTTGGTCAAGAAGGATTCGAGCCACTGGTAAGCAGATCCCACTATACCCACATTAGCAAGACGAGACAAGAGGATTTTGTGGATGACCGTATCGAATGCCGCTGACAGATCTAATAAAATCAGGGCACTCGATACTTTCTTGTCCGCCATGACCCTCATCTCATGCAGAAATGATAGCATCACCAGCTCCATGCTATGATGGGCTCTGAAGCCAGCTTGTCTAGGATGTAATAGACTATGTTCCTCAAGAAAGATGGAAAGTGTTTTGAGGACATGTTATTCCAGCACTTTGGCTAACTATGGGAGCTGGGAGATTGGCATATAGTTTTTAAGGGCGGAGGCATCAGCACCGGATTTTTTGAGTAAGGGGGTTAATCTTGCCTCTTTCAGCACGGGCGGGAAGGCATGGATCTGCTGGTGAGCTTGATTTCACCCGACACACAAGAGGAAGGAGAGATTGAGCATCCAGTGGGGGGAATTCCACAAGGCGGCCTTCCAGAGGAGAAGGGGCTATGGATTGCGGAGTAGATCCATGGCTGATTGAGGAGTTTTCTATCTCCATAAGGATTTTATCAACCTTATCAAGAATAAACGCCTGAAAGGTGTCACAATCAATCGGGGGGGCTGATGATTTTGCCCCCGTATTGTGGCTGAGCTCTTTCAATATTTTAAAGGTTTCTTTTTGCTTGATTGTGGCCTGCTGAATTCTGCCCTCATAAAATTCTGTCTTCCTTTCCATGATGGCAGATTTATAGGAGGAGAACAGGATTTTATATGAATTATGGTCCTCTGGTTTATAATTTAACCGCCACATTCTCTCGGCTTGGTGGAGCGTTTTCCTCAAGTCCCGGAGATTATCATTAAACCAGGGAGCGCCATAACCATGGGCTCTAATTTTTACCTTTCTCACTGGCGCAATTTGATCAAGGGCAGAGTGAAGGCCCGCCGTAAGTTGATCATACTCCTGTGCCAGGCTGCTATGATGGAGGTTAGTGCTAGTGGCTGCGCCCAAGGCGGAAGCCAGATGACTGGCTTCAACCTTCTTCCAGTCACGCGTTAGTCTCCAATCTGGTGGTAACTGCAATGGCCGACTTTTGCTCGGGACCCAACAACTAACTAAAAAATGGTCAGACCAGATACAGGGGTCGACTTTTATCTGTGTGGCTAATGGCTGTGATGACCAAATTAGGTCCAAAATATGACCTTTAGTGTGTGTGGGGCAATCTACCAGCTGACAAAGGTCGAGTGCTTTCATGGCAGAGTCCAACTGGCATGCTAAGGGATCTTTTTGAAGATTGTCCCAAAGGAAATTAAAGTCACCTACTATGAGTACCCTTTTATAACGGGTGCATAAATCCTGTAGATGGGGAAAACCAAAAAGAGTATAAAAAGTCGGTAATTATTTTTTTAAAAGACCAAAAACTAAGAATACATAGACACAAAGGCACAATGATAAAAAAAAGGTAAATGGGGGTGGATGAATAGATAGGGGAGAATTAAATAGACATTGAAGGCCCAGCATCATGCAGAGAACAGAAAGCAGGTAAAGCAAAATGGCCTCGACCATGTAGACCACATGGTGCCATTTGCGCAGATTTTTTGGGGTGGAAGGCACTACTGGCCTGAAAAAGTAACATGGACAAGCATTCTTTGGCCCACTCACAGAGTTCTACAGATTTTCACAGAGTTTTTTTAGAACACAGAATTCCACAGTGCAAATCTCTGCTAGTTTCACCAAGGCCTAGTTACTCTATTCCTCTTTATCCCTAACTTTTCTCTATTCTTTGTGTTTCTTTTTCATCTTTCCTTTTTTCTTTCCTTTCCTTTTCTTCTCTTCTAATCTTCCTCTACTTCTTTCATTATCTCCACTCTTTTCTCTGTTTCTTCTCTTCTCTGTCCTATCTCATCCCCTCTTTTCCCTTGTCTTCCATTTCTCCTTTTCTCCTGCTGTCCTTTTATATTCTCTTTTCTCCTTTTCCCCATGTCTTCCTCTTCCTCTTTCACTTTCTCCTTTTCATCTTCCTTTTCATGGGTACTTTAACTTATCTCCCTTTCTCCTTTCCTTCTCTTCATATTTTTCACAGTTATTTTGTCCTTTCCTAATTTCTATATTGTTTCTCCTTTTCTTTTTGCTTTCTTTTTTACCTTTCATTTTCTCCCCCCTTTATCCCTTGCTGTCTCTGATTTCTTTATTTTCTCATCTCTTATTTTCTGCTTTTCTTCTATCCTATTGTTCCCTTTCTTCTCTTATTTTCTAATTGCTTTCTTTCTCATTTCATTCTGTCCTTTTTTTCCTTTCTTTCTCTACTTCGCCTTTCTTTCTATATTGCGCTTCTTTCATTTTCCCCTTTTTCTTCCTTCTCTATTCTATTGCTTCTCTCGTTTACCCATTCTCTTTTTCCTTCTCTCCTATCCGTCCCTTCCAATACTTATTTTTCTCAATTCTTTTATGTTGTTTTCTCAGTTCCTTATTCTCATTTTCTTCTCTCCTGCATGCCTTTTGCTTCTTCCTTTCTCGTTTACATTTCTTTCTTTCCATTCGTTCTCTCTTGTATCGTTTTCTCTGCCTTTATTCCTCTCATTATTTTCTCATCTTGTTTCATTCTCATTTTTCTTTTACTCCTTTATTTGTCCTTTTCTTTTTTCTCAATTGTTCATCTCCTTTCCTTCTTTTGTTTCCTTCTTTCATTCTACCCCTGTCCTTCTCTTCTTTTTGCCATTCCTCCTTTCTCTCTTTTCTTTGATTTTTTTTCTTTATTGTCTCTTTTCTTTCTCTATTGCCTCCCTTTCTTTCCTTCCATTCTTCCTTTTTGTTTCTTTGTATGTTCTTGATTCCCTTACACGTATAACCATGACTATAGTGTAGTTGCAGAATATGTTTACTTGTAGAAAGCTAGTATGAATTCTACATCTACCTCGCAAAATATATTCTGGCTATTACTCCTAGTTGTGGTGTACTGTAATTGTTAACAATAAACTTTCTGATTTGCTTATTTGTAGACATCAACCAATGGATTGCAGTACAACTAGACAGATAATGGACGTCTATCTTGCTATTGCTTTCAAAGTGAGATCAGTGCCATCCTATGTATTGAGTGGTAATGTGACACAATGGGACACTCAGATGTTAGAAGTAATTTATCAACAAGAGAAAAGAGTCAACACAGAACCTTGTGGAACTTACAGGTAAAGCTTTTGAGATACAGCTTTTTTACTATTAATGTTGTATGCTCACAAAGTTGCATGTGCCTATGGCAAACCCGTCTGCACACGTCCGGCTCAGACCGGACTCAGGGCCAGTCCCCCTGGTCATTTATCCTCAGACATCATGACTTATACTAGAGGAGAGTTTTTGAAGTTGGATCCTGGGAAGGGAACACCTAGATGCCCTTCGATTTCCCTAATGGCCTCAGACATTGGCATGGAAAGTATATGCCCTAGCTGCCGGATACACCTCCCCCATGTCCTCAACTCCTCAACAACTGGTCCTGTTGTCAGACCAGCTAGGAGGACAAATTAAGCTGATGCAGGTCCTTTGAAATGTGTGCTACTAAATGCCAGATATTTCATCAAACATAGTACAGAATGTTCATTATTACTAGATGAACATAAGATCATGTTGGCCTTCATTACTGAGTCATGGGCAGATAACGCCTCAGGACAAGATCTAGTGAAGGCAACTCCCCCAGGTTTTCACTGCTATACGCTAGACAGACCACACAGAAGGGGGGCTGGCAGTCATCTAACATGACTCGGTGGAACATACTTTCCATAATGCCTCCAATACTTTTTGTGTGGCTTTAGATTTCAGTATTCATACGGTACATTACAGCACCATCAAAGGGATACTGCTTTACTGTCCAACGGGTCCTAAAAAGGAATTTCTGGAGTGGCTAGACACCCTGTTTGTGGAAGGGCTTTGCCTAGACTCATACACGGTTCTGGGTGATCTTAATTTCCATGTGTAGGTCTCTTCGGATCCAGATACCTCCAGACTGGAGCAAATTATGGGTGCTGGAGACCTTAAGCAGTTGGTGAAGGTCTCAACTCATGTAAAAGGGCATACCCGGGAAGGGATTTTTTTCCAATAACCAAGACCTAGTTTGTACTACAGTTCTTCCTCTGCTGTGGTCGGATCACTGTACCATTCAATTTGAATTGAAGATACCCATGGGCTATTTAGCCAGTGTAAGGTCAACCCGTGAGATTGAAACTTGGGCATGGGAAAATGTGGACATTAAGAAATTAGGTGAAATCCTGAGGCACTGAATGCGCCCCTCCCCCTAGGAGTGGAAGAGGTCACAATAACCTGTACGCAATGGCTAGATGCAACTTGTAACACTTTAGCCCCTGTAAAAAAGTGGACCCCCAAACGGGCTCAACCCTCAGCGCCCTGGTGTTCTGTGGAACTAAGAGCCAAAAAATGGGCCTGTAATGAATTAGAACGTGCTTGACGGAGAGGTAATGCAAGTGCTGACAAGGAAATGTACAGACACAGCATCACCATCTACAAACAGCTTCTACTAGAATCCTCCCAAAAAGTTTTTTACGAAGCAAATAGCACTAGCCAAATCTAATTTGGCAAGAACTTTTTTAAAACACGTAAAAACGTGCCACTCCTAATGTCCCCAAGAGCTCGAGCATCCCTAAACTCTGTGATAAACTGGCCGACTTTTTTGAACAAAAAGAAATTATTTCCTCTTTGCTCACCCTAGATGATGAAAGAGTAAATGTGCGGCCGCATATGGAAGGACTAGAAAGTCCCTGCCCCTACTGGTTTTAGAACAAGTTTTACCTCTTGAGATTCTAGAAATGATCAAACTCTTAACCTCCATTCGCTCAGGAGCCCCCACGGATCCTTGTCCAGTGCTGATTAAGAAACAAATTCCAGAAGTTATTGGGACAGCACTCACACCCCTGCTGAATGTCATATGTAGCTCAGGAATATTTCCCAGGAGGTGGATTGAGGCCTCTATTCTCCCTTTGCTGAACAAACCGACCCTGGACCCAAAAGACCCCAATAACTATAGGCCAATCTCACGGCATCCACTCCCCGCCAAAATTCTTGACAAAGCTATGGATATCCAAATCAGCGTGTTCCTTCAATCTAATAACACTCTTAACCCTTCCCAATACGGGTTTAGAGCTTTTCACAGCACTGAGTTGGCTTTAATCAAATCCACTGGAGAAATCCGAGAGGCCCTAGACAGGGGAGGCAATGCAATATTGATGCTGCAAGATCTGTCTGCGGCCTTCGACATGGTCCATCATGAAGTGTTGATAGACCGGTTGTCTGGTGCTGGAATAAAAGGACGAGCATGGAAACTCCAGCAATCATTTTTTTCTGATGGATTGCAAACTGTGGATTTGGACAGCAATGTGTCAAAGCCATTTTCCCTCCCATGTGGGGTGCCACAGGGCTTGTCGCTTAGCCCAACGGTTTTCAATATTTATGTGGCACCCCTAGCGGAGTCATAAGATCCTCTGGTTTCCAACTCACTCCTATGCCGACTACACTGAAATATTGTTTCAATTTACTGAGGGGGCAGAAAAGGAAACAGGGGCCCGTGGCCACGATTGTATGGGTGCCATCTCTGGATGGATGTCCTCCAACTGTTTAAAACTAAACTCCAGCAAAACCGAGATCATAAAGTTTGGGAACAATCCACATGTGTGGACACCTCAGTGGTGGCCGGAAGACCTGGGACCCTGGCCTTCACCCACTAGAAAAGCAAAGAATCTCAGGGTGTTGGTGGACAATTAGCTCACCATGGGTGACCAAATAAGTATGATGATCTCGGCCTGCTTTCTGGCACTCAGAAGCATAAGAAAAATCAAGTTTTTGCTTACTGAAAACAGCCTCAAGACAGTGGTCACAGCCCTCATAATGTCACGCCTTGATTACTGTAATGGCCTATATCTCAATGCCAAAAACAACATAATATTAGGCTTCAACTTGCCCAAAATGCATTGGCAGGACTGCTATCAGGGACTCCAAAATTTGTTGCTGTAAAGGAGGAAATAAGGCAACTACACTGGCTCCAGGTCAAACAAAGAGTATGCTCAAAGCACTTTGTACTGTCTTTCAGGCCATTAACGGAGTAGGACCTGATTTCCTGAGGCACAAATTTCAGTGGTAAGTCCCTGGAAAAATGCTACGCTCAGCAGGAGCTAAACAAGTCCTAGTCCCCTCATTTAAAAAAGTCAACTGGGGAGGCTGGAGGTTTATCACCTGTGCTTCTAGGGCTTGGAACGATCTCCCCTTTTATCTCAGGAATGCCTCGGATCTCCTCTCCTGTAGGAAGGGGCTGAAACCATGGCTCTTTTCCCAGTAGCACACTCCTTCACGTTCCCTAGCAGGCAGTGCTTAGCGCCAGGACACCCCAGGCTAACCGTGAGCTCTACAAGTGCGATTAATATAACATAAAATAACTGAAGGAGTAGCTGAAGATGTTTTTTTAAATCAGAAATAGCTCTCGTTAAAGGAATGGCTGGAGACCCCTGCATTCAACAGACTCTGTAGAAGCAAGACACCCAGCACAGATATTCCCTATCATTGGGTACCATCATGCGCATGCCAGCACTGCTCACCAACAATTACAACACACAATCTTACAACACCAGACATTAAGACTAAAACTCTGAACATGATTCAAACACAGATTGAGTATGAAATTACCTCACAAATAAAGCATCCAGTAGAACTTTATACCTTTATGTACCACATGACTTTTTGTGAAATAGGGATAGTTGAACACAAATGAATATAGACCCAGACCGTGACACCGTAAAACACCTTATACAATGTCTGAATGCCAGCAATGACTATGTAGAGGTGTCCCTTTCGATTTGTTTATTTTATTGATAATTCTTGCTTTAACAAACCGTGAGCTTTGCCTGAGCCTCATTTAAATGTTCCCTATATGTTTGTTGTTGTTTTTGGTTCTGTAGTAGGATGCAGGCTTGTGTCCCACTTTCAGTATTTTTGTGTGTACATTTCTTAAATAGTTATCAATATTAAATATTAAACATCTGTCCGGCTGGACAAGTTCACTCAATATAGCACTGACTGAGTCTATATTCATGTGTGTTCGACTATCCCTATTTCCCTTGGGACCATTGTAGTGTAAAATAATTATATCCCAAGGTCCCTGGCTGACTTTTCTTGGGTTCCCTTGTTGTTTTTAAAATAGGTACCAAATGAGGCACCCATAGAAAACGAGGAACCACATAAGAAATGTCATACAGTCCTCCAGACTCTCCCACCAGACAAACCTACAATACAATAAAACTGACAAACTCACCTAGCACATCACATCCCTCCACAAAACCAAATCAGTCTCTGATTTTTGATGGAAATGTTTGCAAAAGTATTTACTGGACTACCGAAAGATCCTGAGATGCCATACTTATGGCAGATGGTGGGGTACTGACGTGTTCCTTAACTGTATCAGTTGGGTTGGAATTAGGGAACAGTGTTATAAAAAAATATTTTATTGGAATTCTATTTTATCATGTTTTATAATTTTATTGTCCTTTTATGGTGGTTTTTACTTGCAGAATAAAGTTTTGAACTAAACTATATCATTTGTTGTATTGAATTACCTTGTACAGCACTATGAAGAAGAGATAGAGCTTCTATGTTACCAGGAGAAGCAGCCTGCATAGCTTTAACATAAGAAAGTAGTTTTTTTCTGTCGCCTGCCAGAATGTGTATTTCAAAATAAGTGCTTTGGTTGTTCAAATTTATCAGCATTACCTCATGTTACATGTGTTGGATTACACAGAAACTGCTGATAGCCGGTCAAGCTGGAGCATATCTCACCTAAGGCTGACGCCGCCAGCCATCTGTTGACTACTGTGCAGTATGAGCATAAATTTGCAAGTGGTATGATTTTATATCACAACCTCATGAGCCTCGAGCACGCATCAACGTGTTATTAATCTTTGAACCAAAGCAGCAGAAACGTAGATTGGTTGTAGCTGGAAAAGAAAAAAAATGGCAGAGAGATAGATGTCTAGGGCTAAATCGACCCATATGATTGGCACGTTGCCCAGATGTTGGAAAACAGCCTCATTCCGAAATTAACTTTATCAATCCAGTAATGCTTTTTGAAAGCTGGTTCGATCAAACACAGGAAGTGATGTTATGCGGGAGAGTGGCACTTAGCTCTGATGCCCCTCTTATAGTGGACGTTTTCCTTGAAGAGTAGAACCTCTAAACGCGGCGGATTGCCCTTTAATACGAACCACATTTCTTACATTAAATGTGATTTCCGAGAAAGGTTTTTGTTGGGAAAAAAAATCTAAAATCATAATATATCAAAAACGGTGTTGAACTGCAGGCAGCCCTTGGAAAGAGCCAATAAGAGCCTGAGATTTAAATGTCAGCAAATTGCACTTGTTGAACTGCGGGTCCTAAAAATCCCCCTGCCACTGCGGTGCTGTCAACATCAATTTACATCTGCCCTCATATGTTTGCTGATCTTTTGCCGCAGGGCAGACTGTACCATTCCATTTCAGCGAAGGTTGTTTCTTGCTCATGTTGCAGTACACAAAGAGAACAGCAATGTCTTGAGGGAACACTGACGCAAAGGCCTGGAGCAGTAATATTTATCCTGTCTTCGTTGATGGAGACACATAGCTATACCCTCCTTCCAAAGCTCCTCTTGCAAAAGACCGAGTACAGTAAAGCTGCTTTTGTCATTACACCTGGGTTTAAGATTTTGTGGACAGGCACCGATAGCAAACAAAACACTTCTTTACATAGCCAAAAGTATGAGGATTGTAGGTGACATTTAAAGAGCAATTTATGCAAGTACCATCAATATTTGTAATAGGGGTGTGCTAAGTTTTTGTTCTCAAAAACTGTAAAACAATGCAATGGCTATGCTGTTCCTAAAATCTTGGTTTATGTTGGGCTTATATATCAAAATCATTTGTCAGTGTAATTTACTGGCACAGAACGGTTTTCAGAGTACAGAGTACTGAACAGGAAAGGTTAAGCAAGGTTTACACTTGCATACAACATGGTTGTGAGTTGGCGTCATTTACCACTTGAGTCTGTAGGTATGGAAAAAGGAAGAAACGCTATAAACTACGGGCATGATAATAGCCCAGACTGCCATGGCACCATGCTTGCACTTGCATAATGAAAACTTCACAAAACACTAATCTGGATAGATATAGAATTATTGTCAATCGATTAATCAATAACATTTGTAAAGCGCGCTACTCACCCGCTAGGGTCTCAAGGCGCTGGGGTGGGGGGTGGCCGCTACTGCTCAAAAAGCCAGGTCTTGAGTTGCTTCCTGAAGGAGAGATGGTCTTGGGTGAGTCATAGGTGGGTGGGGAGGGTGTTCCAGGTCTTGGCTGCCAGGTAGGTGAAGGATCTTCCTCCGGTGGTGGTTCTGCGGATCGATGGGATGGTGGCGAGGGCGAGGCTGGCGGAGCGGAGCTGGCGGGTTGGTGTGTAGAACGTGAGGCGGTTGTTGAGGTATTCTGGGCCCAAGTCGTAGAGAGCCTTGTGTGCGTGGGTGAGGAGTCTGAACGTGATCCTCTTGCTGACGAGGAGCCAGTGCAGGTCCCTCAGGTGGGAGGAGATGTGGCTGTGTCGGCGGATGTCCAGGACGAGACGTGCTGAGGCGTTCTGGATGCGCTGGAGTCTCTTCTGTAGTTTGGCAGTGGTCCCAGCGTAGAGGCCGTTCCCGTAGTCCAGATGGCTGGTGACTAGGGCCTGGGTGACCGTCTTCCTGGTTGCAGTGGGGATCCAGCGAAAGATCGTACGGAGCATGCGGAGGGTGTTGAAGCAGGAGGAAGTAACGGCGTTAACTTGCCTGGTCATCGTGAGGGAGGAGTCAAGGATGAAGCCCAGGTTGCGTGCGTGGTCCGTGGGCTTGGGAGGGGAGCCCAGAGCAGGGGGCCACCAGGAGTCATCCCAGGTGGAGATGGATGGGCCGAGGATGAGGACTTCCGTCTTGTCTGAGTTCAGTTTCAGGCGGCTGAGCTTCATCCAGTCCGCGATGTCTTTCATTCCGTCCTGGAAGCTGACTTTGGCGGAGGCGGGGTCATTGGTGAGGGAGAGGATCAGTTGGGTATCGTCAGCGTAGGAGATGATGTTGAGATTGTGCTTGCGTGCGATGGCTGCGAGGGGGCTCATGTAGACATTGAAGAGAGTGGGGCTGAGCGAGGAGCCTTGAGGTACGCCGCAGATGATTTTGGAGGCTTCTGCGAGGAAGGGCGGGAGACGCACTCTTTGGCTTCTGTTGGAGAGGAAGCAGGTGATCCATTCCAGGGCCTTTCCTTGGATCCCGGCGTGGCAGAGGCGGGTTGTCAGGGTGCGGTGGCAGACCGTGTCGAACACAGCTGAAAGGTCGAGCAGGATGAGGGCGGCGGTTTCTCCGTTGTCGAGCAGGGTCCTGATGTCATCGGTGGCTGCGATGAGGGCGGTCTCGGTGCTGTGGTTCGCTCAGAATCCGGACTGTGATGGATCGAGGGAGCCGTTCGTCTCGTGGAAGGCTCTAAGCTGTTTGTTGATGGTTTTCTCGATGACTTTTGCAGGGAAGGGGAGGAGCGAGATGGGGCGGAAGATTTTGAGGTCTGAGGGGTCTGCGGTGGGATTCTTCAAGAGGGCGCTGATCTCTGTGTGCTTTCAGCTCTCTGGGAAGGTGGCAGATTCGAAGGAGTTGTTGATGATGTCCCGAAGTTTGGGTGCGATGATGGAGTCAGCTTTGTTGATGATGTGGTGTGGGCAGGGATCAGCTGGGGAGCCCGGGTGGATGGTGTTCATCGTGTGGGTGGTGTCTTCCGTGCTGACCGGGGTCCAGGCGCGCAGGGAGGTGGTGGGGGGCATAGGTTCAGCGGCGGGGTAAGGGTTCTGGGCGCCGAAGCTGTTGTGTATGTCGACGATCTTACGGTGAAAGAAGGTGGCGAGAGAGTTGCAGAGCTCTTGTGAAGGCGTGATGTTGTTGTTGCTGGCGTTGGGGTTGGAGAGCTCTTTCACGATGTTGAAGAGTTCCTTGCTATTATGGGTGTTGTTGTCCAGTCGTTCACTGAAGGATGACCTTTTGGTGGTGCAAATCAGCTGGTGGTGTTTGCAGGGGGTGTTCTTGAGAGCGGTCATGTTTTCCGTTGACTGGTTGTGGCGCCAGGCTTTCTCGAGGTCACGGCAGGACTTCTTGGAGTCTTTGAGATTGTTGGTGAACCATGCGGCTTTCCTGCTGTCCAGGTTGCTAAGAGGGTTTTAGAGTAGAGCAAGGGCATCAGCGCAGTCGGTGATCCACTCTGTGAGGTTGCGGGCTCCTTCGTTGGGGGTCCGTGGTGTTGGTGGGAAGGTTATGGCTCAAGGAGGTGGTGAGTCGGTCGGTGGTGATCTTGCTCCAGCTTCTACGGGGGGTTAGTCCCGGGCGGTGGCGGGTCGTTGTTTTCCTGAAGTTTAAGTGTACGCAGCTGTGGTTGGTCCAGTGGAACTCAGTGGTGTGGCTGAAGGCGATGTGGTTGCTGAAGGAGAAAACGGGGTCGAGCGTGTGTCCGGCGTAAAGGGTGGGGGTGTTGATGACCAGTTGCTTGAATCCGAGGTTGGCGAGGTTGTCTAGAAGGGTGGTGTTGTTATTGTCCTTGTCGTTCTCCAGGTGGAAGTTGAGGTCTCCTAGGAGGATGTAGTCGAGAGAGGCGAGAGCGAGCGGGCTGATGAAGTCTGCGATGGCTTCGCTAAAGTGTGAGCATGGTCCCGGGGGTCTGTAGATAAGGGTCCCTCTGAGGGTAGTCTTGGGGTCGACGTGAATCTGGAAGTGAAGGTGCTCTGCGGCGGTGAGGGTGTCATAGGTGTTGGTTGTGATGCGGATGGTCTTTCTGTGGGCAAAGGCGATGCCTCCACTGGTCTGGTTGATGCGGTCCCTCCGGATGATCTTGTAGCCGTCCGGGATGGCAATGGCGATGTCGGGTCTGATGTGGGGTTCATCCTGGTTTCCGTGAAGAAGGCGACGTCTGGTGCTGTTTTGTCCAGGAGGTCCCAGAGTTCGACGGCGTGTTTGCGGATGGAGCGGGTGTTGAGCAGGATGCACTTGAGGTGGTTGTTGTTGGTGGCTGTTCTGGCTGGCTCGGTGCAGGACCAAATGCAGGTGAAGTTGCAGGCGTGGCAGGTGAAGGCTCCGTGGGTGCCTTTTGGGGAGGCTTGATAGCAGGCTGGCTGTCGGCCGGTGTTGAGTGCGAGGAGGGTGGCGGCGTCATATCTCCGTCGGGTTGGCTGGCTCCTGCGAGGTCTAGGGGTTCCGGCGCTGGGCGAGGTCCAGGCGTTGTCGGGCGTAGACGGGCTTGCCTTTGGCCTGCCTTCGGTGTGCAATTGGAGCGCCCGCACGCGTGGCTGCTGCACGTACGCGCGGTCCCCGCCAATTATGGCAAAGTGGGAGGGAGGAGCAGCTGGGAGGCGGGAGCGGGGCGGCGAATGGGGAGCGGGAGAGAAGAAGACAGGGCGGGCCGCAGGGGAGCAGCGGCGGGGAGGGGAGGGGGGATGGGAAAGAGCGGCAAAAACGATGCGGGGAGAGCGAGGACAAGCCTGGCGAGCAGGGCTCAAGGATAGGCAGCAGGCAGAGATGCCAATAGCAGGCAGCAGCAGCAGAGGCGGGATCAGGGCACACAGGGGCCGTGCGGTGAGTGGAGTGACTGGGTCAAGGGTGATGTGACTATTAGACCTTGACTAGAGGTTATAGAGAAGCAAAGAAGACAATGCAAAATGTAATATGACAAGAAAGAGGCATTGAGAAGAGGGATCCAAATTAGATTACATCATAAACTGACTAATGTCCTCCACCATGTTTAGGAAATCGATTTACCTAAGCTGAATTGATCCTTTATCCAGTTATTCTGGGTTGATATTTCAAGTGTTTGGATGAAAGTGGAACCTTTCAAATCCTCGATCTGCTGTGCATGAAGGTGTTTGCATGCAACATGTCCTTATAGTGCAATGCATAAAATAAGTGGAATGGAGTGAAGATTTGTTAAGCTGTGCTGTAGAAATATTATGAGTGGTAGTAATTGAGGGCGTCATAGCTCATAAAATAAATGATTAACAATTATTTCAAATTGTGTAGTTATGGTTTTATGAAACAAGCATTGGGCATTTTCTTGTGGTTCGCTATATTAGTTCTACATTCATTCATACATTTCGGGGCTTTCAAAAAAATTATCTGAGGAATAACCATAAAAACTCACAATGAACATGCAATTTGGCTTGGAGTTAGTCTACATTGTTTTGGCTTGCTGATGAAAACAAAGCCTATGAGCTGCGCGATGAGCGTTGTATTCGCTTCAGCTACTAGTTCTAGACAAAAGATCTTGACACAGTACAACTGAGAACAGACTCATCAAAATCCACTTTGCTGCCAATAAGTAGCTCCTAATAAACAAATGAAATATATTTGTTAACTTCTGACAGAAATTAACAAGGCTTATCACCGCTGATAGAACATTCCTGAAAAAGGGTGCTTGCCTTGTACAGCTTAGAAGACAACAATATGTGTAGCACCTTCTTTTAATGCCTTGTATGCTTAAAAAGCTAATTTGTGTATTCCTCCCTTTTGGTTATAGACACCATCTGACATACTAATAGAATTGTGTCTGACTGAAGCTTTAAAACCACAGTTTCCTATATTGATCTTAGTAGTACCCCAGATAATACTGTGTGCTTGTTTACTTTGAATATCTTGTAACCAGGGTTACGATTTAAGCAGCACAAGTGACTCGAACAGTTAACCAACATTACATATCTTATAGCCATTTCTCATTTTAATGAAGCAATGGTGGATGCGTTAGCCAATTTAAAGAGGACAAATGCAGTCAACCTATGCATACAAAACCTAATAATGCATGTACTCATGCGCATTTACATTTAGCTTTTAACTGATTTATCCAACCCTCATTATTCAACAGAGTTACAGGATCTGTCACTTGGTTCTGTGTTAAGTTTAAAAACGAATCCAATCCTGTTTTGAGGATCACCTAAAGTTAGCTTTTGTTGTCTTTCTAGACTAATGTAATACAATAAAGAAACATAAATAAAATATGCATACACTATTACACACATAGAGGGGCTTTGTGTGAACCCCCTTAATGTATTGTTTTTTTCACTATCTTTCACTTTTTACTTCTGTTTATCACTGCCTACAGCATTGTTGATGGGTTAGCTCATTTCAGCCATTGGATGTCTTGCACGTTGAGTGAAGGCAATTGTTCATTGATCAGACTGCCTAAAATGAAGAACAATTCAGGTGCAGCGCTGGAGGCCAATACATTATTTTCCTAATTCTTTTTTATTTTCAATCCTTTTTTATTTTTATTTTTTTTAACTCATCCTTGTGTATTTATACTATGCCTTCAGGATTGAGTAATTTAAAGACAGTTGTACATTATTTTTGAGCTAATATGAATAATAATTCCTTGTCATGCACATTAAAAAAGGGGTTTCTGAACCTGTTATAAGTACACCTGCCTTTTAAAGAGCATCTGTATAGCTCTATCAAAAATATATTCAATCGGTTTTTTTTTATTCAGTGCAGGCGGTTGTGGGTGGTCGTAGTCGGAGGGCTATTTCCTGAATATATTTTCTACTCGAGAGGCAGCATAATCACCTCAACAGTAGCGTGTGCCATTTGCACTGATTTTTCAGCACGGAACTCGCTACTGGCGCTCAAATCGGAGTGCGATCAGCATGACATGCATTTTCCGCCTGTTGGCGGAACCCCACAGAATCTCGCAGTAATTACGAGGAGAAAAATTCTGCAAGTTCCAACCAGGTCTACTTTTCATAATAATCACTTTCTCCATTCGACGTTTGCTGCTTTCTGAGTTCGAGACATTTGGGTCTAAGACCTGCATATGTGATAAGCGAGAAAGAAAGTAGACCTGCCTGCACCAAATGTGCTGAAAATCTTTTTTACAAAGTTCTTTCACCGTTTTATTCCACATTTTGGGCACATGGAGATTCAACTTCTTTCGATGATATATAAATATTTTTAAATACATGCTTTAATTTGCAATTAAATTTGCAGTGCTTTCAAATTCGTATCATAGAATGTATTTTAGGTCTTGCAGTATTTTTCTATAATGCTTTAAACATGATAAATGCAACCTTAAAGGTATTCATGGACGCTATAGGAGCCAGGGTAGCTTACTTACAGTAGGGTTAATTTGATGGCTAGATGGCACTTTCATCAATGCAGTGTTTCTATATTCTACTCAATCTGAAGCAGTCTTTTCAGTATCTCTGAAACTTCAACAAACAAAATATTACATTTGTTTATTCTAAAGTAATTGGAACCACTGCAATAGTTTCTCTTTCTTTCGTTAGTTATTTCAGCAGCTCGGTAGAATGGCTGCGATTCCTCTTACGTTTTATATTGTGTACTTCTATCAGTGTTACAGTAATAGTTCGAGATTGTGAAGATTGGAGAAATCGTATTTGGTCACTAAGGAGGAATTTATTATTTTTGATGTAGTAATGCAACTACGACTGCTTGAATTTCCTGTCCTTAAACGTAGTACCATTTGGGGAACGTATAGTCCTTAAATAGCTGGCAGAGGAAGAGGTCTGAAGAATTTAAAGTCAAGACCGGAAATTTCACACTTATGTAGAGAATCTTCACAACATTTTCTTGAATAAATGTTTGCTGAATTAAAAAGTCAGATTATCTGGCGCCACTATCCTCATTGATCAAGGTACTGTCGATGCATTGCACAGTGAGTCTGTTGAGAGACATTTGGCACAGATGTGTGCCCAACTGGAACAAGGAGTGCTGGTACACGACCTGAGAAGATGGTCGTGCTAGCCAAGTAAGACAAATCTCCATCCTACACTGCTGTGCCTAGTTGCTTCTAATTTGAATTGGAATATTACGAGATGAAAAACACTCCTATTAAATTACAGAAACTCAAAAGTGTGCACATTTACCAACCTTTTTCTCTACAAGTTTTGTGAAATTGGGCTCAAATTCTCTCAATTTTTTTCTGTTTTGGGAATTTTTAGTTCCAAAGTAAGCTGAAACAAAGCCATCAAAATTAAATAAAACTGTAAAAAAAAAAGTATACATAAATCACATAATTAAATAGGTATACATTTTGAAAATGTTATTTGAAATGTTTTTCAGTCACTCACGTTATTTTAAGTTTATAAAAAACAGGAGTGGCTTAAAACCCCTGGGATTGATAAAAAGTTATACCGGTCACCTTTATTTTATAATATATTAGAACTCCTGATGGGCGAAATCGAGCTTCAGAATGTTACAAAAGAGTCAATATGATCATGATCTTGGTATTGCAAAAGGAATGCTCATCAAATTATGTATTAATATGATTGTCAGACCTGATAATAATGAAATCATAACAGAGTATGAGTGCTTCAAACTAATTTATTATATTATCCAGTAGCAGCCAACATCCAAGCGTTCAAAAATCTACTGTTTCCACCTTTTAATCATCTATAACACCTGTTTAAAGTCAAACTTTAACATTTAGTAGCAAACATTTCTAATATTTAGAAAACAAAATTAAATGTTATCATGTTAAAAATAGTTGGGTTTCTTAGTGAAATGCTGTAAATAACCCTTGCCTGTTACCAACAAATACCAATGTTGTTTTGATAACAATCTAAATAACGTTTAAAATGTCAAACAAATTGTGGTTGCTATGAACAAAATTTGGAAGAAGACATTGCAATCTTGAATTTTAATCTAGACGGTTCAACGAGATGAACTAAGAGCACAGTTCTCAAAATTCATTACTTTGTTGAAGAAAAGTTCAGCCACCTTTATGTGGAGCCCTTCTGCGACCCTACATGTAGAATTCAAATATATTTAAAGTGTTTTTAAAAAGTTGAACATCCATCTAGCTTTTTTTCCACAGAACAGTGGTTGTGCATCTTTACTTTTAACATCGATCAGCTTTTTTTAAAGGAGTTTGGAAATCAACATACATTCAGCCCTGCTTTAAACAAAACATTTGCCACTTTAATAGCTCTGACTATTTTTATTAGATCGAGCCTCCCTGTCAGTGCAACGTGTCTGGTTGCAAAAGATCTATTGTGGGCTCACGAAGAACATACAGTGGCCTTCCAGCCCACGTATTGCTTACTATTGGTTACATTTATTGTCACTATAAAGTATATCTTCCTGGTGATCAACCTTGAAAGACAAAAATGAGCAGCCCAGTAAGAATGTTACAGAATCTGCCGGGGTTGGGGAGAAAGAGCAAATGTTGAAACCTCTGTGAACTTCAGTGAAGTGCTGACAAGAAGAGCAGAGCAGAAGCTGGGACCATTGCAGACCTAATGAGGGATCTGGCAAGCATATTAGAGGAATTGCCAAGTGATCACCATTGAAAATAAATGAGGGCCTGACAATCACAAGAGGGGGGAATATGAGAGCAATGAGCCTTTGCCAAGGGTACAGGCAAGAGGAAGAACAACCACACACCACTGCACCCAACAGATCCCCCGCCGCTGCTGGAGCAAAATCACCAAAGACCAACTACACGCAAACCTCGCTCTCAGCCCACCCACCGAACCCTCCAACACCGATGACGCTGCCCACAGCCTCAGACGATGGATCGAGGACTGCGCCAACACCCTAGCCC
This sequence comes from Lissotriton vulgaris, assembly GCF_964263255.1. Classification (NCBI taxonomy): domain Eukaryota; kingdom Metazoa; phylum Chordata; class Amphibia; order Caudata; family Salamandridae; genus Lissotriton; species Lissotriton vulgaris. The sequence goes on from NC_141695.1 coordinate 747,124,719, forward strand.
GCTGAAGAAACCCCCCCACAGAGAAACCAGCAAGAGGGCCAGCTGGTTAACTCCAGAACTCCTAGCCTCCAAGCAAGCCTGCCGGAAACTAGAGAAGAAATGGTACAGTGAACTAACTCCAGACAGCCACGTAGCACACAAGGACGCCATCCGCAACCACCACCACCTCATCAGGGCGGCCAATAGAACCTCCTTCAAAGACCGCCTAGACAACAACGCACAAAATAGCAAGGAGCTCTCCAACATCGTGAAGGAACTCTCCAACCCCAGCTCCAACACCATAGACGTCCCGCCGTTGCAAGCCCTGTGTGACTCCCTCGCCACCTTCTTCCACCGCAAGAAAGCAGACATCCAAGACAGCTTCAACACCCAGACAGCAACACAACAGACCCTCCGTACACCATCGACCACGACCCCATGATAGCCTGGGCCAGCGTGAGCATCGATGACACCATCAAGACCATGCGCTCAATCCACTCCGGCTCTCCGTCGGACCCATTCCCGCACCACGTCTTCAACAGAGCAAGCAGCACCATTGCACCCCACCTACGCACGTCATCAATCTCTCCCTCGAGACTGCGACCTTCCCAGAGAGCTGGAAACACGCCAAGCTCAATGCCCTACTCAAAAAACCCAAGGCAGACCCAAGAGACCTCAAGAACTTCCAGCCCATCTCTCTGGTCCCCTTCCTGGCCAAGGTCATCGAGAAAACCGTCAACAGATAGCTAACTTGATACCTCAAAGAAAACAGAATCCTGGACCCTTCCCAGTCAGGGTTCCGCAGCAACCACAGCACTGAGACTGCCCTCATCGCCGCCACCGACGACATCAGGACCCTGCTGGACAATGGCGAGACTGCAGCACTCATCCTCCAAGATCTCACCGTCTGCCACCGCACACTACGCGCATGACTCCACGCCGCAGGGATCTGAGACAAAGCTCTGGATTGGACCACCTCCTTCCTCTCCAGCAAAACCCAGAGCGTCCGCCTCCCCCCATTCTGTTCCAAAACCTCCGAGATCATCTGTGGCATACCCCAGGGATTCTCTCTCAGCCCGACGCTGTTCAACATTTACATGGACCCGCTCGCACACGTAGCCCGACAGCACAACGTCAAAACAATATCCTATGCCGACGACACTCAGCTGATCCTCTCCCTCTCCAAGGACCCCATCACAGCCAAAGCCATCCTCCACAAAAGAATGAAGGCCATCACAGACTGGATGAAGACAAGCCATCTGAAGCTGAACTCAGATAAGACGGAGGTCCTCATCCTTGGCTCCATCCCTTCAGCCTTGGATGACTCCTGGTGGCTGACTGCACTGGGGGCAGCCCTGACACCCACCGACCACGCACATAACCCGGGAATCATCCTCGACTCAATGCTCTCAATGACCAGGCAAATCAACGCCGTCTCGTGGGTATGTAGTGTGCTTAACAAATGATTGATTGTCTATAAAAAGGAAGTTAAATGGGGCCATGGTGAAACAGAAGTACACAGCACAACTCCTTTGCCTTTCAGAGTATATGGATGCAGACATTAGCAAGTAAAATGCTGTCACTCACACTGCCTGACAAGCACAACTACAAATGGCTCTCCAGTAGGCTTCAGTAAAAAGTGACTGGCCTTGCTTACCTACAAGATAATGGCTGATTGGTAAATGTCCAGTACTCCACTCAATGCTTATGCTGTCCCGGAGTAAGAGCTAAAGTGTGAATGCCACACAAATAGAGCAATAGCTTGTCCAAAAGCAATTTGCTGTATGTACCATTACTTAGAACTTGACATGCTGATGTTTAATGATTTTACAATAAACAGGCATGACAGATAAGGATGTCTAGAGCCAGAATTAAAAAAACAAAGTTTGAATCAATAACATCCAGAGTTTTGGTACCCCTGGCCAGTGTTGTTTCCTGGTTTCCCCAGCCAATTGGAAAATTTTCAGATAAAGAATGGATGTACATATTTTGCTAAATATCCACTTTCTCACAGCTGTTTTGGCACATGTTTTCCGAAATATGTTGTTTCATGTTTTAGAATGAAATTTAACTAGAAACATTTATAAATTAGGGTAGATGAGACCTAATAAAAAGTCCAATTTGCTCCTATTACAGAAAGAACAATCTTTGGCAATGTAAATAGATTTGGCTTTAAAGAAATGTTGGTTGGTAATGTGAAGCATTACGAGAAAATAGCAGGAGAATTAATATGTATGTATGTGGATGCAAAGAACATTAGACTAATATTGGTATAGGTTAAAAAGTGAGGTGACAGTTGCACTGTCAAGTCATACGTAAACATGCATAAATGTTAATGGATACCATCCACTCATCAGTGCTGCAGCTAGAGAAAGACAAACACAATAATGCCAACTGGATAAATAAAATTATCACAGCAGCAGTTGAAGGCAAGACCTACTTTTATGGAAGTTCACAACTTCTGTACAATCAAAACATTTACTCCTGGTTCCCAAGATCTGGGCTGAGGCAAAGTCCCTCTCTAATATTGCTCACATAATTGTCCTGTCAAGCCAGAACATAAAAAATGAGATGGAAAACTTTTTTCCTTTGTCTATATTTATATATATAAATGGAAAAATACAGACAAACCAGATTCAGACAATCCTGTGGAGCAGCCGTGCTCCTGCCCATGGTTGCCCAATCTGGTGCACAGAGTAATACAGCTGCCCTATGCGCATGAATGGCACCTTACTAAGGGGGCAGACTCTAAGCGCCGCATTTGGCAGTGTGTCCCTGTATGCATTCATCTGGAGTGGACCCTTATTGGGGGCCTGGTGTAGTCATCCTCATCCAGCGCGCTCTCCCAGTGGGGAGTGCATTGCTTTACAGGGTGTGCATTTTCATAGCCCCATTGTTCTTCAGGTACCGCAAGGGGGGCAGGTGGGTTAATGTCTCTGTTAAAACTGACTGCTACAACATCAGAATTTATTCGCAAGGCTGCGCGGACGATGCTGAACAATCCGCTGCACATTAACTTTAATTGGTGTACACGATGTGGTGTGGCTTTGATGGCCATCTAGGAAGAGGGTGGATGGCAGTTTCAGGAATGTTTTCTGGTGCCACTAAAAAGCATTCCCACATTTACATTGATGTTGCTGCATCGGCAAAGCAGCATGTGATTCTAGGCATATCAGTTAATTTCCATATTCTTACAAACAATGCATATGAGAAGAGGAAATCCAGCTGGCACTCACGTAAAGCGCTCCAAGACATTTGGGCCCTTATTTATGAGGCCTTGCGTCAGTTTTGCGCCACCGGTGCGTCACTTTTTGTGACGCACCAGCGGCGTAAAATATGCGCCTTGTTGCGCCATATTTAAAAAGTGACGCATCTAGGTAGATGCGTCACTTTTTAAACCCCTGCGCTACATTATACCTGCGTCAGGTATAATGTATGCAGAGGGGGCGTTCCCCCGCAAAAAGCCTCGTAATAGTGACGGAGTGAAATCTATGAGACTTCACTGCGTCACTTTTAGGATGCTATTGCGTCAAAATCTTGCGCCTGCCTCACAGCAGGCGTAAGACTGACGCAAGCCCTTTCACATTGGGCTTTGCCCATGTGAAAGGACGCATTGCTGGAGTTGCGTCACTTTTGTGACACACTCCAGCAATGCGTCACTTTTGCGCTTACAGATACGTCAGAAATACTGACGTATCTGTAAGTCCTTGCGACATGATGCGTCATACATTAAATATGACGCATCATTGGTGTCGCAAGGAGTGCGCAGTGAAAAGTGACGCATCGCTGTTTTCACGCAGCGATGCGTCACTTTTCATAAATGAGGCCCTTGGGTTGCGTTCCATTGTTCTGCGTGTTCGCTCTGGGGGAGGGGGAGGGGGGGGGAGGGGAGGGAAATGTTTCCTATGATGAAACAATGCTTATTGCACCCTCCTCCTACCCTCCACAATATTAACGCTTACTTTAGGGTTTTAGCAAACAGAGATTTATCATAGTGTATGCTAGAAAAATAATATCTCCTCCGCTTAAAAAAAAAATAGACTAAAATTATGCCAAATAGGATTATGATGTAGGTCTGAGTCCCAGCAAAGTTGTTTTGCAATTAACAAATAGAACAGGTTTCTCCCTCAAAGACACAGATTGACATTTGACCTCTATTTTTTGAATGCACAGCAAATTTGACTAGATAACAAAAGGATTAAAAGGCCTGTTTACAGAAAGTGAGTTCTATCCTCCCCTCTGGTCCCTAGGGTGTACAGCCACACAGTAAAGATTTCTTAATGCAAGTTACTTAAGGACTGTTTAGGCCTATGCTCACCTAAAACTATGTTGGTAAAGTTTTCAGATGAATGTATTGTGTTTACATAATTTTACATAACTTGACGTATATATAAATATATCTAAAACTATAACACCTGAGTGCAAGTGTGCAGTGTACGTTGAAATAAATTTGAAAAAATACTATCTACAGGGTCTTCTTTTGCTTGCGACAAAAATAAATGTGGATAAATACAGATAAAATTACCCTAAAATATATCTGGATAAATAAAGATTTGAATGTTAAAAAAAATATATACCATACAACCGGGAGCCCTAATTATAACATGTAACATTTAAAATGGAAAATATTACATGATTTTTCATATATTAAATTAAATGTGTTCCTTTCCTATCTTAACCACTGCCTAGGCCTTATGGATATTAAATATATATCGGGAAATCAATCATTTATGAGACAAACTAAAGGTTTTAGTCTCACAGTTTCTGAAACGTTATGCTTTAGCCAATAAGCAAACATCCTATACAGAGCTTAGATTATGTTTCATTTTTTGTCAGGGACTATGAATCCCACTTTATAATACTAATCATTATACTAATCATTATTTTGGGGTCAAGAGCATTTATTGTCTGGTAATTTATAATATTTTGGTTTTATTTTGACTTTTTTGGGTCGCTTTTGTAGTACATTGAGATTCCATTTTTTTTAATCATGATTTCTTTGTGTTGTTTTGTAAACTGATTATGAACTGGTACGCATTTACAACCATTTGCAGGTTGCGGTCCCATGGGGTGGAAAGGCGGGACGGTGGGGGAGGGAGGGTGAGGGGGTGGAGGTAAGTAAACACAGGAATATGGATGATTGCAGGTAAGTAAAAAATTAAATGAATAAAATGAATTTCGTTGCGCACCCTGCATTGCAAAATGCGATGCAGCACGCACTACAGTTCGGGCTGGCCTGTTCCCACAGGGTCAAGACTGATTTGCATATTGCTGGGTCCAAACTGGAATGGTATGGTGAGCAAAAAGACAATGGATTTAGGGCCAGATCTCTGTACTGGAGTGAATGTATGACATTGTTCTGCATTCTGTCCATCAATTGTTCTTTTTGCATTTGTCACCCCAAGTGGGACGGGTATGCTCATAGGTGAGTTGCGTGCTCTCCATGCCACTGGAATTAAGCTATCATGGCTGAAGAGGGGTGAAACCCCGAAACCGGTCCTGGGATGCTTGTTTCCAGTCCAGGGAGGACCAGGCCTGGCAGTTCGGGCTGGACTGTTCCCATTGGGCGCAGGGTCAAGACTGATTTGCATATGGCTGGGTCCAAACTGGAATGGCATTGTGACCAAAAAAACGATGGATTTAGGCCCAGATCACTGTACTGAGGTGAATGTATGACATTGTTCTGCATTCATTCAATCAATAGTTCTTTTTAGGTCTCACCTAGTGATGCAGCGCGAAGCGCTGCACGCTGTCTGCAAGATCTATTGTTGCCGACTTGAAGTCTGAAGCGGGATAAGACCTGTGCACGCACGTACCGCAAGACATGAGCTGTGCACGCGTACGGCTCGCGGCAATATTACAACTCCTGCTGGCACCATACGCATGCACATCTCCTGTCTGTGCGCGCCGCCCTTACGTGAACACTTGTGGCCAGCGTGTATTTAAATCTACAATCCCCAGCTGTCCCTAAACCCCCTCCAGTGTCAGCCAGCCATGCGCCATCTGCCAACCCCAACTTATTCCTCCACGACTACACACTGACGCCCTGCTTCAGCACGATACCCTGCAGTGTATCCCCAAAGCTCACAGGGTGCTCGGTGTCCCGTCATTCTGGCCGTGCTGCCGTAGGAGCGTGCCAAGCTGATGGACAGTTTTGCCTCCAATTCAGACTCGGAGCCTCAGGGCAGATAAACAGCGTGTCTTCTCCGGCGATCCTCAGATTGCGCAGGGACAGCCGACGTGCACGATCACGTCATCTTGTGCGCCCCGACTACGCTTTTAGTTTCACACGCTGAGACAATGCCCCCGCTGCACTCCTGATGGCTCCATAGGCTGAATATTTTACAGTCCCAGGAGGGAAGGGCTGCAAAAGGAGGCACCAGCAGATCCATACGTAGATGTACATTATCCAAGCAGTGTTAAGGTTTGATCCCTGGGTTTTCTTTTGTTAACTTTACTCTAAGCGCCCTTCCTATTGCTGTCCTGTTCTTGCCCCCCTCCCATGTCTGCATTCCTTTTCTATTGAGCGCAAGCAGTATTAGGGGTTTGTCCTTCTGTTTTTGTTTTTTTTTTGCTTAAAACTTTAACCTAAGTGCTGCCCCGCTTCAGGGGCAACGTGCTTGGTTTCTTTCAGAGCACCGGAGAAGTGAGAGCTGTGTTTTGCTGCTGTTTGCCGGTGGCATGAAAGGCCAGCCTACCCAGCACCGCCGGGTCCATCTGAACTTCGTGGTAAATTAACTGTAGCTTGGGAGCCCCTCCCCCTCTACACAGTGCCTCTCAGTAAGGAAGTTTTATCGGTATTGCCGATTCTTTAATTCGCTCTTAAACAAATACAATTACATGATTGTTGCATTCGCTACAGAGCAACGTAAATCCATGAATATTTGATGATAAATACGTCTCATATAAATAACCAGGTCTGTCGATACCATAGCGCTGGGAAGGAGAGGGCTGAACTGGATTATTTTTTTTAGGCCCAAAATTTGGCAAAAAGACCACAAAAACTGGGGGTTAAATGTGGAATTGCTTTCTATATGTTAAACTGGAGTTGTAAGTGACTCTCCATCATGAGCGCTGCCACGTCATGCTATTTTTAGCATAATGTGTGCCACTCACAGTCCTGGCATTTTTGATAACCTCCTAAGCAAGTCTTAACCAAAACTCCTCCTTGCATGTGCTCTGGCTGCTGTGACCTTCCTCATCTATGGTGCTCAACGTAAAGTTGCCAGTGTGTGTTAGCACAGGTTGTTTACCCTGTGGAAAATGGTTGGTTGATCTGTTTCTACAGTTTTGATTTTTACAGTCATTAATACTGGGAATGCGACCCTCATGACACTACATGTCTGTGTGTATGAATGTCTTATTCGTATTCAGCAACCTACCATAAAAACATTAGAGTGCAAATACAGCGTCAAAGCCAGAGGGACAGTCAACACAGTATAACTGATTCCTGAGAGTGTACAAGGGTCTGGTTGCTTTGTTGTGATGAGAGTTGTGCCTTCAGCCCCTTCCTCAATTGGAGCATGGAGGGGCCAGTTCTGATGGTAATTAGAGTGTAGTTTCAGATCCTGGGTGTATAAATGAAGAAGTCCTGTTGCTTTGTATTTTTTTTGCACTTATTCATCTTCAGTCTGATGGTGCATGATTGATAATATATGCTGTATACTTTTCAGAAAAGAAAAACAATATAAAAAAGAATGTAATTTACAATGCTAATAGCTCAAAACAATGTCACTGTGAGACCTATTGCATTGTAAATGCTTGTTGAATTTGTTCTGGTGTAATTTTCCGGCACCTGGACACAATTCAGCAGCGCCTGCACATTGTCTGCATTCCGTTGGGAGCAGTAACCTGCAGGCTGGGGAGGGAGGGGCTTTCTGATTATCACTTCTAGCTTCCAACAAACAATGGCCTACTTTAAAGAGCCATCAGCCCAACTTTTGTTCAAGGATGAAGGCCATCTGGTGTCTAACAACTAGACACCAATGCAGTGAAAGGAATAAAGGGGGACAACTTGTTATCACTTCACAAGTACTTAGGAGAAACTATTGAAGGCAGGTTTTTACCTTTCTTCAACTCCCTATGCAAGAGATGTGCATGCACTTGTGGGGTTTCGGGAGGGTTGTCAAAGAGGTTGACTGACACAGGTTTTCCGGGTAGTGAAGGTTTTATTATTTTATAGTGTCTACGTTTTTGTACAGGCACTCTGTAGAAAGGCAGGGGTGGATCTGTTTCCTCCGTGGTGGTTCTTCCCGCTCCGGGCCGTCTTTCCCACTGCCTCCTGGGAGTCGTAGGCCGTCTCTCCGCCGTCTCGAGGGCCTCACGATACCGGCAAGGAAGAGAAATGAAATGGTCTGAGACACTCTGACCTTTGCGTAGAGTTCACACAGGGAAAAGGGGTGAGGACAACACACGTGCACACCCGTACCCAGAACATGTGACCTAACCCAGTGCAAGGGGGGGGGGTCTGTGCAGTGGGAATCTCGTGTCCTCAGGGTGGCTTGCCTCGTCTAATGCCCGCCCACCCGCTGAATCTTGACCGTACCTGGTCGAGCCACACTTCAGAGGGCGATGCGCGGTCCCGTTGGCCTCCTGGCTTGCAGCTGTAGTCGCCGTCACGGTCGTCCTCCTTTGGTGGGGCCGGCGTCTCTCCCGTAGCCTCCTCTAAATTCCTCTTCACCTGATGTTCTTCCTCCGTCCTCCTCCGACCTCGCTGTTCGTACCCCGCCTCCTTCCTCCGATCTTCTTCCACGTACTCCGTCTCCGTCCTCCGCTCTTCGTCCTCGTACTCCGCCTCCGTCCTCCGATCTTCTTCCTCGCACTCCACCTCCGTCCTCCGATCCTCGTCCTCGCACTCCGCCCAATCCGCTCCGCTCTCCCTCCACTCTCGCCACCAGTCTCCTTCTCCGCCTCCGGGTGTCTCGCACCCCTGCGTGGATTCGGGGATGGGTTTTACCTCTGCAGGGAAGGAGTGTCTCCAGTCTGGTTCCGCCCCCTTAAAGGTGCAGGGATACAAGGACTCCACGCCGGGCCGGCATCCGATGACATCCGGGGTATTCCAAGCCTCGGTGTGCTGCACAAAAAGAGGAGATACATTAATAGGCATACCAGGGGGCCCCGTGTCCGGGTCCCCCACGTCACACACTGTAAGAGATGTGCATGCACTGCACGAATGCAAGATTTATCTATGAGTAAATATACAAATATTGATTCAAAGGGCACCTACTATTTCTTTTCTATTTGATTCTTTGTAGGACACACTTATCCACTGTGTAAGGTGTCAGAGCACTTTATATCACACACAAGGGCAAAATAAATCATACAAGAGTTAAATCAATTTATGGGTAAAGTTACATAAGGCAATGAGAGTTAAAAGGTGTAGAAATGACATATCATCCATACTTATAGATGTTATATTTTAAGAGTGAATGGTCTAGAGTAACGCAAATTCAGGATGTAAAACAGCACAGTGACTGTGGTTGTCTGTACTAACAAGGCTTTATTACTTCCCAAAGGAACCCTTCTTTGCAACTTAGAATAAAAAGATTGAAAAACAAAAACAATAAGGATCTAAACTCATGATTTACAGTTTGCATGTAGCTCCCGGATGTCAATAAATAGATCACTGTGCTATATTAGAAGGCTTGCAACTTATGAATTGGAAGTAACAAAATGATCTCAGTGTCAAAAGCAGTAATCTACTTACCTATTGAAATTTAAAAAAAAATCAATGATCTGCATGTTACACAGTGTGCTTTAAAGCAAGGACATTAACCCTCAATGCTACTTTATGGGTCAAAACTGTGACTGCAGAAAATATAAAACTCTCCCAGAACTTTGTACCACTAGAGTCATCAATCAATCAATCAGTGACATTTATAAAGCGCACTTCATACCCGTAGGGTCTCAAGGCGCTGGGGGGGGGGGTGCCGCTACTGCTCGAACAGCCAGGTCTTCAGCTTCTTCCTGAAGGAGAGGTGGTCTTGGGTCAGGCGCAGGTCGGTCGGGAGGGAGTTCCAGGTCTTGGCGGCCAGGTAGGAGAAGGACCTTTCTCCTGTAGTCGCTCTTCGGATGCGGGGGACGGCGGCGAGGGCGTGGTTGGCTGATCGGAGGTGCGTTTGGGAGCGTAGAAGTTGATTCGGCTGTTGAGGTAGCTCGGTCCTTGGTCGTGTAGGGCTTTGTGTGCGTGGGTGAGGAGGCGGAAGGTGATTCTTTTGTTGACGGGGAGCCAGTGAAGGTCTCTCAGATGTCCGGAGATGTGGCTGGTTCATGGGATGTCGATTATGAGTCTGGCTGAGGCGTTCTGGATCCGCTGGAGTCTCTTCTGGAGCTTGGCGGTGGTACCGGCGTAGAGGGCGTTGCCATAGTCCAGTCGGCTAGTGACGAGGGCCTGGGTGACGGTCATCGTACTGCTTCTGATAGTTGTGGTTTGCATGAATGACTGATTACCCAACTTAGGGGCACATTAGGATTGCGGATTTTCCGCATCCTCCGGGCCGGCGGAAACCACTGCCGGCCCGGAGGATGCGGAAAAACCGCAGCGGACTCACCAAAGACCCATCGCCGCATTAGGATGGCTGGTGGGTCCTGGTTTCAGTCCGCAGCTTTTCCGACGCGGTTGGCTTACAACTGCGGCGGAAAAGCCCTAATATGGTGGCGGTGTCTCTCAGACACCGCCATCCATATTAGGATGCCCAAAAAAATATGCTTCTCCGCGGCGGGTTTTCCGCCGTGGAAAAGAATACGGACCTTCACTGTGGGGGCCCATTGCGGGCCCCCTGGGTGAAGGTGGGTGTGGGGGTGCACATGGGGGGTACTATATTTGTATGCAGAAATCGGCAAGCACCGCACGATGCCTGCCGCTTTCTGCATACAAATGCATTGCATGCATTTTTAACATTGCGGCGGGTGCAGCTTGAAGCCGCACCCGTCGCAATGTTAATTGGCGGTCACATCCTAATTGCACAGGAGGGAACTCCGCAGGCCATGCGGAGGTTGCCTCCTACTCAGTGATCGCGGACGGACTCAAGTCCGTCCGCGATCATAATGGGCCCCTTAGTTTGGGTTGCATTTTTCCTTTTTTTTTTTTAAGCTTGAGTTTATTGAAGATTAAAGAAAACACAAAAAGAAAACAGGAATGAAGAAACAGACAATATGATAAATCATCAAATTATACAAGAATGAGAAAAATGAATGGAATTATATATACTAAAAACAATTAAGCAAGAAGTGACTGAAGTCAAAATTATACATGTGAAGCGACAGAGCAAGCATCATTATTTACAAAAACGAAATATGTCAACCAGTATGTAAGAAATAACAATAAAGAACATTAGCAATTAATATTGAGAAAAAGGCAATGGGAGAATTAAGGTGGTTTGCCTACTTCAACAGAATTAACATCATGGGTAATGACTGATGGGGCATATGAGGAGAGATGAGTTACTAAAGGGAGCGAAAGGAGGTCTCTTTTAATTGCTAGGGAAACAGGGGAGACATAATTAGTGTCTAGTAGATGATGGAAACAGACCACATTCCACCATGAACGGAAAGAAACATTAGTGGCTTGATTCCAATTAGAGGTAATGTGATGGAAGGCAATAGCTATCAAAAGATCAATGAGTAGGTAATGTTGGTGAGAGCGGGGGAGTGCAGTGGATAGAGAACCTACAAAGATGTGAGCTAAGGAAAAGGGGGTATGAAATTGAAAGATTTTTTTGAGTTGAAACCAAACTAATTTCCAAAATTGGAGGACAGGAGGGCAGTCAAACAGCATATGTTTCAAGTCTGCAGAAGGACATGGGCATGACCATCAAGTGGAGGGGGTGTCTGAGGAAAAAGTTGATAAAGCAAGAGGAGTGAAAAGAGTTCAGTTATAAATGAAATATAAAGTTTGGGTAGTATTGGCAGCTCTAGAGGTTTTATGGATTTCATTTTTTTTCCCATAAGATAACTGACCATTCTAGGGAAAAGTCACGTTTCCAGGCTAATTCAATTTTAGTTTTGGCTCTGTCTGCAGAGAAGTGAAAAGAATTATAAATAAAGGATGAAGAAGGAGAGGAATCCATTGCCTGAGAAATGGAGTGACAATCGACGGGAACAGCATTAGAGGTCGGTAAGAGCTAGAGGGTAAAGAGAATTGGTATTGAAGATCTGAGAAAGAAAGGGAAAGATAATGAGAGAGAAGTTGAGAGATCCATCATAGACCATGGGAGTGCCAAGTTTTCCAAAAGAAAGTACGGTTATGGATTTTGAGCTGTTTATTATGCCAGATGGGTTGATCATGTGTCGAAGAGATAGAAGGATAGGAGGAAGATAAGTAAGGAAGAAGGAGTTTGCGAGACTAAGAAATGATAGGATTACGAAAACAGGTCAGGGGGACGTGGAAGATAAAATTTCACGAAATTCAAAAGGAGAGACTAAAGAAGATTCTATTTGTAACCAAAGAGGATAAAAGGAAACATCAATGGACATTTGTTTTAAAGAGAAAGCAAGATGATATGCCTTGAAGTCAGGGAAACGAACTCCAGCTTGAGATTTATCCTTCCTTAAGGAAGTGAGAGCAATGTGAGATCGTTTACCGTTCCATAAGAATTTTAGTAAGATAGAATCGATCTTTTTAAAATAATAATAGGGATATGTATTGGGATCATAGAAATAGTATATAATACACGAGGTGATAACATCATTTTGATAGAATTTAAACGTCCCCACCAGGACAGAAAGAGTGGATTCCAATGAGTGATGGCAGTGTCCAACTTCTTAGAGACATAATCAAAATTTATTTTCAGAGTATCAGATAGGAGAGGAGCAAACCAAACCCCTAAATATTTTATTTTGGTTGGTTGCCACGAGAAACCAGAAAGGTCGAAGAGATGTTTTTTGCATAAAGAATTTAAAGGGAGAATTTCACACTTATCGACGTTAAGGCGATAACCAGATATCGCGGAGAAAGAGGAAACATGTTGAAGAAAAGACGGAAGAGATGAGATTGGGTCTGAACAATAAAAAAGAATGTCATCGGCATAAACCGAAAGTTTAACTTGTTGAGATGCAAAATGAAATCCAGAGATAGAATCATTCTGGCGAATTTTGGTAAGAAAAGGTTCCAGAGCTAAAACAAATAATAACGGAGACAGAGGACAGCCTTGTCAAACACCTCTTTGGAGGGCGAAGTAATCTGAAACCATACTGTTAGACCTGTCTGGCTTTTTGCGTAGTCCCTTAAATTTATTATTTATTTTTTCCCCTTTTTGCCCCTCATACCTTTAATAATTTTTGTGTCCACTAACTTTTTCTAGGTGTTGGTCAAGGGGATAGGTGTTCTTTTCCCCCCTCATAGTTTTTTACCTCAGGCCTAGAGGCCTTTACTGTCAGGAACATGCTGAAGTTCACAAAATGGTGGCCATTAACTGTTTCCAACTGCCACATCCTAGACTGCCCCATAGGTTAAACTTAGGCCTTCCAGAACTTTCTGGGCCCTACTGGACCCTGTGTGGCTTGGCAATAAAAGGGCATAGGTCAGGGAGCCATTTTGTGTAGACCAGAGAGTGGAGGAGAGAGGCAGTGGTGAGAGGAGGAGGACGCACTGGGAGCAGTTAGTTTGTCCTTGTGACAGACAACCACTACAGGGAGACGTTCCTCCTTTAGCCCTTGACCAATCCCTCCCAACCGCCTTCTTCTGCTGTGAAGATCGGCCTGACTGTGGTGAAAACCCCCCTCTGGCCCTTGACCCCACTGTCCCCTGTCATCTGCGCTCTTGCTGGGAAACTTCTCCCTACTTCCCCTTTGGCGGAGCTTCACCTACCAGCGTTGTGGTGGAAGCGGTCCGGAGCAAGGTGTGGTGTCCTGCATCCCCTCGGGGCTGCAAGGAGGAGGCGAGTGTCTGCGGAGCATTGGCGGAGAAGTAAGCCTTCCGCCCTGAGCAGTGTTGTCAGTGCAGCCGGGTGAGAGGAGGGACTGCAGGCGTAGGAGCAGAGACAGGGCGGCGCCAAGCGGGAAACTAGTCCCTCGCGCCTGCGCTGCCTCGCATCCTGACTGAGGAAGCAGCCCGAGTGACGCGCAGGCCTGCGGGAGGCGGGGCCCGAGTGAGGAGCGTGTCTTGGAGGCGAGCCGCCTCGGGGTGCAGGCGGCCGGTGTCAGACTCGGAAGCGTCTAGGTGACGCGCAGGCCCAGTAGGAGGCCAGAGGACCCCTTTGTTGAGATCCGACGGGAGGCAGAGAAGCTTCTCTTCAGCGGAGCAGGTGGGAAGCGCCCTCGTCCCTCGCCGCTTAAGGAGCCCCTCTCCTAACGCTGTGCTGAGGGAGCGTGGCTGGACTGAAGGGATCGGCGAAGGAAGCGAGCCACCCTCGAGGAGCTCCTCTTTTGGCCCATTGTTTCCCCCCTCCTCCCTCCAGTAAATCTACTCGGCGAGACAAGGGACCCTCACATAAGTAAGGAGAGTGGGGGTGTGGGAAGCCAGAGGGCAGGGAACCTCTTCTGGCGGCATAGAACCCAAGGTACAGGAGGTGGATTCCAGAACCCTCACAAATCGATATCAAAGATATAAGTTCCTCACAAAGCTACTGGTGGTAACATAGAACGTGGGTACCTCCTACAGTTCTCACTGGATGTGCCCTCATTTTGTGATTAAAAGTACAGTTAAGGAAGGTAAAGCTTTCAACACTGTAGTGAAGTCAAAGCCAGTGGAATTGGGAGTTTAATGTAATGAAATGTACTTTTTTTGTTGATCACTAATGCAAGATAACACTGCTGAAAATAATTCTACTGAGATAAGTTAGCATTTCTGAAAGTAGCATTTCTGACCTCATGACATCTGAATGTATTGAGTTGTAATGTTTCTACAGACAGAAAAGTAATATTATTTCTCCTGGTCAAATGTGTAATTTTCAATTGTGAATACTAAGAGCTAAAACAAAGAGAATATTATTTTTATAAAACAGCTCATATTTTTCCATACTTTGGTGTAGTGTCATTTTTGTGTGTTATTGCGTGGATTTACTGCTGGGCGGTTTGCAACCTTCACACTTGTGCCTCTAGTATTGTGTCTTACCCTAGGCCAGGCTACCCTAGGTGACCTGACATCCCAGGTTCCAACAGATTGGTGCCTAGCGGTGGGATTCTGACTTGCTTGCAGCTACTCAATAGTAATTCAACGCAATACACTGGCCTACACCAGGAGTTTTCTCCTTGCGGCCCTCCTAATTTGAATTTTGTTTTTCCAAATTTGTTCCTGGTGGTGGGTGGAGGTTATCCTCAGATCACGTGTCTTAGTTCCCTCCTGAGTACTCATTTAATCCCATATTTGAAAGATGGAATTAAACCTTGAAGAGCTAGAGTCCTACACTGTGACCCAACTGAAAGAGTGGTGTCAACAACAGGGGGTATTCTTCAAAAAAGGTGCCAAGAAAGGCGAGTTACTGACTAGCATAAGGGCATGGGTGGAAGCTCATTTAGTGGAGGAACAGGACCCAGAAGAGAGTGATAGGGACACTGTCCTTGAGACTGCAATGCTGTACCAAGCTGGAAGGGGGAATCTGCTGACAGGTCCCAGGACACTTTCGAGGGAGGGCAGCAGCGTCTCGGTGAGGAGTTTAACTGATGCCGAGTTGGAAGACAGGAGGGAGGAGAGGAGAATGAGATTGGATTTAGCTAGAATGGAAATGGAAACGGAGGACAGGAGTTTGGCCCACGAACGAACAATAAAGGAGCTAGACCTTCAAGCCTTAACATTAAGGTCTCCTAATCCAGACAATGGTGGCAGCGAAAATAAAGTAAATACCAGGGAACCCAGACCCTATCTACCCAAGGATGTTATTGCTAGTTATACCACAGGTGATGACATTGCCAAATGGTTAGCCGCATATGAAGTTTCTTTAAGGGCTCATGGAATCTCAGACACTCACTGGGGGGTGGGCTGTATAAATATATGCCACCTGCTGGCAGAGATACCTTGTTGGCTCTGGAGCAGGATGAGCAAACCCACTACCCTGCCATGAAAGTGGCACTGGTGAAAAAGTTTGGACTTACCCCTGAAAAATACAGACAAAGATTTAGGGGAAGTCACAAACTGAGTACCCAGAATTGGGTGGATTTCTTAGATTACGCCAAGAAAGCCTTGGAGGGTTGGGTCAAGGGCAGTGAGGTGAAGGACTATGAGGGGCTGTATGATCTATTTTTGAAAGAGCACCTCCTCGAGAAATGTTTTCCCGAGCTGCGCCAACACCTGGTGGACAGCAAGCTGACCAATCCCCGGAAGCTTGCAGAGGAGGCGGACATCTGGGCAAGTACCCGGGTGTCCTCAAAGGGGACTGGAGGGGATTCCCAAAAGGCCGGACAGGGCGCCCCCCAGAAGAAGGAGGGGGGAGATAAAAAGAGGGAGTTCTCTAAAGGTCCCCAAAATTATTTCCAAGGAAAGGGAGCAGGTTTCACCCCTAAGGCGAACCCGCCCAGAAACCCTAATCCTGGCCAAAGCCAGCAGCCAAGGGTTCTCCACTGTTTTGAGTGTGGTGGTGTTGGACATTATAAGGGAGATGTCAGATGCCCAAAGAGACCACCCCCTCCCACCGGAGGAAAACCACCGGGAGTAGCTAGTGTAGCGCGCGGGGAGGAGTTGCCCTTAAGTAAGGAGGGTGAGTGGGTGGGTGTCACCTTAGTGTCCCTGGGAGAGCGGGAGATGGTTCCAAAGATCCAGGTGCCCCCAAATACTACAAAGTATGGGCAGTGGGTCACCATCAATGGCCAGAGAGGGGAGGCTCTGAGAGATACAGGAGCCAGTATGACTATGGTGAGAAGTCAACTGGTGTCTCCAGAGCAGGTGGTTCCCAATGTACTCCACCCCGCCGCGATGGCTGACGGCAGAATGGGCCACTATCCAGTGGCTGAGGTTCCCTTTGAGTGGGAGGGGGTTGCAGGTTCACTTCGAGTTGCCGTAAGCCCTGCCGTGCCAGTTGATTGTCTGCTGGGGAATGACATGGAGCACAACACTTGGAGAGAGGTGGAATACCGGACGCACTCTGCGATGCTGGGTACACCTGACTGGGCCTGTGCGAGCACACGGTCTGCGACTGCCCGGAGAGGGAGTTCGCCTGGGTTGGAGTCTGGAACAATGGCCCAACCCGCTGCCAAAAAGGGACAGACCCGGAGACAGGAAGAGCCTGCTCCGGCTTCCACACCCCATGTGACGGATCGGCCACCGGTGGACCAGGAGTCCGTGGAGGGGGAAGTAGACTCTCTGGAGGATTTACCCATCCCTGCTGAGTGGCATGTGGAGGGAGGTCCTACCAGAGAGGAATTCTGTAAGGGGCAGAGGGAGTGCCCTACCCTTGAGGGACTGAGGCGACAGGCTGAAGCCCAGGCAGCAGGTGATGTTACGGGACACTACCATATTTACTGGGAGGATGGACTCCTCTACAGTGAACCCAAGGTACCCTTACCTGGTTCATCAAGGGCCTTGGTAGTCCTGCAACAATACCGAGCCTTTCTGCTAGAATTGGCTCATGCTATACCTCTGGCAGGACACTTAGGCCAGGACAAGACCTTTGCTCGGCTTGTCCTCCACTTTTACTGGCCTCGGATGAAAGTGGCGTCCAACACTTACTGTCGGACATGTGTATCCTGCCAGGCCAGTGGGAAAACAGGGGTGAAGTTGAAGGCTCCCCTGGAACCACTACCGGTCGTTAGCACACCCTTTGAGAGGGTGGGCATCGACATTGTAGGGCCTTTAGATCCACCAACAACAGCTGGTCACAGGTTTATCCTGGTTCTGGTGGATCATGCCTCACGGTACCCAGAGGCAATTCCTCTGAGGACAGTCACTGCACCTGTGGTGGCTAGAGCCCTAATGGGGATCTTTACCCAAGTGGGATTCCCCAAGGAAGTTGTGTCTGACAGGGGGACCAACTTCATGTCAGCTTATATGCGGGCAATGTGGAAGGAGTGTGGAGTGACCTACCGGTTCACCACTCCTTATCACCCCCAGTCAAATGGACTGGTTGAGAGGTTTAATAAGACCTTGAAGGGCATGATCAGAAGTCTGCCCGAAAGCCTGCGGAGGAAATGGGACGTCCTCCTACCCTGTCTGCTCTTTTCTTACAGGGAAGTGCCACAGAAGGGAGTGGGCTTCAGCCCCTTTGAGCTTCCGTATGGGCACCCTCTACGCGGACCTCTCAGCCTGGTGAAGGGTGGTTGGGAGAAGTCTCCCAAGAAACCCCCCCAGGATGTGGTGAGCTACATGCTGGCCTTCAGGAGCCAAATTGCGAAGTTGTGGAAGCAAGCTTCTGACAACTTGGAGGCCAGCCAGGCAGTTATGAAAGAGTGGTATGACCACAATGCTCACCAGGTGGAATTGGAGCCTGGCCAGAAAGTGTGGGTGATGGAGCCTGGAGAGCTTAGTGCCCTTCAGGATCGCTGGACAGGCCCATTTGAAGTGTTGGAGAAGAAGGGTAAGGCCACATACCTGGTGGACCTTAAGACCCCTCGACAGCCCCTACGGGTGCTGCATGCCAACCGTCTCAAACCCCACCATGAGAGGCCCGAGGTCATTTTGATGATGGTGACTGATGGGGAAGAGGAAGCGGAAAGCGAACCTCTCCCAGACTTATTCTCGTCTCAAGAGAAGGATGGGTCAGTGGAGGGAGTGATTCTCTCTCCCACTCTAACTCCTGAGCAGCGGGAGGACTGCCGCCAGATACTGGAGCAGTACTCTACGTTGTTCTCCCTTGTACCGGGAAGGACTCACCTGTGTACCCATGATGTGGACACAGGGGACAGCCCACCAGTGAAGTCAAAGACCTACCGGCTGTCCGACAAGGTGAAGGCTAGCATCCATGGAGAGGTTGCCAAGATGCTAGAGCTGGGAGTTATCGAACCTTCCAACAGTCCTTGGTCCAGTCCGGTGGTGCTTGTGCCAAAAACCGCGCCACCAGGCACCACACCCAAACTGAGGTTCTGTGTGGATTACCGAGGACTGAACTCAGTGACAAAGACTGATGCTCATCCGATCCCTAGGGCGGATGAATTAATTGACCGGCTAGGAGCTGCCCAATACCTAAGTACCTTTAACCTCACTTCAGGGTACTGGCAGATCTCCTTGACAGATGGAGCAAAGGAAAGGTCAGCCTTCTCCACGCCTGAGGGACACTTCCAATTTTGTGTAATGCCCTTTGGGCTCAAAAATGCCCCTGCCACATTTCAGCGGCTGGTGAACCAGGTCCTCTCTGGAATGGAGAGTTTCTCTGATGCTTACCTGGATGACATTGCTGTCTTCAGTAGCAGTTGGGAGGACCATTTGCAACATCTGCAAGCAGTTCTCCAGGCCCTGAAACAAGCTGGATTG
Source organism: Lissotriton vulgaris (assembly GCF_964263255.1). Taxonomy (NCBI): domain Eukaryota; kingdom Metazoa; phylum Chordata; class Amphibia; order Caudata; family Salamandridae; genus Lissotriton; species Lissotriton vulgaris. The sequence goes on from NC_141695.1 coordinate 747,144,034, forward strand.
ACAATCAAGGCCAGCAAATGCCAGATTGGGCAGGGGTCGGTTGTGTACCTTGGACACTTGGTGGGTAGGGGGACTGTGCAGCCCCTGCAGGCGAAGATTGAGGCAATCATGGCCTGGGAACCCCCCAAGACACAGACTGAGGTCCGAGCTTTCCTGGGCCTCACAGGCTACTACCGTCGCTTTGTGAAGGGGTATGGCACTATTGTAGCGCCTCTCACAGAGCTCACCTCAAAGAAACAACCACGACGGGTATTTTGGACGGGAGCTTGTCAGCAAGCTTTCGAGAAACTAAAGCAGGCAATGTGTGCAGCACCGGTCTTGAGGGCCCCAGACTTCTCCAAGGAGTTCATTGTCCAGACAGATGCATCAGAACATGGCATTGGGGCAGTGTTATCGCAACTAAATGAAGAGGACCTGGATCAGCCTGTAGTCTTCTTATCTAGGAGACTGCTTCCCCGGGAACAGAAGTGGAGTGCAATTGAGAGGGAAGCTTTTGCGGTGGTGTGGGCTCTGAAACAGCTGCGGCCATACCTCTTTGGCTCGCACTTCCTGGTTCAGACTGACCACCGACCCCTTCGTTGGCTGATGCAAATGAAGGGGGAAACCCCCAAGCTGTTGAGGTGGTCCATCTCCCTACAGGGAATGGACTTCCGGGTGGAACATCGGCCTGGAGTGGACCACGCCAATGCAGACGGTCTCTCCAGGTATTTCCGCCTTAGTGATGAGGACTCCCAAGGGGTTGGGTAGTTCTCCCCACTTTCAGCTGGGGGGGACGCGTGTTAGACCTGTCTGGCTTTTTGCGTAGTCCCTCCAATTTATTATTTATTTTGTCCCCTTTTTGCCCCTCATACCTTTAATAATTTTTGTGTCCACTAACTTTTTCTAGGTGTTGGTCAAGGGCATAGGTGTTCGTTTTCCCCCCTCATAGTTTTTTACCTCAGGCCTAGAGGCCTTTACTGTCAGGAAAATGCTGAAGTTCACAAAATGGTGGCCATTAACTGTTTCCAACTGCCACATCCTAGACTGCCCCATAGGTTAACCTTAGGCCTTCCAGAACTTTCTGGGCCCTACTGGACCCTGTGTGGCTTGGCTATAAAAGGGCATAGGTCAGGGAGCCATTTTGTGTAGACCAGAGAGTGGAGGAGAGAGGCAGTGGTGAGAGGAGGAGGACGCACTTGGAGCAGTTAGTTTGTCCTTGTGACAGACAACCACTACAGGGAGACGTTCCCCCTTTAGCCCTTGACCAATCCCTCCCAACCGCCTTCTTCTGCTGTGAAGATCGGCCTGACTGTGGTGAAAACCCCCCTCTGGCCCTGACCCCACTGTCCCCTGTCATCTGCGCTCTTGCTGGGAAACTTCTCCCTACTTCCCCTTTGGCGGAGCTTCACCTACCAGCGTTGTGGTGGAAGTGGTCCGGAGCAAGGTGTTGTGTCCAGCATCCCCTCGGGGCTGCAAGGAGGAGGCGAGTGTCTGCGGAGCATTGGCGGAGAAGTAAGCCTTCCGCCCTGAGCAGTGTTGTCAGTGCAGCCGGGTGAGAGGAGGGACAGCAGGCGTAGGAGCAGAGACAGGGCGGCGCCAAGCGGGAACACTAGTCCCTCGCGCCTGCGCTGCCTCGCATCCTGACTGAGGAAGCAGCCTGAGTGACGCGCAGGCCTGCGGGAGGCAAGGCCTGCGGGAGGCGGGGCCCGAGTGAGGAGCGTGTCTTGGAGGCGAGCCGCCTCGGGGTGCAGGCGGCCGGTGTCAGACTCGGAAGCATCTAGGTGACGCGCAAGCCCAGTAGGATGCCAGAGGACCCCTTCGTTGAGATCCGACGGGAGGCAGAGAAGCTTCTCTTCAGCGGAGCAGGCGGGAAGCGCCCTCGTCCCTCGCCGCTTAAGGAGCCCCTCTCCTAACGCTGTGCTGAGGGAGCGTGGCTGGACTGAGGGGATCGGCGAAGGAAGCGAGCCACCCTCGAGGAGCTCCTCTTTTGGCCCATTGTTTCCCCCCTCCTCCCTCCAGTAAATCTACTTGGCGAGACAAGGGACCCTCACATAAGTAAGGAGAGTGGGGGTGTGGGAAGGCTGAGGGCAGGGAACCTCTTCTGGCGGCATAGAACCCAAGGTACAGGAGGTGGATTCCAGAACCCTCACAAATCGATATCAAAGATATAAGTTCCTCACAAAGCTACTGGTGGTAACATAGAACGTGGGTACCTCCTACAGTTCTCACTGGGTGTGCCCTCATTTTGTGATTAAAAGTACAGTTAAGGAAGGTAAAGCTTTCAACACTGTAGTGAAGTCAAAGCCAGTGGAATTGGGAGTTTAATGTAATGAAATGTACTTTTGTTGTTGATCACTAATGCAAGATAACACTGCTGAAAATAATTCTACTGAGATAAGTTAGCATTTCTGAAAGTAGCATTTCTGACCTCATGACATCTGAATGTATTGAGTTGTAATTTTTCTACAGACAGAAAAGTAATATTATTTCTCCTGGTCAAATGTGTAATTTTCAATTGTGAATACTAAGAGCTAAAACAAAGAGAATATTATTTTTATAAAACAGCTCATATTTTTCCATACTTTGGTGTAGTGTCATTTTTGTGTGTTATTGCGTGGCTTTACTGCTGGGTGGTTTGCAACCTTCACACTTGTGCCTCTAGTATTGTGTCTTACCCTAGGCCAGGCTACCCTAGGTGACCTGACATCCCAGGTTCCAACACATACCATTAACAGAAATCGACGCTTGAGGACCAGAATAAAGTAAAGAGATAAGAGAAAGAAATTTGGACGGGGAGCCTGTCCAAGTGAGAGCCTGAAACATAAAGTCCCAACTAATCCTGTCAAAGGCTTTCTCAGTGTCCAGAGAAATAACAGCTAGGGGAAGGTCTAGAGAAGGAGCTTTACTGAGAATATCGAAAAAGACTCAGGAATTATCAGAAGATAGACGGCCTTTAACCCCTTCGCTGCTCATGACGAGCTCAGCTCGTCATGAGGCACGGTTGAGCTGTGCTTCTGACGAGCTGAGCTCGTCATGAATAAAGGGAACTCTGTGAATCCAGCACCGGGGGGGAAACCCGCTAGCAGCCAAGGTGTTAACGAAACCAGATTGTTCAGGACCGATTAAATCAGGTAGTAAAGGATCCATCCGAAGAGCTAGAATCTTGTCCAGGATTTTGTAGTCGGTTAACCAAGGAGATGGGACGATAATTCTTACATAAAGTATGATCTTTGTCATCCTTAGGGATTAAACAAATTAAGGCTTGTTGAAAAGAGCCGCTCGACAGACCAGAGTCAAGAAAGGATTGAAATAAAAGTAAAAGTTTTGGTAAAAGGAGAGAGGCGAAGTGACCGTAAAATTCAATAGTGAACCTGTCTGGGCCAGGATCCTTACCATGACGCAATTTTGAGGCGGCGAGAGAAATTTCCGGGAGCGAGATATCAGCATTTAAAGGACCGAAATCTACATGGGTCAAAGGAGGGGGGAAATAGATTGAAAGTAGGAAAGGAGGTCAGCTGGTGTAGGAACAAGTTCAGGAGTGTAAAGGTTTTTGTAAAAAGTGACAAATTCATTAGGAATATCCTTGTCTTTAAACAAAGAGTCACCAGTCGGAGTTTTAATCAATTCAACTTTTGGTCGTTCTTTTCAAATTTTTAAATAATTAGCAACTAGTTTTCCCATTTTGTTTTGACCTCCCTAATATCGCAAATTACATTTCAACAACAGGTTCGGGGCAGCATCAGTGGTAAATTTAATAAAAGAGATTTTGGCATCAATGAGATCCTTGAGAGAGAATTCGGTATTAGAGGAGTGATAAGCGAGTTCTAATTGCTTGATCTGAGCGAGTAATTGAGCAGATTTAGCCTCATTAAGTTTTTTCTTTTGCGACACAAAATTAATGTTAAAACCTCTAGATGCTGCCTTATAGGAGTCCCATACCATGACATAAGAGGAATCAGGAGTGTGAATAAGTAGAAAGAATTCAGATGTAAACTTAGTGAATTCTGTACAGAAAATGGGGTCAAGAAGTAGAGAGTTGTTAAACCTCCACCTACCAGAATGAGGAGAAAAGGGAATGGAATGAGGAGAAAAGGGAATGAGGTCATTATCAATGAGCATGGGGGCATGATCTGAGATCAAAATGGAACTAATGTCAGAGTGAATGGCATGTTGAGTCAAGGGTTTGCTAAGGAAAATATAATCAAAGCGTGATTGAGAATTATGTGAAGGGGAATAAAAACTATATTTTCTAAGATCGGGATTACATAATCTCCAAACATCTACTAATGCATTATTTTGAATAGTTTTAGTGAATTGGGAATGCATCCTAGAAGGTAAAAATTTGACTTTGGAGTGACGATCAAGGATAGGGTCAAAAATTTGATTGCAGTCACCACCAAAAATAATATAATCATCTGTAAGGGTAGATTATTTATCAGAGATAGAAGGTCAGAAAAGCTTATCAATACCAGTGGGAGCAAAACATTGAAAATCACAAGGGGTATTTTATCAATAAGCATCTTGACAATTAACCAACGACCCCGAGCATCACAATCCTGAGAAATTATAGAAACATTTAACTTTTTGTGAAACAAAATCAAAACTCAATTTTTCTTATCATTGGTGGGATAAAAGAAAACATGACCCACCCAACAACGCTTAATTTTTAAAGCTTCATCTTCTGAGAGATGAGATTCCTGAATAAGGGCAACATCCGTCTTAAGTCTGGCAAGGAGTGACAATACCCGCTGCTTCTTAATCGGTATTTAATCAGTTAACATTCCAAGTAGTGACACGGAATATAAAACTGAGAGGAAATATAAAAGAGTAGCATGCTTACTGAGTCCATAAAGAAAGAGATGAAAAAGAATAAGTAATAGAAGAGGAGAAAGGAATTAAGAGAGACATAAAGGAAGAGAAAAGAGAGAAAAAGAAAAGAAGGAAAGATCAATGATGAGTAAGAAGGAGGATAGAAAGAGATAAAGAACACAAAGACAGTACATGTCCAAACAGATGACCGAAAAACATACTTACGGGAACAAACGTGAAACTGGGGTGACGGTGTCAAAAGACGACGGTGACAACAGCGAGAGCGGGCAACCAAACCTCCGCATACAGAACTTTCGAAAAACATTATAAAGGACCAATTTGACAACATCGGGGTGGGATGAGTGAGGGGATATCTGTAAAAAAGGGTGTAGAAAAAATATAATGTAAGAAAACACGGCAGGAAGAACAGTGAGTAAAAACATTTCTAAAAATAGGATAAAAAGAAAGGGTAAGACAACAATCAAAAATAGAGACAACATGATTAAATCAGGGTGCAAAGTCCAGAGTGTTATCAGGTGGCTTTGGAAGTGTCCATAACATCCGCTCCATGACGACGAAGGAATTCCTGGAGAACGGCAGGATCTTCAAATGTAGTAGTTTTCTCCTTGTAAGTAACTTTGAAGAGACATGGGTGGAGGAGGCCATATCTGGCGTTAAGTATAATATATAAAAAAGGTGATGCCTAGGGCAAAAAGTTAAGCTGAATTATTTTCCAAAGGATAAGAGAAATGAATTGTCTCTTCCTATGTGAAATATATCACATCACAACAACGAATTCTACTTCATTTACAGTCCTCCATAGTCCATCTGAGTTACACAACAACTAGAATAATTGGTTCCAGGTTATTTTGATTTGTATACCTGAACTTTCAACTACAAAAGACAAAAAACAAACAGGTATATGTACATCATTATACACACACACATATATATATATACACAATATACACACATTGATACCTTTATGACGTTTTTCATATATCCTTCTTCCAAACTGTAGCCCTATTTTTTGAGAAAAGGATGCTTTATACAAAATTAACCAAGCATTCCTATAAACACACGATCTACCAGAACTATAAAGCGGAGAAAAAATAATAAGGTATAGCTTGTTTAAACCTTTACAATTCTTCAACTCCTAAAGAATTAAATTATACTAAATATCCTTCTTTTGCTGGTGTCTCCTTGAAATGTCGACGCGTTTCAGCCCCATGAATATGGGCCTCATCAGGACAAGGGCTAATTAAGATCCGTCTACGGAATCAAACAAAATCACACATAACTATGTACACATAAGTATTATCAAAATGCTCAAAGACAGGGGTTATCTACATTTTTACATATATACATCCTCAATTAATTCAAGTAATTAAGCTGTGAGTGGACTGGCATTCAACCGAAATGGAACAAGTGTTAGCTCTCAATTGTGGGCCCATATCATCCGACGGTCAGCAGTGACCTTAGCAACATCTTGTGAGAGATAAAGACGATGGCCCTCCCAAATAATTTGTTTTTTGACTTTGGCAGCTGAAAGAACCTGTAGGAGATCCGTATATTGTAGAAACAACATGATGACGCCACGAGGTTTGGAGGATATTTTAGGACCAAGGCGGTGAGCTCTCTGTATGTTGACCGAAGATAAGGTAGGTGCGTCTAAGATTTTTGGAAGAAAAAACTGGAAAAAAGCAGTAGGGTTGGATCCTCTGAAAGTTCAGGAAGTCCGTAAAGGTGTAGGTTATTCCTGCGATTTCTGTTTTCCAAATCCTCCGTTTGCCTTTGAAGTTGAAGGATTTCAGCTTCCATGGATGGAATATGAGAACAGGAACTTTACACAGATTCCGTTGACTGTTCAAGGATAAGGATACGAGAATCCAAGGATGACCATTCATCATGCATAATTTGCAGGGTTTTAGTTGTTGTTTCCATAAAAGGTTTGAGAGCTCGCAGTTCCTCCAAAATAAGATCCATAGAGGAAGAGGAAGAGGTGTTATCTGGAGAGGGAGGATCCTTCTTTAGGCGTTTAGAAGACGCTGAAATTGTCGGCAATTTACTGCCATTGTGAGATTTAGAGATTGCTCCTGAATTCATCTCAGACTTGGACATCGCACCTTCTTCCATATCCTGTGAGGGAGAGTCAGAGTCTGAGCAAGTAGGCACCTTAGTAGCAGTAGAGAGCTTCAAATCATGAAATTTCCCCATGTAGGAGCACCGAGAGCTAAAAGTAAGCGGAGCGATGGCCACCAATGGTAGAAAAGTAAGTTAAACATGTGAGGTCTGAGAGCCAGAAAGGAGGAATAATGAACAAAATGGCGGAAAATCTGAGTTTGACAAAAAAGTCATTGAATAAGCAGTAGCAAGGTCCCAGGGCTCAACAAGGCAGAGGGGGCTTAACCAAAGAAGGAATAAACTAGTTGAAAAAATCATCCAGAATGCAAAGGGAAAGCAGGAGTGAAATGCGACATTGTAGCGCTGTGTTGAATGAAGTGCGCAGAAACAAAATGGCAACCGTAATGAGAAAATCCGGATCGCATTTAGAAGAAAGTCAGGAATGCAGAAAAACTATATTCATTGAGGGCACTGGGCTCACCTCATTCTGAAAATCAAAAGTTGGGCGTTTCGGTCAAAGTTAGTGGAGCGCAACTATGCCAGAACTGAACGCCTCAGAGAGCGAGAAGCGTTGTCACTGCAGACAAAATGGCGGCCGGGGTCCGGAGATACAAGTCGAAGCCTATAAAATTTCAAAAACGCAGTAAATTTAAATTTTGCTGAGGACGCTGGGCTCACCTCATCCTGGGAGTCAAAGGTCAGCGTTTCTTAGTCGAAAACTGCCGGTGAAGGTCTCAGGAGTCGGCGAAAAGCGGAGGTCGGTGCTGGAGCTCCACCGCTACACCGCCATCTTAGGGGACGCCTAAGCCACGCCCCCGCTTTTTTCCTTTTATTATTGAACAATTGTCTCCAGTGTTCATACGTGTTCAAAAGATTACAATTGTGATGGGCGTCCGAGGTGCGCCCTTGAGGTCGAGAGGTCTGGGGGTCCAAGGTGCGCCGTTGAGGGTTAGAGGTAATCTCGATACATGGCCAAAGATTAAGGCTCAGAGATTTCTCTGAGCGGCGGTGGAGCTAGGCAAACAGGTTGGGGAGAGGGGGTGAGGTAGGCAGTGGATGGGCATTACCAGATGTCTGAAGGCTGGGGCTTGAGAGTCACGGATTTCAGTTTGTGAAGGCACAGTTGAGGTAGAGGACTTTTAGGAGGCTTTTGAATTTTGCAAAGGACGGGGTAGTTCTGAATGGCTCAGGGATGGAGTTCCAGATTTTGGGTGCGTTTCCTGCAAAGGAGCAGGCTGCAGTTTTTTGTTTGCGTGTTTTCAGGGGGATGAGTAAGAGGGAGTTGGAGCTCCTGAGACTTCTGGACTGGCCAGATTTCTTAAGTTTAGAGGCTAGGTTTTCCGGTTTCCCTGTGTGCAGGGCTTTGTGTGTGAGGCATGCAGTTCTGAAGCTGGCACGCAATTCCAATGTGAGCCATTTTAGTTCTCTGAGAGCGGGAGAAATGTGGTTGTGGTGGGAGAGGGCTGTCCCGGAGAGGACTGCGTTCCTGTAGTTGAGTCTGGACAACACAAGTGATTGGGTGGCTTGTTTGAAGTCCAAGGGTGGACTTTAACCCCTTCGATGCTGGTGACAAAGCCAGCTCGTCATGGGCGTTACCTGCGCTGCGCGCATGACGAGCTGGCTTTGTCACGTAACCCGCGATTTTCAAATTTCAGCGCGCAGCGGGAAAACCCACTAGCGCGCATGCGGTTAATACCTGTAGAGATCCTAAGTATGTTGTTAAAACTTCTAAGACATTTTTCTGGGAGTTTCCTTCACTCTAGTGCCCAAAATAAACAACAGAAAACCAACAACAACAGAAAATGAAAACCTTTAGCCAAAGGAAAACATAAAGGACCTGACCATTTAGCAATCTTCCTCCACGCCGCCCCCTTGTTAGTAGAATTCCTACATTCCCATATTCGGCTCCTCACCTGACTAAGCCATGCTCCCCAGTGAGCATGGCTGGATCCAAGTGCCTCTCCGATGTGCCTTCTCTCTCCTCCTCCTTTGCCTGACTTCAGTCCTCTTCTCCTTCCTGTGAAGATAGAGGGAGTCTTTTTTATAGTTCTCCTGTCTCTGTCTCTTGTCAGTTATTCATCTCTAATATCTTTTATTTTCCTCTTTCTACAGTTGAGGCAGTCGTGTTGTGGAGTCACTGAGCCTCTGGACCTAGAGGTACGTGCCCTATGTCCTCCTCGGTTTCCTCACACTGATGTTATAATCAACTTCAAAATTGCTGGACATACAATGATCTCTGCAGCTAGTGTCTTAACCCTGTAAGATATTTTAAAAGGTAGCTTCTTTGTGGCAAATTAATTAATATAGAACAGATTTACATATGTCCTTGTAGCCAATTTCTTAGCAGATTGTTTTTAAATAAATGTGTACATTGACTATCAATTCTGCTTTTCAAGCTCCGTCCCTCCTTACTACTTCCTCTGCCACAACTTGACCCCCATGTGCAACTGGTGCAGCAACACTGGGTGCTAATTCGGGAAGGGGGTGCTGACATCATAGGGGGGGTACCAATAACTTGTGATTTTAAAACACTTGTGGCAAAGTTCCTTGTGTATCCACCTTTCAGGCAGCAATACAAATGTTACGATAAATGTTGTGGTTAATATTCCTGCTAGAGAGAGGGATCAGAGTTTTTATCTAGTAGCAGTTTTGACTCTCCATAAAGTAGCACAGTGGGTTAATATACCTGCTGCAAAGAATGTGTACTGTGTAGAAAAAGATCCTTATTTATGTGGAGAGCTTAGTGCAATACTGCTTTTGTCACATAGATCCTTTTGTTACCTCAGTTCATAAGATATAGTCCTAATATTGAATAGTGACTGTTAATAACTGTCATCAAAGAGCCGCATGCAAACGGCATCAAATAGGTTAGGACGTAATGATTTTTTCCCCAGTCTTTTATTATCCATTCATAAAGTTGCTCAAAAGAGTTGGTTTGGGTAGATGTACATTCTTATTAGTAAAGTCAGCCTTTACCAGCGCTTTAAAGCAAATGAAATGTATGTGAAGAGAGGATGTAGAGAGGGGAGGGGCTGTGGAGAGATGATGGGCACTTTCCCCTGGTGGTAGTGAGGGAATCCGAGGAGGCGGTCATTGGGGCGGAGGAGGGGGGGCACCAAAAATTACTGTCTCACCAGGGAACTCACTTGCGCTTTGAGAAGCTTTGATTACTTCGGTGCAGAGTACTTTTTTGATTGGGTAACTTTCACCAAAACGTAGCTCTCAATGCATCATTATTTATGGCATCTGCTAAATAAAGATACTCTAGGGATCAGTATTTATTTGATGCAATAAATAGCACCAATTACGAGTCTTGCATTAAAAGGGGGAAGTAATAAACGGATGTTGGTGCTTTCCTGCACCAAAATCCTCCCGTGCCGGTATTTAAAAGGCAAATTTCAATGTAAATACATTTGACCTGCAAACATTTGTCGTCCTAAAATTCTCAAATTCTGACTGTCCGATTTTACTAACAAACCTATGATTCCAACACCTGTGCATGGATGGGTCTTGAAATTGTATGTGGCACTTCTAATTGAAGCCTTACATTCTACCACTGGACTATATGTCCTTATTTTACAGTTTAAGCTATGTGAGGAAGTTTCTCTCAAGCAAAACTGGGTGCCTTAATGTCACAGTGCGCCTCCGTGGAAAAAGGGAGTATCGACAACAATAGAAGGTACACATTTTCTTTTCATTGCTGTCATCCCTCGCGGCCGCAGATTCTAATAGCTGACCATTTCTTCAAGACCTATAGAAAAAAAATTGTATGGATGGTTTTCTTAAAAAAAAGCAAACTATTACTTCCCACTCGTGACGTTATAGTTTTATGTTGGGCTTTCCAGCTTTTTTAGTACCATGCAGACTAATCGTTTTTTATGACTATTTTTTTGTTTTTAGCAAATATTGCTTTTATGATAGTGCACACCATACATCGAACTGCCTCGTGGCTTTAAAAAGTGATATGACACGTCTTCCCGGCTACCAGGCTGTGACACACCGGATCATATGATTTGTACCATACAAATTCTGCCAAGAAAACTTGCACTTTGTCCTCTCAAATTAACGAAAGTCGCCTCTTTCTAAAACCTGCTACATCTTTGGGCCTGGGAAGACACTGCGTGCCATCTTTTGAGCTCACTGCGATTGATGACGGATACAGATCTGACGACATGGTGATGTCACATCTGCTGTTAATGAAAGTATGAGCGCTACTAGTTCTGCTCGGTAACCCGTGGACCAGCTCCCCAGGCCCCCGAAGCCTGGACAATGCCAGACTGTTCGGCTCCAGAGGCCTTGGAGCCCCGGCTAGTGCAGTACGTGTGCCTACTGGTCTGTAATTAGGTGTCGGCTAACATTCTCTGCTGGCGCGGGAGCACGCAGTAAAAATACTCAACAGGACTGGGTCCAACTCAAGCAGTACATGACGGATTTTTGACTCCACGGCCTCTCTGTCTAAAAGCATTTCAGCTACTCGTGGAAAGTGCGGAAATGTGGGACCAGCTCCTGAAAGGCCAACAAGGGTGTTTCCCGCCCCCCCCCCCCCCCCACTCATGTCTGGCGGCAAGTCATTACTACAACGGAACCATATTTTTGTCTACACAGTTGTGGAACATATATATATATATATATATATATATATATATATATATATATATATATATATATATATATTTTTTTTTTTCTTTATTCTTTTTACACATGTGACCTTATCGAGCACGCAAAATTATATTTATATAACATGATTATTTTCCACATTTAAAGTAAATAAACTTTAACATGCTTAGCTAATTATTTTTAATAAATTATTGTTACGTTTCAGGTTTATGGTTAAGATTAGTGAATGGAAAAGTGTTAAGGAATGGATTAGGGTTATGGGCAGTGATCAATTTGTTCTAACTAAAGGAGGGACGGAGTGTGCTTAAAGGTGCAGCACACACACCACTCTTCTCTTAGAATACTGTGCTGTTTTTAGGAGCAAGAGCCCTTACCCACACAAGGGTGACATGCTTCATCATCAGACTTAGCTCCTAGTCAGGGCACAATACTCTGTATTTAATCCTGGAATCAACAGAGAGGCAACTGAGTGCTTTAGGTAAAGCCTCTTATGTAGGACACTCCTGCTGCCTAGTCTAGAGTAAGCCTGGGTGGTAAATTCTGCTCCGCTCGCGGAATTTGCAGAATTTTGGCACTTCTGCATTCCACGGAGAACGCGAAATTGCTGAAAATTCCACGATCCGTGGCATTGCAGAATTTATTCCTTGTTTGCGCTTTCAAAATTCATGTTCACGTGCACAGTAGCAACTTACCGGGATCCCTGCATTCACCAGTGAGTTTTCCTATCCATTCGGGTACACCGCGAGATTTTGGTAGCCGGCCGCGTGATCCCGCGAGAGTGTGCGATTGCGAACACGTTATTCGGACGCGCCATTGGACATCCGCGGTCACGAACAGGAAGCAGGCATTGTGAAGGGGTGGGGCAAGTTAAACAAGATGGCCGCGCCAATTGGCAACCGCATGGGCAAGTTCACAAGATATTTCCCCCGAGCATGCAAACAGCATTCCTTATCAGAAAAAACGCATTGCGAACGGGCAGAACAAGCAATTCCGCGTGCTCGCAGAATTCTGCGTAGCTCATGGAGATTTTTTACCGTTTCACGGAACTTTGCGCAACGCGACTACACAAATTCCGCCCACCCCTAGACTATATTTATTGGGGATATCAGGGTAGATAATGTTGTGGTCGAGGGGTTCAAGGAAAACAGAACATACATATTCTCTACTTTTGGCAAAGTAGAAAGCATGAGGGCCTGGTTAATAGTAGTGTATCACTGGAGATGGCCGCGTCTTGTCCTCTTCCTCTTGAGAGAGCAACCGTAGATGCAGGAGCGATCACATGGATTTTGGGAAGATTGGTCTGGGTCAAATCCACTTTGCTTCTGTAAGGGCAAAGGGATTTAGTCATGAATAGCTACCAAGAATGTTAATGTCTACATCTATTAGTGAATGTGGCCTGTGGTATGCACCATTCATTGGGACCTTTCTTGGGAATGAGACTGATTATGACTCTACTGAAGTCAGTTTTCAAGCCCACTGTCTTTCTGGCCTCCCTGAACATCTTTGCTTGGATGGGGGTTGATAGTCTCACTGTGTATGCATATCCATTTGGAAGCCGTCCTTTCCTGTTGATTTCCCAGATTATATTGTCTCCACAATCTCTGTGATGTCTTCATTCATTCATTATCTGCCCATTTAGCCCTTCTCAGAGTTGTCGTATTAAATGTGGGTCGGGCAGGGTATTTAGGAAGACCTTTTGGGGGGCTCCCTCTGATGGTACATCAGAGGTAGATGGACAAGAAAAAAATATGGCAACTTCTCAGGTAATGCCCCACAGACAGTAAATCATTGAGCCATTTTCATTGCAGATGTCCAGAACAGCTGATCTTAGGTCCCTTTGCTTCAGCTGTATTGACCTTTTTACTGTGTTGACCTTTTGATACAATAAAGGGCTTTCTCTGCCTGAGGTGTCTGAATGTTGCTTAGTTTATATATTCTTCATTGTGAGGGCTTCGAGTTTGGTGTCCATCTGCTGTATGGTAGGTCTTACCTAGTTCTAGTATCCTAGCTTTGAGCTTCAGTTTTTGGGTTTGGGCTGACTTAGGTACTATTGAAACATTGCATATCATTTTGCATCTCATACATATGTACCTTGGTGCCCACAGAGCTATGCAGCAGACACTGAAGGATCAATCAAGTCTAAGTGATCCTGCAAATAGCTAAGAAAATTCCTTTTTTCTTCAGGACTTCAATATTTTGTAACGTTGATTCTCCAGATTTCATCAACTGGGACATCTGAGGATCTAACAGTAAGACAATAGGATTGTGATCCGAAACAGAGCTTATGCCTATTGCACATTTGGTAATCTTCAAAAGTAATCTGGTGTGTACCAGTAAGTAGTCATTTCTGGTCTCTGTGTTGTGTGGACAGTATAAAAAGATGTCCTCTCCAGTGGTGCCAGCTAGCAGGGAAAAGTCGTGGGTCAGCGGCGGGGGCTGGGGGGGGGGGAAGAGTCCCCCCTCACCAATCCAGACACTGCTCTCATGCTGGTAATACTCAGCATAAGAGAAGCTCCAGGATTTGGTAGAGTGGGCTGGTGTCATCCTACAGCAGATACTGGGAGCCTCTGCTCATGAGCACTGCTGAAATCCCCAAGAAACAGCCTGGATATAGCCAAGTGCGCATGTTGGTTTGGCCATCCTAAGGTGGCCGACCAAACCACAATGCCCACTTGCAGTGTCCTATGCCCACCACTCCTCCTGCTGGTGATGCCCCCACCCTCAGCACTCGGCTGCAGCTCCTACAAGTAAAATAAAATGATAATAAAGCAGTTTTGTTAATTGCTTTTAATTGCTATCTCATTTCATTTGACATGTTTTGATCTTCTGGTTCCACAATGAGGCGACGCTCCTCCGCCATAACGGAGGTGCTGCCCCTGGTACTCTCTTTCCGTGGGGTGTCCAAATGGCTAAGGATCGAGAAGGGAGAGTTCAGACATTAGTTCTTTCAGAAATCACCTGTCAGCATCGCTTCTATGATCCTGATGGTGTGAGTGGTTAGGAATTGGGTCATTGAAGAGGTTCCAATTACCCTCAACAACGATAGGTGTTTTACTGGTTTGAGTGAGCACTTTGTCCAATTTTCAATTTTGCGGCATTGGATGTGTGCACAGAGCCAAGAAAGAGGATCTTGTCTCAAACTGTAACTTTGACAAAGTCTTAATGGCCTGCAGGGTCCCAATATATTTTATGCGTTCTCCCAGGTAGTGTTTTCTAAATCAGTACTGCTACCTGACACTTTCTATACGATACTTTTATAAAATTGGATATTCCAGGCATATACTCAGTTCCTGAGGTCACTATCAATGTTCCTACCCAGTCTCTTTTAATTTTCTCTGCCTCTACTTGGGATATATGACCCTCCTGTATCAGAACTACTTCAGGTTTTCTTGGATCAGAGGTAGTTAAGTATTTTCTTCCATTTCTTACATAGCTCATAAGCCAATTCATATGAAGAGACCATAACAATAGTGTTCCTATTGTGAAAATATTTTAGAGAAGTAGATTAATAGGGTTAAATATTGGGTATTGGTGTGCTCCAAGAAGCAGGAGATTTTTGAATCTTTGGGGTGCATTGAACTCAATATTAATCGGAAGAGTATGAAAGTGTTAACAGAAGCATAACGTTAAATGCAATAACGCTAGTAGTGCCATGTTCACTGGATGTCTCTATCTTGGATAGACTGTTCCTTGAGCATTGTGCCAGGTGCTTACCAGTCTAGCTGTCCTGTCCTCCTCCTCAAGATTAAAGGTATAATTGCTTTGGTGTGCATTGAAACAACTCAAAAGAGAGAGGTTATTTTTTTTAGATATTATGACTCATTCTCATCAAGTGGTTAGATGATCTAGTACAGTGTCCGTTGCCAAGTTTTGAGGGGGCAATCTGGATTTATCTCTATCTCTCAATCATGGTTCTTCTTGATTTTTATGTCTAGAAGGGTATTTGTTTTTCATATGCAATGGCTGCGGTCTCAAAAATAGATTACGACGGGTTTTATCAGTTATACTTGTAGGTGCAATGTCCATGGACGTATGCTCCAGAGTGTCAAGATAGTGTTCCACATCTTGTGAATAAAGGAATTTGAGTGTGCTGCCATTTATTATCACCAGCATTGTTGAAGGGTCCACTAGGTCATATTTGATAACTCTCTGTTTTAGAAGCTGTTGTAGCACTAAGATTTTCTACTGAGATGGCAGCATCTTGTCGCGCACCACAGGGCCCACGCCACGCTCAAGTGATATGAGTGGCTGTGGTATCTTGCATATTCTTTGCATGTTGCTAAGCGCACGGCCCTGCTCTTCTAGGCACTGCCCACCAGGTTAAGTTTGTAAGCAGTGTGCTCTGCTGCAGCGTCAAGTCGTTCAGGTCGTTCGCAGCATACAAGGGATAGTTACAAAGAGATTTTAAATTAAAAAAAGACACCAGGAGCCATCACTTCCCCAGTAATGGAGCAGTCAGCCACAGATTGCTTTAGAAGCCTGCCATCTTCATAGCCACTCCATTTTTTCAATGATTTTGCAGAGAAAATGAAGGATGGTGATAAGCTAGTAGTCAGCCGTCAGTTTGGGGTCAGCAATTTTTTAAAGAATCATAGTAAAGATGGCATACTTCAATGGGTAAAATATGCTACCACAGAGAAGAGAGGCATTTTTTATGTTAGTTGTGTTTGTTGTAAGAGGGTGAGGAGCTATTTGGGGCAGGTGTTTGAGCAGGAGTACAGGAACTAGATACTTTGTTTTGAGGGAAAGATTTAAGACTACCTCTATTTTTAGAGGTATGGAGAAGGTAATGGCAACATGTAAAAGAGGTGCTATGATGGGGGTTAAAGAACCATTTCCTGGTTTTTGGTGATGTGTTTGTAAGTGTTGGCCATGTTGGATTGAAAAATGTCATGAAGGTCTTCATAAAATTGTGAGAGAAAATTGAATTTTAGGGCGTCTGGACTCCTAGGTATTATTGAAGATTTTCTGTTTTTGGTTGGGTGGCTTGTAAAAGTATAAATGTACAAGTTAGTAAAGTATGCTTTTAAGCTCTCTTGATTTCTTCTCATCAGTTGGTGATTCAAGATGTCTGCCTTGAGAGTGGTAAAAAAAAGTACTAGAAAAAAAGAACTAAAAGTAGGCAAATATGTATTCCAAAGTCCTAGCCAGGATCCTACACTTTCCTTTTCCAAGACACAGTCCCTGAATTCCACTTGAATTAATTGCAAGCACAAGCATATTGCTCAAAACAAGAGAAAATGTGTCAAAAATAATCTATCAGTCTTAAATTTTTCCTTTATTTCTGCTGTGCCAACAAAGCTACATGACATAAGCTTTGCAAGTTTGTCTGCGGAAACGGAAGCCATGATTGCAAGGTAGGATAATGGGCTGCTAGACTTTCTCGCTGTCAGAGGGCCTGGCACCAGGCTGTTTTTTGTTCTGATTTGCTGGCACCTCCTCACGAATGGTTTCAACACCTGAATCGCACATTGCATTTCTGGGGATAACCTAAAGCACTTTTTCAGCAAGTTGCTTGTTTTTCTCCCTGTACAAGTGCTGAAATACAGATCTCCCCATCTGACTTGTCCGCCAACGAACCGCTGCATTCCAATATGTTGCCAATGTCAATTAAATGTACAGTTTCTTGTTCGTGTGGGCTGGCATAACATACAATTGCCTGTTGCTTAGTATGCGCTTTATCATACAGGTTTGTGCAATTTTATTAAAAGTGATTACCCAACATATATTGTATATAAACCATTTTTATTGAAATTGCCTCGGAGGAAAAATGCCATTTAAAATTAGGTTACGCGTTAGTTGAAATTATTAGTTGGAAAATTTGTAATTTAAAATAATGCTAATATTTTCCCATTAACATTCTAAGACAATATAAATTATTAGGCTAATTTCAATTCTAGAATATTTGTCCGAGATCCTAGGCATTGTAGATGAAGCATAATCTAAGATGTAATACAATGTAGACTTAATAAGAGAGCTCTGGTTTAGATATAGTTACACTAAAAGGGGTTTTCCCATTAAAAACGATAGCTTTTTTGTTTTTACCATCATTTCAATGTTTTTTTTCCTGTCAATAGTCGCCTATCAAATAACACAAAAACGTCACACACCTCTTTCCATGAAATGCACACATTACATCAGGAGTGTAAAACACATTTGTTATACAATTAAATAACGTTCATTCGTTGTTAAATGTTATTAAATTATTAAATTATGCTATTAAATTAGAATAAAGACGTGGTGCATCAATATTGCTTATCAGAGCGTTTTTTCTTTTCCCAATATCTTTGTCGCCGTTTGCCAAATCTTCGCAAAATTTTCAAAACAAATGACCCACTCACTTCACTGCTGTGTTGAAAGTTTCGGGGTGATTCGTCAAGCAGGGTCGAGAAAAAGGGGGGTCCCAAAACACTTTTTCTCCATGTTGATTTCCATAGGAAACTTTAGACACAGCTACAGCCCGAAATGCTGAACGGAATTACACCAAATTTGGCAAAAAGGGATCTTTTGGTTCAGAAAGCACTCTTTTTGTTAAATGGTGTAAATCTGTTCAGTAGTTTCTGAGAAATGTAAACATTTCTCAGATATGCAAATTTGGCCACCGAGGATCCACTAACCCTCCCGATCTGGAGCCTACATCTGATTGGCTGACAACTGTTCCAACCAGGAAGTGTTGGCAGCCATCTTGTGACTGGGTAGAACAGAGTCACAAGGAAAAAGGTTCAAAAACATTAGAAATAAAGAAAGGGGGCAGGGTAGAAACACCCTGACCCCCTAGGCCTTCTCAGGTGGTCCTACAGGGACCCCGAAGGCCCAAAAAAGCATACAAAAAAGAATTGGCTGGATTTGTGCTGGGTGCATGAATCCGGCCAAAGTTGTTTTTTTTCTGTAGCGCAGGCTCCTTCAGTTTCAACTTATCCAACTGCAAAGGAGATAGCACTGGCTAAGAAATACACTACTCTGGATGAACAGTCAACCGATATAAAAAGATACAAAAGGGCACATTTTTATTTGCTGGCTAAAATAGAGGTACTAGAATTAATGATGATCCCCATCCTCCTATAATGTGCAAAGTTCTGGGGACTAGTGGAATAAGGGAAAGACAATTCAAAATACCCTAGGAAAAGGTCATCCTCGCTCTAATAACACTGCATCCTTCATCAGCTTGATATCTTTCTATCTTGCATCGTGGGTGAGGATGAAGAGCTCAGAAGCCTTACTGTGCACAATTTATTTTGTAGCGCCCCATTGTTGCAAGTTGGATTATTAGGTGGAATAGCTGTGACGCCTTACCATACAATATTCTTACAATACACAGAAACAGACCTTGGATTCAGCAACAATAAGCCTTGGTGTAGTGTGGCAAACAGCAGTCAGGCATTACTGGAGGAATAAGAGTTAAACTTTTTTACAGTATCATTATCGGAAGAAATCCGACACCAATTTATAAAAATAGTGCTTATTTTTACATAATATAAACACCAAAATGAACTTACTATCATAAAACCGGAGTTCTGGATGTTTGAAGTGTTTAGTAAACCTCTCAAACTAGTCCCATTGAAATGAATGGGGGAAAACACAGGTGAAATCTGGTCACTTGCAAGTTGAATTCAAAAGAACCCTTTCGTGGATAAAGTCATGCTGGTTCTTAGACCAAGTTGCAACAGTCATTAATGTGTTACCCTGCCCAGGAAGTCCGGGTGCAAATGCGACTTGGCTGTACTTGGTACTGAACGGGATCTGCAGGAACTGTCTAACTTGCAGCACTTGACAAAAACCGTGGAGAGTAGAGGCCTTTGGCCTCCTCGGACCCAGGTTCAACTTCTGGATTTCTTCTACTTGGTCTGAAGGCTCCAGGTGAATAGGGAGCTGGCAGCTATTAATCACCGGGACAGGTTGTGCCAAAGATGCTTTACCAGAAAACTACAAAGGGGTGGCTCTAATCAGTATGGCTGAGCCAGTATCTATAACAACAAGAAGGGGATGCCAGTACTGATACAAGTAACCATTTAGCAATTTAAGACACTCAACCTGAAGTAAAATTCGAGGCTTGGAGCTGATTAGTAGCTTTTATTATTTTGCTTAATGTTATCAAAAGACAGTTTGAGAAGGACAAAAAGGGCTTTTCATTAGATAACATATACCCCTACTTACAGGCCGACTTTTATTCCAAGGTAGAATCGAGACGTTTCCTTCAAGGAAACCAAGGAAGATCACGTAAGCAGTTTATTTCCTTCAGTGATACTTCATCATCAGGAACGGACAGTGATTCCACCAGTAATCACAACCGTCCAAATAGGAACCGTAACTGGAACGCCAACCAACAACAATCAAATCAAACTTCTAACCCTCATTTTTTAGGGAGAGGTCAATCTCTACCCAGGGGTCGAGTGAGAATCAACACCCCTTGGGAAATGAAAACCAGACGACAACATTACAAAAATTAGATATGTCGCCTATTTTCAATTTATCAAAGAGAGTGTTAACAGCTGATGAGGAAAACGTGTTGGCTAAAGGCCTGTCATTTGTCCCTTCCAAAAAAACTGACTTCGTTAAAATGAAGTCAGAATTCATTGAATTCTGCAGGAAATTAAGACTTACGTTGTTCTTCAAAGATACCCCTAGTAACCAGTCTATGGAGGTAACTGGCCTTAGGAATAAATCCTCCTTCTGTCCTCCTGCAAGCAAAGTCCCAAAAAACCTTCTGACATTTGAAAAGAGCGTATTGTCAGCGATATCAGCTATGGAAAAAGAAAGGAAATACGTTAAATTTAACACCTCTAAGGCACAGATGACAGCTCTGAACAACCTTAAAAATGACAGTACAGTCATAATAAAACAGGCCGACAAAGGCGGAGCGATCGTAGTATGGGATATTAATGACTACACCACCGAAGTCACGAGACAGCTGGCAGATAGCAGCTGTTACCGTAAAATAAAGAAAGACCCAACCTCTGAACTTCAAAACCAACTTTTTTCCATCATTCAAGAAGGCTTCGATCTTGGCTTTGTCGGACCCAAAGAGCTTGAATACCTTAAAAATGTACATCCCAAAGTGCCGTTGTTTTACGTATTGCCTAAGGTTCATAAGGATCCACACCATCCCCCCGGCAGACCCATCGTCGCCGGATGTGGTTCGTTATTAGAACCGGCAGCCAAATATGTAGACTGTTTCTTGAAAGAATTTATGATCAGTGTGAAGTCCTACCTCCAGGACACAACTGATTTCATCAACAAACTCGAAAACATTGAGTTTCGCGAAGACAGAGACAGACTAGTTACGTTGGACGTAACTGCTCTATACACCCAGATCCCTCAAGATGAGGCGATAGCAGTCCTGACACACTACCTGGATTCCCGACCAAGACCTATGCAGGTGCCCACTAAATTTATTGTTGACTTGGCGGCATTCGCCTTAAAGAAGAACTATTTCTGCTTTAATGGCGACTACTACTACCAGACCAAGGGAGTAGCCATGGGCTGCCCCTTTGCGCCTGAGTTGGCGGTACTATTTATGGCAATGTATGAGGAGGCATATATTTATCACAACAACCCTTTCATTCAATACATCGGAGCGTGGCTCCGGTTTATTGATGATGTTTTCATGACGTGGACGGGTGACAGCAATACCCTTGACCAGTTCTACCAATGGTTGAATGATAGACCTGCTGATATAAAATTCAGCATTTCCAGCTCAACCACAAGGATTGCGTTTCTAGACGTGGAGGTCTTCCCTTCTGAAGGGAAACTGGCCACGACCCTATACAGCAAGCCCACGGATAGAAACAAATCGCTTATGTTTTCTAGTAACCATCCTAGGAACCTAAAAGAGAACCTCCCGTATGGGCAGTTCCTGCGAGTCCGTAGGAACTGCACATTTAAAGAGGACTTTCAAAAACACTCAGCGAAATTGACATCCAAATTATGCGAGAGAGGTTATCCTAAAAAACTCGTGAAGAGCTGTATGAGGAGAGCACAATGGACACCGCGTGAGACCACTCTAGAACGCAAGATCAAACCTGAATTAAAAAGACAGGTTTGTGTTACGACATATTGCCCCAATGCCAACCACCTGAAGAAAGTCATAAAACAAAACTGGCATCTAGTGAAAGACTTGGATAACAGCTTAGTAGACATCCCTTTATTTGCCTTCAAAAAGGAAAACAACATTGCGAACTATGTAGTTCGGGCCGCTATGCCAACATCTAAACCTGCTACGTTGCGCCAAATGATGGGGATGCCCCCCATTCTTGGACATCACAAGTGTGGCACATGCCTCTGTTGTGAATCCTCGATTGAGGGCTCATTGTTTCAGCACAATGGAATTTTTTGGAAACATGAATCGTTCAGTAACTGCAAGAGCAAGTTTGTTGTCTACGGTATCATATGCCCGTGCCGCCTACTGTACATAGGCAAAACCAATCAAGAGATCCGGCAAAGGATCTCGCAGCACAAATCAAGAATCAAAAAGCGGGTTGAAAATGCACCCCTGGTGCTCCACTGGACGCGTATGCAACATACTGTAAGTGACCTGAAGTGGACTGTAATTTCCAAAGTGGAAAAAAATCCGCGAGGTGGCGATCAGAACCTTGCCTTGTCAAAACGGGAAGCCCTTTTAATAGTGAAATTTGACACTGTGGTGTCAGGCTTGAATGAATTAAGTGAGATATTCAAGCTTTAGACCTTCCTATCCTGCTCCTTTATGTTTGCTGAATCCGTGTATACCATAAAGCTTTGCAAGTGACTATGGACTAGCCACTCCGGTCCTGGTTTTCATTCCTGCCCCCTTTTTTCGAAACCGGCCAGTACACCTGGTGGGTGTGGCCCTATTAATGACCTGTATATAAGGGCGTCTTTCTGGCAGCTCAGTCAGCCTAGGCGCCCCCGCCTGAGTGCAACTGTTTTTCTCGCGTTCGCTGTCGCCAAGGCCCCCTGCTTAAACCTTCGAAAGTGAGTATTTCCATACTGCTTACTCTGCGTTAGCAGCTAACTTTAGCTTAAGGTCGCAGAACTAATCTCGAAACTTCTGCTTTTTTCGCAGTAATTAATCACTCCCCTGCAGAGTGCATTGCAGCGCTGACGGTAAATTCTTGTCACCGTTTTTTTAAAAAACCGCACTTTGTAATCTGGTACTAACAGCCTGCTGACATTTTGTCAAATTATATCACTGCAGGATCGTGGAACTTTTTGAAAGCAACTAGCCGCGTTTAGCGGACCACGCCCGCCGTAATCAAAACACGGTAAGCCGCTGAGCATTCTTCTACCTGCACGCAACTAACGGCTGACTCTATTTTTAACCATACTGAGAAGCGCCTTGTTGGCTTGTTCTCATAGGTTTATTAAACTCTAGTGTTGGCTAATTCAATTTGCTGAACTGGGTATTCAACGCTTCTGGTAAGATAATTGAAAAACCGTTGCCTGCCATACTAAAGCCGTTGTCTATAATCTTCGAGGCGATTGCTTGTAACAAAAAACTTTGCCCACTCCTGTTTCGTAGGTCTCAGACTGAACTCCACTTCCACCCCTATGGCGACAGCGTTTTTTAAATATGGCGACAGCGACTTAAAATACAGCGACTTAAAATATAGATTTTAGAAAATTAGGTAAGGCGAATTGCTACCTCTTGACAACTTGGTTGTGTAACAGTTGTAACAAACCCACCCTAAAGTCTTGTATGTTCACTACCCTTCAGGGATTCCTTCTGCCTTTCCAAGCGATCTCGTCCCTGGTAAAGCATCATCTGTGTATACCGCAGCAGGTAACATTAAAAGCTCTTGTCCCAGTTTTGCCATCTCTCTGCCACTTGTATTCAAGTCCGTTATGTAATTAATGTCTGCTTCGGACATTTCAGGTACAAAAAGCCCCCCCAGCCATGATGCTGTGAAAAATTATATTTGGATGTACTAACACCTTGTCTTGGTAAGCTGTGTGGGAGAGGGTGTGGACTGAGTCTGGATTCTGATGTTGATCCACTTAATGCACATGTAGCAAAATCTTCGATCTTACAATTTCTCTTTTCCTTTCTCTAGAATCAAAGGCCCTGATGAGAATCCTCGTACATCTGTAGGATTCGAAACGCGTAGGCCCTTCACCACCTTCAAGTCTGCCTGGGTGACAAGTTTATTTGAATTGTTTTGCTGCTTATCACCCTTAGTTGTACATTACCTTGTTCATTCTTCTGTTCGATTCTATCAAAAATTGTGATTACTTGAACCTCCGTTAGGAATGTACAGTTTATGTAAATAATTTCAATACCAAACTCTTCAGAATACTTTGCAGACTGTGGCCTGTTCTAGCATCTTTGTGTTCGTCTGCTCACTGTAAATACTGTTCACTGTAATACATGAGTTTTCATGTTTCCCATTGCCCCTGAATGATTGGATGTTGTATGCTTGTGATATGTCTGATATAATGATAGACCTTTCCTCCCCACATTTTTGTACCTAGCATGTAATATCGTTTATTTTTGAACTAACTGTCTTTTGATAACATTAAGCAAAATAATAAAAGCTACTAATCAGCTCCAAGCCTCGAATTTTACTTCAGGTTGAGTGTCTTAAATTGCTAAATGGTTATTTGTATCAGTACTGGCATCCCCTTCTTGTTCTACTCCACTGTGAGCACCCTGACAGTGGTATCAGCATCTGAAAAGTACAACTCTAATTGTCATCAGAAACTGGTCCTTGAGAAACACGAGGAAGCTTATGTCTAGTGCATTATCACTCGCTAGCTAGTTTGTTAGGTTTGTGGATATAACATATGGAGGAATGATCCTGTGATTTTGCTACAGTCTTAACCATGTGCCTCCCCAATTATTGGCCTTTAGAAATTTGGGGGCTCACTTTTGCGTGCCCGGGGCATCATTTCTTGTGGCACACCAGTGGCGTAAAACATGCGCCATGTTGCGCCATATTCACTAAGTGACGCATCTAGGTAGATGCGTCACTTCATAAACCCCTGCGCTAGATTATACCTGCGCCAGGTATAATGTTTGCAGGGTGGGCCTACCCCCGCAAGAAAGGGTCGTATGAGTGGTGCAGCGAAATCTATGAGATTTCGCTGCACCACTTTTAGGACGCCAATGCGTCAAAACCTTACGCCTGTCTCATTACAGGCATAAGGGTGACACAGGCCCTTTCACATGGGGCTTGCCCCATGTGAAAGTAACATTGCTGGAGTTGCATCAGGCTTCCGACACAACTCCAGCAATGCGCCACTTTTAGCAGTGACATATACGTCAGTTATACTGACGTATCTGTCCTTCCTTGCGACATGATGCGCCATATTGTAAATATGACGCATCATTGGTGTCGCAAGGAGGGTACATTGAGAAGTGGCGCATCGCTGCTTTCAAGCAGGGATGCACCACTTCTCGTAAATGAGGCCCTTGGGATCCAATGACCGTGTCTTATTGAGCCAGCATGCATGGACAGTTTCCTGTCTCAGTTTCTTGGAGGCAAGGACCATTGTCCTCCAGTACACATGCCTGCAGCATCAGTGTCATTATCCTGCATTGCCAAGACTTAGCTGCCCAGTCCCTTGCACTCAGGAATCTCAATACCCTTACAATTGTTGTTTCTTGATATCAAGGTCTCTCATCAGTGAATAACCTGATATTCTACTTCAGATGTGATTCTCCCCCGTAGCGCAAACCACCTGCTTTTCCAATTCATAAACAGGAGTAGGCTTTCCTATAATCTACAACTGTGAGTTGCTTGTCAGTATATCATTAGCAAGAATATTGCTTGAATGAAAAATTGCGTACTAAATATTGTTTATAAAACTATTGCCCATATAGGTGTGGATTTTCTATCAGCATCTAAAATATTACTAAAATGTTGTAAACAATATCCAGATACCACACCCACCTGAAAAAATCATAACCCTTTCAAATCCACAAACTGTCTGCTTTCCCTTGATTTAGGAGTCACTAACAAAATGATGGGAACACTTCAGATCCAAGTCTAGTGAATGAACTGTCAATTGTGTTCAACCACATTGGGATGTCACTATGATTTTAATTTAAAATTGAGTGCCATAGTGTAAACGTGACGCCTTTGGTTCTCGTGCCTGCTTAGTCATCACCTATAGGGAAGCCAAGGGGAAGCTTTTTTCTAGCGGGGAGAGCATTGTATGCACCCCTTGTTATAACAAAACAGATATGAACACTGGCTGCTGCATTAAAAGCCTCTTCTGATTTTTCCAGCTACAAAACATCTGTTCAGTTCTCCAACGCCAATAAAACCGGGTGAGGAAAAACCAACGATCTCATAATTACGTGTAACAAAATTAAGGCTCAAAAGTATGTGTTATTATGTTCCACATACCTTGTAATCAGGGGCTATAACAGTACAGCATTTCAGTACCAAGGTCATATGTGTAACAGTCCAAAGACAATAGGTTAATATTGTCTTTAAAGAATACACTGAGCCTTCATTATCTTTGTAGTGTCTACCAGGTGGAGACTACAAATACAGTTCCTCGAGTTACATCTGTCTGCAACATATGATGAACCATTTCTGTGTTCAGACTGTAGGGATGGTCAATTACAATGCTTTTAAATGGGATTGTTAGCTAGCTCCCATGTTTGCTCAGTGCTCTTTGAGGAAGTTTCTCTGTAGCAGTTAGTGCTGAAGCTTTGTAGTTCTCATGCAATAGCTTAATTTCAACCATTTTATTTATCTCTGTGCAAATTGAAAACTAAGGCCGCTGACTGGACAGCGAACTTTGTATATTGTATAGATAATTGTGTTATGTTTTATTTGGCACCAGTCTTCATGTGCCGCACTGTACCTGTCGATTGGCTTCAGAAGGGGAGTAAATGGAAATAGTGAGTGCAACCTCACCACTGCAGTGCTAGTGTAACAGTCCAAACTTCACGCGACCTCACCAAACTCAGGGAGCAACTGTCCCTATCCCTATCCCAAAGGGTCCCAATGAACTCTGATGATTGCTGTTATGCAATACTTGCTTGTACCGGGGCCCATGGAATCCTTGCTACGATATTGACTAAACCAACAGAGCCTGAAATAAATACTGAAAGTTAAAAGGGCCTCTTGTGTACAGATACATTAATTTGTCAAAGAACAACATTAATGACATATCATGAGGTTGTTCACCTGTTAGTGATGACACATTGCAGATTGCTGTGCACCGAATCGTTCATGAAATGCGCAGGATCCGTTGAGCGCTTGGAAAATGTTGGTGGATGTTACAGACACTGCTTAGTTACAAAAATGGCTTTAAATTTGCTATGAAAAAGTGTGTGTTCAGATCCTAGGTTGCTCATCTGTGTATTTCATTAAACAGATTGAATAAGATGACTGAGCAGTTGCCCCACTAGGCTTTCTTTTTGCACTCTAGAATAATGCACTGTAGGCTCTGAAGGTGATCCTCTATTCTGTCGCTAGTTTGGCGACTTTAGCGCGGCCTAGGGCGTTTCTAGTGCGCTTGTGATGCTGCTGTTTCTTTTCCAGCTGAGGCACACCCCACATGCTTACACTCTTGGAGCCAGCCCCATCTTTGACAGGTCTTCATTCAAAATCTTACATAGTGGCAGCATTATGAAAATGAAAGTCGTGTAGGATTACTACTAGGAATCCACACAATTTGCAATTGCTGCATCGGGCCATTTCTATTTCCATAAAATCTGGCCTCTATTACTTGAGCAATGGCTGCCAAACAGCCAGCCATCAAACCTTCCCGTGCCTGAAATAAGCTTCCTAACTGCCTCCCCTTCCGCCAAGACTTCAATCATTTCACAGCGGGTGATGTCATCATTGACATCCTCCCGTGCCGGTACAGTTTATGTAAAATAACTCTTATAATACTCGGAAACGAATTTAGTGTTTCAGCCTGCTCTGTGTACAAACATCTGCCTTGTTATTCGAGACAGTAAAACTCCCGTTCAGGGCTCGTTGGAGCCAATTATCCTGACGTCAGCTCATTCGGAAGGCTAAAGAACACTGGAGACTTTAAAGAAGGAAGACTGAATGTGCCGCACAATATGGGGCGAGTTAGCCAGATAATGGCTGCTCTCGACTTAACAAGCGGTATCCGCCAATAGTGCTAACTACCGTCGTAAGGCTGCCACTAAATTTAACTGCTGATTTCGTTAAGGGAAGACACTGACTTTCCCCTCAAAAAGAGAGATGAGTGTAATGTGTATGGGCGGCACATGTATCCCAGATTCATATGGCGGCAAATGTTCATTCGCATGGGGTGATATGTTCATTAAAGGCTATGGAACATATTTAGAGTTTGGCAGAAAGGATGTTCAATCACAAACATGACAGATGTCCTGCCAGCGGTGTTACAAGTGTGCTATAGATGATGCCAATTGAATCATGGCACAAGAGATGCTTGTAATTTTAATGTGTTCATGGATATGTCTTAAGCATAACTATGACAAATGGTATATATTGCCAAGTCCTCCAAATTGTTTAGCAATGTGCAGCAGATATCTTCAGTTATTCCGTTCATGTTCACTTGTTGATGGCAACCCTCAAGCAGCTATGTCTTACGTGAATTAAAAGGAATGCAATGTAATTTTATTGATGACCGCTGCATATTATGGTCTTTCTATCATTGTGGGTTGTAACTGTTATTCGTGAAGTACACAACTATATTTTACCACAGCAAACCATGGGTCAGCCCTTCTTAGCTTACCTATATATCGAAAGCAGTTTGCTGGTTGAGATGTTTGCAATTCATGGGTTGTAACCCGAGGATTGTGCTTGAAGGTGTGACTGTTTTATGGGCTCTATTGCTGGAATTACAGTCATGCAGTTATCTATGAAATAACCATGTTTACAGCTATCTTTAAAAGTGTATATGCTTGGGGTTACTTCTAATGATGGCTTGTAGTGAGTTCCAGAGCTTGCCAACTTGTGCTCAGAAAGTGTGCCTCCTGCCGATTTCTTATGGTAAGGTGGTATGATGATGAAAGCGTGTAGTGCAGTGTTCTGTTTGGATTGGATTGCTTAAATTTAACTTGGAGGTGTTGCGGTCCTTTTGCTTGGGAGGCTTTGTGGACAATGCATAGTGCCTTGAACATTGCCCTTCCCGCTTTATGTAGCAACTATAGTGATTTCAGGACTGGAGTCATGCATTCTTGTCAGTGTTAGAGTAGGATTAAAAAATACATTATAATCAAAAATATCCCTTAAATCAAGATGATAAGTACCATAATCATTAACCCCTTCGATGCTGATGACGGAGCGGTTCCATCATCAGCATCGGTTGGGCTGTGCTGATGACGGAACCGCTCCATCATCATCACAGCCCTTGGGGGGAGCGCTGGCGCTCCCCCCCTGGGGCACCGATCATGTTGCCAGTAGTGGGGGTGGCAGTGGAAGACTTTCCTCTGTCCCCCGCAGTTCCTGGTGACGTCAGCGCGCTGTTGCGTGTGCCGACGTCATCAGAAAGTGCTAGACTCGCTGGAAGCCATTTGCTTCCAGCGCGTCGAGCAGGTAGGTGTGTTTCCTGCTCTCCGGTGGGGCGGGGGGGGGCCGTTTCTCGGTGCCTTGAGGCATCAGGGGGAGGAAACACTGTTTCCTCTCCCCTGATGTCCCAATGCAGGGCATTCCTGGTTCAGGATCGTGCACAGCATCGCGATCCTGCACCAGGAATGCCCCACTAGACACCAGGGATGTTTTTTTTGGAAGAGGAAGCGACCCCTTGGGCAAGGGTCGCTTCCAGGGGCCTAATAATTTAAAATAGAATTTTCTGCCCCCCTGGGGACAGATCGCCCGATTTAGCGGGTGATCTGGACCGGGGGGGGGGGCAGAAAAGCCCACTGGACACCAGGGATTATGTTTTTTTGAGGAAAGGAAGTGACCCCTTGGGTAAGGGTCGCTTCCTGGGGCATGTAATGTTTGTTTAGAGTTTTCTGCCCCCCTGGGGGCAGATCGCACAGTTTTTACAGGAATCTGGACCCAAGGGGGGGGGGGAGAAAAGCCCACTAGACACCAGGGATTGTGTTTATATTAGTAAAGGAAGCGACCCCTTGGGCAAGGGTCGCTTCCAGGGGCATAAAAATGCAGTATATACTTTTCTGCCCCCCCTGGGGGCAGATTGCCTGTGTTAGTGCGTGATCTGGACCAGGGGGGGGGCAGAAAAGCCCACTGGACACCAGGGATTATATTATATTTATAAAGAAAGCGACCCCTTGGGCAAGGGTCGCTTCCAGGGGGCAATATAAATATTGTAGACTGTTCTGCCCCCCCTGGGGGAAGATCAGCTTTTTTTTGTTACCATTTCTGGACCCAGGGGGGATAGAAAAGCCCACTAGACTCCAGGGATTATTTTTTTTTATAGGGAGCGACCCCTTGGCCTAGGGTTGCTTCCTTGGGCCCATTTGTTTTTAAAAGTATGTTCTGCTGTTTCTTTATTTGGCCTCTCTGCCCTCCGTAGGGTTGCTTCCAGGGGGCCCATGCTTATAATGATTTATATTCTGCCCCCCATGGGGACAGACACCCCATTTGTGACATACCCTGTGACATAGCCTGTTGTAATGTGTGTTGTTTTTGTTTCTTCTAATGTGTATTGTTTTATTTTCTCTTTAGATTGTTGCAGTGTGCGGTTCCGTTACTGGTGGTTCTGTTATTCTGCTGTTTCTGTAGTTGCATGTGTTTGGTAAGAGACCTTTTTTTGTTCAATTGTAATGTAATTGCTTATTTTGCAAAGTGTGTAGTAATACGAGTATGTTTGGTTTCTGTTTTTTGTGATTGTAAAACATGTTTTGCATTTGTTTTTGATGTGTACTTCTGTAGATGTAAGTTGTTTTTTTCTTCTTTCTAGTGGGATATCGTTGCCTATTTGCTGTGTCTTTGCATAGTAGGTGCTGGTGAGTGTAGTTGTCTCTTGTAAATGAATTGTATATTTTTTCTGAATATAGATGTTTGTGATAAAGGCTTACATTTTTTAACTTACTTTGCACAGTGTTGGGGTTGTTGAGTTGTTTGTGCAGACTCCTTTATTTGTAAGGATAATGGCTAGCCGCCGGATTACTGCTCAGCAAGTTGTTGGATTGCTTTTTGATTCCTCCTCTGACCATGGTCCATAGAGGGACTCTGATTCTGAGCTAGAGGTGGGAGGTGAAGATTCAGGTAGTGAGTTTTCTCTGCGCATGGCTTCATCTGATGATGAAGATACTCTGAGTGCTGATGAAGCTACTTTTGGTGTGGATGAAGTGCCTGTGGTAGAGGAGGACATTGATGTGCCAGTAGTGCGGCAAGAGGCATCTGGGGTGCAGCGTGGGGCTGCTAGACTTCACGTTGGTATAGTGTGGTGAGAGGCAGCTGGGCAGCAGCCTGGGGCTGCAAGACTTGTCAATGAAATTTCTGACCTCTGGGTTGCCCCAGGCATGGTGCAGCCGGCATTGCCTGAACTTACTGGTGTTCCAGGGTGTAGGGTGAACACTGAAAACTTTTTGCCTATTGATTTTTTCAAGTTGTTTATGGATGATGTGTTTTTGGCAGAGATTGTAGAGCAGACTAATTTGTATGCTGAAAATTTTTTGAGGGTGAACAGTGCCAGCCTTAAGCCCCACGCTAGAGCTACCCGGTGGACTCCCACAAATTTGGAGGAGATGAAAAAGTTTTTGGGTTTAACTTTTTTGATGGGCTTGCGTAGGAAACCATCAATGGCTTCATATTGGTCTACTAGTCCCTTGATGGCAACAGCTATATTTCCGGCAGTCATGAGTCGTGATAGATATTTGCTTCTGCTTCGGAAGATGCATTTTGTTGACAATAGTTCTGCTTTAGCGCCAGATCACCCTGATTGTGACCGTCTTTTCAAGATTCGGCCTGTTTTTGATCATGTCATTGATCGATTTCCTGAGATCTTTTATCCTGGGAAAGAAATTGCAGTGGATGAGTCTTTGGTGTTGTTCAAAGGCCGCTTGGTTTTCCTTCCCGAATGAGGCGCGATCAAAGTGATGCAAACTGGAGGCGAGACGCGGGGTTCTTGGTTTTCTTGGTCTGCTTTGGAAAACCAAGAACCCCGCGTCTCGCCTCCAGTTTGCATCAATTTTGATCGCGTCTCGTTCGGGAAGGAAGGCTCTTCATATCAGAAAGACCCCTTCACTACAATTCGTGCAACATACGTTTAAATTTAGTGTTTTTATTATATAATCCAAGCTATGAAACTGGGAGGCGAGGCAAGATTTTAAAATCGTTTCAGAATCAGAACGTGTATACATATCAGGACCTACAAATCGATACCCACAGAGTAACAGAACTTTATGTGATTAAATTGATTCAGACGGTCTCAACCCTTCGTCACAAGTTCCTAACGCAAATCTTGTTTCTATTTGGGAACCTGTTGCGACTTAGGTGTGGTACCCGTGTTCAATTTCTATAGGAGCCCTTTCGCGTCCTGTTTATTTCACTACTTTGAGTGATCAGTTTCCTTTTATGAGGTTATCCTATGCCTTATTCATCACCATAATACGACACAAGTGGCATCTCCAAAAGAAGGCGCTGGTCGCCGAAACGCACGGAGAGAACTAATTATTAAGCCACTCTTGTTATTATAAGTTGTCACTCTTGAATGTATTTAAAATATGTACTACAAAGTTTGGGAATAACTTGGTAATAATTAATTTGTTGATCAGCTTTTCTGATCTTTTTATGTCTTGTGTTTCTTGTCTTTTTAAAAAAATTTATAATAAATTTTGAGTACATACCTGCTATTTTCCGTCTTCCTTATATTTTAATTTTTATCTGGTTTATTGCTATAATTGTTTAGTTCAAGTGCCTTGGTTGTTTCTTCACATGTTATTATACCCTGACCTAGGACTTGGAGTATCCATTGTTTCAGGGGGTCCTTGCTTCATATACAAAATCAAATTTCAGGGTGTACACTGGTAAGGAATCCAGGACTAACCCCCCTGGTTGTCCGTCGACTTTTGGAGTGACTAAGAAAATTGTGTGGGAACTTGGTTGTGGATTTTTAACAAAGGCCATCATTTGTATGTCGATAACTTCTACACTGGTGTGCGGTTGTTCAGGGAATTGGGCAAAGTGGACACTGTTGCTTATGGCACAATCCGCTCAAACCGTAAAGGTTTCCCAAAAGAACTTGTTTGTCAAAAGCCTGCTCGGGGACAGTGTCGTGCATTGCGTTGTGAGGAGCTTCTAGCTGTGAAGTTTTCAGACAGGAGAGATGTCTGCATGTTGACTTCCATACATGATGAAAGCACTAAAGCGGTGACTGTTTGGGGTCAGGTTGCAGAAGTGCGCAAACCTGTGTGCATAATGGACTATAATAAGTACATGAGCGGTGTTGACAGAGTAGATCAGAGGTTGGAACCGTATGCTGCTCTTCGTAAGGCTTACATTTGGTACAAGAAGTTGGCTATCCATCTTTTCCACTTGGCAATCTTTAATGCTTTGTTGTGTTCCAGAAATCTTGTCCCCAGTCAAGGATGACTTTTGTAAAGTTTCAGGAGTCTGTAATAAGCAGCCTTGTTTTAGTGGAACAGGCAAGTGTTCCTAGACTTGGAGTGGTGGAGGATGTTGCCAGATTGAAAGATCACCACTTTCCTGATCAAATTCCTCCTAAAACCTCAAAAGACTTTCCCAGTCGGATATGTAGAGTCTGTTGGCGAAGAGGTTTGCGGAAGGAGATTCGTATGTACTGCCCCGACTGCCCTTCAAACCCTGGGCTGTGTGTACCTGCTTGTTTTAGATTGTACCACACGCAAAATAATTTTTGGGAGCATCCATGAGTGGTAAAGTGAACTGGCTGGTCTTTATTCTTTAAAACTTATTGTTCAGTTTCAAAGTTGGCATTTGTGTAGTCTTTTTAGATTTAGTTGTTGTGTTAGTAGATCTGTATCAATTTGCAATTTGTTTTTGTTTTTGTTTTATTTAAAAAAAAAACTAAAGTGTGATGTTGGTTTGCGTGTAGTGTCCATTGTCTGACGGTGTGCATGGCTTGGCGCTTGGCTGGCGGTGTCTGTGGACTGGTGCTTGTCTGGCGGTGTCTGTGGACTGGTGCTTGGCTGGCGATGTGAGTGGTCTGTTGTTTGGTTGGCGGTGTGCGTGGTCTTGCGCTTGCCTCGTGGTGTGTTGGGATTGGTGCTTGGCTGGTGGTGTGCCTGGGCTGGAGCTTGGCTGGCGGTGTGTGTGGAGTGGCGCTTGCCTGGTGGTCTGTGTGGACTGGTGATTTGCTGGTGGTGTGTGTCGTCTGGTGTTTGGTTGGCGGTGTGTATGGTCTTGCGCTTGCCTGTTGGTGTGTTTGGATTGGTGCTTGGCTGGTGGTGTGCCTGAACTGGTGCTTGGGTGGCTATGTGTGTGGAGTGGTGCTGTCCTGGGGGTGTGTGTGGACAGGTGCTTGCCTGGCGGTGTGCGTGGTCTGGTGTTTGGTTGGCGGTGTGCGTGCTCTTGCCTGGCATTGTGTTTGGATTGATGCTTGGCTGGTGGTGTGCGTGGAGTGGCACTTGGCTGGTGGTGTGTGTGGAGTGGCGCTTGGCTGGTGGTGTGCGTGGAGTGATACTTGGCTGTCTGTGCACCGAGTGGTGCTTGGCTGGCGGTGTGTGTGGAGTGGTGCTTGGCTGGATGGTGTGCGGGAAGTGGTACTTGGCTGTCTGTGCATGGAGTGGTGCTTGGCTGGCGGTGTGTGTGGAGTGGCGCTTGGCTTGCGGTGTGCGTGGAGTGGTGCTTGGCTGGTGGTGTGTGTGGAGTGGTACTTGGCTGTCGGTGTGCGCTGAGTGGTGTTTGGCTGGCGGTGTGCATGGTATGGTGCTTGGATGGTGGTGTGGGTAACTGGCGCTCGGCTAGCGGTGTGTGAGTAGTTACTTTCTGTTGGTCACTACACACACTGCTAGTTGAGTGACACTCCACGCAGTCCATCATTTTGTGTAGTTGCAGTGTCAGAAATGTGGGCGTGTGAAAGTGATGGGCCCTTGAATGGCACTGTCTGCTGTTGTGAGTGTTGTAATGTGATGGGTCCGTGGCTGGCGGTGTGAATGTTTTGTGTGTGTCACACGTACGAAAGGTGTATGAATGGCCTGTAAAGAGGTTGGTGCCTTGACATGGCTTTACAGCTCACAAGCTGTGAGTCAGTGGTTCAGTTTATCATACTTTCAATTATACGCCGTGTATTTCATTTTTGTGAAATTACTTGCAAATACAATTGTATGTACTGAATCATCACTCACCCTCATGCCAAATCCAACCAGTATGTGTGTGTGCTTGCGAATTAGATGGCTGTGCAGTAATATTTGTATTTTTTCTCTTTCTGAAGTAGGGTGTTCCTTTGTCCCTTTTTGTGAATGTTGTAATGTGTTGCTTTTCCTTCCAGATGGTGTCAACGGTCTGGTGTGTATCAGGTATGAAAGGTGCGTGAATGGCCTATAAAACGGTTGGTGCCTTGTCGTGGCTTTACAGCTCACGAGCTGCGAGTCACTGGTTCGGTTTTTATGCATTTATTTATTGACCTAGCATTTCATTTTGTTGAAATATCTTGTTAATAAAATTTTATGTACTGAACCATCACTCGCCCTCGTGCCAAATCCAACCTGTATGTGTGTGTCTTTGAGGAATAGATAACCGTGCTTGAATGTTTGACTTTTGAGTAACTCTGTTAAGGTGTACATTATAGCTATAAATAACTTACTAAATTTAGATAATATTCTTAAACCATGGGAGTATATGGTCATGTCTTTCTGGTGAATTCTATTGTTTTTTTTTATTCACAATCTCCTGCAAACTTGAATATGTCTGTCACAATTTCCATGCAATATTGTCCCAGGAATCGCACGCTCTCAAATTGAAAACTTAATTCATTCAAAGCAATTTGTTTTTGCAAGGGGGTTCCCATGACTTTTTGGCCAAGGGCTCGGTGGGCGTCTTTGGTAACTACCAAACCCAAACAGTTCTGAAAACTAGACACCCAGGGGAGTCCAGGGAGGTATGGCATGCGTGGGTCCCCCTTGTTTTCCTACCCAGAAATCCCTGCAAACCTTAAATTTAGGTTAAAAAAACACTTTTCCATACATTTTTGCGTGGGATCTCTGTGCCGACACAAATGTCCTACCACCCAGCACTCCCCTTGATCTCCCGAGTAAAATGATACCTCACTTGTGTGGGTGGGCCAAAGGCCTGTGACTAAGGTGAGTTGCTTAATTTGTCAATCCTAAACACTACATTTTTTATAAATTAATTTTTAGCCTGTTCTGCTTTGGGGCACCTACACAATTGAGGTATCATTTTACTCGGGAGAACAAGGGTAACGCTGGGTGGTATGACATTTTTGACTGCACGGAGATCCCACACAAAAAAGTTTGGAAAAGTGATTTTTTTAACCTAATTTTAAGGTTTGCAAGGAATTCTGGGTAGGAAGACATTGGGGGACTCACGCATGCCATACCTCCCTGGACTCCCCCGGGTGTCTAGTTTTCAGAACTGTTTGGGTTTGGTAGTTTCCAAAGATGCCCGCCGAGCCCCGGGCCAAAAACTCAGGTGCCCCCCCACAAAAGAAGATAATTTTGCTATAGGTTATTTTAATTTCTACACCGTACAATTTGGACCTTTTCCTGTTGCAGCCACTATGCCTACCCATGCAAGTGAGGTACCATTTTTATCGGAGACCTGGGGGAACGCCGCTGGGTGGGAGTAAATTTGTGTGAGCCCCGTGATGCCACGCTTTCCCACACAAAAATGTGTGAAAAATCTGATTTTTTTCAGATACAATCGAGGTTTGCAAGGGATTCTGGGTAAAGGAATGTGGAGGATCCATGCAAGCCATACTTCCTTGGAAGCCCCCGGGTGTCTACTTTTCAGAAATGTGTGGGTTTGGTAGGTTTCCCTAGATGGCTGTCTAGCACGGGGCCAAAAACCCAGGACAATGTCAAAACCACCAGCTTTTGCAAGAGGGGTTACCTGGGTTTTTGGCCCCGTGTTAGACGGCCATCTAGAGAAACCTACCAAGCCGACACATTTCTGAAAATAAGACACCCTGGGGCTTCCAAGGAGGTATGGCTTGCGTGGATCCTCCAACTTTCCTTTACCCAGAATCCCTTGCAAACCTCAATTTTAGCTGAGAAAATCAGATTTTTCACACTTTTTTGTGTGGGAAAGCGTGGCATCACTGGGCTCACACAAATTTCCTCCCACCCAGCGTTCCACCAGGTGTCCCGATAAAAATGGTACCTCATTTGCATGGGTAGCCATAGAGGCTGCGACAGGAAAAGGCCCAATTTGTACGGTGGATACTTAAAAATTACCTTTAGCAAAACTACCTTATTTTTAGGGGGTCACCTGAGCTTTTGGCCCGGGGCTCGGCGGGCATCTTTGGAAACTACCAAACCCAAACAGTTCTGAAAACTAGACACCCGGGGGAGTCCAGGGAGGTATGGCATGCGTGGGTCCCCCAATGTTTTCCTAGCCAGAAATCCCTGCAAACCTTACATTTTGGTTAAAAAAAAGACTTTTCCATACATTTTTGCGTGGGATCTCCGTGCCGGCACAAATGTCCTACCTCCCAGCGTTCCCCTTGATCTCCCGAGTAAAATGATACCTCAGTTGTGTGGGTGGGCCAAAGGCCTGTGACTAAGGTGAGTTGCTTAATTTGTCAATCCTAAACACTAAATTTTTTTAAAATTCATTTTTAGCCTGTTCTGCTTTGGGGCACCCACACAAGTGAGGTATCATTTTACTCGGGAGAACAAGGGAAACGCTGTGTTGTATGACATTTTTGCCGGCACATAGATCCGACGCAAAAATGTATGAAAAAGTGTTTTTTAAACCTAATTTTAAGGTTTGCAGGGAATTCTGGGTAGGTAAACCTTGGGGAACCCATGCATGCCATACCTCGCTGGACTCCCCCGGGTGTCTAGTTTCTAGAAATATGTGGGTTAGGTAGGTTTCCCTAGATGGTCGCCGAGCCCCGGGCCAAAAACTCATGGGAACCCCCCTGCAAAACCCAGTTGTTTAGTGATAGGTTATTTTGATGTCGCCTCCTTAGGTTTGGGGCTCTTGCCTGTCGGGGGTCCTTGAGCCACCCACGCAAGTGAGGTACCATTTTTTTCGGGAGACCTGGGGGAATGCTGGATGGGTGGAAATTTGTTGATCCACGCAGATTCCAGAACTTTCCACCACAGAAATGTCAGGAAAATGTGTTTTTTTGTCAATTAATTAATTAGCCTTGCAAGGGATTCTGGGTAACAGAACCTGGTGGGAGGCAGTCAAGTCACCCCATCCTAAATTCCCCTGGGTGTCTACTTTTCAAAAATATATAGGTTTGCTAGGTTTCCCTAGGTGCCGGCAGAGCTAGCGTTCAAATTCAAAAGGTAGGCTCTTTGCCAAAAAAGGGCACGATTTCACTGCGAAATTGAGTTGCGACCACGTTGCGTTTTGCGCTGTTTCCTGTCGCAGGCACTAGGCAGACCCAGGCAAGTGAGGTACCATTTTTTTCGGGAGACCCGGGGGAACGCTGGGTGCGTGGAAATTTGTTGATCCACGCAGATTCCAGAACTTTCCACCACAGAAATATGAGGAAAATGCATTTTTTTGTCAATTTCTTAGCTTTGCAAGGGATTCTGGGCAACAGAACCTGGTGGTAGGCAGTCAAGTCACCCCATCCTGAATTTCCCAGGGTGTATACTTTTCAAAAATGTATAGGTTTGCTAGGTTTCCCTAGGTGCCGGCAGAGCTAGGGTGCAAGAACTACAGCTAGGCACTTTGCCATAAAAGGGTCAATTTTTAACTGCAAAATTGAGGTGTGACCACGTTGCATTTTGCGCCGTTTCCTGTCGCAGGTACAAGGCCCACCCACACAAGTGAGGTACTGTTTTTATTGGGAGACTTAGGGTAATTCAGATTTGTAAATCAACTGTTATTCCCTATTGAGTTTTCATGCATTTCTCCCTTCCCAATGTAAAAAAAAATCTTTTTGAAAAATGACAATAATTCTCATGCTAGTATGAGTATTCCCAATTTTGAAAATGTGCAAATATATACTGTTCCTAAACTCTATAGTTTGTACCCAATTCAGAAATACATAGGTGTCTTTCATACAGATTTTTTCATGTATACATTTTCCAAGAATAAGTGCTCTATACCCAGTAAATAATATAATACCATTGCAAGTTGTTGCTCAGTTTTTGGATCTGGGTTCGTAGGGTTCTTGGTGAAACTACAAGTCCTATATATCCCCACAACCAGGAATGTCTAACAGATGTAACGGTATATTGCTTTACAAGAGCTGTCAAAATTAGAAGAAGTTATATGTTAAAACGTTGAGACAAAAGGCTGTTTTTTTCAACAAATTTTCAATTATTCCAGAATTGAACTGTTTCTATAAGGAAACCTTCATGGATTTAGACAAATGACCCCTTTCTGAATTCAGAATTTTATCTACTTTTCAAAATTATATAGCTGTCCAGGATCCATTATTGCTTTTAAACTCATCTCTACCATTAACTGGAAGGAGGTTGAAAGCTCTAAAAATAGCAAAAGTAGGCAATGTCCCAGAAAAATGCCAAAACTGTGTGAAAAATGTTGGTTCTTTGACAAAAGACTGTCATTACCTAAAAGCTGAGAAAATGGAGAATTCAGCCCCACAAACCCTTTTTTGATAACATTTGCAGGGAAAAACCCAGAGGCTTTCATTTGCAGCCCGTTTTTCAATTTTTCTGAAAAAAACTAAAATTTCACTGTATTTTGCCAAATTTCTGGGACCCCTCCAAGGGAATCAACAAACCCTGGGCCCCTTTAGAATCCACATGATGTTGGAAGAAAAGGACGCAAATGTGGCGTGGATACCTTATGTGGTCAAAAAGTTACAGGGGCCTAAGCGCGCACTACCCCAAATCGCCAAAAAAAGGCTTAGCACAGGAGGGGAAAAGGCCTAGCAGCGAAGGGGTTAAGTAAATATCTCACTAAGGAGCACTTTAAGGAAGAGCCTAGTTCTAGGGAGCATGGCAAGTGAAACCTGGTGAACATGGACTTACAACATTACGTTTTGGGAGCCACAATTTGGCTGTGTGATGTAGCCTTCCATTACTTTAGTGACAGGGGATACTGAGCAAGCTGCAAGATGCCTGCATTTCTAGATCAGAGACCAAAAGCACAACTGTTCCAGCTGAAAGTGAGGAAAAGTTTCCTTCTCATCAGCATTTATTTTGTGTCAGGACTCCATTATTTTTGCATTGCCATTTCGTGTCAAACACCTCTGCACGACCCTCATGGTCGTTTCTGCTGATGTCTGATGAAACTCTAACCGTCACAACCACCCTGTTCTTCCTGCTCCTTGTGGTTGAGCCAATTTTAAAAAAAGGGGAACAAAGAATTGTCCTCACCACACACAGACTGAACTCCTGCACACACCTATCCTGTTTCGCAAGACTTGGTCACACCACCGTCCCAGAACTTGTTTCTTTCACATATCCTGCTGTTCAAGATCTGTCTGTTCTCTCACGTACATATTCTGTTTTGCAAGAGCTGTCCGTAATCTTTTGTACCATCTGTTGCAGCACCGTCCTGCCTGAACAAAGAATGGCGTAACTGCATTCTGACTCGGGGGCGCCAGGCCCACATCCAAACTGGTTGCTTAAGGTGTATAGGGTATATAAGGCCTGTAAGCTGCGGAGTGAAGCAGCAGCCTCCTCTGTCTTGTCTCCGATGAGCTTGGGACTTTGTTCGATAGCCTGGGCTATTTGAATAAAACTTGGTTCCTCCTGCAGACGAAGGCTCCTGTGTCTCCTTTTTTCTATATAAGGAAGGTATGGAAGACTTGGGCGGTTCCCCCGTCACTGAGACCCAGTAAGTGGGTATAAACGGTTCTTCAATTGGCACCCGAATAGGGACCCCATGAGCACGAAGGTCAGGCCCGGCGGATGTGAGGAGGTGCACAGAGAGACTCCGACGGAGGTACCATACCCGAGGGATTCTTGCAGTCCGGTAGCCGAACGACTCACCCGCTGTTCCTCCCTGCCCGGTCTGGGCCACATGACCGTGTCCTCGCTGGGGTCCCCTAACAAATTGATTTCTGGAACAGGACACAGCCCTATGTCTGCAGAAGAGAACTACCCCTGTCAGGTAAGGGTGGGCTGATCACCCACCGAGTCTGTATGATTCTGCTGTTATTGACTTTTGCAATAGCCATGCCAGCAAGGTGAGTTTTTTAAACCCGCTGTTGTCTGTTATCTGTTTACAAGTATGCCGGCCAGTAGCAAGTTTAAGAAATTATGTTGTTGTATGTGTGCGCAGGACTCCCAGCTGGAGTCGGACTGTCTGCTTCCTCCAGAGGGGACCCCTGGTCACACCATGTATACTAAACATGGTCCCTCTGCTATAATGTTTTCCCCTTTTTGGACCAAATACACTGAACAAAGTAACTCAGAATTACAATGGCTGCCTTATGGGTCTTTTGACACGCAAACTCTGGCAAATCTAGAGGAACAGCTATTAAAATGGAAGATTCGTCCCTCGATGTTTGAGTCTGTCAGGTTGTGGAGTAACCACATTGAGCAGAGAGCAAAGAAGGAAAAGGCACTAGAAAGGGAGCGGGAGCGGATGTCAATAGCTGACCATGATAGGGAGCACTTACAGGACCGAATGGAAAAATATGTAGAGATAGCTGATAGGGAACATTGGGCGCGGGTGCAGAAG
This sequence comes from Lissotriton vulgaris, assembly GCF_964263255.1. NCBI lineage: Eukaryota > Metazoa > Chordata > Amphibia > Caudata > Salamandridae > Lissotriton > Lissotriton vulgaris. The sequence continues at coordinate 747,185,187 of NC_141695.1, forward strand.
TGCTACCCGGCCCGTGAAGAGAAAGGAAAAAGCTTTATGGAAGGGGGAGAAGAGGGCGATTCCCTGCTCGAAACCATGTTGGAAAGTCCTCCTGCTTATGCCCCCATGTACCCTATGCTGACACCCCCTGCCCCGCATGCAGCGGCACCAGGTGTACTGCACACTCCTTCCCCCACTGCCACTCCTACTGTTCCCCCGTCACACTGACCCCCCCTATTTTGGCGCCTATGACACCGACTGCGCACACTACCCGTGTCCTCGCCACGGGAATGACAACAAGTCCCCATCCGCCCAATCCCCGCAGCTTTACCCCTGCCCATCCCTTCTCTTCTTCCCCGTGGTCTTCGGTAAAGCAGGATTTATATAAATTATTGAATTCCCCCCCGACTGGCTTCCTTGCGCTCTGCAGTCTGCTTTTCGTCCCTTCGAGAAGATGATCTGCATCGGCAACAGTATGAATGTTGGATAAATAGCGGTAATATTTAACCATTTAAAGAAATATGGTCCACCTTTTCCCAATGGACGATTATGGAACAGAGTAGACCACCTGGGATGAATACATGTGTACCTTGGTTATGCAGAGATTCGAGAATTCATTTATGTAGATACCCACCGGATTAGTGGACCTCAGGTCACAAATAAAAAGAGGCGATGTTCAGGGCGAGGGGATGTTTGGCGCTATGTCTGCTTTGATAGCTGAACGTGATATGACCGCCTTTCCCAAACCCCCTCTAGAGACAGCTATGCCAATGAGAGAGGCGGCCCCTGCCTTTGTTAACACACTCACCGATACCCAAAATAATGGCCGAGGGCCTGTTGAAGCCCACTGGCGAAGGCTATGGGTTCATGTCCCTTGGAAAAGGTCAGAGGTAATGCAGTTGAAAGGGCAGTTACCAGATACTCGAAAAAATCCAACTGCCTTTTACAAAGAATTAGGCCAGATAATATCTGCTGGTACATTTATTCTTGAAGACATTGACTTGCTCTTTGGTACGGTTGTTCCTACTGAAACTTTGGGATAAAATTCGACATACTGACCATGTAGTAGAGCTGGGAGGTAAATGGGCTAATCTGGAAGCTATGGAAGACACAAGGGCAGGAGGGACTAACCCAGAAGCTGCCATCTTGACTTTGCTCGGTGAAATAATAACTCTTATGAAAACATTTTTGCCAGAAACAGTGATTAACTGGAATAAGATAAATGCCTGTAGGCCGCGAAAAGCAAAAGTGTTGCTGACTTCTTTACCCGTTTTGAAACAGAATACAAGGGACACAATGGCTTGAACCCCCGGATCCCAGGCTCTAGCCCAGTATTTGTCGATAAGTTTGTCAGCAACTTGCTTCCTGAGATTTCCGCCAGGCTCAAGAAGGTTGAGAGTACATGTTCTGCCCAGACTCTGACTGGTATCTTGGCTATGGCTCAGTATCACGAGAATAGGGACAATGAAGATAGAAAAAAGGAAAGTAAGCGGGCTAGGGATCTTAATACTAAGGTACTTCTACAGCAGGTTTACCATCCCCGGGGTCCCAATGCCCGTGGGAATTTAAGACCACAGCCCCAACCCCCTCCAAGGGCTCGCAAGTCTACCCCCTCAGGCCCTCAGTGCATGGAAACCCTCCAAACAGATCAGTGTGCTTATTGTAAAGGGTACGGCCATTGGATAGATGAGTGTCCCGTATTAGCTGAAAACATCCGTAGAGGGAAGACTCGGCCTTGTGCTCCTAGGGAGGGGAGGCCAACTAGGGACCATGGCCCGCCCCGTCCGCAGGACAAAGACCATAGATCCAGGGATGATGCCCCTGTCTGGCAACGCCCAGCCAATAGGTTTGATGGATACGAAGCAACACTCACTTATTACAATGATGATTATGATGAAGTTGATGAGACAGGGTTCTTACAAGCATAGGACAGCCAGTAAAGGGGTATTACTAGAGTGCAAATTCCAGTGGATCAAAGGGACCCATATGTTCAAATGTCAGTTGTGGGGAACGATCAGAATTTTCTTCTGGATACTGGGGCCACCAGGTCTTCTATTGCACGTCTGTCAGTCCCAGACGCACCCCTTTCTGGCAACATGAATGTCTCTGTGGGTTTTGCAGGAACACACGTGACCAGCCCTGTCTCTGAACCCCTCCCTCTCGATATTGGCCCCGCACATGTTGACGCTCCCTTGGTCCTCACTACAGGTTGCAGTGAAAACATATTAGGCCTGGATTTACTGAAAGCCCTGTATGCGAACATATCATGTTGTCCCCAGGTTGTATCCCTAACAATTTCCCCCACCACAGCCTCCTATATGTATCTGTCCGGTCCCCTCCCACCAGAGTTGCAGTCTTTATCTTCCTCCCTCTGGGCATCATCAGACACTGATGTCGGCTGTCTCAGTATAACCCCTCATGTGGTACATATTCAGCCCGGCGCCATCCTCCCCCGCTTTCGACAGTATTGACTGGCCGCGGAAGGAGAAGTGGCCCTTTTAACAATAATATCTGAATTGATGGACAAGGGCGTAGTGGAGGAGACACGTGGTTATATCTGTAACAGTCCCAATATTCCGATTCTTAAAAAGACCAATGGAGATGCTCTCTCCCCTAAAATATGCAGATTTGTGATTGACCGGAGAGCCCTTAACAAAATAACGATCTTTCAATGCCCTGTTGTCCCCGACATTACAGCCGTCTTGACGATGGTCTCTTCTGGCGCCACACACTTTTATGTCATAGACCTGAAGAATACCTTTTTCAGTATTCCTATACATCCTGACAGCAGACATTTTTTTGGTTTCTCCTTTGGTGGGCGGAGCTTTAGATTCTGCCGCGCCCCTCAAGGCTTCACCGAGAGCCCCAGTATCTATAGTCAAGCTCTCAAAAGTCAACTAGATTCCTTGGAACTCCCTGATAATTCCACACTGCTCCAGTATGTTGATGACCTCATTACTGCGAATTCCGCTCGACATGTAAAGAGGCTACTCTCTGTTTGTTACACCACGTTGCCCTCCATAACCACAAGGCCTCTTTAAAAAAGCTTCAGTTTTTGTCAAGAGGTGACCTATTTAGGACATCTCCTCTTGAAGGAGGGAAGGCAGCTCACCACTGATCGTGTAGCCGTTATCAATGCTATTGCGGCACCACGGACACAAAAGCAGGTGCGAGCCTTCATAGGTCTAACCTCATACTGCATGCAGTGTATTTCTAATTTTTGGGCCATGGTCAAACCTTTTCTTGCCCTCACCACTAAAGACATATCAGACAGTTCCTTTTCATGGACTAGAAAGCATATGCAGGCCTTCAAGGATTTAAAAAGAGCTATGTGTACTGCTCCAGTCCTCGGTACTCCTGATTCTAACAAACAATTTTTTCTTTTTGTACATGAGACAGACGGCTGTGCATGCGCTGTCTTGACCCAGATATTTGGAGGTCACCATCGGCCATGTGCCTATTTTTCAGCTACCTTAGATCCTGTTGCGAGGGCTCTCCCAGGATGCCTACGGGTGACAGCTGCGGCCGCACTCATGGTCCGTCAGAGTGCGGGGATCGTCGTGAACTCCCCCTTGACTCTGATGGTTCCCCATTCTGTGGATACCCTCCTTAATAACACCAAGACACAGCACCTCACTTGCACATGACTCACAGGATATGAATTGACACTATTTTCCAGCCACATTAACATCAAGAGATGCACTGTACTGAATCCCGCCACCTTACTCCCACTGGATACTCAGGATGCCTGTTTAGATCCACATGACTGTATATTGAGGACAGAGGAGGAGACAAAGGGACGGGTTGACTTACAGGATACCCTGATAGCAGACCCAGAAGGTACCCTGTATGTGGACTGATCATGTCTTAGAGGGCCAGATGGTAACACATCAGCCGCCTATACCCTCACAACATTGGAGCAAGTAGTAGAAACAGCTCAGGTTCTGCAGTGCTCTGCTCAGGCTGCAGATTTAGTGGCCCTCACTAGAGCCTGTGAGTTAAGCAAAGGAATAACAGTTAATATCTACACTGACAGTCAGTATGCCTTTGGGGTGGCTCACAACTTTGGGAGACTGTGGAAAGAAAGGAATTTCCATACTTCACACGGGAAGAAAAAATGCAACATGGCCCCCTAATTCACTGTTTATTAGACTCCCTGACATTTCCTAGAAAGGTAGCTATTATAAAATGTAAAGCGCATAAGAAAGTGACGGATTATGTTAGAAAAGGAAATGCCCTGGCTGACCAGACAGCTCTTAAGAAAAAGGAAGGAATGTATATGGGAGGTCCCGCCAGGTGGGTGGCAGAGGGGGGCATGGTTGAAGATACAGTACAGAGTGTTATCGATATTCAGTCCCATGCTACCCCTGAGGAGCTGAGGATGTGGACAGAGCATTTAGCGGTAAAGGAAATGGTTGTTGGGCCTGTATCACTATGGAGAGACAATGGATGTTGCCCGACAGTCATGTGTTACCGGTAGTAACGATGGCCTATGGCCCTTCTCACATTAGTGTGAAAGGGATATGTAAGTTGCTGGAACCCACCTGGTGTAACTCAAAGATACCAGCATATGCTGAGAGGATGGTCAAAACATGCATGATTTTCCTTAAGTACAACCCAGGAAAAGGTACAGTAACCCCTGGAGGAGAATTCTCCCCCCTACCTTTCCTTTTGAAGCCCTCCAGATGGATTATATCCAGATGGACAGATGTAACAATTTAAAATGCGTCCTGGTGGTGGTGTGTACCTTCAGCCGATTGGTGGAGGCCTACCCTGTCAAAGACTGCACCGATATCGCTACCGTCAAAATTCTATTGAAAGAATACTTCCCACGATTTGGTTTGCCCCGTTTGGTCTAGAGTGACAACGGGACACACTTTACGGCTCGAATAATGGAGTATGTCTGTTCAGCACTGGGTATGAAACAAAAATGTCATGCAGCTAACCACCCCCAGTCAGCAGGTCTAGTGGAGGTGTACAATGGCATCCTAAAGACTAAAATGACCAAGATTGTAGCAGAGACAGGTGTTACTTGAGTTGATGCTCTGCCCCAGGCTCTGCTGTCTGTCAGGACAACAGCCCATACCAGGATAGGACTATCTCCCCATGAGATTGTGTTCGGGAGGCCTGCCAATGTGTGGGGTGTTCCACGGCCCCAGAAACTGTCTGATGTTGAATACCCTGTGTTGACTGATTATCTGTACAGTTTGACTAACACCTTTCGTACTCTTTACCACCAGGTACATGAGGCCATACCTAATAAAAGCGAGGGCCCAGGACACGGTATCCAACCTGGTGACTGAGTTCTGATTCGCAACTTTCAAAGTAGTAAGAGCCTCGAGCCCCACTGGACACAGCCCCATCAGGTGTTACTGTCCACCCGCACTGCCGTGAAAGTTGAAGGACGGAAGAACTGGATCCGCTCGACACACTGTAGATGAGTGCCTCTGCGTCTCCCCTATGATCAGTGGGTGAGAGAAGGACCCTTCCGCGACTTCCGCCCACCCCTAATTAAGGCCGAACGCAGTTCAGTAACTAAAAAAATAAATAGAATGAATTACATTGCGCGCGCTGCAATGCCAAACCGGCAATGCAGCGCACAATGTTATTTGTTTTATTAATTTATTTAGTTACTAACCTCTGTTCGGCCTTAATCCAGATTTTACTATGCCCCACCCTGCCCCTTCCCTTCCCCCGCCCCGCCTCACCACCCCAAAGCCCTCACTTCAGAGGCCGCTACTGATGCATAGTACTGAAGGTCATATTTCCAGAAAGATAGCTACATATTGGAGACAGACCACTAAAGACTAGGGGTGGGAGGAATGTTTCATTCTACATGTGGAATTGGTGAAATTAGGTGTGCGTTACTCCTGTAGCATGGAATTCTGGCCAAATCACACATATCGGCTTGTGGTGCGGTTTTCTTCCGCAAGGCTCCACAAATGGGAACTAGTGAGCGCGAGCAAGATTTTGCCTACCCTAGCGCAATTTTTGAACAAGAGCGATTGTGAGTAGTTGTTTGGATTATCAGGTCCTTTGATGTTTGGATTATCAGGTCCTTTGACTTTCGGTGCTGTTGGTAGAGAGTCTGTGAGCTGGAGGCAAGTGCTTCAAAAGATTGCTTGATAATGACCCAGTTCGGGGTATCCAGTTCATCATGAAAACGATACTTTAGTTGAGATTTTTAATGTGCCGTGGAGTACACTCCATGTTAGGTGGCCTAAGATTTTCTCCCATAGTGACAGAATACAGTTTGGACATAGCTAATCTCGGTATCATGGGTTCTCATACAAAAGGTTTTGATCTGACCGTCAATTGATAGCAACACTTTGCAGGGTGTGAAGAGAGAGTATGCCAAACCCATAGTACCACCCTGTTGATATCAACACTGACTAAAGTGCCTAGTTATTTAATCTTATCCGGTAACTGTTTGTAGTGGAGACCTCATCGTCAAACATATCGGCATGGCTTCACTCTCAGTCCAAATATAATATGGAGAGAACCTAGTAATCGTGGTCAGAAGAGAAGGAACGAGGTGCGAAGGCAGACACTTTCATCAGTATGTCATTCACATATAACATGAGATTTAGGGTCTGGCAGGCTTATTTATTCCCTCTATCGCTGTGTTGTTCCGGATACCAATCGCCAGGGGTTCCAGTGCAATCAGGATAGGAGTGAAGACAGGAGACAACCCTGCTTCAACCCTCAAACCGCATAAATTGGATTAGAAAGGAAACTATTATTATTAACCTGGGCTGTGGATAGCATGTTAAGTGCTTGCCACAGTTTGAGAAGGTTAGCTCCAAAGTCCATTTATGTCATGGCTAAAGAACCCCCTCCCCACTATACATGATCAAAGGAATTCTTTGTGTCTAGAGAGATGGCTTCTTCTTCCTGTTCAACGAGACATGACTAACAGAAAGGTTGTAGGAAAGTTCTCAAAAGATTCTCCAATGAACGTCCCAGGACATTCCCTACTTTAGTTTTATGAACAAGAGAGGGACATACTGTCATAGCCTGTTGACAATCACTTTTTCTCCATAAATTTAATATCACAATTAAGAAATTAAATTGGTCTATAGTTTTTAGAGAGTAGTGTATCCCTCCCTGGTTTTGGAATCAGAGCTATGGGTGCCCTTTTGAATTTTTGTCAGAAATTAATGGAATACTCCAGTTCGTAGTGGGATTGCCTGTTCTGATGTGTTTTCATAGAAGTCTACAGGGAAACCGTCTTCACCTGGAGCCTCCCCTTTCCCAGCTCTAAATGACTTTTGGGTACCTCGAGTGCGGTGGAATGGAAAACCAATTAATTTAAATCACATTTCCAATGTTTTCACTCTCTAAATGCCCTCTTGGTCCCAATCCTTCTTGAGTACTGTTTTCAAAGCGCTGGAGTAAGCACACTTTTTCAGTGGATGCCAGAAGACATAAAACAAACAATAGAAGGACAAAAATGTATAGCAGCGAGCATGTTTTCAACAAACCCCAATACAGATGTTGCCTGTATAATATCCAGGGACCAGGACAGGACACCTTTGATAGTTTGTGCTCAGATAACCAACTAGTGACAAACAGATCAAACTGACTGAGATCAAGTATCACCAAAAAGGAAGAAAAATGAAGTTACAGTAACCACAAAAACTAGGAGACACCAGCACAGCAAGACAAAAGCAATGCTTTAATTTATGCAACAACAAATCAAAATACTATCAAGATACTCCTGCTATCCAGACAAGAACATATGTCCCATCATAGTGACACAGGTAGAGAATACTGTCTACTCATACCTCAATCAATGTGAACTCCCATGGATACTACTTGACGTAAGGGAAGAAGTGTGAGAAGGATGTATGTTCTACAGGCTGAGATTATCACCAACTAATTCAATTTACCCTGCCCTTCCAGAGAATGTTACAACTCTCCTCTGTGTTCCTGAAAAAGGAGCAAATCAATGAGCATGAAAACGGGATCAATTCATCAAATATGGAAAAAAGGCATGGATACTTATTTCACAAAACTACATTGCAACATTCAAGTGACAGTTGCTTTCAGACACCATGAGTAGGCAGGCCTCAGACACCAAAACTGTAGATATTCATGTCTTTAAGAGTTGTAGTTTTTAGATTAAGCTGCAAGTATACAAACGTTACATACTTCCCAGGAGTATGACCCTACATGCTCTGGCACACCTACACCAGCATGTCTACCAATAGGAATGGTTTGCTAATGCATTTTTTGTACGACTATGGCAGACCAACACTTTTGTACAGACAACAACAAAAAAATCATAGCACATTTATAGCATATTTATAAGAAGTGTGAATCACAGGAGAATGAATGCGTAGCAATCAAGTATTTGTACAGGATTTACCACCAGCTCCTTGCAGCCTGAGAGTACTATAATTAGAAGGGCCATCAATGTCAACGTAAGGCACTGCTATAACACCACAACCAATACCTATACTGAAGGGGGTAGGGGCACCACTATAAGGTTGAGGGCAGGCAGGGGAAGCAGGGGGATAGAGGGAAGCAGTTAGTGACCAGTACCGCGGCCGCCATTGGCGGGGTGCCGGCAGGAAGCGTGGGGGAGGCAGTATGGCTCGAAGGAAGTCAGGAACGAAGATATGTTAATAAAGGACTCCATATGTCAATTGGGAGAGATCTTGCGGGGAGTAAGTCCCATAATTCAGAAAGCATGATCTGACATCTCGAGGCGTCTTCAAGCCAGTGAGCAAATTGGGGCGCCAGTCTGCGCCCCCAGCACATGGCCACCTACGCCTGGCCAGAACCAGCAGCATTGCAATCAGGCGTCGAGAAGCATTCGGGCAGAATTTAACAATATATGGAACGGGCTGTACCGATGCAGAGGTCATCTTGGAGATGGCGGCGCATACCGCCTGCCAGAAATCAGACAACTTAGGGCACAGCCACGCTAGATGTGCAAAATTCGCAACAGGGGTGGTGCAACGCCTGCAACTATCGTTGGGCATGAGTTCAAGTTTGTTTAGCTGAGCAGGAGTACGGTATAGTATGTGCAGATATTTGAAATGGATAAGACGAAGCCTGTAATTGAGCGACAATTTCTTCGTCTGATTGCAGCAGTAAAGCCAGTCAGCCTGAGCAATATCCAAGTCCTCACCCCAAGCTACGCGTGCTCGATCAGTGGAGATGAAAGTGGATGATAACGTTACGTGAGTGCGTATAATTTAGTGACTATTATTTGAGGGGTCGGATGTATAGATGAAATCCAGAGCAGGCATCGTAGGCGGGGGCTCGGTACACATAGGGTGCAACTCCCTACAAGTATACAAGAGTTAAAGTGGAAGTGCACATGTCTATGTCTTGGTCCCACACCCCACAGGTTCCTTGCAGACCCTGGCGGTCAATTATTAATGCACATGAATAAATATACTGGATGAGTTTCTGGATGTGGCCGTAGCAAGCTGCCGAACTTTAATCATCAAACCTCAGAAAAGTAAAAGAAAAAACACCACTGAAATGAAACAAGTGATGGGACCTGGAAGTACAGGACTTCCGGTGAAGTAAGGTATTTATTATGCATTCATTACAAAGTTGGAATGCTAAAATACGTTAAATGCAGGGGGCTAGCGCGGTTATCTGTTTATTGGACATGACTCGGCCTCATACTTTGTGTAGGAAGTGGGACAGAGAAGCATTGCAAAAGGTTCTCAAGTCTAGAATACTGTTGAGGTTGCCAGGATGCTTGAAATTCTAAGACATAACAGCCATGGTAGTTTTAAAAACGAGGAAGTTTCTCAAAATCAAGGGAGCAGTAACTATTCTCACTCAAATAATAATTTATTTATTTCCTTCTCTGTTATCCTTTCTATTTAAAAAAAAAAAAATAACCAACAAAACGAGAAAACCTGAAATGAGGAGAGCTATGTAAATGAGGCAATGAAAAGAGCGCTGTTAGCGATAAAAAAAACAAGTATGAATTTAAAGGTAATTTGTAACCTTTGACAGTTTGAAGAGGACAGACTTTTGCTCATACATCACTATGACCTTTAGGACGCCTCTAAGTTTCCACAGTCTTAAACACGGTTTTCTCGGGCATCTTAAGCAATCCTTGCTTGTTGACAGAGTTGAGATGATTGAAAGTGTCTTTTCCTTACTCCTACATACAACACGTCCTTCATTTCAACGGGCCCATTTAATCTACGCGAAAACAAGTCTGTCGTCTTTTTGTTGCAGTAGCCGTATGGCGCGTGCCTGCTCACTTGGGGCTTCACTTGTCCTCCCTTGTTTTGGACTAACAGTCCGATCGCAAAGCTCATGCTAGTGGGTCAGAAGGGCAACGCAAACAAGAAACCCATTGCTAGATTGGTTGCAAAAATTCATTTTTCCGATTCTGGTAATTGGAGAAAATACACCTTGGAAAGTTTTGACATCCACTTGCGATCGCTAATTAGTGTGAAATAGAAGGGTGTGTGCCCTCTCCCTGCTTTGGAACATTAAGCAAACACTGCCTTTTTGACATTTTCATGATTTAAGAGCATGTCGAGTCGAGGTTTGAAAACATTTTCAATAACGAAATTAATGTGGTTACATTTCACACATTTCCGTTTACTGAACCAATCTCAAAAAATGTTTTACTAGATAGAAGGGGCAGTTTTTGTATTACACTTTAAAGATAAGCCCTTTGCAAGTTTCATTTTGTGAAACCTGGAAGACTCAGTGGCATCTCTAGAAGTGATGTTCTATGGGGCACATATTGGGTCTCATATTAAACTGACAAAGCCACCTAAACTCATACAAAACCAGAGAAATTCAGCAGTTATAGTTTGTGCCCCCGCAATGCACTGCTTATGACCTCACACATTAAATCACTCACGACATGGTCAGTGACATCACTGAAGACATCATCCAGGGACTGTGAGTGTTTTCAAAAAGTTTATGAGTGTTAAATATATATACCAAGGTGTATTGGTGAATCCGTGGGTGTACAAGTGCCTGTATGGATGATTCAGTGTGTGCGTGACTTACTGTATACATGAGTGATTAGGTATCTCAGTGAATATATGGGTGAATGATTAGGTTATGCAACTGTCGGTAATAGTCTGTCAGTTGGTGTCTAAGTGGCTGTATAGTAGGGTGACCAACCGTCTGTAAATTTCACGGACAGTCTGTAAATTGGTCCTCACGTCCGTTGTCCGTGAGAATCCCTTTTACGGACGCCTTTTGTCCGTAATTTTGGGCCTTTCAGGGAACAGAGCTGTTCCCCTGCAAAGGGCCTCAGCTCCCTGATGGGGCCGCCTCGCACTCCTCTGAGCACAAGAGCAGCCCACCCCACCCATTGTCATTCTGTGTGGGGCTGATGATTGCCACATACAAAATGACAATGGGTCAGTCTGGGCTGGCACAGCATGTGGTGGCCTCCTCCAGCCTGGGTCCAGGGCAGGGCATTCGGTCACATGGAAGTGAAAAAACGCCCATGCTGCTGCTAGGTGAGAATCCAGTTAACCAAAGGAAGGTGGTGAAAGAAGTTCAAAGGAAAGGATTATAGTTATAGTATAGCAGCCACGGTTGCTGCTTTTTTATTTTAAGCAACTAACATCCATTGACAAAGCCAATAGTTCTGGCTTGTTGTAGGTGTAATGTTACTTGTTCTAGGTGTAACGTTACTTTTTGTATTATATATCTGGATGTAATGACAGAAGCACCAAAAATACCAGTCGGGTGGCACATTATATGAAGCACAGATTTTTAGCTTATGTGCTTTAAGCCACACATTTTATTACATCGAACACCCTTTTGGAGAGACACCCCTAGTTTTTTCATCCCACTTAAAGCTCTGGAAACAACGCCATGTCACAGTCACCCCACGTCCAGGCACTGTGCATCATGCATGACTCATGCCTTCCACTTTTTCAGCTTGCCTATGTGCAGGGGGATAGTGAAACCTGCCTCACCCCACCCCTTGCTTTAGGAGCTACAGCGAGGGTGGAGTTCTTGATGGCTCTCATAATTAATGTGAACAGGTGAGTGAGTAAGTAAGTGGATGGATAGCTGGATAGATGAGTGAAATGATGGATGGATGAGTGAAAGGGGGGATGATGGGCGAGTGAATGGGTGGATGGATGAGTGAAATGATGGATGGATTGATGAATTGATAAGTGAAAGGGTATATTGAAAGGGGAATGCATAAATGGATGACTGAACGGGTAAATGGGTGGAAGGATGAGTGACTGGATGGATGAATGAGTAAGTGAAAGGATGGCTGGATAGGTAAATGGCTGGATGAATGAGTGAATGGATGGATGGGTGGAAGAGTAGATGGATGAGTGTTCGGATGAATAGGGTAAAAGGTGGATGGATGGATGGATAATGGATGAGTAAAAGGGTGGATTGAGGGATAGATGTGTGAAATGATGCGTGGAAGGATACGTGATGGATAGGTTTGTAAATGGTTGAATATGGACATGGATGGGCACACAGATGGAAGGACAGAATGAATGATGAAAGACTGAATGATGAATGAAAGTATGATTACACATTCTAAGCCCCATTATCTTAAGCAACATTTCCTATACATTGACTTTCATATTTATATGAGTGATGGTCTCTATATAATATGTGTGTGTTGTAACGCACTCCAACACTCTGCCCCCCATACTTCGGATGAGTAGCACTACAGAAGAAATCAAATACACATGACAGAGGGTCTATGGGAAGACGAGGGGCGCCATTTGAGGGTGGTAGCAAGGCCAGACCGGGCATCAGGCGTTTTCTCTGGGAGCTGGAAAGGTGGGGGCTGTTTTGTAACCACAAAAAGACCTGCACATTTGCTTACAGCTGCGCGCATACTGACAAACCATGAAGTGCACAATAGTTTCAACCTAATATAAACTTATTTTTACTTGTACTTTAGTGGTTGTCTATTTATTTACTTATATACTAATGCACAACCTCCTCTGATGTGTCTGTAAAACGTACATTTTGTCCTGAATTTTGACCTCCTATCCTGAATTTTTGTCCTGAATTTTGACCCTTTGTCCTGAATTTTCACACTCACTTTCCTGAATTTGCACCCATGTCAGTTGTCACCCTACTATATAGGTTGGTGAGTGGGTACATGAGTATGGGTGATTGATTGGTTGCTTGAGTACCTGTATGAGTGTCTTTGTGAGGGTGTGTGTGAGTGCCTACATGGATGAGTGAGTGGGTGAGTCAGTGGCTGTATGGGTTAGTGAGTGGATCTGTGAGGACTGTATGGGTGACTGAGTGTGTGTATAGCTGTGTCGGTGAGTAAATGGATGTGTCAGTGGTATATGGGTGAGTAACTGCAACTGTGAAATGCAGTATAGGTGAGCTTTTGGAAGTATATGAGTTATTGTATGTGCTATTGAGTGATTGTGAGATTGCCGTATGGGCGAGTGTGTGCTTGTGTCAATGACACTATAGGTGAGTGAGTATGTGTTAGTGAGTCTCCTTCCACATACCCAGAAAAAACCTCCACTCTGCTGACCTTGCCCTGGCAGAGACCACCGCATCTGTAGAAGCAGAGCAGGCAGAAGAGCCTTCTTCTACGTCGCAGCCAAGGCCTGAAACAAGCTCTCTGTCAACATCAGAAGCTACCCCACCCTGCAGACCTTCAAGAAGAACCTCAAGACCTGAATTTTCAACTGACCAAGGTAGAGCTGGGCTGCAGACACCCCCACCCCCAGTGCCTCACGGGCGAGTAGTGCACTTTATGAACTACTGATTGATTAATTGATTGAGTATCTGTATGAACGAGTGAGTGGGTGTGTAATATGTGACATTCCATAAGCAGTTCATTGCGGGCGTGCAATTAGCTCAGCTGCTGAACTTCTCTGGTTTTGTATGAGTGAAATGTCAAGCTAACTATAACGTTCCTGTAACCTTTTTGTTTTTTTCAGTAAATTTTGAAGGTTTGAAAAAAGTTATATTTTCTAACTAAAACGGCCCTGTAACCTTTCTTTTTTTCAGTGAATTTCTTAGGTTTTGTAAATGCTAATTCCTAACTATAACATTCCTGTAACCTTTGTTTTTCTCAGCGAATTTCTAAGGGTTTTTTTTAATTGTATTTCTTAATTGTAGTGTCCTTTTATTTTAATTGAATCTCTAAGATTTTCATATTTTCTTTCTATAATTGGATATTGTGTATTATATTTACATTATTTATCACTCATTGTTTGATTTGGTATGTGTTTATCAGAATATGGCTGAGATACCCGCCACCCCCTCTCAACACAATCCCCAAGGATGGGAAACCGGAAACAGTTCTGAAGTTTTTGGAAGACGGGAGGGAGTAACCCTCCCGGCCGTATTTATTAAAATATGAAACAAAATTAAAACATTAAATAAACAGTTTCATATTATGTACAATTTCATTACCACATTGCGATGTTTGGCTAACCTTAACAGATTCTCTAATACAATGGTTCTCATAGCCGAACTAACATCCTACAAAACATTTACTTGAAATTTTGAAATTGTACATCCTAACGTTTAAGGGCCAACGGCAAGGTCGTAACCGGTGTCAAGATCCCTAACCCAGAAATATCGCCCTCACTTGTGAGGGGCGGCCCAGAGGCGTACCTCAAGTGCAATTACCAATTTCCCTTGACTTGACGGGGGCCCCAATAAAACTCGACGCCACTTAGAGGTCGTACGAGGACTCGTGTGAGGTATCTAGAAGGTAGCGTAGACCCCCCCCAAACCCCACACAACTTACCACATCTGCCGTCGCAGACGTCCTGGCCCCGGGAAATTCCCCAGGAGGGGGCTGTAACCCCTCCTACCCAGGAAGGGGCCTTGACCGCCTTTCCTTTTCTTTCGGCGACCCATCCTTAGAAGGGACCGCCTCCCCGTTGAGGGGCCAATGGCCACCTCCCCCGAGCGCTCCCATCCGTGCTGGGTGACGCCCACTCATAGGGATCTTCCAATTAGTGCTCACCGATCATGACCTTACCGCCCGACCAAAATAAATACGACAATGCTAACTAAATGACTAAACTAAAAAAGACAGTAGCAACTACAATTTTATTAAAAGCATGCTTACCAATGAACACTAAAGCAGAATTTCTTTATTTGCGAAACGTAACACAAATCGACCATTCTTTATTACATACTCAAAATCATCACGATAATACCACAACCTGTAAACGAAAATCAGAGTTATCCATCAACTTTATTCAAAAAACCACTTGCTGTCCTCAGGGGCTGGTGGGTGGGTCAAAATTGGCTCTTCGTTCCGTCTCGAGCTCACGTGCAGCGAGGAGGTGCAGCTTCAGAGCACAGGAACAAGAGGATGCCTTCTGATCTTGCTTCTCCTTTTATCCGTCTTCAGGGTGGGCGTAAACCCGCCCCTGCCTGCCCCAAGGGCGTGGCCAGCCGCGTCAGTGTCTAGGCCAACCCACTCTAGGGCGGGAAAAGGCGCGCCCCGGCTACGCCGCTTCGGGCATACCAGCCGAGACTCGCCTCCCGCCCAAGATGGCTTCCCGGGGGGATCGTGGTACTCCGCCATACGTTCGGGGGGACCGAGTGGTCGCCCCTTTCCATATGGCTGAGATACCCGCCACCCCCTCTCAACACAATCCCCAAGGATGGGAAACCGGAAACAGTTCTGAAGTTTTTGGAAGACGGGAGGGAGTAACCCTCCCGGCCGTATTTATTAAAATATGAAACAAAATTAAAACATTAAATAAACAGTTTCATATTATGTACAATTTCATTACCACATTGCGATGTTTGGCTAACCTTAACAGATTCTCTAATACAAAGGTTCTCCTAGCCGAACTAACATCCTACAAAACATTTACTTGAAATTTTGAAATTGTACATCCTAACGTTTAAGGGCCAACGGCAAGGTCGTAACCGGTGTCAAGATCCCTAACCCAGAAATATCGCCCTCACTTGTGAGGGGCGGCCCAGAGGCGTACCTCAAGTGCAATTACCAATTTCCCTTGACTTGACGGGGGCCCCAATAAAACTCGACGCCACTTAGAGGTCGTACGAGGACTCGTGTGAGGTATCTAGAAGGTAGCGTAGACCCCCCCCCAAACCCCACACAACTTACCACATCTGCCGTCGCAGACGTCCTGGCCCCGGGAAATTCCCCAGGAGGGGGCTGTAACCCCTCCTACCCAGGAAGGGGCCTTGACCGCCTTTCCTTTTCTTTCGGCGACCCATCCTTAGAAGGGACCGCCTCCCCGTTGAGGGGCCAATGGCCACCTCCCCCGAGCGCTCCCATCCGTGCTGGGTGACGCCCACTCATAGGGATCTTCCAATTAGTGCTCACCGATCATGACCTTACCGCCACAGGCCGGATAGTTGACCGGCTATCCGGACCCCCCACAACACTCCTACCTAAAGGTCATGGTGTAACGTTTTTAGCCATGCTAAGAAGTCTCCTATGAGTAACTCATTCCCCACCCGAGACAAATGCACTCCATCCCCCAAATACATACTGTCATCATTAATACACCCATGCGAAATAGAATGCAGTGTCTTGGAACGGAACAACCTACTCACTTTGTTATTAAGCTTTCTAACAGAATGATTTAAAGCAGGAACCGAAATAGCCCCCCGCCACACTTTTCGTGGGATCATATGGGACCACGCAATTGTGCACCCTGGAACTCTCCTCGCTAACCAACTTACAGTGGAAAGCATCGCCTCAAGAAGAAGTCGTCTACCAGTGGTGACCAAATCATTACCCCCAAGATGTACTATGACTACAGACGGCGGTGACCTCGTCCGCCCTAGCAAACCCTCAAAAAATGATTGAAACTGGTCAATACAGAGACCGCCTCTTCCCTAGAAGGACACACTGTACCCGTATTCCCCAGCTACGTGAATCATATCACCTGCCTTGAATACGTCTGCGGCACGTCTCACGTATGAGTGGCCCACGACCCACACCTCCTTTTTCACAGCCGGTGATGTCTGACCGCTGGCCCGGTGTTGGGTCGACTGCAAAGTTCGCCCCACCTCGTAGGCTTGCGCAACTGAAAACCAAACAAAACAAGAAGCGTGAGTACATTGTTACAGCTTCACAACATGTGCAACCGCACATACCTTTTATAACAATTGGAGGACCAACGCCCCACCCGTTTAACTTGTTCAACATTCAGACCCCTGGCTGTAGCTTCTGTAGCAGCCCCTATCCGAAAGGAATGGGTCCCAAACTCGCCCGGGTTCAAGCCCGCAGCGGCAATCGACATCGCAAGCACCCGCTGAAACTGAAACTTTGTCAGTGGGGTGGCGTCAGCGTGTCTCAGCAAGGTCCCCCCCCATGATGCCACCCTTCGTGCTAAATAATCTTCTAAACACTTTACCGGGCACTTGGAGGACCCGGGAATCCTGCGTATGATTACGCAGTCACCCATCCCACTTTGATCGGTCTTGGACCTGAAAAATGAGACCGTCATTGTCTCCCCTCTGATCTGGACGTGCTCCTGGCACAATCCTCCTGTCACATCCTGCTTGTTCCTCGCCACTAGTTCGCTTACCCGCATAGCCCCATGGAATGCCAGCGTAAAAGCGGCTCGGAATAACACTGTCTCAAACTGAGATGAACACGTAGCAGGGAGTCTGGATAATAACTGGGCCAGCCTATCCAAACCTATCGGGCGCCTCTCGTCTACTCTGCGACCCTCAAGGCGTTGCCACCCCCGTAGCGCTTTCTGTACAACGAAAGACGCTGTCGGGTCATGGATCCCATGAGCCCTAGCAACAAAGGAAATGGCAGCCCGATGCCTCTGAGCCGTGGCCACCGATTTCCCGACCAGATGTAAGGACATCAGAAAATTTACCACCCACTCCTCCTGGCCCCAAAGCTCCTCTCTATCAGTCCCCAAAAAGGCTAAATAGGACCGGAACGCCCCTTCATATGCCTTCCTCGTCCTGGGTGCTAAACTCTCTCCCACGAGGTTACGAAGTTCGGGGCACCGAGAGACCAGAGAGCTTCGGGAAAGGGTGCCGGCTCCGGGTCCGCTGTGGGAAGAAAACCCCAGAAAGCCTGCATACGAAAACGAGACAGTGCATCAGCCGCCTGGTTCATTACCCCTGGGACATGTCTTGCTCTGAATAGTACATTCAATTGCATACACAGTAAAACAATTTCCTTGAGCAGTCTCAAAATCCATTTGCATCGTGCTGCCTGACTATTGATACACTCGACCACGGTCATATTGTCAGACCAAAATACCACAGAGTGATCTTTGAACCCTTCGGGCCAAGTTCTCAGGGCCACTAAAATGGGGAAAAGTTCCAGGAAAGCAATGTTACTTGTCAGTCCACTGTCATGCCACCATGTCGGCCACTTTTGTGCAGACCATCTTGTGCCGAAGATGGCACCGAAACCTATGCTCCCTGCCGAATCTGTCCACAGCCCCAGCTCCTCAGAGGACACGGCCGGTTTGTTCCAGACGACTCGACCATTGAAATCCGCCAGAAATGCCAACCAAATGCGCATGTCCTGGCGGACCTCTGCCAAGAGCCTTGTGCGATGATGGCCCTCCTTCAGGCCGACCATGGCTTGAGCAATCGAACGGGAAAAGGGGCGGGCCATTGGTATAACCCTCAGGGCAAAATTCAACTGGCCAACTAACTGCTGTAATTGATGCAGCTTAACCTTAGGTCCACTTATACACATTTGCAGGGATGTCCTGAACTTTGACACTTTGTCAGCTGGTAAACGAAAACAACCTTCTCCGGAGTCTAACTCGATCCCCAGAAACTCGAGGCAAGTGGAAGGCCCCACAGTCTTACCTGGTGCCAATGGCACGCCGAACTGATTCATCAAGACACAAAATTGCGCCAAAGCCTGCCCACATTCCGGATCCCCGGCTGCCCCCAGGAACAAAAAATCATCAAGGTAATGCATCACACGTTGGAAACCCGTCTTCCTTGTGAAGACCCATTGTAGAAAACTACTGAATTTTTCGAAATAGGCACAAGATATAGAGCACCCCATCGGCATACACCTATCCATGTAATAATGACCCTGAAACATGAAACCTAGGAGACGCTGATCGTCTGGATGTACCGGGAGCAACCGGAACGCTGACTCGATATCAGATTTTGCCATCAGCGCCCCGGGCCCCAGGCGATTCAAAATGGCTACGGCCTCATCGAAGGATGCGTACCGCACCGAACACACTTCCGGGTCTATCGCTTCGTTTACGGAAAGACCACGTGGGGCTGATAAATTATGTATCAGCCGAAACTCACCCGGGTCCTTCTTTGGGACCACACCTAAAGGGGAACAAACAAAGTTAAGAACCGGTGGTACACTAAACGGACCGGCGACTCGACCTCGAGTAACCTCCTTCCTGATCTTATCCTGTACCACGGTCGTATGCTGGAAGACCGATAGCTGATTTTTACATTTCTCTGCACCTTGAAAGTCCCCCACTGGGATGCGGAAACCATAAGAAAACCCGTTCCGCAACACCCCAGCAGAAGTACGATCCGGGTATTCACTGAGCCAAGGAATCATTGCCAAGGTATCAATCGGGGTAGGTAAAGGCGCCCCTCGGACTATGTTAGACCTGTTTGGCGCCTCCTCTACCCCCGTTATCACCCGTTTTGGCTCTGCACGTGGACTCAGGATGGGATGATTGCCCACACCCACTACATTTGTGTCTAAATTTGCACGATCCCTGGGGCCTAGTACATTTACCCCTGTTGAAGTTCCAACAAACCCCCCTTTTTCCTGTATTGCCGGCAGGCCTCGAGTAATTGTCGGTACCCGCACCTGATCGAAAGGGCGTCCCCGCATACTGGCGGGAGGATTCGCCAACGTTACTCCCTACTAATGGCAATTTTAACATACCAATATCCTTCATTTTGGACCATGACACAGAATCATAACAATCCCACGTTAAGTTTTTATCATGTTCTTTAGCCTTTCTAAACAGGTTATCATAGCAGAACCAATGATTACCCTCGTGTGATACCGAGTACCCCATGATTCGTGACTGATAAATCGGCAATTCGGGTAACAGATCGGGCCTTCGTTCCCCCAAGATCGATGTAAAAACCCCCCACGCTTTGCCCCAATTGCCAATGTTTTCATTTACCTTAAAGGCGGCCATTTTTGCGCGCCAAACACTCGGATGCATGAGATCCTTCTGGCCCTTAACATGCTCCATCTCATAGTGATCAGTAAGCAACGAGAAGATGTTTACGTACTCCCCTGCCCATATCTTCTCTTTAATAGCCAAAGGAACATGCTGACCCAACTTTTCCCTACGAGAGGGTGCTGACTCATCCCTCGCAATCGGCAATGGCCGCTTACCTGAACCGGACGCTGCCTCTGCTACTGAACCCGTCCCCTGTGGCTTCTCTACTGCGGCAGCCGGCGTGGACACCTTTGCTGCTTCCCGTGACTCACGCAGTTGCTTCATCAGCTCCTGTGCGTCGACAGCCGTGGCGCCCTCGCTACCTTTTCCCAACCACGCTGCTAATTGTGCTGCCAGCTCGGGCGGCATATCTTCCCCGGACACGGGGGTGACCACAACGGGAATCGGATTCCCTTCCTCCGGCACGGGAGTGGGTGCCTTGAGCGGGGTACTGGGACCCGGGTTGTCTCCCCCAGCTGCTCCCCTCCTGGGCCTCTTGTTTTTCCCTCCCGGGGCTGCTCCCGCCAAAGGACGTTTCGGTCCCCCTTCCCCGTCTTTATCCATTCGCCTCTTTAGGTCGGTCACCTCTTTCATGAGAACGCGCAGCATCTGGTCAGTAGTCATGCGCTTTCCCGCCTTCTTCGGCATTCTCCAACAGAGTATCTGAAAAACAAACAAGAACGATTACAACGCTCAAAAATTGGCTCTTCGTTCCGTCTCGAGCTCACGTGCAGCGAGGAGGTGCAGCTTCAGAGCACAGGAACAAGAGGATGCCTTCTGATCTTGCTTCTCCTTTTATCCGTCTTCAGGGCGGGCGTAAACCCGCCCCTGCCTGCCCCAAGGGCGTGGCCAGCCGCGTCAGTGTCTAGGCCAACCCACTCTAGGGCGGGAAAAGGCGCGCCCCGGCTACGCCGCTTCGGGCATACCAGCCGAGACTCGCCTCCCGCCCAAGATGGCTTCCCGGGGGGATCGTGGTACTCCGCCATACGCTCGGGGGGACCGAGTGGTCGCCCCTTTCCATGAACATTGTTTTATTTTTGACAATTTTGCGAGTTGGCACAACATTATCACATTTACTGTGGAGAATCTGTGATCAGCAAATGTATTTCACATACTGAAAAATACAATTAAAGAATTTTTTTTAAATAAAGTTTCAATCTAAATATTCAGGTAGATAGTATTTAAACTTTTCTTTCTGTGATCAATTTAGGAGAAAATCAACTTTATAAAACAAAATGTTAATTGGCAACTACCGACGTCATCACGGTGACATGGGTAGCCACGAAGAACATGTGGTTTGTACAAAGTGTAAAACATATATATAGACATATTCTACAGTATATTTAACAGTAGAGCTTTATAAGTGTACTTTTGAAACTCATATTTTTTAGTAAGTTTCTAGAAAAATCATCTTGAACCACTATTGTCCATTTTCGCGAAGACAGAGGAAGTCGCAATGATGTCGATAACTGTGACGATCGCCCCTTTTCTATAAATTCTAAAACAAATCTATTTGCACATACTACAGTATTTTACACACTGGATGATTGTTACAGTATTCTCTAAAGTCATGTTTTTCTAGAGAGTTTCCATAAAAACCATCTCTAACACCAATTTTCTTTTTTTTACGTAGGCGCCAGAGATTACAATGATGTTGGTAATCGCGATTCGTTCAGACACGTCATGAAAACGGAAACAAAAGAAGACATTCAATGACCACCTAGACAACCAAAAATAATATCTAAAAAAATCCATTCTGAACATTGCACTACACTTATTACTGTATACATACTTCTATCAAAGCATGCTTAAACTCATATTTTTGTAAGTTTCTTTAAAAACCATCTGTCAGACACATTTTCAGTTTTTACGGTTATTCGGGACACCACAATGACGTTGTTAACTGCACTGCACGGGCCTTTTCCATAAAGTCTAAAACACATATATCCACACTTACTACAGTATTTTACACACTAGGGGTTTCTTACAGTATTCTCTAAAGTCATTTATTTATAGAGAGTTTCTATATAAAGCATCTCTAAAACCTATTCTCTGTTTTCACAGTGATGCAGGAGATCGCAATGACATTGGCATTCGCGATTCACCCACACACAATGTGAAAACGGAAACAAAAGCAGACATTCAATGACCACCAACACATCCAAAAATAATATGTGAAAAAAACATTCTGAACATTGCACTACACATATTACTATACACATACTTCTTCCAAAGCATGTTTAAACTCATATGTTCTCATATGTTCTTTGAAAACCAGCTTGCAGCCCTATTTTCCATTTTCGCGGTTATTTGGGATGTTACAATGACATTGTTAACTGCGACGATTGTACCTTTTCCATTATGTCTAAAAGACATATATCCACACATATTACAGTATTGTACACATGAGGGGTTTCTTACAGTATTCTCTAAAATCATGTTATTATAGTGTATTTCTAGAATAACCATCTCTAAAACCCATTTTTCATTTTCGTGGTGAGATTGGAGATCACAATGATGAGGGTTGTCGCAATCCCCGCGGTTACATCACAAATGCAGACAGCAAAAGCAGCAATTCAATAGCCACCACCACATAAAAAAAATTATAACTATATAAGTATTTCTAACCATCATAGTGGATAACTCACTATATAAATAACTAAATAAAAACATTAATCAGAATCTCAATATCTCTATTACAACGCCTATTAATGATTCACTGATATTGAATTTCCACCAATATTCGTAGCGTCGCCATGATTTTTGTGATGTCTCCACAATGGTACTAGGGGAGGCACACTGGCAGTCGCAGCATCATCGCCACTGCAAAATATCTGTGACCAGCGATATCATTATAATTTCTGGCTTAAATTTCGCAAAAAAACTACAGAATGGATTTACACCAAATAGGCAAAAGGCACTTCCTTAAACCACCATCTACCTCCCTTGAACAAGAAGCATGTGGTTCCGAAACGCGTTGGGCATTTTAATGGGACTCCTGAAATGCTGACCTGCTGAAATAAAAGACCCTGTTACAATACACAGAAGTCCGGCTTGTCATTGAGTGCGTTCCAAGCAACTGGCAGCCTTTTTTTTCAAGTATTACAGCCAGTCCATGGTCGTGGAATTGCACCGTCATTGAAACTTGTGAGCTACCTTGAGATACCAGAACCTCATAAATGGCAGAATGACAAGCAGAAAAGCCTAATGAGGTCTGTTGTCTTCCAAAACCCACTGAAGGGAAAGAACGAAGCAAGAAAATGAAATGGATGCAAATAAGCCAGAACCCCCTGGAGGGAGAAAATAAACAAGTGGGAACTCGAAGTTCCAGCATGCCTTTCCAGAATGCACATGAGCAAGCCCACCAGAGGGCAGAAAAAGGCAATTCAAATAAACTGACTGCTCCTGCTCATGATACCTGCCTCATTTGTGTGCCAGCCTGTGAACAAGAAGCAATGTGGCTTTAAAACGCGTCGGGAGTTTTAATGGGACTTCTGAAATGCTGACCTGCTGAAATAAAGGACCCTGTTACAATACACAGAAGTCCGGCTTGTCATGGAGTGCGTTCCAAGCAAGTGGCATCCTATATATATATATATATATGTATATTACCTACTGGCGGTAGCCAGTAGGTATATATAGTTAGGACCTAGTTTCAATAGGAAATCCCCAACATTCTATTGGGAATAACTTTGGCGCTGGTTGATGAATCTTCGCAAATTTCTCAAAGCAGATGGCCCACTCCGCTCCTCTCCTTCCCTGAAAGTTTAGGGGGGATTAGTCAAGTTGGGGCTGAGAAAAAAGGGGGGTCCCAAAACGTGTTTTCCCCATGTTAATTTCCATAGGACCTTTAGACACGGCTACAGCTTGAACCGCTGAACGGAATTACACCAAACTTGTCAAAATGTTAGTGTCTGGTACGCAGATCACGCTTTTGGTTAAATAGTGTAAATCCCTCCAGTAGTTCCTGAGAAAATTAAAAGAGAAATAAATTATATATCTGTAAGCGCGCACCGTGCGCGCACCCCACGATTTTTCAGAAAAACAAAATTGGGGGGGGGCCTTGGGGGGCTTCTCTCTTTTATTTTAATCTTTTCATTTTAATATCGAGGGTGCCCAACCCTCGTTTTGCCCCCCGAGATCACCGCCGCGGCCCGAGCCGCCTCAAGATGGCTGCTGCCTGGTTGTGGGCGGAGCCGGGAGGACGTGGTTTCCACTTCCCCCTGCCTGGGGGAAGCCTTCGATGTCCGGTCTCCCGTGCCGAGGGGGAGACCGGGTGATGATGGCCTGAGGTAGAAGTGTGGGCTGGTGCGGGGCTCCCGTGTGCTGAGGGAGCCCCGGGAGAAGAGGAGACGCTGCCCGCGGCCCCCCGTGGTGTTGGGAGAGCAGTGGCGTAGGTAGGGTGGTGCGGGGGGGTGGACCGCCCCAGGGCGGCACCATTGTTGAGGCGGCCGTGCGCACTGTTGTATGAATCATGCTGCCTTGGATTACTCCGGTAAAATGACTTTACCTGCACTCCTATTAACTTTTTGCACACCGGGCTAACGGAGCCCGTCGGGTTCTTATGACTTTCATTACCCTTCACCGCACATCGTTTTCGTTGGCACCCTGGGAACCCTATTTGTTTGCACTATGCCTTAGTTCATTATTTTACACCTGTTGCATGCATTGCGCTTTTGAACTAGAATACGGCTCCCTGTTTGCCCGTATCACTTTGGATTGTCATCCCGCACTTACTCATATTGTTTTTCACCCGATGCACGTCTTGCACCTTTGTTCTTGTTTTCGACCCATCACTAAACATTATGCTTTCTGTTTACTTTTACTACTCGGGATTGTCACCCTGTACCTAATTTGTTGTTTCACCTCCATTTAGTCTCATGTCATTTTCCTATATCTTTGGTTAACAGCTGATTGAGTTGAATTTTTCGGTATGTCAGTACACTTCCGTGTTGGTTCCTGATTCAGTGAATTTTATTCACAGATTTCCCAATGTCCCCTGATGAATGGACTTCGTCCCGAAATGCATAGGGATACCTTCAGTGCAATTGGATAACTTGTGACACGTTGAACTTATAGTCATATTGAACCGAGATCACTATGATTAGAATATGTGACCGTTCTAAATAAAAACTATTCAGATGAACATTCTATGAAGTGTGATTTCTCACAAACTATTTGGATCATCTTATAGAACTTTGAAGGAGATGTTCTCTCTACCTGGAGTGCCATTGGGATTTGTGTAGGTGGTTCCTAATCCCCCCTAATCCCTGGTAAATTAAACACGGCAGAGAAATACCGAGACCCTGAGGCCATAACGTGGTTAAATTCTTGTCTGGTGTGTAATGCCGATTTAAACACAGCGAAGAAACACCAAAAGCTTGAGACCATACCGAGTTTAAATGCTTGTCTGGTCAGTAAAAGTGGGAGATAACGTACCCATAATATATAAGGAAACTTGCTGTAATACTGGGGATGGCACGGATATTTAATGCAAGACTAACGAGGGCACATTAAGGGTGAGAAAACAGACAATATATAATAAGCAAAGGTGTCTGTTTTGGTGTAACGCTAGTTTGCCATATGCGACCGTGCCCTAATCTCGACATAAATAACTATAGTTGCATAAACAAAATTAAAGGAAAAGTACATGTTTATGCACATAAAAGGACTCACCTACAGATACAACAACAGCGGTAGACGATAGTTAAATTACAATTGTAGTGTAATGGACTTGATGTAATGTTCTTATCTCGTGCTCTTTGTATCGCATGCATGGGCGCATGCAGAGAATGTACACATGTATTCTTTTAAATGTAGAGAGCCTTCAGAAGCCAGGTGTCCGTTGTGTATCTTCAGTTGCTGCTCGGACTCCTGGCTGATGAGGCGCTCCTCTTGTGATTGGAAACCTATAGATTAAAGCTTCCTTGCAAACATAATTCTTTGTTCTGGATTTAATAAGACAGATTGTCTTCTACATATTGGCGACGATCGGGATTGTTTTCATCACCGACCCACGCAAAGGAATTTCCTGCTGTTTACGTCTTTCTGGATTTCGTAATTACAGTGTTTGGAAATCTTTCGTGTCTATTTCGAATTGGATGTGGTGAGCGATACCTCTGGATGCTCACTTTGAGGCACAGAATGAACTGAGATGTCGGGATTTTCACCTTGAGGAGCAGATTTTTGTTTATATTTTAATTTGTTCCCGACACTTCCAATTTGAGTGAAACTATCCACAGTTGACCGAAACTATCTATAGTTTGTTGTTCGGATAGTTACTGGTTCGACTCTGTGGGTTTGAATTATCGATTTTATTTTATGGTTGCTGAGAATTTCGGCATTTTGAATTGCGCGCTTACCGGACTTCTGCTGGAATTCAGAGCGTTCACGGCTGCTCTTCTCTGCTGGAATCTTCGCGGATGGGCTTCTCTGCTGGAATCTTCGCAGTTGGGCTTCTCTGCTAGAATCTTCACGCAATGCCGGAACTTGGATCTTGACTTCCCTTTGCATTCTGGGAATACGTGTGACGTTACACGTTAGACGCTACGTATGGCGGCCATTTTGGTGAAGTTTCAAGACTTCAGTTACTTTACAAGGCTGCCTGTGATACATTTTCGGCGATTCACACGCCTTACTTGGAGTTATTTTCTTTCTGATTAACGGCCGTATCTGGAGTTATTTTCTTTATCTTTCAGCAAAGCATTTGGTGATTCAGTTCTTTTACATATTTTATGCTTTTGAAATATTTTAAGTTTCAACTGTATTACTTTTTATTTAATATAAGTCCTCACTGTTTTTGCTTTTATTTAACAGGGTAATTACTATTTAATTATTTCTAGCATGTCATCTGTTAGAGAAGTCACTCAACCTCCTCCTTTTCTTGAAAAGCCTGGAAAACCTACATTGTTATGGTCTGAATGGTTTGGCTTATTTGAGAATCACATTATGGCGATTGATGCGGCAGACTATTCTCCTCCTAGAAAGTTTGCCCTTCTCTTTGGTAGTTTAGGTTTAGCTGCTCAACGCATTTTTAAGAGTTTAGTTCCCATTCCACCTCCGGCTGCTCATTCTGGGGATAGTGAGTGGAATGTTTATGTTGAGGCTATTGCGAAGTTAAAAAAACAGTTTGAGAAATCTCCTAATATTATGTTAGAGAGACACAAATTCTATAAAAGGAAACAAAAGGAGGATGAAAAAATTGATGAATATATTTCTGCGTTAAAGGTGTTAGCAATTACTTGTGATTTTGGGCCTTTGCTTGATAACTATATTCGTGATCAATTCGTGTTTAATTGTGCTTCACCCAAAGTTAAAGAAAGGATTCTCAGTTGTAAGGATCCATCATTATCTGAAGTTATTGATCTTAGTCTTAGCATTGAGAGATCAATAATTTCTACGAAAGCTATGTCAGTAGATGCTTCCTCTAAAGTAAATTTTATTTCTGAAGAAATGTCGGAGGAAGGTCTATATGCTGTTTCTGGTAAAGAAAATAAGGAAAAATGGCAAAGTAAACCAAATGTTAACCTAAAAAAACAAAATTTTTGTTTCAGATGTGGGTCTAAATTTCATATTGGGAACTTCAAGGGGTGTCCTGCTGTTAATAAACGCTGTGTTTTGTGCAAAAAAGTAGGACATTTTCAAAAGGTTTGCAGGTTCCAAAAGAAATCTGTTAAGGTCAACTATGTGGACATGGATGAATGTTGTGACAACTTTGACAATCTGATGTTAATGGTGGATAGTGGGGATTCTGAACCTATTAAAGGACCTTTATGTGAAGCTTTGATTGACAACATTAAGGTGCAAGTAATGGCAGATTCTGGTGCGCCCATTACTATTCTCAGGGATTCTACATTTTTTGACAAATGGGGAAGTGGTATGAAATTGAGTCAATCTGATATCAATCCGAAGGCTTTCGGAGAGAAAGATATAGATATGTTAGGCTTTTTCTTAGCAAATCTACAAGTTCTAGGTAGATCTATCGTTACAAAAATGTATGTGGCAATAAAAGGAAAAGATATCGTAGGTTGGAAGGACCTTGCTAAAATGGGGTTATATCTTGTCCCAGGAGATGAAAATCCCATTAAGGTGCGGGAGTTCCCTATCTGTTTTGTAGAAGATGCGAAAATTGATAGAACTGATCTTCTAAATGAGTTCAAGAATGTATTTAGCAACAAAATTGGTCTGGTGAAACGGGTTGAACACAGGATTAGGTTAATTCCTGGGGCATCTCCTGTTTTTCATAAGGTACGCCCAGTTCCTCTTAGTGTTAGGACGGAACTTAAGAAGATGCTGGATGATTTATGTAGGGACAAAATTATAGAACCTTCAGAATCCTCCCAATGGGTCGCCCCCATCGTCGTAGCACGTAAGAAAAATAATTAGATCAGGCTATGTGCGGACCTCAGAGGTCTCAATAAAAATATTAAGGTTGACTGTCATCCCCTTCCTAAAATTCAAGAGCTGTTAGCAAATCTAGGTGGGTCCAAATGGTTTTCGCTGTTGGACTTAAAGTCTGCTTACCATCAGATTCCCTTGTCGAAGGATTCACAAGAGCTAACCACCTTTGTTACACCATTCGGGGCTTTTAAATTTTTGAGACTACCATTTAGGTTAGCTTCGGCAGCCAGTGTTTTTCAAAGGTTGATGAACTCTTTGTTTGGGGATCTGGTGGGGGTTCAAGCATATTCGGATGACATCTTGATTTTCGCAAAGACGATGGATGAGCATAATATCTTGTTGAGAAATGTGTTGTCCATTCTGGGGAGTAAAGGAATGACTGTCAGAGAGGACAAGTGCAAGTTTGGAGTGTCCGAATTGGAGTACTTGGGTCATTCAATTTCTGAATCTGGCATTAAGCCAAAGTTTTCTGTAGTCAGGGCTCTAATGGAAGCTAAACCCCCGGGTGATAAAGATGCTCTTCGTTCATTCTTGGGACTGGCAGAGTATTATGCAAGGTTTGTAGAAAATTATGCACAAGTGGTGGAACCCCTGCGTTTACTCCTTAAAAAAGGTCAGAGGTTTATTTTGACTAAAGATTTAGATGTGACTTTTGCTAAAGTCAAGGAGTTGATTGTTTCAGCTCGCTCCCTCCAGGCATTCAGGGAAGATGCACTTTGTATTATTGCTGTGGATGCTAGTATCAGAGGCTTAGGGGCTGTGTTATGTCAACAAGTGGAGGGTAAGGAACACACTGTAGCTTTCGCCTCTAGGTCTTTGAAAGATTTTGAAAAACACTATGGTACGATTGAGAGAGAGGCATTGGCCTGTGTGTGGGCGGCCCAAAAGTTTAAAATGTATATCTGGGGCCGTAAGTTTGTGATTTTATCAGATCATAAACCTCTTTCATTTATTTTTAGCAAAGTTTCAGGCTCTAACAGTCTTTCTCCTAGGTTGACTAGACTAGTCTCTAAACTCCAAGAATTTAACTTTGAATTAAGGCATATTGCTGGCGGTAAGAATTTCAGAGCAGATTGATTGTCCAGGATGTTAATGGATAGAGATGATGATGATGATATGGTGGAGGAGGACGTAGAATGTGTGTCAGTGGTGGACGCTGTTGAAGAATGGAATTTTGTCATTTCTGAAAAAGATTGGAAGGAGGCCAGTGAGAAAGATGGCATTTTGTCTCAAGCAATGGAGTTCTCTTCTAACGTTTGGCCTGAGGTCAGAAATTTGTCAGGGGATTTTAAGAATTTTGCCCAAGTGGCTGAAGAACTTTCAGTGAAAAATGGTGTTATGCTAAGGGGCGATAAATTTGTTCCTCCCAGTGGTTTAAGAAACATTATTATCAAGCTGGCTCACGATGGTCATCTGGGGGTGACAAAGACTTGTATGAGAATCAAATCTCATTATTGGTGGCCGGGCATTGATTCTCAGGTAAGAGCTGCTGTTGACAATTGTGAGGAATGTTTATTGTCTGATAAACATTGGAAGACTCACCAAGCTCCATTACAACCTTCTCAATTTCCTGGGGTTGCTTGGGAGAAGGTTGCTTTGGATTTTTCTGGCCCTTATAAGGTGCTTCCCGAAGGAAAAAGATACCTTATTTTAGCAATTGATTACTTCTCGAAGTGGATGTATTATAGATTTGTTGAGGTCCCGGATTCAGATAATGCTGTTTCTTTTTTAGAAAGAGTGTTTTTATTGGAGGGAGCTCCCCAAGTACTGGTGACTGATAACGGGACTCACTTCGTCTCGGAAAAAATGTGCAGATTTCTGAAAACTCATGAAGTGAAGCAGCTGAAAGTAGCTCTTTATTCTCCTTCTTCCAATGGACTAGTGGAACGTGGCAATAAGATTTTGAAAGAAGGTATTCAGACAGCTCTAGCCTCTGGTGTGGATGTTTTTAAGTTTTTGGAAAAGAAAATTTGGAATTATAATGTTTCTCCTCATTGTACGACCCAAATGTCTCCCTTTCAATTGTTGCGGGGTAGGAAGTTACACTCCCCGTTATTCCCTGCGTGGTTAGGCAAGGTGGAGGACAATCAATGTTCTTTAACTCGGAATAACATTGACTTTACAGTTAAACAGAAGCAGGCTGTGATGAAAGAGAATTTTGACAGAGTTAAGTGTGTGAAGGATGTACAAATGCTTGTGGGTGATTGGGTAATGATCAAAAAACCTTATAAAGTTGCTAAAGGTATGTCTATGTTTTCTAGTCCTGTTCAAGTTGTTAAAGTTGGCAAGAACGCTGTTTTCTTGGGGGACAAAGGCTGGTGGAATGTGAGACAATTGGCGAAGTTGACTGCGGATCAAGCTGCTCTTATTTCTAAGAGGAAAAATTTATCAACTCAGGAGGGGTGTGATTGGTCGCATTGGCTACAACCTAATATCAGGTCGGATTCTCTTCCTCTTCCTTCCTCAAATAATTTCTCTTCTTCTCCTGGTGCTGCAGTCATCCCTGCTGTCCCTTCTTGTAGTCGCAGTGGTCGTATCAGGAAACCCCCCGCAAGATATAATGAATTTATTTCTTTTTGATTTTATTTTTCTCTTTCTGTGTGTTTTTGCATAAGGGGGAAGGTGATGTAGTGTAATGGACTTGATGCAATGTTCTTATCTCGTGCTCTTTGTATCGCATGCGTAGGCACATGCAGAGAATGTACACATGTATTCTTTTAAATGTAGGGAGCCTTCAGAAGCCAGGTGTCCGTTGTGTATCTTCAGTTGCTGCTCGGACTCCTGGCTGATGAGGCGCTCCTCTTGTGATTGGAAACCTATGGATTAAAGCTTCCTTGCAAACATAATTCTTTGTTCTAGATTTAATAAGACAGATTGTCTTCTACAACAATATTTTCTTAAATCAAAATATCGTTAAAAACAGTGATTAAATGGTTACTTCCTACTATAGGTGAGAAGGCAAGGGAAAAAGAAGGAAAAAAAAGCCCCACCTAAGAAGTTAAACGTAACAACAAACTCGAGATCTGTTTTCTATCTGCAACAGGTGAGAAAGAAAGGAACTAAGAGAGTTAGAAATATAAGGAGAAACGCAATAGAATACTAAAAGCCGCTTTATGTCCATTTATACAACAGGCCAATTATTATAAACGTGTGACTGCCTGGCCAGATAAAATAAAAAACACAGAAACGGAATGAGGATTTTGACATCCGTGAATTCGTAGCATGATAACACGAGGTGAGTCAGCATGAATAAAGTTAGATACATGCAGAAATAGGGATAGGATAGAAAAATGAGAACAATGAATTCCATTTCTTATTTCAGAAACTATTAGATGGGATGCAATACAGTTGCCGGCGGAGAGGAGAAGGCGAGCCACAGGAGAAGAGCCCCACTGCACCTGAGGAGTGCCTCCTCCGTACCGGTGAGTGTGGGAAAGTACTGTGTGGCCCAGCTGGTCTAGCGGAGTTTCCAGGCACGCTGCAAAGTGAGTGACCTAGGGCTGGGCCGGTCCAAAAATTGGATCCCGAGGGCTGCTCAGGTGGTCCCACAAGGATATTAAGATATTTAAACGTTATTCGCTAATAGAATTAGCATTTTAAAAACCTTGCAAATTCACTGAAAAAACCATAGGTTTCAGGCGTTATTTAGTTAGGGATTAGCATTTAAAAAACCTTGTAAATTCACTGAAAAAAACATAGGTTTCAGGCCTTATATAGTTAGGAATTCGCATTTAAAAAACCTTTGAAATTCACTGAAAAAACCATAGGTTTAGGCCTTATATAGTTAGGAATTAGCATTTAAAAACCCTTGAAAATTCACTGAAAAAACCATAGGTTTCAGGCCTTATATAGTTAGGAATTAACATATAAAAAACCATTGAAATTGCTCCTATATAGTTAGTTGGACTAACTATATTTGGCGCACCCGCAATCCACTGCTGATGATGTCACATATTACATCATTCATGACATGGTCAGTGACATCACTGATGACATCTAAAATGACATCACTGATGACATCACTGATGACATCTCGTTTGACATCACTGGTGACATCACTGATTACATCATTCATGTGATAATACGATGCACCTCCTCACACTCTAATATAACCATTGATACACCCAGTGTTAAATACAGACTACCATTCTTGAAACCATTGACACACCAATACCAGTTACTACATAGGCACTCACTGATTCCTAGGTCTACACACACATCCACTCATTCACCAATACAATCACTCATACATACAGTCACTCATCAATGCAACACTATCATATGCACTCATACACCTATGCAGACACTAACACACTGCTACTCATCCATGGAATTACTCACACACCTAGTCAGTCATGTAAAGAATCAATCACACTTCCATTTCCTCATCTATATAGTTATACACACAACACCTTACTTATTCAAATATATACTAACACATACTTACTCTCTTATACAATCACTGATACAAGTACACATTGATCTGCACAGAGTCACACACCTCCCAGCTAGCCACACACAATCTCAGTCTCCCATACTAATACTTGGGCAAAAAATCAATAACCCATATAGCCAGTCATATAGCTACTGATCAACACATGCAGCAGCTTACACAACAACAGACATACTCATGCACACATTCACACAGTTTAGTCACTAACCTATGCATTCAGTAAGACACATTTAATCACTCTCTCAGACAGTCAGTCACGCACCTACTAAATCCTTCATCCAAACACTTATACATCCACTCATTCTTCAATATGTAAAACATATTTAAACTTTACAGAAAAACACAGTCACTGGATGATGTCATCAGTGATGTCATCAGTGATGTCAAATGAGATGTCATCAGTGATGTCATTTGAGATGTCATCAGTGATGTCACTGACCATGTCATGAATGATGTAATATGTGACATCATCAGCAGTGGATTGCGGGTGCGCTAAATATAGTTAGTCCAACTAACTATATAGGAGCATTTTCAATGGTTTTTATATGTTAATTCCTAACTATATAAGGCCTGAAACCTATGGTTTTTTCAGTGAATTTTCAAGGTTTTTTAAATGCTAATTCCTAACTATATAAGGCCTAAAACATATGTTTTTTTCAGTGAATATATATATATATATATTTATATATATATATATATATATATATATATATATATATATATATATATATATATATATATCTTGGAGAGATATCAAAAAGCAATGAGGAATTAGAAAACATGGGGCAGAAAGAGGAAAAATCGAAATTACATCAGTAAATGACAATAAGATTAAAGAAGAAGAAGATAAAATGAAGGAACGAAACACCTATAAATTCCATCGGTAAAAAAATGATTATGAGTTTTATTTATTTATTTAATTTTAATTTTATTTATTTATTACAAATTTGTAGAGCGCATGGCTGCCTGTGAGCGTCCCAGCGCTAGTGCAGAAGAAGAAGAGAGGGAAGGGGGACTTAAGGAAACAGCCATGTCTTGAGAAGTTTCCGAAAGGGAAGGATGTCAGGTTGGGTCAAATCTTCACCTTCGCTAAGAAATACAAAGTATTGAGGTCAATGAAAAATAAAAAAACAACAGAAGCAAGGGCAGGCACGTCGAGAACTTGGGAAGCCGCCTCAAGCACCTCACAACCAGATTTGAGTTTTGCCCCAGACAGTGAATCAGAACGAGAATCAAGAAGCACAAATAAAAACCAGCCAAGATAAAAACATACTTTGGACGAGGAATTGGGTTTTTTATATGACGACAGGAGGCAAACCCTCCGCCCCGGAACACAGAGAACCAATTACGAAGAAAAAAAAACTACAAACGTAGGGAACGAAGGAAGGCAAATAGTAACAGGATCAAATCAAAGAAAACAGGGTGATGGGAGGAAAGGCAAATAATTGACATGGTGACCAGCAACAAAACAATCATGAATTTATCAAATGTAGAATTAAGTGACAATGACAATCGAATCTTGAGCCTGGGTTTAACATACTGCCCGGCGAGGAATTTCAATTACCCAAAAACTAAGCTGGATGTTTTCAAAAGTATTAGAAATTTGAAAGTTAAAAAATTTCATTTATTGAACGAAAAAGATGAGAACCGGCCATAGGTCACTGAATGTGGAACAACAAGGACAGAGAATCTCACTGTCTCTACACAATTGGATGTCTCATTTATTAACGACATGCAGGAACTATGGGCAAGAAATGAAGTAACACCAATTACAGAATGAGATGAATTCAATGTGCAATCAATAGCGCCTGCTTAATGAAGTCATCACAGAGGGAGTGAGGGTGTATCAACTCCTAGCCAATCAACACCCTTTAAACCGAAATCCACATTCAACCCGATTATGATTCGTGATTCAATTGACATATTCCATGAGCAAGTAGTGGAGCAAATAAAAGAACCCCACATGAAGATACGCAGCACTAAATTCAAGTACAACAAACAGAATCATGAATATGGCAAACTCATGAAAAAACTCAAAGAAAACAATAATTTTGTTATCCGTAATTCAGATAAAGGGGGGAACATTGTATTAATGTCCAAAGATGATTATACCAAGGAGGCATATATGCAACTAAATGATAGAACAAGAGCAGTGTCTCAGATTTAAAAACAATGTATACAACTTTTTACAAAAAACTATTGACAATTATTTGATTACCGCTCAGGAACATACATTTTTGAGGAATGACCACCCTGTTGTACCCACAATATATTTTATACCTATAGAACACAAAGACCTACAAAAGCCGCCTGGCAGACCAATAATATCAGCCAGGAATGGGTTACTTGAACATACTTCAAAATATGTGGACTTTTTTCTTCAGGATTTGGTCAAAGCACGGAGGTCCTCATCCTCGGATCCACCCCTGCGGCCTGGGATGACTCCTGGTGGCCGACCGCACTGGGAACCTCTCCAACACCCACCGACCATGCAAGCAACCTAGGGGTCATCCTTGACTCCACCCTCTCCATGCAGGTCAACACCATCTCCTCCTCCTGCTTCAACACCCTCCGCATGCTCTGCAGGTCATACAAGTGGATCCCCACTGAAACGAGAAGAACGGTCACCCAGACCATCGTCAGAAGCAGGTTGGAGTAAGAAAACGCCCTCTATGCAAGAGCCTCGGTCAAACTCCTGAGACGGCTCCAATGCATCCAGAATGCCTCTACACGCCTGATCCTCGACATCCCTTGCTGCAGCCACATGACACCCCACATGAGAGACCTGCACTGGCTCCCGGTTAACAAGAGGATAACCTTCAAGCTCCTCACCCATACACACAAGGCACTCCACAACACTGGACCAATGTACCTCAACAGATGACTCAGCTTCTACACCCCCACCCACCAGCACCGCTCCACCGACCTCGCCCTTGCCACAGTCCCCTGCTTACGAAGAGTGACCTCCGGTATCAGATCGTTCTCCCACCTCGCTGCCAAGACCTGGAACACCCTCCCCATCCACCTACGGAAGACCCTAGACCTGCTGACCTTAAAACTCCTCAAGACCTGGCTTTTTGAGCAGTAGCAGCATTCCCCACCCCAGCACCTTGAGACCCTCATGGGTGAGTAGGGCGCTTTACAAATGGTATGATTGATTGATTGATTTATTGATATGTGACACCAGTGATATTTTGAGAAAACTTAAAGATTTTAACTGGAAACAGGGTTACCTGTTTTTTGCACTGGAAGTAATTCCACTCTATACTAGCATCCGGCACACAGATGGATAACAAGCTTTGGGTCATTTTCTGGAGAAAAGATTAGACAATACTGTAATTCAGAACAGAATGTTACTTGAGATAGTAGAAAATTATTTTATGAACAATTTATTCATGTTCAACAACCTGTTGTACAAGCAAATCAGAGGGGTGGCTATGGGGGCCAGCTTCTCTCCCAGCTATGCATGTGTTTACACATGGGCTGGTGGGAGGAGCTGGTCCTCATGACCGAGTAAATGGAAATCCGGACAACCAATGTTAAATTATGGTTACGTTTCACCGATGACCTGTTTGTGATATGGGACACCAATATCAGAAAAGCTCAAGAATTTGTCAATGCTATAAATGTGAATGATTTGAATCTACATTTTACAGCTAGTATCAGTGCAACTAAAGTTAGCTTCCTGGATACCATGGTTTATATAGCAGACAACAAGATTGAAACCAAGGTATACCGCAAAGAGACTGCTGGTAATTCCACGCTATACGCAAGCAGTTCTCATGCAAAACACCTTGTGAACAGTATCCCCTATGAGGAAATGTTACATTTGAGGCATATCCATAGCAATGAAATTGATTTGGTGGAAGCCCCGGCAGTTAGCAAGTTGTGATTCTTAGATAGAGGATATCACAGTAAAGTTATTGATAATCCAATCCTCAAATCTATGCGTAAAGATAGATATGAACTTCTGGTTCAAAAACAGAGCAGTCCTGGATGAGTTCTTACCACGGTTGGGCACCAAGGGTACTGTGGCCAAAAATTAGTTTAGAATAATTTTTCAATACAGCCAACAACACAAACAGCTCCAATCTATCATTGCTCGCAATTGGCCCATGGTACTTAATGATCCTGTGATTGGGCCAATTTTACAGATGAGACCCTCAATTACATACAGCAGGGGTCTATCTTTGCGAGACAAATTGGTCAAAACAAGTCCTGAGGTCATTGAGGCAACTAATTGGTTGCAAACGCACAAAGGTTTTTTTAAATGTAAAATCTGTAAGGTGTGTCAACAGTGTGAAAACAAGAAATTTTACACAACTCCATTCAGTACCAGAAAGAATAAAATAACCACAAATTTGCAGTGTATGTCTTATCTTGCCCGTGTTACCTATAATGTGTTGGCAGCAAAAATTACAGGTGCACAAAAGGATTTTACAACCTATACGGGCAATTAACAATCAAGATATCACCAATCCCGTGGCATGCCATTTTAAAATCAGACATTATTCTAGGAAGCAAGACCTCAGGAACTATATTATAGACTCTGTTCAACCCAGCAGGAGAGGCGATAACAGAGAGCATAGACTGCATCAATTGGAAACCAGGTACATTTTAGAGCTGAATACCAAACAACCATCAGGGTTGAACGTAACTGAGGATCTTTTTACTTGCCTTTAAATCCTTCCATATCATGTGTATAAGGAATTTTTTATGTATTTTATTGTAACTATGGTCTTAGTCGAGACTCATTTAATATTTGTTGTCATTTTAGCATCATATATTTTTTGTTTTTTATTTTATTTTATAAAGTGTTTTTTTATGGCGCGAACCAGATCCTGAAGGATATCAGAGTGCTTTTCAGAAGAACAGTTGTAATCACAATAATCAAAGAACAAGTGATACACAGCGAGAAAGAGAGGCATTATAAAACTCCAGCACAATATCGGATAAGAGTACAAACAGATATAGTCACAATAATCACCAACAAATGATACACAGCGAATAATGTGAATAACAGGTCAATAACAGGCTGCTACAGGGGGCAATGCCAAATTAAGGTAAACATTTGATCATTAGGAAATTTTTGGCTTCAAGTTTGAAAGCAGTAATTGATGATATTCTGAGCAATTCCGGTGGAAGAGAGTTCCGAATCTTTGGTGCAGCACCTGAGAAGGCTCGACAACAAGTTCTCTTTTTATTCATGATACGTGGTTTCAGAAGGAAGTTGTTAGCGCTTCTTGAGGCTCTCTCACCGCATGATAGTTCAAGCTTTTGTGCTAGGTACCTGGGTGTGTTGTCGTGCAGGGCTTTGTGGGCTAGAACGATAATCTTAAACTGGATTCGAGCTTCATAGGGCAGCCAATTAAGAGACTTTAAGACTGGTGAATTGTGCTCATTTCGTTTAGTACCAGTAATTAGTCTGGCCGCAATGTTTAGTGCAGACCTTAGAGGAGCCAGGGTGTATTTGGGAAAGTCACAGAGCGTAGCGCTGTCATAATCTAGTCTCGGCAAGACCAGTGCTTGAACTGCTTGTTTGAAGTCATTTTGTGGAAGGAAGGGCTTGATATTTCTCAGTGCACTCAACAAGTGATTAGCTTCCTTACATACATTGCTGATATGATTTTTCATATTCAGGTGCTTGTACAAGGTGATTCCGGG
Organism: Lissotriton vulgaris; assembly: GCF_964263255.1. NCBI lineage: Eukaryota > Metazoa > Chordata > Amphibia > Caudata > Salamandridae > Lissotriton > Lissotriton vulgaris. The sequence continues at coordinate 747,223,797 of NC_141695.1, forward strand.
GGATTTGGGAATCTATGATGAGAGGGGTGCAGTTGAAAGCAGTGAGGTGAGTCAACCAAAGGTATAGCTTGAAAGGGTGGTTCGGGGGAGAGATGAGAAGGAAGTCAGTTTTGGAGGTGTTGAGCAGGAGATGGTTCTCAGTTAACCAATTTTGAGTAGACGTTAAGGTAGAGTTGAGTGTTATGATGTTATCCAGGGATGAAATTTTCAAGTAAAGTTGTGTGTCGTCAGCGTACATATGGAAGGGAATGTTCTTGTCATTTAGAGAATTAGCAAGAGGTTCTAAGAAGAGGTTGAAAAGGATAGGGGAGAGGGGAGAGCCTTGGGGGACACCAATGAGTACTGGAGAGGGCTGGGAGAGGGAGTAGTTTGCCTTAACTCTTTGTGTTCTTTGGTGGAGGAAGGAGGAGAACCATTGAAGCACCAGACCTGAGAATACCATCCTATTCTTCAGAGTGGCAAGGAGGTTGACATGATTAACCATGTCGAATGCAGAGCAAAGATCTAGGAGGATCAGTAGGCAGGTGTCAGAATCAGATCGAGTATATTTAGTATGTCGTCCATAACGTGCGTGAGTGCCGATTCTGTGCTATGCCCCTTCCGAAGGCCTGATTGATGTTGGTTAAGGAGTTGGAAATTCTCCATGTGCGCTCAAAATTGGGATTGTACACATTTTTCTAGAAGTTTAGCAAGAGTGGGGATGTTAGATATGGGGCGGAAATTATTGAGGTCAGATTTTTCTGCGGTTGTTTTTTTAGTGTGGGTGATACCTCTGCTGCTTGTAGACATTCTGGGATCGTGCCTTGGGATTGCCAGGCATTTATTATCCTTGTCCATGTGGGGAGGAGAGCGTTCTTGATCTCTTTGAAAATGGTTGGGGGCAATGGGTCACTGAAGTGGCTGGATGGATTGATGATCTGGAGAATCCTGTAGATGTCTTTTTCACTGAAAGGGGTAAATGATCTCCATGAGGCCTTGTTCTTGATGATCAGGTTAGTGGGAATGGGCTTTTCAATCACAAGAGGTGGTGCGGGCCCAGGAGCTGGTATTAGAGCCTTCTTGGATGCAAGTTCACTGGAGAGAAGTTGTGATTTCTCAATGAAGAAAGCAGAAAATCCATCTTAGATTTCGTTGGATGAGCCTTCCTCAGCTTCCCCTCCATGTTGATATAGAAGAGAATGCAGTGGTGGTATGACCAATCGCAGGGGATAATGGATTCAAGTGTGATGGACTGACCTTTTGAGATAATGAGATGTAAGATTTCACCTTTGTTGTGTGTTGGTTGGTCACAGTGCTGTTTAAGTTCATGATCCTTCAAAAAGTCTTTAAGGGAAGTAACCGCTTGATCATTAGGATTAGATCAGTGGAGATTGAAATCACCAAGAAAGATTTGGGACATAGATGAGTCAGTATTACTGGATATGATCTCCATTACTTGTTTAATGAAGGGAAGGTTATCTCCTGGAGGGTGATAGAAGGTGTTAAGTTTACAGACCGGCCGGTTGTTACTTACGATGTTGAGACATAGATATTCGCAAGCTGAGGGCGGAGAAGACTCTATGTGGGATATCAAGAGTGTGTTCCTGTGAATGCAAGCTAGGCCCCTTCAAGCTTCATGACTCTGTCTAGTCTAATTATGTCGTGGGTAGGATGTACAAGGAGGTCTAGAATAGGAGTGGAGGCTGGATTAAGCTAGGATTCAGTAAGGATGATATTGTCAAGCTCATTGTATTGAATTAGATCGAATATTTCGGAGGCATATTTGCTGGCTGACCTGAAATTAAGTAGAACACATTTCAAACGTGGAGGATTTGTGTCTGAGGGAGTCTGGGTGAGATTCACTCTCTTGAGATTGCCTTTATTGATGACTCTAGTATTATAAGGCGGTTCTCTGTGCAGGTTAGGCTGTATGGAGAAGTGTGGCTCACTGGTTAGAGCAGGCAGACCCTGAATCAGAGGTCAGACCAGGGACCAGGATTCAATTCCCGATGCGGCAGGGTCTTGAGCTCAAATGTCCATTGACTCGATAATTCTCGCTTCGGTGCCTGACCTAATCATGGGTTCACACTCTGCAACTCTGGGCATTAAGCTTGCTTAATCTCCACAACGGCCCCCTGCGGCGGGATGCCTGGCTTTCACCTTGGGGATGCCCTGTAGGGGCTATCTCACAGGGAAAAAACCAGGACGGGTTCCCAAGGCAAGCGTGGAGATACCCCTTCGGGGGTCGATTCTGGCTCTATATAAGAAATATAATAATAATAATAATAATAATGGTTTGTATTTGCTTCGGTGGGGTCAAGTTGAGATTGGACCTAACCGAATAAGAGATGTGAATGTCATTGGATGCCAAGACTCAGCTCTTCTAGGCCGTGTGGGCTTGTTAGCTCAGGGAAGGGTTTACATGACTGCTGAGGTTACCAACTGGTCCAAGTAATCCCTAACAATAGGGGAGGTTCTAGGCGGATTCACAAAGGTGAGTAAGGAACTGATCTTTGGGAAAAAATCCTTTGAAAGGACTTTTAGGACATGTAGTTCGGAAGTGAGAAGGTGCAGCTGGATATATATATTGTCCAGGCGCGCACCTAAGTCTGAAAGGGGAATAGGCTGTGTTGCTAGAGAAGGGGAGTCTCCCTGTAAGCCTGTATGCCCTAAGGTGGAAGTTAGTTGTTCCTGGGAGGGAGTGGAACGTGGGGAACTAATGGGTTATGGTGAACCTTGGGAAACAGAGTTTTATCGTTAGCGATAGTGGTCTGACCATATCTATGGAGGTGCTTAGCAGTTCTTACCGGAGATCGAGGGTATGGCAAAACATGGTTGGGGGTGAGGGAAGTAGCGTTAGCAACAGGGGTCTGACCAAATCTCTGAGGATCCTGAGCAATTACTACTGGGGATCGAGGGTAACATAGATCAAGGTCTGGAGTCAAAGACGTAACGTTAACGACAGTGGTCTGACTATATTTCTGAAGGTCCTCAGTAGGACCTCCCGGGAAAGGAGGGTGTGACACATCCTGGACGGAGTATGGCATTAAACCCATCACCCACATAGTATGTGGCTTAGGGAGAAGGATGAGGGGAAGAGTGTTCTATTGATGAAGGCAAAGATACAAGATCAACTGGGGATCTCTCCGCTCCCGGAGCAGAAACGGTCAGACTAGGTGCCTGTGTGCTGAGAGGACTCGAAAAGTCCCTCATTGATTTTATTCGAGACACTAAGAAAACTATTAGTAGTTACAAGTAGAATTTCTGTACAGAATCTCACACATATTTCCAACATATACTTCGCTGCTATAACTTCACCAAAAATTTAACAATAGCAATTATTTTAGCATTCTGGTTTTGACACTGACAAAGAACACCATTTGGCTCGACAGTGAGCACTGATTCAACAGTGTAAATCAAGATAGTCAATTACAATGTATGCAATTGTGGTTTTGCTCAAGTATGAGATTTAACTAGCATAAGTCTATATTGCATGGTATACTGGGGCTCCAGTACGAGGGCAAAGCTGAAAAATGTTTTATTAGATTTAACCTTATTGTATCTGAAAATTAAAATGTTAGTTTGTTGTTTGACAGTACAGTAACATGTATTCAAGTAACAGGTTATACTCACTATTGCACTTTAACACTTTTTGCACTGTTTTTTGACTTTGCGCAATGAATAATCCAGTGTAATAAAATCAATATATTTGTCACAAAAAAATGGGTGAAATTGAAATGTTGTAGTAATAATTATTTTACAGACTATTTTTAACAATCTACTCAATATTACAGATGTTAAACATTCATTTTAAGATTGAAACAGAGGCAATCGTATTGTAATACTATTATACAAATGACAAAATAAATCTTTCTTTCATGTCCATAGCAAAGTCTACTCACGTGGTCATTACCACACCTGCACTGCAAAGACTGAATTGCACTTTTCATCGTGGTCCGTATCTGTTTGTAGCAACAATTCTGTGAGGACAATGGCATTGGTTGCATATATATATATGTGATCCGTGATGTCAAATGAGATGTCATCAGTGATGTCATTTGAGATGTCATCAGTGATGTCACTGACCATGTCATGAATGATGTAATATGTGACATCATCAGCAGTGGATTGCGGGTGCGCGAAATATAGTTAGTACAACTAACTATATAGGAGCAATTTCAATGGTTTTTTAAATGCTAATTCCTAACTATATAAGGCCTGAAACCTATGGTTTTTTAAGTGAATTTGCAAGGTTTTAAAAATGCTAATTCCTACCTATATAATGCCTGAAACCTATGGTTTTTTAAGTGAATTTGCAAATTTTTTAAATGCTAATTCCTAACTATAGAAGGCCTGAAACCTATGATTTTTTAAGTGAATTTGCAAGGTTTTTTAAATGCTAATTCCTAACTATATAAGTCTCGAAACTTATGGTTTTTTCAGTGAATTAGCAAGGTTTTTTAAATGCTAATTCCTAACTATATCAGGCGTGAAACCTATATTTTTTTTCAATAAATTTCAAAGGTTTTGTAAATGCTAATTCTATTAGCGGATAACGTTTATACATGTTATTATCCTTCTGGGACCAACTGAGCAGCCATCTTGTTTCACAGGAGAATTGAGGCACAAGAGAGCACAAAAGAAGAGTGGAAAACGCGATGTCACTGACCGTGTCATGAATGATATAATATGTGACATCATCAGCAGTGGATTGCGGGTGCGCGAAATATAGTTAGTACAACTAACTATATAGGAGCAATTTCAATGGTTTTTTAAATGCTAATTCCTAACTATATAAGGCCTGAAACCTATGGTTTTTTAAGTGAATTTGCAAGGTTTTTAAAATGCTAATTCCTACCTATATAATGCCTGAAACCTATGGTTTTTTAAGTGAATTTGCAAATTTTTTAAATGCTAATTCCTAACTATAGAAGGCCTGAAACCTTTGATTTTTTAAGTGAATTTGCAAGGTTTTTTAAATGCTAATTCCTAACTATATAAGTCTCGAAACTTATGGTTTTTTCAGTGAATTAGCAAGGTTTTTTAAATGCTAATTCCTAGAATTTCTGTACAGAATCTCACACATATTTCCAACATATACTTCGCTGCTATAACTTCACCAAAAATTGAACAATAGCAATTATTTTAGCATTCTGGTTTTGACACTGACAAAGAACACCATTTGGCTCGACAGTGAGCACTGATTCAACAGTGTAAATCAAGATAGTCAATTACAATGTATGCAATTGCGGTTTTGCTCAAGTATGAGATTTAACTAGCATAAGTCTATATTGCATGGTATACTGGGGCTCCAGTACGAGGGCAAAGCTGAAAAATGTTTTATTAGATTTAACCTTATTGTATCTGAAAATTAAAATGTTAGTTTGTTGTTTGACAGTACAGTAACATGTATTCAAGTAACAGGTTATACTCACTATTGCACTTTAACACTTTTTGCACTGTTTTTTGACTTTGCGCAATGAATAATCCAGTGTAATAAAATCAATATATTTGTCACAAAAAAATGGGTGAAATTGAAATGTTGTAGTAATAATTATTTTACAGACTATTTTTAACAATCTACTCAATATTACAGATGTTAAACATTCATTTTAAGATTGAAACTGAGGCAATCGTTTTGTAATACTATTATACCAATGACAAAATAAATCTTTCTTTCATGTCCATAGCAAAGTCTACTCACGTGGTCATTACCACACCTGCACTGCAAAGACTGAATTGCACTTTTCATCGTGGTCCGTATCTGTTTGTAGCAACAATTCTGTGAGGACAATGGCATTGGTTGCATATATATATATGTGATCCGTGATGTCAAATGAGATGTCATCAGTGATGTCATTTGAGATGTCATCAGTAATGTCATCAGTGATGTCACTGACCATGTCATAAATGATGTAATATGTGACATCATCAGCAGTGGATTGCGGGTGCGCGAAATATAGTTAGTACAACTAACTATATAGGAGCAATTTCAATGGTTTTTTAAATGCTAATTCCTAACTATATAAGGCCTGAGACCTATGGTTTTTTAAGTGAATCTGCAAGGTTTTTAAAATGCTAATTCCTAACTATATAATGCATGAAACCTATGTTTTTTTAAGTGAATTTGCAAGGTTTTTTAAATGCTAATTCCTAACTATATAAGGCCTGAAACCTATGATTTTTTAAGTGAATTTGCAAGGTTTTTTAAATGCTAATTCCTAACTATATAAGTCTCGAAACTTATGGTTTTTTCAGTGAATTAGCAAGGTTTTTTAAATGCTAATTCCAAACTATATCAGGCGTGAAACCTATATATTTTTTTCAATATATTTCAAAAGTTTTGTAAATGCTAATTCTATTAGCGGAAAACGTTTATACATGTTATTATCCTTCTGGGACCAACTGAGCAGCCATCTTGTTTCACAGGAGAATTGAGGCACAAGAGAGCACCAAAGAAAAGTGGAAAACGCGAAAAGGGGGCAGGGTTGAGACCCCCTGACCCCCTAGCCCTTCTCAGGGGGTCCCAGAAGGACCACCAAGTGCAAGTTTTTTTAAATCGCGGGGTACACGCACGGTACGCGTACCGTACGCGTACGGTGCGCGTACCCCGCTCCTTTTCCTCGTTTGAACGAATAGCCCGGTGTCTGGCACCATTCAAGGTACTGTATTTCACGGTCAGAGGCATTTGCTTCAGTTAGGGCATTGTGTAGCTACTCAGCAGCCCCCTTTTGTATACCTACCTTGATTGACGGCTAAACTGCCAACAGCTGAACGGCATCGTTCAGTGGGAGGAGTGTAGTGGCCTCAAAACTACTAAACAGAAGAGCAGGACTATTGGACAAATTCGAAAGACTCCTCACAGTGAAGGGCGCTGATGAAGGCACGGACATCGCCAAAATATATTTGCCGCCACTGTTTTCCTGTGCATCTGGGCAATAAAAGCTTCACCAAAGGATCCCCCTCTGGCCTCTGTTTTCCTTTTCGGAGTGAAATTTGTGGCATATTACCAGCGCTAGCCTGCAGCGCTGTACAGATGGGCAAGATGGGCGACCGCACTGCGTGCAGTGCTCCTTTTCCTCGTGTGAACGAATAGCCCGGTATCCGCCACCATTCAAGGAACTGTATTTCCCGGTCAGAGGCATTTGCTTCAGTTAGGGCGTTGTGTAGCTACTCAACAGCCCCCGTTTGTATACCTACCTTGATTGACGGCAGCTGCGATCCGAGGGGACCTGAGGGGAAGTCTGGAAGCGCAAATGTTAAGAGCGGGGGTCCTCTCGCCATACCTGCACCAAGCCACTACCAACAACGAACATTCTAAAACTCCCACATATCACCAGCCCGGCTGCATGACGATAGTGCATGCTGGGAGTTGGAGTTCGGCATTCACCCTAAACTGCCAACAAGTGAACGGCATTGTTCAGTTCAGTTCAGTTCATCGCCGAAATATATTTGCCGCCACTGTTTTCCTGTGCATCTGGGTAATAAAAGCTTCACCAAAGGATCCCCCTCTGGCCTCTGTTTTCCTTTTCGGGGTGAAATTTGTGGCATATATATATTTGTGTATATACATATATATATATATATGTGTGTGTGTGTATTATCTACTGGCGGTCACCAGTAGATAATTATAGTTAAGACCTATTATCCATAGGAAATCCGCAACAATCTATTGACAATAACTTTGGCGTTGATTGATGAATCTTCTTGAAATTTTCCAAACTTTTTGGCCAGCTCAGTTCTGCTCCTTCCCTGGGGGTGATTGGTGAAGTGGGGGCCGAGAAAAAGGGGGTCCCAAAACATGTTTTCCCAATGCAATTTCCCATAGGACCTTTAGTCACGGCTGCAGCTCGAACGGCTGAACGGAATTACACCAAATTTGGCAAAGATGTAGTCCTCAGTTCCGAATTGTGCCTTTCAATTATCTGGTGTCAATCTGTTCAGTAGTTTCTTTGAAAATTACGGTTAAAGTCATTTATATACCTATGGCCGTGGAGGATCTGCGGATTGTGAGAGGATTGGCCTCGTAGTCCCGATCACACTCTCTAAATGCTAATTGGCTGTCAAGCAGTTGTAAACATTCAAAATCAGGAACTGTTTGCAGCCATTTTGTGCCTCCATAGAAGCGAGGCTGAGGAAGTCATTGAAATATGTGTGGAAAACATGAAAAAGGGGCAGGGTAGACACACCCTGACCCCCTAGGTCTGCTCAGGGGGTCGCAGAAGGACCTCTAGGGCAAATTATTATAATTTTTTTTAAATCGCGGGGTGCATGTAGGAGTCGCATATTTCACCACAGAAAAATAAAAAAAAGAAGCGCGGGCTCTCACGGTTTAAAGGATATTAGTCCCCGGGGCGGCCAAATTCCGGGGGCATTTTTTAAATAAATAGTGTGGGGGTCCCAATCCCCCACATAGTGCCCCGGGGACCGCCACCTCTCGGGGCTCTAAGTTAATATATGCGGGGGGCTCACTGCCCCCCCCCGCAGACCCAGGGAATGCCACTCCCTGGGGCTTGTTTAGAAGGGTGGCGGGGTTGTAGGACCCCCACAGCCCCAGGGACCGCCGCCCCGGGGACCGCCACCCCGGGGCTTTTTTAATGTGTGGGAGAGGGGCCACAATGGCCCTGGGGACCGCCACCCCCCAGGGCTGGGTTTTGTAGTGTCCCGGGGTGTCCACCCCCAGGACACTGCTGTTCGAAATGGCAGGGCGTGAGACTGGCGGCTACCACCCTGCCATTGCAAACTGCTTTCCTATTTAGAAGAGAGAGCAGGAAACCTGCTTTCTCTTCCAAATAGGAAAGCAGATTGCTTTTCCTCAGAGGGAGCAGCATGTTAGCTGCTCACCCTGGGGAAAAGTAATGCTGCCTTCAGTAGGACGCGGGGAGCCAGATGGGACCGTGGGGGCATTTGGGCTTCCTTCACGGTCTCCAATGTATTATAAAATTCTCCAAAGGTGTCCTTCGTAAGCATTTTTGTTTTAATTTGACCAAAGGGGGCCCATTCCGGGAGCATTATTAAAAGTGTTGGATAATAGTGATACCCCAGCGTCTTTGTCATCACGTATGACATGTCTTTGAACTTTTCTTTATTTGTACTCTGTTTTTTTCACTATCTTTTTACATCTTATCGCAATCTGTTCCACAGCGTTCGTTCGTTTCAGTGTTCTTAGTCTTGTTCACTTGTTGTTCTTTTGCTGACTTAACTGTTCGTATACAAGATCTGTCTTCTTTCTTGTGCAGCCTTTGTGTAACTTGTTCTTTTATTTGTGACCTTTGTTCTTCAGTTGTTGATCTAGTGTTCTGAACATACCAGTATATTTGTAGATATGTTGTTTACTGTTTTCCATTTCCTCCCTCTACCCTAATTGACAAATTAATTGGGGGACACAAAGTAAGGGGCTCTGGTTGTTACTGTGTATTAAGCTTACAACATAGTAGGTAAGACATAGATGTAGAAACCCAGTCTCCACCACTGATGGATCTTACTCCCCGTTGTTTCTACCTCCTTTGCTATGTCTTATCAATCAAATGTCTTTACTTGAGCTGGTCCTCTTAAAGTATATTCTCGTGATAGTCCAAGATACTTAAAGGGACAATTTTTCTGCATATTTTTAATAAAGTACTTGACACAATGCATAGTGACACCGTATTTATTTATAGTAAATATTTATTGAATGTTTTCAAATTAATTTTCACAAGTACAAACTTTTGGGCACATGCATCATTGTCAATTGCATTCGCAAACGGTGCGAATCGCAATTTTCGGCCGTTTGCGAATGCAATTGACAATTGACAATTCAAAAAATTGTGATGCATAATGTTTTTCGCAAATTTAGAAATTGCAATCGTGTTGCGATTTCTAAAATTGCGATTGCATTTAAGAACTCTCAATTTAAGATTTCTTAAATGCAATGCATGAACATTTTAAATTTGCGAATTCGCAAATAGGGAGAGGTAAATTACCATGAAGTTGACCTTCATGGTAATTTGCGAAAATTTCAAAAATGCACAAAAGTGCATTATTGAAAGTTTCATTTTACACACACACATGCCCTTGGGGCATGTGTGATAAAAATGCACTTAAAGTTATATTTCAGGGGTGCAGGGGGGGGTCCTTTGAACCCTTGAAATTGCATTTTCAATTTGCGATTCGCAAATTGCTACTCGCAAATTGAAAATGACTTCCCATTCATTCCTATGGGCCTCTAGGCCCATAGGAATGAATGGGAAGGGATTCCTTAATTGCGATTCGCAAATTGTGAATCGCAATTAAGGAATTTTAAGAAATCGCAAAAAATTGCGTTTTCTTAATGCATAGCCTTTTGCAATTTCTTAATTGTGATTCCTTTCCTTAATTTTCACAATTAGGAAATCGCAAACAGCAACAATGATGCATGTGGCCGTTTGTTCCTTCATTTACAAAACAAATATTAAACACATTTTATAGTAAGCACCACACATGTTGATATTACAGTAAATAAGTTGTAAGTTTTCAATGTTTCTTATTTTTTTAAGCACCACAAACGCTGATATTATAGTAAAGAGGTTGTAAAAATATTTTCAATGTATTTTAATGTTTTTTCCTAAGCATCTCAAAAACTGATATTACAGTAAGGAAGTTTTTAAAATAGTTTCAGTGTAGCTCAAAATATTAAACGTGAGGACTACAAACACTGATAGAACAGTAAACAAGTTATGAAAATAGTTTCAATGTATCAGAATAACTCATTTCACGTCACTGAGAACATGTTTCTTTACTTCTGATAGATTTTACATGTGGCAGATGGAAAATGTCAGTTACTTAGTAATCATTTGTTCTTGGCATGTAGTGCTGTAGATTGAAATGGTTTCCATAGTCTTGTTGTCTTGTGTTGTGATATTTGCAAGTTGTTTTCCTTTAAAGAAGTCTATTTCGTCACGTGGTTAGGCTGTCTCCTCCTTTCGATGATATTGTGCATGGGAATCGACTCTATTGTTAGTATATTAGGATGCAGATGATTAGAATGGAGTAATTAAGAGTATAAAATAGTTTTACCTAGGTGTATGTATATAGGTTAGTACATTTTACAGGGGAAGTTGCTTTCTATACAGTGCAGACCTTGTGTGTAGGTGACTTGGGCTGACCAAGGGTCTCAATATTGCGAGGAGCGCAGTAGGGAGCTGCCTGACTGAATGTCTTACAAACAGCAAATTCTTAAAACAGAGTATGACGTATTATTTGGAGGAAAACACCTCATAGTTTTGGTAGATTTACTGCAACGGACTCCTGTAAAAAGACAACCAGTATTTAAAACACTTGTGCATGAAGACAGCAGAACGTCTCTGGGTAGTTTTGGAAACGTGAACATTTGGTCATAATTTAAATATAAAGAACTCATTACAAATATGCGACAGGCAAATGATGTTGATTATGGAATTATTCTCCAAGATATAAGAATTGGACTACTGACAGAACATGGCAAACATGTTTTACAGACTCGATTACTTTTCAATTTATTTCCAAATGAAAATATAGGTACTGAGAAAATATATATGGAAATTGCAGATAATAATGCACAAAGGCAAGCATTACATTTGGTATCATGCTCACCTCATCAATAATGAGAAGTTCATTTTGTTCAAGACTCTTGAAACTTCACAACAAGCTTCTCCAGCTAGCTTGTGGTATTCCAATTTGTTTTCATGCTCTACTAGTAGCATTAGTAAACGATGTAAAGTAATTCCTTTAATGTTGTGTGCTGCCCACCCAGTTGGAGCAGTGACAACACAAGATAAATGCGACTCAGTTGTTTTCTGTAGATAAATTGTAATTACTTTAATTAAAAATCTTTTTCCTGTTGCAGCTTGTCCACTCACGTACATTCGGATAGGTTGAAATGACTTGCATGAGCACTCTTTCTTTTCATGAAGTAATATATGGTTAATCTGTTGTCTCACTTGCTCATATATTTGTTTTTGCTGAACATTTAGTTGTTCTTCCAAGTTTGCTAAGTTTGTTACATCTTCTTGAACTTGATACATTGCTGTTTTCACCTCATTTATGGCGATTGCTGCTTCATTTTCAACAATTAGTTGTCCTAGTGGATCTTTACTCAGTGCAGTAGAACTTTGGCTTTCTTGAGAAATGTCTCTAGCAATCTCAGCTGTAGTTGTAGGTTTTTGATCAATTACATTGTTCAACATTCTCACATAATTTGCAAAAGCACTGCATTGTATACTATCTTTACAAGCATTAAAGGAATCTTCATAGCTCTGGAAATCTCCAAGTAATTGCAGTTTTGAACACCATGGTTTGAATAGTTGTAAAAGAGCTAAGTAGTAAAATTCCCTTTTATCAGCAGTGTCGCAAGTCACGTTCTTGGGACTCTATATTTTATCATCATTAATATTCTCTGTAGTATTCCGTTTAAAAGTGTAATTTTGCAGCACTTCATAGAGACACATGTTCTCTAGATGATGACTTTCGTTTGGGTAATATGTATCCAACATATTTGTTTTTAAAACATCTGTACTTTCTTTCTCAACAATGGAATGTACTAGTTGTTACAATCAGATATGGTAGCAGCAGCAGACAGACAGAATTTGTCTATATCACGTCCCCCTTGATATAGGAGGGTACACAGATACAAAGGGGTCCACAGATGGATAGAACAGCAGCATAGGGGGTGGCAAGTATATCTCTGCTTACCAGTTCATTACACAGATGTATCAACTATGGAATGTACTAGTCATTACAAGCAGAAACGGGAGCAATAGTAGACAGACAGTACTTTTCTATATCAGCTTCCCCGTGATATAGGGGTATACAGATACATAGGGGTCCACAGATGGATAGAAAAGCAGTACTTGGGGATGGCAAGTATATCTCTGCTTCCCAGTGGATTACACACATGTATCACGTATGGAATGTACTAGTTGTCACAAGCAAATATGGGAACAGCAGCAGATAGACAAAACCTGTCTATATCAGCTCCCCCGTGACATAGGGGGTACACAGATACATAGGGGTTCTCAAATGGATAGAACACCAGCCCTGGGGGGTGGCAAGTACATCTCTACTTCCCAGTTTATTACACAGATGTATCAACTATGGAATGTACTAGTCATCACACGCAGATACGGGAGTATCAGCAGATAGACAGAACCTTTCTATATCAGTTCCTTGATGACATTGGGGGTACACATATGCATAGAGGTCTAGAGATGTATAGAACACCAGCCCTGAGGGGAGGCAAGTATATCTCTGCTTCCCAGTTCATTCTACAGACATCTCAACTATGGAATGTACTAGTCGTTAGAAGCAGATATGAGAGCAACAGCAGACAGAGAGAACCGCTCTATATCAGCTCCCCCGTGACATAGATGGGTACACAGATACTTAGGGGTCCACAGATGGATAGAACACCAGCCCTGGGGGGTGGAAAGTACATCTCTACTTCCCAGTTTATTACACAGATGTATCAACTATGGAATGTACTAGTCATCACAAGCAGATATGGGAGTAACAGCAGATAGACATAACCTTTCTATATCAGTTCCCCAATGACATAGGGGGGTACACATATGCATAGAGGTCTTGAGATGTATAGAACACCAGCCCTGAGGGGTGGCAAGTATATCTCTGCTTCCCAGTTCATTCTACAGACATCTCAACTATGGAATGTACTAGTCGTTAGAAGCAGATATGGAAGCAACAACAGACAGAGAGAACAATGAAATGTACTAGCAGATACGGGGCAACAGCAGACAGACAGAACCTTTCTATATCAGCTCCCCCGTGACATAGGAGGGTGCACAGATACATAGGGGTACAGAGATGACTCGAACACTAACCCTGGAGGGTGGCAAGTATATCTGTGCTTCCCAGTACATTACACAGACTTCTCATCTATGGAATGTACTAGTCGTCACAAGCAGATATGGGAACAGCAGCAGAAAAAGAGAACCTGTCTATAGCAGCTTTCCCGTGACATAGGGAGTACAGAGATACATAGGGGTCCACTGTAATGTTCATAGATTTCTTCACATTTTAACATATCCACTTATTTTATTTGTCCACTTGACGTTTCAGTATGATCTGCTAAAACTATTTCTTCTTCTCTTATATAAACATTCTTTTAGTATGTATTGTTTTTTATCGAATACAATGTTGCGTTTTGCACTTTCCTAACATCCACTAACTCCTGTCAGATTTACTTAATCTTAGTCGGCACACTCTTAACAAGAATAACTAGTGGTTCACTTTCTACACTGTCTACACCAATGGTTTCAATATTTTTCTTTAAATTTAAGGGTAAATACACAACTTTTCCTTTTAATCCTCTTTGTAAATCTGAAGGATGCAATTTCCCTTTTTTAGGTCCCTACGAACAATAGCCTGAAACGGGTACACACACTGAATGAGAATAGACTCATAGGTATTGGAATCTGTCAGTTCTGTAGGAATAGAAACTAACTCTAAATTATTATGCACAGCTTTAGCAGGCATTCTATTCTTATCTAATTTGTTATAACAATATTTACAAATATAGTGATCAGAACCCAAATCCAAACAATTCTCTACCAACAAATAAGTTGCAAATTCCTTCCACATATCATTATTTTGTTTTTCACTTTTTAAATACAGATCAACACTTCTAATCAGATTTTTGTAGTGAGTTTGGCGACAACAAATACAAGAAAAATTTCTCCTTTCACCTAAAATCTCCAAATAATTCTACGTCTGAACGCCATATTTGTAAAAGAGCTAAATAATAAAATTCCCTTTTATCAGCAGTGTCACAACTCAGCTTCCTGTGATTAATCAAATTTCCTTTCGTTTGTTTCACCAAATATTCTTCGGAACCAATGACTCCATATTTACCATTATTGTGTTCTCTGTAGTATTCCGTTTAAAAGTGTTACTTTGCAGCACTTCATAAAGACACATGTTCTCAAGATGATGACTTCTGTTTGGGTAATATGTATCTAACATATTTGTTTTTAAAATATCTGTAATTTCTGGATCTTTTTCTGCTAAATATTCAATTTCTTGAACAGAGTTCCGTACCTGATTTCGCATTACAGCAAGACTTAGACTCACCTAAATTATTCTTCTAGATTTGGATTATAGACTTGCTGATGATAACCGATCTGAGCATTCATATGCTCCAATTTCTTGTTGGGATAACATCTTCAAACTGAAACTGTATAATTTCTTACTTAGTGTCTTCTCATGATAAATCTCTTTCCCCATTTCTTTCAATATTGTCTTTTCTGATTTTGTTATGTAGGACGTCACATATCGAGCAACAGCAATGGAATTGTCCGCAACATATTGAATATCCATGTTAGCATTCCACATTGACAGAATAACCGGATTGTAGTCATTTATGTATTTTGACTCTTCGCTTCTTCTTAAATTGTAGGTATTTTTTGGAGACTTTCTTGTGATGACATGTTACATAGCTGACATACAACTGTTCAGATAGACATAACCTGTCTATATCAGCTCCCCCATGACATAGGGGGGGATACAGATACATAGGGGTCCACAGATGGATAGAACAGGAGTCTTGGGGGGTGGCAAATATATATCTGCTTCCCAGTTCATTACACAGATGTCTCAACTATGGAATGTACTAGTCGTCAAAAGCAGATAAAGGAGCAGCAGGAGATGGACAGAACCTGTCTATATCAGCTCCCTGTGATATAGGGGGTTATACAGATACATAGGGGTCCACAGATGGATAGAACACCAGCCTTTTTTAAGTCTGGTGGTAAGATCCACTAACTGCTCTCCATATGCTATCAGCCTTCCATATTTTATACAGGTCTATATCATTTTTTTTGTGACATAGGGGGGTACAAAGATTCATAAGGGTCCACAGATGGATAGAACAACAGTCCTGTGGGGTGGCAAGTATATCTCTACTTTCCAGTTCATTACACATATGTCTCAACTATGGAATGTAGTAGTCGTCTCATTCAGATACCGGAGTAGCAGTAGACAAACAGAACCTGTCTATATCAGCTCCCCCATGACATAGAGAGGTACACAGATACATAGAGGTCCACAGATGGATAGAACAGGAGCCTTGGGGGATGGCAAATATATATCTACTTCCCAGTTCATTACAGATGTCTCAACTATGGAATGTACTGGTCGTCACAAGCAGATATAGGAGCAGCAGCAGACAAACCAGCTCCCCTTGATATAGGGGTGTACACAGATACATAGCGGTTCATAGATGGATAGAACACCAGCCCTTTCTTAAATTTGGTAGAAAGATCTACTGACTGCTATCCATATGCTATCAGCCGTCCATATTTTATACAGTTTGTTCTAACTTTTCCAAATTGGGAAGGAGTATCACAAGCAGAAATGGGAGCAGCAGCAGACAGAAAGAACCTGTCTATATTATCTTCTCCGTGACAAAGGGGGGTACACAAATACATAGGGGTCCACAGATGGATAGAACAGCAGCCCTGGGAGGTGGCAAGTATATGTCTGGTTTCCAGTTCATTACACAGACGTCTCAACTATGGAATGTACTAGTCGTCACAAGCAGATACGAGAGGACCAGCAGACAAACAGAACCTGTATATATCAGCTCCCAGTGATATAGGGGAGTACACAGATACCTAGGGGTCCACAGATGGATAGAACAGGAGCCTTGGGGTGTGGCAAGTATATCTCTGCTTTCTAGCTCATTACACAGATGTCTCAACTATGGAATGCATTAGTCGTGACAAGCAGATACGGGAGCAGCAGCAGACAGGCAGAACCTGTCTATATCAGCTCCCCAGTGACATAGGTGGGTACACAGATACATAGGGGTCCACAGATGGATAAAACACCAGCCCTGGGGGGGCAAGTATATCTCTGCTTCCCAGTACATTACACAGATGTCGCAACTATGGAATGTACTAGTCGTCATAAGCAGATACGGGAGTAGCAGCAGACAGACAGAACCTGTCTATATCAGCTCCCCCGTGACATAGGGGGTACACAGATACATAGGGGTCCGCAGATGGATAGAACAGCAGCCTTGGGGGGTGGCAAGTATATCTCTGCTTCCCAGTTAATTACACAGATGTCATAACTATGCAATGTACTAGTCGTGACAAGCAGATACGGGAGCAGCAGCAGACAAACAGAACCTATCTATATCAGCTCTCCCATGGCATAGGGGGTACACAGATACATAGGGGTCCACAGATGGATAGAACACCAGCCCTGGGGGGTGGCAAGTATATTTCTGCTTCCCAGTTCATTACACAGATGTGTCAACTATGGAATGTACTAGTCTTGACAAGCAGATACGGGAGCAGCAGCAGACAGAACCTGTCTATATCAGCTCCCTGTGACATAGGGGGTACACAGATACATAGGGGTCCTCAGATGGATAGAACACCAGCCTTGGGGGTGGTAAGTATTTTTCTGCTTCCCAGTTCATTACACAGATGTCTCAACTATGGAATGTACTAGTCATCACTAGCAGATACAGGAGCAGCAGCAGACAAGCAGAACATGTCTATATCATCTCCCTCATGACATAGGGGGTACACAGATATATAGGGGTCCACAGATGCATAGAACACCAGCCCTGGGGAGTGGCAAGTATATCTCTGCTTTCCAGCTCATTACACAGATGTGTCAACTATGGAATGTACTAGTCTTGACAAGCAGATAGGGGAGCAGCAGCAGACAGACAAATTCTGTCTATATCAGCTCCCCCATGACGTAGGGGGTATACAGATACATAGTGGTCAACAGATGGATACAACACCAGCCATGGGGAGTGGCAAGTATATATCTGCTTCCCATTTCATTACATCGATGTCTCATCTGTGGAATGTACTAGTTGTCACAAGCATATACGGAAGCAAACTCAAACTGTAAAGCGCTCTGATATCCTTCGGGATCAAGTTTGCGCTAAATAAAACTTTATAAAACTTTATAAATAAATAATATAAATAAATAGTGCCTGTTGGAAAGAAAGTGAAAATTGATTTGTTATTCTGTACGGATTGTATGCAGGACAATAGTTTTTTGTTTCGCAAACTTAAATTGATTTGCATGCTAAACATAGTGCACTGTCTCCAGTCAGTGGCAAAATGGTAATGACTCTACTACTAGGAAGGGTGTATACCCAGTGAACAAACATGGTGAATGCAACTCAGAAAAGACCTTTGTAAATGCATTAGTTATACTGAGATCCACCCTGTATCAGACCCATCCGCACATGTGTGAATTGGAGATTACGTGCCATCAAAATCCCCTCAAGTTTTTATATACCTTACTTTTTAACTTCGTCGTTTAGTAATATTAAGAGTATTTACCTTAATGTTATGCTTAAACATTTGTGAGTCTTTTGGTCTGTATACAATACAGAAAGTTTCACCAGACTTTAAATGTAAAAAAGATGTACATTAGCGTATTATAACAGCAATGGTAAAAATTGTAAACTTAATTTATAATATTTTCTGTATTGTAGTACATAGGAAAGTCACAGCTGTTCAAAACAATTTCTATTGGTAGGATAACAAACATCATTTTAAATTGACAAACATAATTAAAATATCTTACTATACTATGGTCAAAATTTAAGCTGTGTCTTTCCATAAAAAAGATTCAAAGACAAAACAAAGTACCAAGTAATCCGAAGTTTATTAGACCACTAGGCTATTATACATTTTTTATTATAAAATGTTAAAGTCAAACCTGATGACTCCATTAGGTCCATTGCAATTTTGATGTAGTATGTGGCAACCAGTTTGTCCCATGGTTGAGATATCTATATAATAAGGTAGAATAGGCGGGTATACTTTCATCAGTCTCAGCAATTGGCTACCGACTTATGTTGTAGTGTAGTACCTATATTCCTTATAGGCTCAATCTGCGCATTGGAATAACATAAACGACAGTGTAGACGTAGGACTGAGGTCGACTAGGTCTCTTTTGAACATGTTAGACTTAATTATGAAATGCCAGCTAGCTCAGAGGTCACTAGAAACGTTCTCGAGTAAACAAGAAGTTGTTACCTTTCCTGAAAAGACAAGAAGGGATTAGTTTCTGAAAACCGCATAAACATGACAACTTTGCTCCCCCAGAATCAGGAGTATATCTCCAGAGTCGCGTAAACAATAGATAGCTATTTCACTCAGTTAATCGTGCATGCTTAGTTTCACCAGGAGTGCAGAGAAATAGAGAGACGGGCTTTTTCAATAAAAAGGGTATTTATTGAGCAGTCTACTTTCTCATGCAAGAGAAGTGAAATGCCACAATTGCAATACTTGTCATAAAGTAAAGTGCGTACAGTAAAATGAGTATTATGAAATCTGTACTACTATAATAAAGGAAGAACTTTGCACCTTTGAGGTGGGTAAACTCGGGAAACCACAGCGCCAATCCACACACCCGATACATCATTGTAATCGTCAGGGTGTGCAGATGGACATAGGCTATATAAATAAAAAAATATACGTTATTTAAAAAATTGACGATAAAAAAAAGTAGTCCCTTACAAGTAGCGCCGGCCGCGACCTGCGTGGTGACATCAGGAGCGCGGGGAGGAGCGGTGTGCAGGAGCGGAAGACGAGCGGCGGGCATGGTGCGGGGGAGGAGCAGTGACGAACGGCGGAATGGCGGTGAGGACCGGCGGACAAGCGGGAGGAGCGGTAAGTGGTGAGGAGCGGCGGAGCGGTGAAATGAGGAGCGCGGGGGAGGAGCGGCGGCTGAGATAAGGCTCCGGGCAGGCGGGGGTCGGGGCAGGCGGGGAACGGGGCCGGCAGGGGCCCGAGCTGCTTGACAATGTCAGGGCGGGTGGGGGGCGGGCTGCTGAACAATGTCGGTGCGGGCGGGGGTCCGGGAAGCTTCATTGCTCGCGGGGGACGGGGCGGGCAGAGGCCCGAGCTGCTTGTCAATGTCAGGGTGGGTGGGGGGCCGGGCTGCTGCACAATGTCGGGGTGGGCGGGGGTCCGGGAAGCCTGATTGCTCCCGGACAAGGTCGGGATGGGCTGTTAGTAATACTGTAAAAGCATTTATATGGTTTCTAAGCCATAAGATACTTAAAATGGATAAAATACATACAATGATAAAATAATGACTTTAACCAATGTTTTAGTTCCCACTCCTGCATTAGTTGTTGCACCTGCTGCTCCTGAAGTGTCTATAGAATAATTTTCAATCTTCTTTTTTAGGGATGCTTTTCCCCCCGTGTTCACTTTCGGGGCCATTGCTGTCACTTGTTGTGGCTCGGTCTGCGGGCTCGAAGCACTCAAGACACTCCTGGTGCTCCACGACCTCCGTTTGCTCCGTCTGCTCCACTTCGCGCTGCTTCCAAACTCTGTCTCTAGTGTTCTTACGCCGCTCTGCACACCAATGCTGTGAACGCCGACAGGGAGCCAGCAGGCGGGAGACAGGAAAGCCTTGATCGCAGCCGCTGCTGCCTCATAGAGATGGCTCGCCGGCCCCCGCAATATCACCCGGTAAGTTATCGCCACGTACATTGGTGAGCGATATTAGAATCCCTGTTCGGTTGCTGAATGGCATACTCCTTGAGGTTTAACCAGCCATGACCTCACTGCTAACTGCAACTCAGCCGCACCTACGCAACGCGAAAGAACAAACACCCTCTCAGGAGCCGGGGAAGAAAAGTAAGCAGCCCACTGTCAGGACCAGACAGACAACCACAACCGCAACTACATCCATCGCAGAGTTGTTCACCCGCAGCGGTAAGGAGAAGGGGGCTAAAGTAACTGAGGCTGAGGCTGCAATAACGGAGGAGGGCGAGGTTGTTTACCAAACGGAGGGTACTGCCAACGGTATCTCTGCAGGTTTGGGAGATGTTGGCAGTATAAAAGCCAGCACAGACAGTCGACCCCCCAAGGCGAGGAAGGTACCCTCACCCCAGTAACCAAGAGTACCTCTCGAGGAGCGGCTGTTAACTCGATGGGGGATGCCCTAAGCTCAGACACTGCACCTCAAAAGGTAGGCTTGGGGGACATGGGGGATGTAGAGGAGGGTGTTACTCGTACAAATGTTGCCCTGGGGTCAAATATAAAGCCAAATAAGAGCTATAAGATCCAGGACCTGGTCAATACCTCCGAAGCTACTATTGGAAACCCCGTTCCCCCGGTCATCCTGGCTCCTGAGATAGATAGGGAGAAGGCCCCCAGCGAATGTTTTTTCTCAGTGTCAGAGGAGGCTGACTGGTCCGAAGAGGAAGAGGAGCACAGCTCTGATCTAGATGAGAGCAATGCAGAAACAGAAAGCGATCCGGAGCAGGACCATCCATCAACGGCATTGAAAACCGCCGCCCCTCTGAAAGGTCAGGAACAGTTCCAAGGGGGTCTAAGGTGGGATCACTCATCTACAACACCATTACAAGGCAGCCCTAACCTCGAATCAACCCAACTGTCAATGCTGGAAGCAATTCACCAGGAGATCATAGCACATATGGAGGAGACCAGGCAGGACAACCGCAAGGCCCAAGCGGCAATGAGGAAAATGAAGGGCGTAGTAAGGAAACTATCCAAAGCTTGTGTCAATGTGGGGGACAGAGTATCAAATCTGGAGGAAAGGGTGGTCTCAACAGAAGCGGAAACCGCCGCTGCTACCAGTAAGGTCGAGGCTTATGGCGCCCAGACAACGGACATACAATGGAAGCTCGAAGATTTGGAAAATAGACTTAAGGGTCCTGGGCATACCCGAGGGCTCAGAGGGGTCCGATGTAAGAGCCTACTCAATCAAACTCTTTGAGCAAGCTTTCCCCAAGCTGGCCAACTGGAGCTGGGCTGGTGAAATCCGGAGGGCACACCGTACCCCCTTCAAAATACGCTTCAATGCGAAAGAAAGTGATAAACCTAGGGCAATCCTAATGTATTTGGCAATTTTGTCCTGCGACAATCTGTCGCCGAAAAGGCTAGACCTGAAGCTAAAAGAACAAGTGAAGGGGTGTCATTCTTTGTCCGACCGGACTATTGCCATACTACGGTCGAGAGGCGCTGGAGACTATGACAACTGATCAAGCCCTTCCAAGAAGAAAATGCAGGCATACCTTATAAATCCAGCAGAGCTTAAAATAATTCATGAAGGGCGGACACAATACTTCGTGTCGGAAATGAAGGCGCAGGAGTACTTGAATTCTATGAACAGATTTATTTATTTATTTATTTATTTATTTAAGGATTTGTAGAGCGCCTGGTGACCCGAAGGCATCCCCGCGCTATAAAACCAGTAAGGTTGGCTAAGAGGGGAGAGAGGGGAGCGAAACTATTTATTTAGGGAAAAGCAGCGTTTTGAGTTGCTTGCGAAAGCGAAGGTAGCAGGGTTCCAATCGCAAACTGCGGGGGAGCAGGTTCCAGCGGGAGGCTGCCTTTACTGAGAAGCGACGACCTCCGGTGCGTGCTCTCCTAAACTTGGGGACAATCGCCAGTCGCTCACTGCCCGATCGTAGGGATCTCGAGGCTTTGTACGGTGTAACCATTTCTCCTATGATAGAGGGGCCTTGTCCATTTAGGAGCTTGTGGGCGATGCACATAGCCTTGAACTCGATCCTCTCTCGTACTGGCAACCAGTGGAGTGCTTTGAGGGCAGCTCTTGCGGAAGATCTGGAGGGGAGGCCAAACAGCATCCGAGCAGCTGCATTTTGTGTTCGTTGCAGCTTACCCAAGGTGGACTCGGGGGCTCCTAGATAGACAGCATTGCTGTAATCCAGTTGTGCAAGAACCAGTCCTTGAATCAGTAATTTCCTGGAGAGAGGGGGGAGTAGGGGAAGGATCTTGCGGACTGACCGCATGAGACCAAAGCAAGTACCGGCTGTTTTGGTAGCCTGGGTTTTCATGGATAGGTCAGGTTCAAGCCAGACCCCCAGACTCCTAATTTCTTCTCTGGGGGAGGGCACCTCACCCATGGAGTCGGGCCAAACAGATGGTGGAATTGTTGTCCATTTCCTGCCCATCAGCATAACAGATAAATCTGTTATTTTTTTTTGTGTTCCCCTTTTATACTTAATATTTTTTCATTTTCTTTTTTCTGTATTGCTTCATCTAGCCTTGCGCTATGTCTAAGATTGCATAGCATATTGTATGAGCTTGGAAACCTTCAAAGCCCTAGAAAATGTGCTGATTGCTCCATTATAATGTTATTGTGATTATGAGGTTCTGAAATTAAGTAGTAAGTAAGGTAGTCCTCACTGCTATACTGCACCCATCACATGCGCAGACTTAGTCTGAGCGCTTCACGAGAGAGGGTGCATGGTTCAGGGGGGGTCAGGGGACTAGGGGTGGTGGGGGGTAGGTCAGAGGGGGCGAGGGGAAGGAGGGTGGGGGCTGGGTAGTGGTGGGGGGGTGTAAATGCAAAAAAGAGAATTTATGACACTAATGCAAACGTAATCTTATGCACAAAGTTGAAACAAGATCTGTTTTTCAAATATGTTTTCAGCATGATAATTGCCTGGTTGAAGAGACGGAAGATATTAAGACAGAAGTATGTCTAAGCTTAGGATTTGCTCTTTGAAAATAGGAAGCTTAAATGACTGGAAAAAAAGAGGAAGATTGCCAGAATTTGTTAAATCAGTACTGATGGATATCTTGTGTATTCAGGAGACCCACTTGCCCTGGGGGAAGAAGCACTGGTTAAATTTAAAGGGTTATGAGACTCTTTCTTGTTCCTCCCAAACGTCTTCTATTAGGGGGGTGGCTGTCATAAGTAAGGTTAGTTTGTGGGGAGCCAAACGATTTAAGGCTGACACTATGGGCAGATGGGCGCTGTTTGAAATGAATATGGGCATCACCATCTGCTTTATCTATGGGTCCAATAGCGATGATCCTGATACCTTTGACTGCATGGAGAAGGAACTATTGAGTTGGCCAGCCCCCATACTGGTTTGTGGGGATTTGAATATCTCAGCAGACTTCGTGGAGGGAACTGTATACACCGGACGTAAAACCCCGGGTATATCGGGCAGTGCGCTCGATGAGGCAATCATATGGTTTGAGGGATGTCTGGGGGAGTATCGAACCAGGGAATCCCGGATTCACATATTACTCACATCCATTCCAGAAATACTCTAAGCTAGATTATTTTATGATATCCGCCACGGATTTGAGCTCGGTCAGAATCTGCAAGCTACCCATGTTATTATCAGATCACAACCCTCTGATGCTAACGATGGATATCAATAGGCCAGCTAAAAAATTAAGACCCTGGACTTTCGATAGGAAGCTCCTGACAGATAGTACTTATGTGACGTATATCAGGAATTGGTCACAGGCGTTTTTTGATGTAAACAGATACAGTGCATCACGAAACTCTGTCTGGGATAGTTATAAAGCTGCTTTAAGGGGAGAAACCACCAGTTATACCGCTCGGAAATGGATAAGGCTTAATTCTGAGAGAGAACAACAAATGAATAAACTGATGGACGCTGTGGAACAGCATAGAAAGGATATAACCCAGGGGAGGCAGGGTACAGAAAGTTTAGAAATAGTGAGCTCAATCAAAGCAGAAATTCAGAAGCCAAAAAAGCAGCTGCGGAATATCAAGCACAGAGAAGCAGGTTGTATGAAACAGGGGAACAAGCAGCGAGGGCACCTGCACTCCGCATTAGACAGGTTGCCTCTAAAAATATTATCACACACATAGAAGAGCAGGGTCCAAGTTAGGAGGAGCCGAGGGGAATATTAAACGTCTTTAAAAGATATTACCAAGCATTGTATCAAGAGGAATCGGAGACAGAGGATCCTAAGATAGAGTGGACGGGAATGGGAATTAAAGTGGCCCAGGGTGATAGAGAAATTCTCGAACAAGCCATTACTTTAGATGAATTGTCAACGGCCTTACAAGACCAAGCGGCAGGGAAGGCCGCGGGCCCCGACGGCTTACCCCTAGAGCTCTATAAATGTGTATTTGAAGAAACATACCCACTCCTTTTAGATCTGTTCAATGGGATTATAAATACGGGCGTAATTCCGGAATCATGGATGAGTACCAATATAGTGGTATTTCATAAAAAGGGCAAGCCCGAAGAAAATCCAAGCTCATACAGGCCCATGTCCCTGATAAATGCGGATAATAAATTATATGCCAAAATCTTAGCAACCCGCTTGGGGCGGATCATTGGGGCCTTGGTTTCTCCCTGGCAGCATGGATTCATCCTCGGTAGGGGAACTACGGACCATATTAGACGGGCTATCACGCTGTTCGATATCCATGCTGCCGGGGAGGGGGAGGCCTCAATGATCCTCCTTGATGCGGAGAAAACTTTTGACCGCGTCAGGTGGAACTTTCTGTGGAGCGTGCTTGAGGAAAGGGGGTTCGGGCCAAGATTCCGGAAGGCTATTCATGCAATGTTTTCTACTCCAACTGCTAAGATCCAAATGATGGGTGAGAGCTCGGAGAAGATTTATATATCAAGGGGAACGAGGCAGGGGTACCCGTACTCACCCATTTTATTTGGGTTATACCTAGTTACTCTAATACGCCAGATAATGAACAACACCGCAATCAAACCGGTAGTCACGAAGCGATTCCAAACAAAAATCTTGGCATATGCCGATGATTTGGCTGATATTACAATTGAACCCGACGTGGCTATGCGGGAAGTGGTGGGTATTACGAGATTATTCAGGAGGCAGTCAGGGTATCGCCTAAACGAGGGAAAGACTCAGGTGTTGTGCTCTAAGAATGTAACTAAAACAGACTCTAGATTTGTCGACTCAGTGGTATATCAGGGGATAACGATTAATGCACAGCCGGAGCATATTATTAGAGATAATTTTATTCCTCTTATGAAATCAATGGAGGTGGATCTGAAAAGAATGGACACATTGCACCTTTCAATAATAGGGCGTGCAAATGTTATAAAAATGACCATGTTTCCCAAGATTCTATATAAATTTCGGGCGATCCCCTTTAAAATAGAGGAAAAACTCATTAAAGAAAGAGATGCCATTTTCATGAATTTCCTGTGGCAATATGGAAAGGTTAGAAGATCTATTAAATTCATGTCCCTGCCACAGGAAAGGGGAGGTCTGGGACTGCCGAACCTCAGATATTATCATTGGTCTTGTCTCCTCACGCAGATGGCTATATTATTTGATCCTGCGGGAAACAGCGCAAAGACCTCCAATAGACAAGATGTTATCCCCTCTATTTTCGAGCTGGCATTAGGTAGTGAGGCAATAGGGGTATTATTAAGGAGAACAGAAAGAAGGTATTATAAAAAGTCAAGATATAAAATATTGGAAGGGATATGGGGGTCTTGTCAGCAGTCCAGAAAGATCTGGGAATCACTAGATATAACCCTCATACTCCACTTTGGCACTCTGGTCTTTTCCCTAATCTGTGTAACGATGGGTATTGGAGACATTGGGAGCGACAGGGTATTCTGACACTGGAGCAAATCATGGTGAAGGACGAGTTCAGATCTCTTGAAAACCTGAAACAGAGGCACTCCCTACAGGGCAGCCAAGATTACAAATACGCTCAGGTGGTCAATACAATCAAATCAAAGAGGCCTCGTATCACTCTAGCTAAGAGGTGCACCATCTTGAATTGTCTGAAGGGGGGGGGCCGAAGAATTAAGGGAGTATATAGGCTATTTATCGAGGAATCTCAGGACGATATGGGTAAAACCGAGGCAGCCTGGGCTTCCAAATTGGAGGATCCGGATATTGACCTTGATAGAGCCCTTTTAATGGATAAAAGATTTTTACGTTCCTCTAATCTAAGAGCCCAACATTTTAAAACATTATTTAACTTATACTATACACCCTCCAAGCTATATGATTGGGGTAAGAGAGCGGACAACACCTGTCCAAGATGCCCTAAAGGCCCAGCTGATACCACCCATATGTTTTATCAGTGTGAGAAACTTGAATCAATTAAACTAGAGATTGAGGCATTCTGGGAGGGGCTGCTAGATGTTAAAATAAATCTATCCCCAACTCTGATGATTTTAGGATGTGAAAGCAAACTGAATTTAAATATTGAGACTGAAGCTTTAGTTAGTAGATGAGTTACAGTTTTTGCCAAGAATCTGAATCAAGAATTCTCTGTGGGTCTAATCAGCTCCGTACCTTGGTTATAGAATGAAGGAGGTCTTGTATCTCTTTCTCAGGACTCGATCTCCCAGCAACCCGCAAGGGTGACAGGGAAACACTGGAGCTGGATTTCTCGGCAGGAGAAAAGACAGCGTCTCTCTCAGTGTGTCAGTGGGAGGGTCGGCTACCTTCGGCACTCGCATCAGCAGGGCGTCGGGCAAGTAGATAGCCGATCTGCTCCAAACCACTGTGTGTTGCTTAAGGCAGATGCTGGTATATCTATACCTGGAAGGTCCCGAGTTTGACGTAAGGTTGGACATAAGACGTCACTAAGAACTCGCAGTTCTTTCAGGACTCCAGGAGTTCTAGGACAAATCAATACAGAAGCAGGGGGAATTCCCGGGCTGCTGGAGGCTTGGTTTTTTTAAGAAAGCGTTGTGCTTTCTAGGAGTCTATGGGAGTAGCCTTGCCGTATTTAGACTGCATTGGCTCTGTCTTAATATGGGTATGATTCTTATGTCTGTATAAGGGTATGATTTGATACAAACACATAAGGGCATGAAATCGGAAATTATTTACTAGAGTCCTAGAATCATCTACAACATCCACTCCACATATAATGTCCATTATTACTAAATACTAAGCAATGTTTAAGCTAACCCTGGGCGTAGTACGCAGAGTCGCGCTACGCGAAGCTATGCGAAGCTACGCAAAGACGTTCTTGCACTACGCGAGCTTCGCGAGCGTGCGTAGTAGCTTGCTGGACCCGTTCGCAAGCAGTTTTTCTTGCTCTGGAGCGCATTGTGCATGTTCGGGGCGCTGTCTGCGTGTTCGGGGGATTGTAGCATGCGACCTTACCCATGTGGTGGGCTATGGGCGCGGCCATCTTGTTTTTTCAATTGTCCCGTCCGCTCGCATCCCCTATTTCCTCTTCCGGGTCACGTATAACGTATTTACGTGGTGCACGTCTTGTTCGGGAACACAACTACTTGTTCGCGCTGACAAAGTGCGTGTTCGCGTAAAATTGTGCGCGAACTTACCCACGTGGTCGCGATGGGCGCGGCCATCTTGTTTTTCACACTCTATGCTATGGTTCTGGGCCTAGTTTTCTATCCACCTTTTATCTTTGCAATCTTTACCTATTTTCACAGTTTTTCTTACTTTTTTTACTTATCATCTATCTCTCTCTGTCCCTAAGTTTATATTTTGCATTTTATTTCTACTTTGCACCTTTTTTTAACTTTTCTTCTGTTTTATTTTACTTCTTTATTTAAGCTCATACTTCTTCCCCCTAACTAGTTTTTTTCCTTTTGTTCTAACTTTTCTTTTCCACCGCCACCTCCACCCCAGAACCATGCCAAAGGGGAGCAGCAGAACTGGCTCCAAGGGCAAGGCGCCTGCTCCCAAGAGCCGGCTGCCTTGCGGCAGAATGCAACCTGCAGGGGTGAAGGCCCGGTATCTTTTCGGGGAGGCGGAGGTGGCCGCCCTGGTTTTTTTTATCCAGCGCCACCTACCCTTGACCTTGGCAGCAGGCGGCAGGACAGGCTCTGGTTACCTCCCAGAGGAGCATCACCGCCGGTGGGTGAAGTTGCGCCGGGCAGTCTACCGTCGCTCGGATATCCTGCGCACCCACCAGCAGCTGGCCCACCGGTGGGCAGACATTCTGGACAGAGAGCAGGACCTGTTGGAGCTGCTAGGTGTCGAGGTCGTGGGACTTGGTGAGGAACTAGTAATATTAATAATGTAATATATAATCTAGTAGTATAAGTATTGTGTATAATTCTTGGACGAATAAGTAACACGATTACTGGTGCGCTTAGTTACATTGCAGATCAATTAATTAATTAATTGTTGTGTCTTGTAAAGCGCACTGCTACCCGGAGGCCTCGTAGCGCTATAGACCGCTGGGGAACCCGTCCTGGCTTTCCCTGTGAGATAGTCCCTCCTGGGGGTCTCCAAGGTGAAACCAGGCATCCCCGGCGTTTGTGTGGGGCCGTTGTGGAGATGAGGCAAGCTAATGCCCAGAGTTGCCGAGTGTGATCCCTGGTCGGAGTAGGCACCGATGCGAGAATTATCAGTCCGCTGATCCTGGTCCAAGACCCTGCCGCGTCGGGAATCGAACCCTGGTCCCGGGCCGTTCTCTGCACTTGGGTCTGCCGCCTCTAACCAGTGAGCCACACCTCTCCACAATTCCGTCTCAAAATCTTCTGTTATTGTATGACACAGGTGCTGCTCGCTACTTCTCTCACTGGTTTGTAACTTTGCGCTAGCTTGGGCTGGTAATTATTGATTTTAGAGTTTTTAGAGAACTGAAGTTAGTTAATGCTATTGTTAGAGTCTAGTTCTTACATTGTCCTTTAGTGAAATAGTGGTGGATGGATAGTATTAGTTCATATTTTTTTAATGGTCTGCATGACGCCTCCTCTGTCACTGAATGCTTAGTTAGTTCTTATTCATCCCACCCCTCCATAGAACCAGTTTGAAGTTTGTTTACTGAGTGGTAGGCTTAGCAGCAGTAGCATGGTCACGTCAGTCAGTAGCAGTTGATATGACGCAAGCAACCAACAATTCCGTTTATGCACAAATTTATGCATGGGTCCTCCATCTCATCTATGCATGTTTGCGGGCAAAAATAAAGTGGAAATGCCGACTTACTGAACAATTGGCCTTTCTGGATTCTGGAATAGGTGGTGAAGGTCAGGTGGTACTGGCTTTGTTAGTATATTCTGCAATCAGAATGTTTATGGAACATTTGATTAGTGTTCTATATGTAGACGGTCTGTGAATCCTGCAAGCCAGTAGACATTTATACTTCGAAGTCAATTTTATTGGAATTGTTGTTTCCTAAAATGTTTGAGAGGATTTTTGAATGATGTCTTTGTTTCACAGCACTCAATGTTTCTCTTTCTTTATTATTTCTTACATGATCAGCACATGATAAGACAGGGTCCGAGTGGGCGGGACAACCACAAGAGGAGCGCTCCTCTACCGAGGATCCTGCTGCTGGCCCCAGTAAGTCCTACAGTACTTATATTGTTAACAGTTATATTTCCCTAACTTTTTAACGCACCTTATTTTTTCCAACCTATTAAGCCTCCTTTCTAATTCAATGTTAGCAAAACCTTCTTTGGTCTTCAAATGGTTTTCCAAATTTTGGGTATCCAATGCCATCCCTGACTTTCAGTTCCTTCAAACTGCCTCTGGCCTATGACTCTCTGTACTACTACTATTAGACTGTGTGTAGCTAAGCTTGCCCTGTTGGCCACTCTTTAGTTAAGGTATTCTTTTGAATAAAGCTGTGATAGAATAGCTGTAGCCACTGGGTCTACTCCTGTCTTTTGCGTTGTCCTCTGTAATCTCTAGTCTATGTCAATTCCCACCAACAAAATGCGCAACCAGATGTTTGCCTACTAATTTTTGTTCGGTTAGTATACTACCACTACTGTTGTGGTTATTATTCTCTGCACATACAGAACTAAATGGCGATTTGAACCAGTTTGGGACACATACAGAACTATGCACAAGAAAATAGGATGTTGGTGATAGGGAGGTTGGACCTTACTTCTTACACCTTACACCCTAGTCACAGTACTCAGTCAGAAGAACCCACAATCCAATGACCATCTACCTACCTAAGTGTCTCAGTCATAGTCATTTGTCCCACTCCCGACCCCCACACGAAGATAGTCAGATATATATACCCAATGATTTTATCACACAACCCAGAACAGAGTTCCCTTTTGCTCACTCACTCGTTTCAGTCCACAACACCCCAGACACTCAAAATAACCAAAGAGTCTATGTGCAAGTTCAAAAACGTTATTTTTGTTAATAACAAGCTTTGTATTGTTGACTTGTAAATTGTATTTCCATGAAAAACATCCAGCTCCACCATGCAAAATGAAGATTAAGTACTATACATTTTGAACATTTAGTGCACAATAGAGAAATGTGTGAATTGTGTGAGACCCCTCACCGTTGAACGTATACTGGTCACACATGCATCTTTCGAAAGCTTAGCAAATCTCTGGTTTGTAGAAGGCAATCTTCTCATCTGCCTATGAGAAAAATGTTGCACGTTAGACAGTGAATACAACTATGCCAGTTTTTAGCAGTCATGGCAAAATGTGCAACATGGATAAGCAAAAGGGACTAACAATACTGCTTTGTCAACCTCTTTAGTTGTATGCAACACTCATGTGGCCTCATAGGTGTCTTTCTTACTGTGCAACAAGCTGCGAGGTAACATGGGCAAAGCAGTAGACCCGGATCTAAAATGATGATATGGCTCAGGCTAACTTTCCAAAGACGAGATTAGGAGTAGAGATTAGATGACCCTAGGGACCATCTAATAAATTAAAACTAAACTCGGTCTAATGTGACTGCTGTACAGTAGGACGCAATTTGGACTAGTTACAACGATTTATGTTGTATGTAACTGTTTTTTCAATCTTCCTTCCTGGTGAAAAAAGTACAACTAGTAAAATAGGGGGAGGTGTGCAGGCATCTAAAAAGGTGTACTTGCTTTTATAGGTGCACAATCACTACCAACTACGAGTGCCGACGGGGCCAGCGGCGATACGATTGCCATCCAGGAGGGGACAGTGGCTGCGGCACCTGTAGGAGCATCAGTGGGAGAGGAAAGTTCAGCGGTAGGCGGTGGTAAGTTATATTCATTACTTATTTGCATTACTAGGTGGAAGGGGAACATTTCCCTCACTGTGCTATGAGACTTAAGAAAG
This sequence comes from Lissotriton vulgaris, assembly GCF_964263255.1. Lineage (NCBI taxonomy): Eukaryota > Metazoa > Chordata > Amphibia > Caudata > Salamandridae > Lissotriton > Lissotriton vulgaris. Next base: position 747,255,547 of record NC_141695.1, read on the forward strand.
TATGAATTTGAAGTTGTACTCGACAATATACAATGGTAGAAGAAGACACCCTTTGCAGCATTACCAGTGTGAGTTGAGTAAACAAGGCCTCTTTTATCAGACTCAAACTCAGCTGTGAAAGTTATGGAGAAGACTAAAAGTCAGATCAGATGACCTTGAGGGATGTGTTGAACAAAAAGGGAAAGAAGTAAACTAGGGTGGAAGGACTAAAGAGATGTAATTATAAGACTACCATAGAAGGATACTTTGGAAGGTTCATGCACGTGGCTGATATGAATCCGATGCATGGGTTGTTGAAGGATGGGTAGAACTGGAAGGTGAAAGAAAATGCAGGCCTCGTTGGGCAAAACAATATGGGTGCATGGATATACTGGATAGCAAGAATCATGAGCGGAGTTTGTGTCAATGAAACCCAAGGCAAGGAAGGAGTGGATGCATGGGTGGTTGCTGGTGAAAGTGAAACCAGCTAAGGCGATAATAAAGAATGATAGATATTTACTTTTTATGGGTGGATGCCCCCTAAATGTATTGTATTCATCATAGGTGGAGACTGTCACTAGAAGCAGAGTCTTACTTGGAAAATATAAAAGGAGATACAAAAAAGACTGGTGTTCTTCTGTGTACTCAAGTCCACCCATAGTACTAGGGCAAGTATAATGCCGGAAAAAACTTCAACAAATGCTACAGGCAGGGGAAGCAGGAGGATAGATTAGATAGATACTAAAAGTTGACACCAATTGTATGTACTGCGCTTGGTAGTGCTACTATGCCACAATGTACTGTTGAATTAATTTTGAAGAGTTTCAGTTACAATTCTGTTTCTTTTTTTATAGATACTCCTTCCCAAAAACCATCAAGAAGGAGTTGGCAGCCAGGGCCCGGCAACGGAAACTGCAGGCCATTGTGCAAGAGTACCGGCGGCTGGTGGCCGAGGAGGAGGAGGAGGAAGAGGAGGCGGCAGCAGCTGCTGCCTCTTCCAATGCGTCTGGCCCCAGCAAGGCCCCACCTGCAGGAGTACGATGTCGCGGCCAGGCAGCCGTTCACCGCCGGCATTTAACATCTGCCAACCCCTCACAGCATGGATGCAAATGTAGGTGCCGTGCATTTCGGCAACAACTTCTCCTCCGGGTGGCCAAGCTGGAGGACCAATTAGAGGAGCGAGTAAAGATCATTGTGGACAAGCACCTCAAAGCCCACCACTTGTAATGGACCCTGTTGATTTTCCCATTTTTTAATACTTTTGTTGGTGGGTAGGATTTGGGTTTTGGGGTTATTTTTGTGGGACATTCTTTGGACTTGGACATTGGTTGGGGTTAGGGTGGGGATAGGGGTGCGATAGGACTAGGATATTTTTTTACATGAATAAATGTTATTTTTTTTCAACTTACACATATGATGCTGTTTTGTGGTGGGGTTACGGTTGTACGTCACAAGGTTTACTCTAGATGCAGGGCAGCGGCCAGTGTTTGATTGAAATACTTTATGAATTGACCACATGTGGAACATGCAAACAGATAGATGCGGTACCCCTCACTCAGTTATATTTGTCCTATTAGTACTACTAAAAGCCTGTCCTCCATTATACCTCCCAGCAAACTTCTCTTACCTGTGATTGATGATGATTAAGTTTGGCACCGCAAGGGCTGTATGGTTTCCCAAGACAACGGAGAATAGGCAGTGGTTGTGTGATGGTAGTAGTAGACTAGACACTGGCACTAGCATTGGTAAAACAAAAACAAAGACAGTCATTTGCCTGAGAGAGAATGTGGGAGAAGTAGAAAAATACAGCACATAAGACTGACAAAAAAATACAAACAACATTGCAACTGCTAAACGAACTCAAAGAAATCAATGGTGTCGGGGACTGCCAAGTACAAGAAGATAACTGTAGTTGTGTTGGAGTCAGTAAAACACAATCCAATTCGGAAACTTAAATGCACTAAAATTAAATTGAAACAATGCCAGCAATTATTTAGATTTATTCGTTGGGTCAATCTGGGAAATTAATTGCCTTGTACACTAGTACATAAAGTGAGCTTGGGTGGGCACGCAGAAGAAGATCCTCGCCCTGCCGCGTTGACATTTGATTTCATTGGTGTTGCTTTCACCACGTCTGCCCCAGCAAGCGTGTGATCAATTGTTGGTGTAGATTTAATGTAGTAACATCACACCTCAATATAAAACCATACAACCCGGGGGAAGAGGGTTAGGGTTTGATGAATGGATGGGAACGGGGGTTTGGGGAAAGGTTTGACAGAGAAAAACAGTACGCATGGAGACAACAAAAGCAAAACAATGAAGACGAGCATTGATGATCCACTACTACCCAATAAATCTAAAGTTCAGAAAAACTAAATGCATGCATGATGAAGATAAGTTATGAATTGATGGTTACTAAAAAGTGGTACTTAACTACTACTACACAATTCAAAGGAAGTATTTCTTATATATGATATGAATATGACTTTTGCCTTGGCAGTATGCCCTCTGAGAAACCGTAATACCTGCTGTAGTGGGCTGAAAGCTAGCAAAGATAAGTAAGCAATAGTTTAAGTGAACAATCAATTAACAAACACAAGCATAGAATAAATGAAGAGGAAAAAGGAATCCAAAAAAAATACGAAAATGATACTAAAGTTAATGTATGGCATCATTCATTTCATATACCTCTCTTTCTCTTCCTTGTGACTGTCAGATCACAGATGCAGCAGAGCCTTCTGAAAGTGATGACGAGTTTACTTTAATTTTGGAGCCCTGCTCAAGTTCTGACATTGAAGAGTTGTGTATGCCAGTGCAGACAGAGGTGGTAGCCTTAAGACAGTGATGCGTTTCAGATTCGAAACAAAACAGAAGATGGCTATAGTCAGGTATGTTTCACTTGTTATGGAGGGACTATTAGGCTCTACATTATTGTACTATTCTCCATCTCCATCCAAAGTATGGCAAGATGGAAATGTATTTAGGGTGAGTCAGGAAGATGGAGCAGGACTGTGAGGAGTGGAGTGCACAGTTAAATGCACAGATGTGCAACTCCAATAGGTAATTAAAAAAGTAAAAGGAAGGATGGTGTTGGTTTTGAAGTTTGAACAAGAAAGACAGATACACACAAATAAAGGAAGGGAGAATGTAACAATTTAAAAGTCTAGTTGTCAGGGAAGAGGAGCTCGTCCTCAAACCCTGGTGGTCAAAAGTAGATCATGTAACCCAGTAGTTATGTCTTCCGACTCGCTCTCCTCTTCCAGGTGTGATTCACGTATTTTGTAGTCTGGTGGTATGAATTGCTGATTCATTTTGATCATGGTTAACCTCTCCACGCTTTTGGGCGAGAGACTGGTCCTTTTCACAGTTACAATGGCACCAGCAGCACTGAAAACACGCTCAGAAGAGACACTTGCAACAGGGCAAGCCAGATACTTTATCGCCAGCCTGCTGAGCACTGACCAGTCGTTTCTTTTCCTATACCAATACACCAATGGGGTTTGCTCCATGAACACCTCTGTTGTGCCATCCAGATAGGCCTGGACTCAATGTTCAGTGGTGCTCCGGTTTGCTTGTCCTCTTTTTGCTTTGTGTCAGCAACGGACTTACCCATCCCTTTCTGTAGAAACCAAGCAGCTATTTTTTTTGGTTGTGTCTGATGAATCAGATCCTGTTGGTGCTGTTGTTATTGGTAGTGTTGGTGACTGCTGGGAAGCAAACGCACTGCTCTCATGCTGTGAAGAGGAACTTGATTCTGCAGGATGCTCAGTAGTACTTGCACTGTCCTGGGCTGGCACTGGCAGGCCTCTAATTGAGAGCCGTTTGTTTTCTAAATCAGTGGCTTCCTCAGCTATTACAGTTTTGTACTTGGCAACATCCCCTTCTGAAAAAGGAATTACTGCATTACTGTTCACAAATAATTTGTACCGTGGATCCAAAATTGTGGCAGTGATGTAATGTTGATATGACACAATCTTATTTTGAATCCTTGTATTCTCAGATAAGCGCCGGGTAAGACCTTCGCCAAATAACATGCTTCAAGTCTTCCTTCAACACCTTTGTATGTTTCAGACACCTCCTTCAGCTCTTGCTCTAGCATGTACAACAATGGGATAGCTTGGCCCATAGTACAGTCCTCCCTGCTGACTGCACGTGTGAAGACCTCAAAAGGAAGTAGCATCTCTGTCAGGCATTTAATGAGGTCCCCTTGCCACATCTCAACGGTCATGGCTTTAACAGTAGGATCCCCTGATCTTCTTGTCATGACATAAGCATTAATGGTATGTACTGCTCAAACAGCCGATCAAGCATGTAATAAGTAGAGTTCCAACGTGTTGGGACCTCCTGGATGAGTGCTTTCACTGGCATTTTATGATCACGTTGAATGACCCGTAGCTGCTTCCGGGCTTTAAAAGAATGGTTGAAATGCGTGAAGATTCTTCTGCAAATGGTCAGTAAGTTGCTGACTTTACTTTCATTTTTCAGAAAGTCCTGAACAACAATGTTAATGCAGTGTGCCAAACACGGGACACTGAAATAGCGACCATCTTGCATGGCCTTAACTACAATATTGCCATTGTTGGTGGCAAAAAAACCAATGTTAAGGCCACTTGGTTGCAGCCACTCAAAGACCTTGGTGTTAAACTCAGCCAAAATGTTTGCAGCAGTATGCGATTTCTCCATAGCAAACATGGCCACAGTTGCATGTCTGCGAGTAGCTTTAAAAATCTCAGTAGTGTCAATGCCTGCAGATACCTTGTCTCTAACACCTGAAAAAGAGATCCAGTGTGCAGTGATGCACATGTAATCAGTGGCTTGGCAACTGGTCCACATGTCTGTTGTCAGGAGGATATTATGAACAACACTCTGCTGCAAGGCTTTTCCAAGCAATTCCAGCACGTTGTGGTGTAGTGCTGGAACAGCAACTGTAGCAAAATAGTAGCGACTGGGAACAATCCATTTTGGGCAGAGGGTTGTCACAAATTCCAGGAAACCCACCCCTTCAACAAAAGAAAAAGGGAGAAGGTCCAGTGCTAACATTTTAGCAAGCTTAGCATTGTACAAACGTGCTATTGGGTGGTTGCGCTTGTACTTTCCCTCCTGCCTAAATATGCTAAGAATGGTACGCTGCTTGGTATTTCCTTCAGTTATGCTCAATGCAGTACTTCGCGTCGCAGACTTCGCACCCGTACTCCTTGGTGTCACCGGGTTACTCTTACTCTGATGCCACTGAGATGTTCCTGATGCGGAGGATGCGGGCTCTACCACTGCAGGGCTGTGGACAGGGGTACTTTGTGTACCACTACCAGATAGAATGTTTCCCTCTTCTTCCTGTTCGACCGTGAGTGGACCTTTTACTACTTCCCCACCAACATTTATGGTTCCTGCTTTCATGCTACGTAGGTGGTCCTCCCACTGGATTGGGTGGTGTTTTTTCAAATGGGTCATTGGGCCTCCGGTACCATAGTTTGTACCAAGCTTACCACGACTAACAGAGGAATGACAAATGGAGCATATAGCAATGTTCTCCTCATTTGCGCTAACTGTAAAGAAGTCTCACACTGGGGAGCTTAACTTTTGTCTCCTGCTAGAGGTGCCACTTCCAATGCCGGATAAACTGGAGGTTGTTTGTTGAAATTCACTATGTGGTTGTGCAGTAGTACCACAACCTACTTCTGCTGAGGTGGAACTTGTGCTGGATGTAGGACGCTGCCGGCCCTGTGCAAATGTAAAAATGGAAGCTGGAGGTAGTTTTGCTTTTGGTGTGGCCTGTGTTGGAGGTTTGCGTGCTGCATCCCTACTAGTCGCAGCCATTCTTGCTATGGTTAAAATATTGGTCTCCATGTTCTCAGGCCCAGGAGTAATGCTTGTGGTGACTGGCTCTGACTCGTCATCACCATCATTATCCGGCTGTTCAACATCGCACTTCATAAGTATAAGGCTTCCTGGAACCTTCCTTTTCCCTAGCCTGGTCTTCTTGGGATGTCTCTCCCTCTCATGCTCAGATTGTTGTGGCTCCCAATTATGATCAAGATCATCAGAAGGGAAGCTTGGCGAAGAACTTGATGGACTAACCCTCCTTTTCCTTGGTGGGGATTTGGAAAACAATAGATGTCCTGCATCAGGTGCTTCCTCTTCTTCTTGCTCTGCATCAGGCTCAATTTCCTGAACTGCCCCGACTTCGGGAGGAACAACTACTACTATTGCGGGTGGTGGCTGTTGAACAACAACTATTGCAGGCGGTGGTTGTGGTTGTTGTTTTCGAGGAACATCTACTATTGAGGGCGGTGGTTGTGGAACAGCTCCTATTGCAGGCGGTGGTTGTGGTTGTTCTTTTCGTTGAGCATCTACTATTGCGGGCGGTGGTTGTTGAACAACTACTATTGCGGGCGGTGGCTCAGGGTGAACATCTACTATTGCGGGCAGTGGTTGTGGATGCTGTTTTGGAACATCTACTATTGTGGGCGGTGGTTGTTGTTCACCACTTTTCTGCTGTGTTCCCTCTTGCATGGATTGTGTACTACTTTGAGATAGCGCTAAGTTTAGGGCAGGCTCAGTTTCACTGCTTTCCATCATTTGGCTGGCTACCTCTTCCCCACTCATCTGCTTGGCCCTGGGTTGGTGGCTTGGGCCCACTGATGCGGAGGTGCTGGCTCCAGCTTGGACCCCGGTCACCGCTGCTGCAGGCGTACTTTTTTTTCCCAAAAAAGGTTTTCGGGTCAATACCAGACTTAAGTGTCACTTCCTTCTTCTGTTCTTCCTTCTTCTCAGCAACTTTCTTGGTCTTAGAGGACCTGGTACCTGCTTTCTTTGGGCCCATCTTCTTCAGATGTCAGCAGCAGCACTCAGTTGCACAAGTTGCTGAGAATGATGTCTGGTCAGGTGAGTCACACCACACGTGACGTAGTACAGAAGGACGTCCGTCTGGCAGTAGAACAGGCGATGAATGATGACGGACACCTCCTCTCAGTCTCCAGTCTTTTGTGCACCTACTAGCAAAGAAGGCAGAATAACATCAGTCGAATGTGGAATTTTTTTAGCTTTAATTTTAATTACTACTAGAAGTATTAGTACACTCAGTAAGAGTAAGAATAGCAAAAAGCAAATGTAGTGGAAGTGGAACTTGTTTATCCTTAATTTATGCATCATTTAGGATGGATGCAGCATCAGTGCGTTGCAGCAGATAGCAATGGGGATGTGAATAGTAGTAAGCCAACAAAAACAATGGCAAGACATAGGCCAATTTGTCAAAAACAAAACAGCACACTACCACCACAGCTCCCAGCCACATGGGCACATATCACATTCACAGGTATATGGGTAAAGGCCAGAAAACAATAAACTCAAGCAGGCCTATATACCTATATTGCCAGAAAAAGGAGGATGCCTGTTACACATCACAGCTTAATGCGCAAAAAAGAAAATCCCCATGGCTAAAAGGTGTGAAAGTTACACAACAACAACACAAAAAACAAAGGCATTTACAGTTTTTTTACACATACCCAAACAGTTAACTACACCCCAAACACCACATTTGGGAATTCAATGTATTGCCATCCACGCACTAAATGATGTGAAATTCAACAGACAAAATGGAAACCGCTATATCAAGCACCCCCGCTGCGCTGACTACCTCTGGGACTCTAGGCCTACTGGCAGAAGAAATCACAAGTTTGTAGGCCTGTGACAAAACTGAAGCACAATGGAAGGTCACACAAAATGGCCGCCCCCACATGGCCTGGCCATCCCCAACAACATGAAAAGAAAGAGAAGACAGAAAATACATGCCTACGGCAAAAGGACAATGCTTGGCTTCACAAAATGGCCGCCCCGCTACCCACATGGTCAGGCCTCCCTCAAACTACAAAGTAAATAGAGGACAGAAACAGTAAGTGGTCCATGCTCCAAAAACTACAACCAAATGACAACCTGAGGAGTTTTTTTAGCAAAATGAACAGCATCAACATTTTCAAGAAGGTTTTATGCAACTCGAGACATATTGCTCGCAAGATTGCAAAATCAGCGTGTTCGGCAGCGCGAATTGTGAGTGAATGAGTGAATGTACTTTATTCGATAAAAACATTTTATCATCTTTTTATCATTCCAGCTGTCTTCAGCCCGGCTTGCTTGAATCCAGTGACAAAGTGAGCAAGGGACTCACGTCTGAGCATATCCTGCCACACTTATGGTGGCCAAAAGCGGTACAAAAGGGGGGGGTGATGGAATGCCAGAAACCGGTCCTGGAAGCTTGTTTCCGGTCCAGGGAAGACATGGCTTGGCAGTTCGGGCTAGACTGTTCCCATGAGGCACAGGGTCAGGCTGATTTGCATGTAGCCATGTCTGAACTGGGGTGGCAGAGTGGGCTAAAGAACGGTGATGGATTAAACCCAGATCATTTGACTGGGTGTGAGTGTTTGATTAGTTCAGATGCTCCGTCCATCACCACCCCCCTTTTGTACCGCTTTTGGCTGCCATCAGTGTGGCAGGGTATACTCAGACGTGAGTCCCTTGCTCACTTTGCCACTGGATTCAAGCAAGCCGGGCTGAAGACGGCTGGAATGCCAGAAACCGGTCCTCGGAAGCTTGTTTCCGGTCCAGGGAAGACATGGCTTGGCAGTTCGGGCTGGACTGTTCCCATGAGGCACAGCATCAGGCTGATTTGCATATAGCCATGTCTGAACTGGGGTGGCAGAGTGGGCTAAAGAACGGTGATGGATTAAACCCAGATCATTTGACTAGGTGTGAGTGTTTGATTAGTTCAGATGCTCCGTCCATCACCACCCCCCTTTTGTACTACTAGCAGAGTAGGCCACAAGCTTGGAGGCCTATGGCAAAAACACAGTGCCTTAAAACACAAAATCGCCTCCACCACCTGGCCAATCCACCCACAGAAAGTAAATGAACTCAAGCAGGCCTACACTAACTACATGAACAACTAGGGTTACCTAATTTTATTTAAAAAAATGTAATTCCACTTCAACAGAGTTTGCAATTGAATCCAATGCCATCCATGATGTTTTACAGACACCACAGAAACATGGTTGGACCCGTGGGTACCTCTAGGCCTACTAGATGAAATTTCAAAGACATACAACTTGGCCCCTCATGAAAGTACAGGCCTCCCTCAATAATAATTTTAAGAAAGATTGTGAAGCACGGAAAACTGTAGTTAAAAAAAAAAACATTTACAGTACACCAATTCTCAAACTTACTTGTAAAAGAAAAGTTCAAATCCAAAAGTCCTCAATAAATCCAATCAAATGCTATGATGCAGCAGACATACACAAAGAGTGATCCTTCCAGCTCCAAATCCAAATGAAAGTGAACAGCACATAGACAAAGCACTGGGAGGAGCCTGGTGGACAGGAAGAGGAAGTCGCAGACTCAGGGGCACTTCCTTTCTCTTGAAAAAAAAAGTAGAAACAAAAAGAGGACTCATTGCCCAAAAAAATACAGCCAAATCACAATCTGAGGGGTTTTCCTGAGCAAAATGATCATTTTTTATAAGGTTTTAACATGCTCGAGTGATATTCTGTGCCAGATTGCAGTTTCTGTGTGTTTGGAAATGCGATCTTACCTACATGGCGCTGCAAGGAAGATTGCGCGTCCTAATGACATGTTCACGCGTCCGAATGACGTTATCGCGTTCTCACAGTCGGGTGGGATTGTGCGGCTGGATTCCAAACATTGTAGCGAACGCGAACGGGAGAGAAAAACGAGAAAGCGAATGCAGAACCATAGTAAGTCATTACCGAACACGCGAGAATGCTATTGAGCGTGCGAGGAAGAAAAACTACTACGCTACGCTGTAGATTGCGAAGTAGTCGACAGCTTCGCGCTCGCAGCGAAGTGCGAAGTTGCCGATAATTCGCAAACTCCGCGAACGGAGCGTAGTTCTCCGCCCAGGGTTAGGCCCATGTAGTGAAGCAGCTTATTTCTAACATTGTCCTTTTTTTTCAGCAGTGACCTTTTGCCTATTTTAACACCTTGACTGCGGCAGGAACTGCAGCCCAGTGCTGGACATTCCAATCGCAGGCGTGGTTGTGACGGAACCCAGCCGTCATGCGCACAGGCCACCCATGGCTCATGAAGCTGGGTTTCGTCATGAGTATCTAATGGGTTATGGGTTCCGGAGTAGCTTGCTACTCGCCAAAATAGCACCACAACAGTCCATCAGGGGTAATAAGCGCTATATAAATGCTAAATTTTTCCATCTTCTATCCCTCTGCTATACTTCTCAATCCAAATTACTGACTAATCTATCCACCACTCAAATTACTTTCATATTTCACTATACTAATTCACACTAATCTTTAATGGGTTTCGGGGTAGTGTGCTACTTTCAGAAAAAGTGCTTCGAAGCCTCGTCAGGGGTAGTAAGCGCTATATACATTCAATTACAATACAATACAATACAATTCACGTGTGTGACAATGTTGGATTTGTTTCCCTGAAACTAAACTTGTGTACACATCTAGCTTTGCACAACATTCTCACAATGCCTCAAACATCCTGTACAAGGTCTGTTCACGCACTATGTACAAATGTCATCTCTATCTTCATCCACAGGGCGACAAGGCGATCTTTTATCTACTACTGTCTATTAATCATTGCAGCACATGTATTTTATACAAGAATAACGTTGGTTCAATAAACATATTCCCACTGTGTATTCTCTGTATTCTTCTCTGAGAAAAAGTGAACACGAGTGACTCAGCAAAAGGTTTTGTACTGATTCCATGATCCCTGAGGGGTCAGGGTAGTCATGTTAAGTGGTTTCCAGAAGCCATTCATTCCCTAGTACTTCTAGGGGGCTGACAGTGGCACTGTGAGCTATAAGGCAACATATCCTTCGGTGGTGTCTGAAATCAGTCTTGCAGTGCCATTCGAGTCAAGCAATCCTGGCTGATGAGGGGTGAAACCCCAAAACCGGTTCTAGGATGCTTTTTTCCGGTCCAGGGAGGACCTGTCTTTGCAGTTCGGGCTGGACTGTTCCCATGAGGCACAGGGTCAAGACTGATTTTCATATGGCCAGGCCTGAACTGGGGTGACATGGTGAGCAAAAGAATGATGGATTTAACCCAGATTTCTTGACTGGGGTGAATGTTTTGATTTGTTCTGCATTCCGTCCATCAATTGTGTGTCTTTTGGAATCAGTCTAGGCACCAAGTAAGGGTGGGCGTAAAATCAGTTTCGCGGGCGAATTTGCGGATTTTCCGCGATTTCACGATCCGTGAATCTCGCGAAATCGCTGTAAAATCTGGGAATCAGCGGGACGAATTTTCAGCCAAGCAAGGGTTACAGCAGCAGGTGCAAAAGTTTAACCTAATTTCTTTGTAACCTTTTACAAAAGGGTTACAAACAAATTAACTTCAACTTGGACACTTGCTGCTAATTGCTTCCTGGCGCCTCGTTGCCTACTTGCAACTATTCTCTGACCCTGCTCTGACCCTTGAAGCAGGGTCAGAGAATAGTTACAAGTAGGCAACGAGGCACCTGTCCAAGGAATTAAACCTCATCAGGAAGCACTTACAGATATAAAAAACAGGAAGAAGGGAGAGGATGGCAAGTTTAAGTACTTTATTCGACAACATTGTCATAAAAGCTTTCATCCCTATCTAAGCATAATAAATACTAATCTAATAGTATAAAAAAACATATTAAATAGCATGCAGTATTGCTTTGTTGGCGAATAAAAAGTCTTTAAAATTTAGACATTAAAAGTATCATCACAGTCCAATGGAAGTTCATGTAGTTCATGGGGGTTTTAAAGTGCGCGTGCGTATTATCCAAGCCCATCCCAGGAACTTGGCGACTGCAATTACAAGTTGAGGGGCACAATTTGATTTCAGGACCCTGTAAGCCTCGAGGCATCTCCTTGTGCCCAGGTTTTTGCATGCAGGTTTCAGCCATCTGCTCCTTGGGGCAGCGTATAATGGACATACGAATAAAAAGTGCAAAACATCTTCTGCATGGGATTTGCAATAAAAGCATGTGCTAACGTTATCAGGGGACCATTTAACAGTAAAAGCATTTAGGGGTAGGGTGCCGACTCTGAACTGAAAAAACAATTTCCTATCTAGAGGCTTGGAGATCAAATCCCAGTACAATTCAAACATGGGGAGTGTTTTTATCTCTAAGAACTGGGATGTCAAGGCAGGGGATTGGCTGGAGACCAATACGGCATTATTTATCATTTCCCAATATAGCTTTTTTAATGCATTCTTGGAAAGAAAGACATCTGGGTCGGTTTCAGACCACAAGTGTTCAAGGTGCAATTTTTGAAGTAGTTTCCTCACCTCTTTTAACCAAACTACTTTGTGAAAGGTGTCAGAATTGTCAACATCCAATAAGGCAGCAGCATAGTGGCTCAGTTCCGGGGTAGTTTTTATACGCCTCCAATATAGGAGGGGGCGAAGTCTAATCATGTCCTCAATCCTTTTCCTCCCCAGATCATAAAGGAGAGGAGTGGTGGGGGTACTCTGTGGGACTCCGATTAAGCCTCGCAGGAATTTATTTTCTGCCGCTGATAAAGCCTTCAAATTGGTGAAGCCCCAAAGTTCTGACCCGTAAAGACATGCACCCAGCACTTTCATGCCGTAAATCTCCAATGTTGGCTGTATTGGTTTTGAAAATGAAGTTTTATGCTTCTTTGTTATTGCCCCTGCCAACTGATTATATTTTAACATTACAAAGTCCATATGAGATCTCCAATTCATACAAGCGTTCATAGAGATGCCTAGATAGGTAAAGGCGTCAACTTCTTCTAAAAAAGCCCCATTGTAGACCATTTTCCCCTTGTATTTCTTGGAGGGATTCAGGTTCATAAATTTTGTTTTAGATGTGTTTATTTCTAAGCCTCGGATCCGGCAGAATTCTCCAAAAGCGTTTAGTGTCTTTTGTAGGCCGCTAGGGGTCCGCGAGACCAGCAAGGTATCGTCCGCGAACATAAGTACTGGAACTCGCTTCCCATCCAGTAATGGAGCATCTGTCGGAGTTTGCTTCAGAAAATCCACAATGCCGTTTATGTAGAGGGAGAATAGCGTGGGAGCCAGGACACAGCCCTGCCTTACTCCTCTCTCCACAGGAAAGGTTTCCGTGACCTCCCCCTGGGTTCCCCACCTTATCCGGGCGTAGTTGTTCTCGTGGAGTCTTACAAGCAAAGTCAGTAGTTCCGGGCTTATTCCTAGATCCCTTAGAACATCCCAAAGTTTTTGACGGGGAACTAAATCAAATGCGGCCTTCAGGTCAACAAAAACAGCGAGCAGGGGACCATTTAGCAGGGTGACGTTCTTCCAATATATAGTTAAAAAGTGAAACACTTGGTCAACAGAGCTGGTTAAAGGGCGAAATCCAGCTTGATAAGGCGAAAGAATGTCCTTGTCAACTATCCAGGCTTGTAACTTCTTTTGAACCAGCCTACCCATCAATTTTTGGGCGCAGTCGATAAGGCTGATTGGCCTGTAGTTGCTTGCTAGAGCCTTATCTCCTTTTTTGTAAACTGGAATAATTTCTGCTCCTTTCCACGTTGAGGGAATCTTCGCCCCCTGTGCGATAGCATTCCCAAGCCATACGAAATATTTGCACCAGCTATCTCTGTCTAATAGGAAAACGTCAGCCGGTATACCATCAATGCCTGGTGCCCTGCCTCTGGTCACTCCATCCATTGCCTCATGTACATCTTTTAGTGTGAATGGTCCATTGGCATAGAAGACCCTTTCTAGGGGAAGAACTACCTATTGTCCTATACTGTCAGCGTATTGGGGTTTGAAGAAGTCAACCCAAGACTCTTTCGGGACGTGATTTTTTGGGCATTCCGCTACACCCCCTTAACCACATTTTAGTATGGCCCAAAACTCTTTCTGATGTTTGTCAGCACAAGCCTTCTTCAGTTCTAACCAGAGATTCTCATCCCATTGCTTTTTTGCCTTTACCTGAGTTTTTCTATATTCATCTCTGGCTTTCAAAACTCCCGTTTTAGACCTAAGAGCATTACTAAGGTTATGCCTTGCTACTCTACATGATTGGTCGTACCAACCCTTTTTTATAGGTTGTCCATTTCCCTTCTTCTTCTTGCCAGCTTTCAAGAATAATTTCTGGAGGTTGGCAAAAAACTTTGGCTGTGACTCTTCAATTATCCTTTTAAAATTTCCATCATTCATTAAAACCTGCAATCTGGCAACTTCATCAATAACTAGCCCCTCGAGGACCTGCCTATCCTCTGCATTGGCCACTAAAGTTGCCCATCTAACATGACGAACGTCGTTTGTTAAAACAACGTCTGAGGTCATAAGGTTCCTAGCTAAATTTTCTGTCATGATTTTTTGTTCAAGATTAAATGTTAAGGACAGAGGGTTGTGATCACTCTCCAACCTGGATATGACCTGCATATCGATCACTTTATTCCAGACTCTAATATCTATCAGAATATAATCAATTCTGCTGCTTGATCTAAGATTATCAAAGGTATGTCTGCCTTGAGGATCAGAGGGAGTACGGCCATTTACTGCCCTCAATCCTCTGGATAGGCATAAACTTTTCACCTGAATAGCTACTTGTGACCATTTTTTAACCACTGGAATGTCCAACTGAGGAATTCCCCATTTCGTGTCTTCTTCGTAGGTCAGATCATTGTCCTCACAGCCTAGAGGTTCAAATGTTGTATTTAGGTCTCCTCCTACTAATATATTATACGAGTAGATAACTTCTCTAGGTCCGCATCTAGAGCAGCTATTATATCTGAGGGTATACCCCCTAGAGTCCCCCTAGCATAGATGTTGTATATTGCCAGCTTGCAACCATCGTTGCAAGTAAGCAGGATAGAAAGTAGGTCACTGTTTGGAATAAGATTTTGCTTAGTAGTACATTGCAGAGTTTGCCGTAACCAAATGGTTAAGCCCCCTGAAGGGCGTCCCCTTAGATTCTTCTTCGCGGGCACATAAAAGTTCAAGAATCCCTGGCGAAAAACTGGAGACACTGACCATGTCTCTTGTAACAGTACAATGTCATAAGAATCTATAAAGTCGCACCATTCCGGGGTCTCAGTTTTATTTTGGATACCTGCAATATTCCAAGAGATAATCTTGATGGGGCTTCCTCTTTCCATACTCCTCTTATTTAAGGGAGTAGTCAGGTTAGGGGAAGGTTCATCAGATAGGGACCTTACTTCAATCAATGTAATACCTGGTTGAGCAGCTGATAAGCTGTTCTCCACTGATTCAGTGGTACAACCTCTAGGGTCGGGTGTCCTACGGCCTGTTTCTTCTACCATAGTAAGACTAGGGTTCCCGTGGTGAACCTCTAAAATCTTTAGATGCCCTGCACTCTTCTGGCTATCCAGTCAATCACATTGGCTTAATCCTGATATGGCAGAGAACCTGTTTTCTAACGTAATTCCCCAGTTACTTTTGTTTGGTGGGTATTTGGATTTTCTAGTAATGGTGTTCCATTTAGTTTTTAGCAACGTTGGGTTTATGGCATTTCCCCTTTTTGTATAAAAGAAGTCCAACGTTAGTGGCACAATTTCTGTTGATCTTCGCTGAGGGGGGTATATATTAGATAGAATGTTTGGTAGGGCTTCGGGATCTGAGAGGTGCAACACCACGCAGTCCCCCCTAAACTTTTTACAGCCACCTCCGATCCATTCGACCCTTCTAGCTTTTACTATTTCTTGTGCCAGTTGGTCCCTGCCA
Source organism: Lissotriton vulgaris (assembly GCF_964263255.1). Taxonomy (NCBI): domain Eukaryota; kingdom Metazoa; phylum Chordata; class Amphibia; order Caudata; family Salamandridae; genus Lissotriton; species Lissotriton vulgaris. Next base: position 747,271,218 of record NC_141695.1, read on the forward strand.
CCTGGCTTAAAAGCCATATTCTTGGATAGCCAATGGAGTGATTTATTTATCAATGAGGGGATATTCTCCTCTTGTCCTGGTTCTAGTTGAGGAACATTTGCTAGAACCAGAATTAATGGGGAAGCTTCTACTATTAGTTCTACAGGACCCCTATCCAGGTTCTCTATCTCGTTGGTATTTCTGGTAGCAGGCCCTGCTGAGTCCTCAACCCTCGGGGCTGAATTTATAGTTCCTATCCCTTCTCCCCCTTGACCAGGTTGGTGCGTGGTGATTTGAGAAGTGCTTGCGGCACTACCTGGGCAGACTATGGCTTTAGTGTTTTTTGGGTCTACCATTGTCAAATTTGTATGGGCTGGCCTAGGTGTTTCTGTTATAATTTTTTGCAGAAGCGATCCCAATCTAGTGACCTCTGCTGTGAGCGAGTCAATTTTGCTTAGAAGTGGTTTGGTGATCACTTTGATTTTGTTATCTATAGCATTCAGTAGCTTTTTGAATTGGTCTTCGTCTAGATGGATTCCACCTCCCCCTTTATTCTCAATGTCGTCACCATGTTTATCCTCTGAGGGAGCCTCAAGACATTTTTTCCCCGATCTAAGTCCGCCCCTTTTAGGTATATTTTTACCCTTGTTTTTCGTTATTCTGGGGGCTGGCACCGGTGTAGGGGCTTCCTCCTCTAGGGTATTACTTTCAACGTCTATAGTGCAGTCGGGGGTTGTTTCATTAATTTCGACTAGAAGTTGGGTCAATGAGTTGGTATCGGGTATTTGAAAAACCTCATTGCTAATGTCAAGAATTGAGACTGGTGGAGGTGTATTGCCAATAAGCATGTCCGGAGAATAGCTAAGACCCAATGAGGACCTCCTATCTTGGTTGATTTTGGCAACTTTCTGTACCATGTAGTTTTCAATTGTATTAATTGGAGCGGAGGATGCTTTGGGTTTAGTCATATTAATATCAGCAAAGGCAGTCCTTGGGGTGTCAAACAATATGATGATCCCGCCAGATACAGAAGTAATAGGGTGGCAGCACTTACTTAGTTAAGATTGAACAGCGTTCTTGGCCCTGCTCCTGCCTCTTCGTGCCGATGAGGGCCGTAGAGGGCCCGCCCTTTGCCCGGGCTTAGCCCCGGGCGCTCCCGCGCGCGACTCGCGGGGGCGAGGGGCGTTCCGTTCTTTCAAGCGCCTCCGGGCGCTCGTGCGGCGTCACTTCCGCCGCCGGGGCACCTGGGTGTTGTAGTCTGGATGGTCGGTGGAGCGCTATGGAAGTGAGCGCTGCTAGCGCTGGCCGTTTCCCTCACGGCGTAGTTTAGGTGCTGGAGCGCTGGAAAGGCGAGCTATCTGCTGTCCTAGCTGGCCGTTCACCTCACGGCTTTTGGAAGTGTCCCACAGGAGCTCCGGGCGCTCCGTTCTTTCAAGCGCCTCCGGGCGCTCGTGCGGCGTCACTTCCGCCGCCGGGGCACCTGGGTGTTGTAATCTGGATGGTCGGTGGAGCGCTATGGAAGTGAGCGCTGCTAGCGCTGGCCGTTTCCCTCACGGCATAGTTTAGGTGCTGGAGCGCTGGAAAGGCGAGCTATCTGCTGTCCTAGCTGGCCGTTCACCTCACGGCTTTTGGAAGTGTCCCACAGGAGCTCCGGGCGCTCCGTTCTTTCAAGCGCCTCCGGGCGCTCATGCGGCGTCACTTCCGCCGCCGGGGCACCTGGGTGTTGTAGTCTGGATGGTCGGTGGAGCGCTATGGAAGTGAGCGCTGCTAGCGCTGGCCGTTTCCCTCACGGCGTAGTTTAGGTGCTGGAGCGCTGGAAAGGCGAGCTATCTGCTGTCCTAGCTGGCCGTTCACCTCACGGCTTTTGGAAGTGTCCCACAGGAGCTCCGGGCGCTCCGTTCTTTCAAGCGCCTCCGGGCGCTCGTGCGGCGTCACTTCCGCCGCCGGGGCACCTGGGTGTTGTAGTCTGGATGGTCGGTGGAGCGCTATGGAAGTGAGCGCTGCTAGCGCTGGCCGTTTCCCTCACGGCGTAGTTTAGGTGCTGGAGCGCTGGAAAGGCGAGCTATCTGCTGTCCTAGCTGGCCGTTCACCTCACGGCTTTTGGAGAGGATGGCAAATACACCCATTTTGAGTTGTCAGGAGGGGTTAAACTAAAAGAGACCTTTACAGCACAATTTTCATATGCATTTTGCTAAAAATAAAAAGCTGTATGTTCTGTAGGGGCAACTCAGGAATCTGGCCCTTCAGAGATCGGGCCTCTCTTTCTTTCTCTCGTTCTCTCTCTCTCTCCCTCTCTCTTTCCCTCTCTTTCTCTCTCTTTCTATCTATCTATCTACCTATCTATCTATCTCTCCCTCTCCCATAAACGACTGCATGGGTAACTTCGCTATGCAAGCGGCTCACGAAGACGCAAAAATCCCCGCGAACACGCAAAAGACCCCGCGAACACGCAAAAAACCCCGCGAACACGCAAAAAAACAAAAATTCGCACAAATTCGCGAATTTTGCGGATTTCAAATTCGCGAATTTTGCGGATTGCGAATTCGCAAATCCGCAAATTCGCGGATCGCGAATTCGCAAAATTCGCCCATGCTTAGCACCAAGCCCCTAGTTTATGTTGTCCAGCAAACCAGCAGAACCTACTAATTAGTAAGAACTACCGTCAATGCATACCCAAAGGAAATACACAAGAAATACACAACCTGCATTTTTTATATTTATTGAGTCAGTGGGATTCTTGAGTTAAATACGTACCCTTCAATTAATAATAGAAATAAATATATTGCCATAATTACCATTACAAGAATGGTGGAGAAAATGAATAGTTTCACTATCGTGGTAAAACAATTTATATATGCTGGCATATAAATAGTGTAATACCTAACGCTCTCTAACCTAGTTTGTCCTAGGGTGGGTGATCTGCCAAGAATCCCTGCTGGTTGATCTAACTCTCCATTAGCTGTATACAAGTGTTATCAGGCTGTCTGTCTTGGTGTATAGCGCAACATCCCTCGTGGAGAGGACAAGAATCGTCTGTGCTGGATTCCGGAAGTCCTGCGACTTCGAAGTGTCAGCCAAGTGCTCCTCTGAGTTTAAAAAGGAAGTGAATTTGCATATATAATAAACAGTGCCCATGTTGCATGTCAAGGTCTTTGTCAGGCCACAATTGGTTATGTTACTTAATGTGTCATCACCTGCCGGGCAACAATAAGCCATGTCATTTGTGCAGTGAACTTTATACATAGTACTAAGTGTTCATGGTGTCATGATAGTGTTCCTACAAAGTTGAAATGTTTGAAAATTCTGTTTCGGGGAATCCTATCCTGAATTCACACTTACTCAAATGTCTGTCAAAAGTCACAGTGTTGCATAAAGAAGGCAACTTAAGAAATGTGAGCATAAAGAGGGCATCATTTCTAGTCGGGCCACATGGCAATATCCCGTGATTTCACCACAACCCTAACCATTACCATAAAGCAACTGCCAGGAGCACCACCTCCATGCCTTTCAGGTAGTAAGCATGGTCTCCTGAGTGATGAGGTGACCTCAACCCCCAACATATCTAATAAATCACTTAGAGGGATCATCTAGTCATGGGGCCTTGTTCATGAATTCCTCAGTCATCACAAATTATTTCCCCATTGTCCAAATCTTCCATCTTCAATTCAAGTTTCAGCAAGGCTTCAGGTGCACTGCGTTTGAAGATTAACAATTCTTCCATAACAGTGTTTCCTACCATCAAGTCTTCCAGTGCCTGTATTTTGCCCTCCACATGCCCAGTTCTCTATTCCACTGTCACTGATTTTGTATTGAAGCCCCTCTGATTTTAAATTGTCTGGGCTACTGATTGCACAGATCTAATCTTCTTCAGCAGTCCCATTTTCAGGACAAAGACAGAGCTCAACAGTAGGCATTCGCCTCTTGTGCATCCATCATCACCATCAGTGGACTTCATCCCTATAGACCCATCTTTGCAAAATTGCATGTCTGAGTGCCAAATATTAATTTCTCCTTTCACAGCTTCATACCTGCCACTGCCACCAAGCCTATAGACCTCATAACCTTAATAATGTTTTTGCTGTTGGCAGAGAAAACAGGAATACAGCCAGGAGCCTCAAGCAATGGTTTCCATCTTGGGACCTGCCAAGCCCTGCTCTCAGAAAAGTACATTTAAAAATAATTTAAACAATTATAAATCACAAGACTAATTTTAGCACATAAACATGATTCAAAGTAAAAAAAAATTTCAACGTGGGGTAAACTCTTCTGTTACTCTATGGGAGATAATGAATTAGTGGTAAGGTGTAGGTATGAGGAAGGGATGTCTTTCAATTTCAACAATATGTGTAACAAGCATTCTTTAGCTGTTCAGTGGACCCTACTTAACACCTTTTACGTATTCCTTCAGACGGCTGTTGTGTTGGTAATCATCCACGAAGCAAGGGTGAAAGGTGTTTCCTCGATTTTCTTCCTAATAAAGAAATATCCATTGAAAACAGCAACATGATATAGCCCTTACTGGCTTCCACATTCCTTAGACTCTTTCTCAAGTCCTTACAGAGGAGAGAGAAAACACATATTTGGTCCTAGTAGATGTTGCTTAAACTGATGGTTGTCTCTTGCTTTAAACTTATTGTCTCTCAGCCCATCTTTTCCGCCTTCCCCGCTCAGTTTATAGTGATTCTTAGCTGTAAATGCCTGTAGTTTGTTACATCTTTCTGTAGTTTTCTTAAAGTGGAAGCAGTACAACTACTTGGCTAGCCCATACTGCTTCACGTCATTAGGTACCACTAATATTCTGTACTTCTCTCATTTCCTCTATTGCACCAAACATCACCGGTAATATTAATTGAATTTAAAAAGAGAATGTACATAGTGCGGCTTATCAGCTGTGAGGGTATCCGGAGCTGTCCAATCGAATGGGGGAAATTAAGCGATTTGCCCAGAATCACAGGATGTTGAGTTGACGCCGAGACTCAACACCAGATCCCCAGCTCCAGATCAGTATAACACTGCAGGGAGATGAGTACCCTTGTTACATCACACACCACCACATGGTCACTGTTATGCTGCACTCTACTGAGGTCTACTATTAATCAAAATACCACGATTATCATAATTATCACTACAATATGGTTTTGTTAATTATCCCCATCAAGCTTAAATCAGAAAACCGGCCGCTGCTCTTTAACTGAGTGTCACGTGTTTTCTCAGTTTTCTGTCCACAATTGATTTCAATTTAAATAATACTAATTTTATTACGTTATTATTGGTTAACATGCATGACAAGTGAATGTTCTTATTATCAAATGTGCCATAGTAGAATAAAAACATGCATTCTACATATTTGATCCTGAAGGTACGCTTTGCCCCCCAGTTAGAAAAGCGTGTAAGGGATGCTGTTTGAGACAGTGACAAATGTGAAGCTTTCTTTATTGTAATTGCATTTGTATAGCTCTTTATGGCCCACTGCGAGGTTCGAAGCACATTATGAGACAGATAGCTCGCTACAGTTACACTTGATCCTGAAAATAACATTGTTATTGTTGCTTGGTATTCATATAGCACACAAACAGCCTTCGCAGCGCTGCGAGTGAGTCTTTCCGCGCCTCCTAAGTGTCCATCGCACTTGAGCCTGAAAAGGTTGTTGGAAATATTCTGTCAGTAAGGTGAATGAATGTGCCAGTGATTTCACGTTTTATTTGTCACAAATGCTTTTTATGGCCGAAGACAATTAAAATGCCTTGCTTTCAAATCTTAGGTTATGACCAGAAAAAGAGAATCTCCAGTTTCTCTTTGATTACAGTTTCTAATTCGTGTTTTCATATCATTTTTCCCTTTCCATGTTCATCTACGAGCATGTTGCCCTTCTGTCTGGCTGCACACGAGTGAGGTTTTTTTTGCATGTTGAACCCGCCAGTTGCAGGGTGCTCTGGGGAATCCATGTTTTGGCTGACTTATGGACACGCCAGCGGTGCATGATGTATACACAGCTTAGCATGTAAGTGTAGGATCCACGACATCGGGGCCTGTGCCAGAACCCTTCTAATGAACCATAAACTTTATTTACAGTGCTAGGCCCTTCAGATAAACAACTGTCAAGTCAAAGAGGCAGAATTAGAGCAGCTTAAAATCTAACGTATCCCTACTTGTTCCCAGATGTGGTAGAAAATGAATCTGAATCTATCAGTACTGCAGCTGCGGTTTTCTTGGTTGCAACTGAACTGGCCTCCTTGCCTGTTAAACTGCCCTTTTTCTGGCTGTTCTGGGACCCTCAGTGGGCGCTGGGACCACAGTAGGGCCAAGCTCTAGGTATTCAGGGCCCTATTTAGACCAGGTTTTCTCACAGATGTGGCAGAGTTCTCGTGAGCCGCATTATAGCCTATGACACTTGTAATACAGCGAGCCGGATATACTTCTGCTCTGATGGAGCATCCCAGCCGCCAAACTCTAAAACAGCTGTTTTGTTTTCAAGTAAACATGTGGCATTACAGCCGGAGCTGCAGACTTCAGAGCTGGAAGACCAGCTTCCAGTCTGTGTTGGTTCAACATCCTGTGATTTTCTTCAAATCACTCAGTCTACCCCTGTCTAAAATGAATGTGACCTGGTGTAATGTAATTGGTGCTCATGTAAATTTGCGCTTTATAAAACTAGTTAAAGACAAAAAGACAACCATGCCTATTCCAAACACTCTAGGGCAGTGTTTCCCAAACTGTGGTCCACGGACCCCTAGGGGTCCGTGACACATTCCCAGGGGGTCCTCAGGCAGCAGTTTTAAAAGCACTGCAAAGTTGCAAGTATAATTAGGGGTTTTCAAGCAACAATAAAAGTGTCAAGATAACAACAGTGATTAATGTTCCTGCTGGAGAGAGATGAGTTTTGTCCAGTGGCAGCTTGACTTATTTAATGTAGCACAGAGGGTTAATATGCCTCTTGTAAAGAAAGTGTACCTGCATTTTTTAAAAACAACTGTGTTTTATCTGCATAGGTCAGTGTGTTACTGCTTTTGTCACAGATTCTTTAGTTACTGTGCAGTTTATAAGTGATAATCTTGATCTAGCACAGTGGCGTATAAACTGGTATCAAAAAGATGTTTGCAAACTGCATGGTGCAAGATAGTAACTTATGTTTTTTCCAAGTCTTTCTTTATCATGATGCTGCTAAAAAGGTTTATTTGAATGGAAATAAAGTTTAATTGTTAAAGTCAATGCTAAACACTGTATTATGCCTACCAGTATGAATGACATGTGTATCCTACAACTTGTGGTCGCCTTTGCCTTATGTAAAATTTTCTATACACTGGTTTACATGTATGATTCATTGTCTCTATGGGGCAGATTTACAAGGAAAGTGACTCAGTGAGTGCTGAAAGCCATTTGGCTGCGCCGCACTTAGTCACTTTCAAAGCACAGGGATGCAACATATTTACCACAGTATGTTGTATCTCAGTGCTCTCCCTGCGCTGGTGCACAAACTGCTGCCATGCGCCGACACAGGCACCCTTGCACCATGGTGCAAGGTTGCCTGCGTTGTGGGGAGATTGTTTATGTGCAGGTAGGATTCTCTTTCTGCACATAAACAATCACTAGAGGGGATTTCATCTTCCTAAACAACGAGGAGAAATGAATACATTTCTTCTTGTTGCGCCTCCCTATCCTCCCTTGAGGAGGTGTATCATTCAGATGCATTTGCATTTCCAGATTTACAATTTCTAGTAAATCTGGAAATGTGTCTGGTTTCATGGGTGTTGAGTGGGAACACTCACTACAAAACCCACAGAACGCACCTTTCATGCAAAGTGCGGCGTGCAAAGGGGCCATATTTACAAGAACCAGAAAAATCACGCAGGGTGGCTTTTCCTGACCTTGTAAATATGGGGGACTAAAATGCGCCAGCCGAGCGTCACTTTTTGTGATGCACCGGTTGTGCAAGGGGCTTGTAAATCTGCCCTATATGTGTGTGTGTTGTAAAGTGCTCTGACATCCTACGATGGTATGAGAGATGCTATAAAACAAATTAAATACATGTGACAGAGGGGCTATGGAGAGATGAGCGGCACTGTTGGAGAGTGAAAATAAGGGAATCATTGATGAACCACAACAAAGATTGTCGTATCCCGGTGCATAGTAAGGTCATCATTTACTATTCTTTAAAAGCTAATACAAATCAATATATAAAGATAAATGTGTTGTAGAATGCACTATTGTTTCCAAAAATTGTCTTGGGGGGGGGGGGGGGGGAGAACCTCGCAAAGCCCCCTTTGTAGTGGTTAGACTCACTCACTGCACTTGGTGTGCAGCGTATGGGGACTGGTCTGAAAACATTTGCCAGGGCTGCTTTGGGTTTCCAGTCTGGCCCTGGCAGGGGAAGGAGCCTCGTACTGTGAAATAAAACCAACTATTTAATAAAACCAACCATTTAAAAGTTAGTCACGAGGATGCAGAATCAACCTTCCCAATAAAGTTTTTTGCAGATTCTTTCAATAAAAAATACAAAAATCCTTAGTAATTCGACTATTTGTTTTGTGTGCACACCTGTGTCTTTTTTTAAAATTACTGTTTTAACCCCTTCGATGCTGATGACGGCCCCCAGCCGTCATGCATTACGTTGGGCTTGTGCTGATGACGGCTGGGGGCTGTCATGAACCCGCCCACTACGGAAAACGCCGCACAGGCGCAGAATCGCGGCCGCGCCCAAGGGGTTAATGTTTTTTAATTTAAATCATACAGATTGCTTGGGGTCCCCAGCTTCCAGTGCTGACTCAATGGGGGTCCTCAGGAGCCAAAAGTTTGGGAACCACTGCTCTAGGGCATTGTTTCACAGATCATGGATTGCAACCCACTGATGGTTTGCAAGCTGAATTTTGTTGGGTCGCAAAAGTCCAATTAATAAAGATGCTTTTAAATTCTGTATTTAACTTGTCACATATGCTGGGCTTGAACAGCAGCGGTCAAATGTCAGGTTATGTCTTCACAAATTGCTACCTATTTTTTTAGGATGGCACGACAGTTGGGCCAAAGTGTGGTGGTCGCAAGACTGCCACCGCTGCACCACCACGACTCTGGTAGTCCTTGGAACACCAGACTTTTAATTAGGCCCTTAATGTACACTTGGTACATCCTTCCCCTACAGGTGTCCTCATGTAAATTATGGTGTCCATAGGGGGAGACAATATTATCCCCTGACTATATTGAAGTCTTGTATAAAACCACTTTGACACTGAAATGGCCCTTTATGTCCCCAAATGGATTTCCATGAACTTTTCAAAAGATCTGCAAAATATTTAAAAATTGTGTTGCACTGAATACATGTTTTAGATTACAACCAGGGAGTAAAATGAAACAATTTAATTAAAAAAATAGCGATTTTGAGCAATCATTTTGTCTAAAATGTGTACTGATGCTTGGCAGTACCGTTGTGCCGCCTATTAAGACAAGGTGATATTTACACGGAAGAACCTTTTAAAATTAGCCATGTGAAATATTTGTGAAGTTGGCTCTGCCGATTTCATTAAGATTTTTATTAGCTGTTTCAAGTAAATAAAGTTGTCAATGTTTAAAAAATTGTGAGACAGGCCTGCAAAAATTATACTTTGAGGTTGAGCTAGCCCACAAAAGGTAATAGTAGGAACAAACTGGGAACAATAAGAAAGGGAGCAGCCCAGGGTCTCTACTGACTGTAGAAAGATGCAGACAAGAGAATAAAGCAAAAATAATGAAGGGCTGAGAGAAATCTGCAGCAGGCTGCACAGGCCCTGGACAGAGGTTATGGGTGAAGCAAGGCAGGAAAATAAGGAACAAGGGGTGCGGTACACAGAGGTTAAAATTTCAATGCAGGAACAAGGAGTTTCCGCAAATGGCAGCTTAAAAACAGTTCCAGGAAGCAAGCCCAGGTTGAAGTCCCATGACTGGGCTGCACAAGACTGGTCACAGTTGTGTGCTATACAATAGATGCCAGGTCTTAGGGATACTTGACAGTGCATTATGGGACCTGTAGTCCATGAAAGCAACTGTAGTTTTTCCAATGTATCCAAGATTCACACGGACAGCAGGCAGATGTCAGGGTTAAGGAACTTTGCAGGAGTTTCAGTGCTGATTTCCAGGCTGCAGTTGGTCATTATACAACTATAAAGATATGACAAACATATGTCATGAAATGTAATGAATTGAACTCCACATGGAAATATTTGTTCTTGGAAAATATATGGGTATTGACACTAGTTGGCATTCATTGATCATCAAAAATACACCAGCCTTTTTTTATAATTATCAATAACTAGATTTTTGATGAATTTCCACAGTTGCTTTCTTCCTTACAGACCCTTCACTGATTGATGTAAATTCCATTTGTTGCACATATCCAAGGACTATCCAAGGGTCTTTTTTACTTATAAATGTATTTACATAAACCTAATCCAGACTATCGCCAAATAAACCCACGTGATTGTACCTACACTACAGCACATTACTTTCAGTCTTGCACAACCATGAGCCTCTATACCTTCAGTCATGCACAGTAATATTTGACCACAGGCTGTGGCATGTGGCCAGGCAATGTAACTCTCTACTGGGTTGCCAACCCACATGGGACATGGCCATTAGTCATTAACAGTTAGGATCAGCATGCATAATTCCAATGTCTAGTGTGCACAGCCTTTTACCAATAATATCAGGGTTGTCTGCAGGGCCTGGCCTGACCCACCTCCTGTGTCACATGCTTCCAATGACCTTTGTGTGAGCTTCTCATATGAGTCAGACCTGTAGCCAGTTCTTACATCCAATCTTCCTTTTGAAAAACATCAATGCAAATCAACCTTCTGCCTTGGTCAATGGCAGTTGAACGATCTGTGCCCACTCTCCCTTGCAATTAGTCTCTGCTGTTAAAGGCCTTCAATTGTGCAGATAAGAGTTTGGCCACAAGATCTGACTAGAACCTCTTCTGTAAACAGCTGCTGTGCACAGCTAAAGTTCAATGAGTTTTGGTCGCAGAACAATACCAGGCCATGCATTCAAACTCTTCTCTGAGCAGGATTTAGCTTGGTTGGCCACATGGGGTGACTTTAGGCTGAGTCTTGAACTCACCTGATATGAAACAATGTATTGATTTCTTACCTTTTTCATTCTTTGGAACTGTGGATTTGGTGCTGCATCAATGGGTCCTGCATACCTAACATGCCAACTTGTGGCTCTGTGGATTGATGGCAGAAGCCCTAAATCCTACAATAAAAACACTTTTGCTTCTATTTTGGGGGTCAGACACTACCACCTAGGAGCACCTTACCTGCCCCAGCCTTGTTACTAGCTGCCCAGAGCATCATTGCCAAAGGGACTGAACCTATGTTGAGTTTAAACAACTGCTGTAGTTCTTTTAAAAAAACAGCACACTCAGAGCTCTGCAAGTGGCAAGCACTGAACCTCCAAGTGGGGGGCTGAACGGAGGGTTGAGTTCCCCAAGACAGCAAGAGCAGAGCATGGTCAGAGATACCACATGGGAGAACACGCTCACATTGAGCCGATAGGAGATTAGCTGCCAGCAACCTCAACAAATCTATGCAGGATTCTGAAGCATGCACCGCTGATTGCTGAGTATAAACGTGTTGGCCAGGATGCCAAGAGCCCTATATATCACAAAGGCCCAATGAATCAGCCCACGAGGACAGGGAGATCAATCGGGAATGCCTGCCAGGGTATAGGGAAGTTTAGGCATCCAGCACAGGATCGTGTATAGAATTAAAATCTCCACTAACCACTTTAAAGCCCTGGGGGAGAGTCAAGATAAAGGATTGCAATGATTGCAGGGAGGGCTGCAGCAGGAGAGGAGGAATATAACGGGACAAAAAATTATAATGCCTTGCCTCCAGATGGCCCTCAATACCCATATAAAATCACTGAGCGTCGGTGTGCTGCACCGTGACCACTAGGGGGGAGAGATGTCTGCAGCAATATGGCAACTCCTTTGGAGCCTACTAAAAAGCCAGAGTGGTAAATCCTGTTGTAGTCGAACCAGCTCAGGAAGGGGCAACTGGTTCCTAGTAAGTGAGTCTCCTGCAAGAGATTGACTGCTGGCCTGTATCGCCTGATATACCGTAAAACTGCAGAATGTTTAGTCCAGTCCAACAGGTAGTTCCTGGAGAGCACCATTTGTCTAGGGGAGTTCATGACACAAACAAGAAACACGAGGCAATCCCTCCAAAAGGCTGGGCCAAATATGACCCCCTGGAAATCTGCAGTGCTGCCATGCACACATAACAGCATCAATATTTGTGCTCACCTAGAACAACCTAAAAGGGAAACATACGGTTAAAACTGATAAATGGAACACATCAGGCCAGTGAGCCAGACAGTCGTACCCACCCCAAACACCCCCACCCCACTCTTCACCCCAGAAAGCATCTGTCATCCTAAATAAATTCCCTATAACAGCTAACTGGGGGGGAGGGGGGTGGAATTCCGTGACCTATAGGCACCCATATAAAAGGATCTAGTGCATGACAACGAATTTCAACATAAGTAAGTAATTACAATGGAGTGTCCAACAAAAGCAATGCTGAGAGCCGAGAGGGAGACACCAGTACTATGGCCCCCGCAGGGAATGGGGATGGTGAAACAAGCCACCTTCCCTGACGACCCCACCGTGTATTGGTCTATTCTCGTCTGGAACGGGGTTTGCAGCAGAACCTTCCACTTCCCATCCTCTAGGTCGCAGGGTCCAATAGTCTAGTAGAGAGGGAGTTAAGGAGACAAGGGAGGTCCCAAGCCAGCACCAAGGGTGGCCCAGGGGTGGAATACGATCCCCAAGGCCCAGTGGACAGCAGGTCCCTGAAGAGCAGACAGGCGAGGCCAGGGATGGTCAAGACGTACAACACAGGCAAGAGTGTCAGAAAGGAGGACCCTCACCCTGGACACTGCAGCAGTTCAATGTTAAAAGGGGGAGGGGTGGTTGGACAGCTAAGACAAGTCAGGTCTTTCTGATTAAGCATAAGTCCACAGTGTATACTATTAAAACAGTAAATAATACCAAAGCATGTTTTTTACCCTAAGTCAGACTATAAAAGGGTCTTTATCAAGGCAAGTACAATTACAATTAGATAGGAGAACTCTCCAAAAGTACAAACGAAAATGAAAAATTCAGACTGTCAAAACCCAGTACAAAAATTCAGTTAACTGAAAGAATCTTACCTAAAGCTATTTTGAAAGTTGCCATGGGGAATTGGGTGTATATAATTGCTATTCATAGATCTAAGGAATACACAAATTAAGTGGGCTACTAGGCCACCTTCTTGAGACCACCCTACAAGCATCTAGAGTACCAGGTCCAAGCAAACAGAAAAGTAGTTTTGTGGTACTGGAGTGCCCAACCATGGGAAAAAGGGTGAAATGTAGGCAATATGTTGTATGATTATTTCTCTATCCTCTTTCTTCCCCTACTCTCTGGTCTGTCTTGGTGGAATGTTGTACATGTCATAGAATGTTGGATGGATAAACTGATTCAATTGGTAACTGAATGCTGAGCTGCCAGGAGGACAGCTCCTGGTGGGGCGTATTTACAGAGATACTTACTGGCCTACTTTCCATCCTGGTTTCACCATCATACCTCTGTAACCTTGTATTTTCAATAAATACTTACTTGAAACCTACCACCTCTGGACCCTCATATCATTGTAACATAATACATCCACAAAGAGCTAAGGGTGAAGAAGAATCCACACTATTTGAAAGGAAAAAAGAAACAATAAACAATTCTGAATGAAAGTGCCCTATTGGAATATAGAGTCATTATAATTTGAAGAGTGTGACTTGCTCAGAACCAGCTTGGTGTATTGAAAAAAGGTATCCAAGCACATGCAGGTCACATCCCTGTCAGTAATCCGCGCATGATTGAAGCAGAAGTTATATACTGACACATATACCTTCATTAAGGATTTTATGGCAAGACAGGAGGCTAGGATTATGAATAAACTTGTATTCACTCCTTCTGAGCAGCAACTTCTAAAGGCTTCCAAAAAAGAACTTTAAAACATCACAGTGAATCTTAGAACTTTCAGTTCCATAAATAATCCTAGTTCTCCATCTTCCTCCTCTTTTGTTTGCTGCTTTTGAGCCGATTAGTATTGTTGTGTACTAGGATATATTAGGCTGATGTATTTAAAATGATTTATATATGATAATTTAGGAGTAAGTTATTTTTGTATTTGCTTTGCGTGAGCAGTTTGTACCGTATAGCACATTCTTACTTGCTCCCGTACAGTGTGATTCAGCTGGCGCTGCATGCAAGTGAATTAAAAAAGGCAGCATAAGCTCTACAGATTACGGGACATCAGTGTCAAATGCACCTGTCATGTTTTATTTTATATAGTGTTTGGCCCTGTTTTAGTGCATTCTTGCATGTTAGAAAAGAAGGTCAATACGTTTGTTGTCCTTTTTTTTCCATCTTCTGCGCCTTGATGCCTCTGGGTTAAGTTGCGCTCTCACAAATCGATAAGTCATTCATTCATTCATTCATTCATTTGTTGATTTTTGAAGGCGTTTGGACGCATCAGGCCATTGCAGCCTTTTTCTTTTTTGAAACAGGCCTGCGAGGACCATTCTCCTTGGCAACATAATGCATTGAAAGTGAGCTTGTTGCCAGGAACGGTTGGAACTGAGACACATTAATGAAGGGAGAGTTTGTGGCAGTCAAAAATATGGAAACAACAAGAAAAGGTTAAATTAATATTTTAAAGAAATATTTAAGGGCAGAAAATACAAATAAGGGAACAGGGAAAGGATGTGAACAATATTTGTAAGACAAGTAATACGTCAATATGACTGAGGAAGTTATGGAAGACACCAATCAGGAGGAATTGATTAGGAGAATTGTAAGTAAGGAGATACAGGTTGATGCCCAAGAGTCAGGTACACAAGTTTTTGGCAAAAAAATGGAAAAAAGATATATAGATGAGAAGGAATACTTATCAATTTCAGATGAGGAGGACCTAAATAGAGATCTAGGCCCAAAGCAGCTCAATGAGAGTTGGTGCCCCTTAGCAGCACATGGAAGGGTCAGTTTCATACTGAAATTGATTTTGATCCCAAAGAAGAAATGGGGGTGCGAGAAGAAAGGTCTTGTATGGATGAATACATCCTAGACTTATATTATACTGATAGATTAGAAGAAGAAAATGAAAACAAGTGGTAAAAATGTACCTTCAGTGGTAGATCCTTTTGGGGAGAAGTTGTTTGACCCAAAAGAAATTAGGCACCCCAGAGGTAAGGACTGATGGCCATTGGACCATGTCTCTTGATATATTAAGGTTATTTTGTGTAGAACCTTAGAAAAGGAAGAGAGGAATATTATGGGGGCAGAATGTTCCCGCCCTATAATAGATGAGAAAGTGACAATGACACCAAATTTAGACCCCCAAACTTCTAACATACCTTTTCAGGATGGGGAAATATCTGAGAAAAAGTTGGGAAAATCACTTAGACAGTGCCAAAACAGGGTGATGGATATTCTGGGTCTGTTGGCAAAGATGTTTGCTGCTGTTGAGGATGCCTTTCTGAAGGGCATTGACTTGGATATTAATTGTCTATGGGGATGGTGTCAGTGTGTGATTTGTTTTTTAGGCAATGCAAATTCAGAAAGGGACAGGATGGTTCTTATGCACATAAATCCGAAATTAAAAGATTTGGCTAAGAAGGAATCTGGTGATGAAGCAAGAGGTTTTATCTTTAGAGAGGGGAGGGTGAAATCCCTAACAAAATATTACAGACTGTCACAAGTTTCAATAAGGCGCAGTTTTCTAGGCGCAGAGTGTTTGCAGGCAATACTTTTTATGGCAGGGCTGGTAGGAGATGGCACCTTCCGGCTGAGCAAACTATAGAGCCCATTACCAGAATGCAGGATAGCAGGAGTATGGATATTACATCGGGAACCAAGGAAGGTGCCAATTTTATCCCAAGAGGCGGAGAGGACAAGGTCGCACTAACAGAAGTAGGGGACAAAATCCTAATCAAAGTCAAAGCCAAGGTGTGTTTGAAGACTGTTTCTGGTTTCATCCCAACAAGTTTGGGAGGAAGGTTGAGGTTTCTCAAAGAGCAAAGAAGAACAATAAAAAAAGAAACATGAGTGTTACAAGCAATAGAAGGTTATTGAATAGAGTTTGACACAGAACCATACCATTTGAGAAAGCCAAATGACTAAATATTTTTAAAAGATCTTTGAACAAAATTATAGAAAAGAATACAATAGTAAAGATAGGAGAGGAAGGGAGAACATTTGTAAATACATCGTTTCTGGTGGAGAAAAAAGACAAAGGTTTGAGACTGGTGCTAAATTTGAGGAACTTAAATCAATTCATAATGTATCAACATTTCAAAATGGAAGGGATAGATTTACTGAGAGATGTGCTTCAGGATTTGGATTGGATGGTGAAAATGTATAACAAAGAAGCATATTTCATGATTCCAATAGCAACAGAGAGTCAAGGATACTTGCAGTTCAGATGGAAGGGACAGCTGTATCAGTTACGAAGCCTTATATTCAGACTGTCTGCAGCATCTTGGTCTTTTACAAAGGTGCTAAGACCAGCTATAGGTTTTCTAAGTATTAGAATGATTGTTTATTTGAACATATATCAGCAATGAATTAATACTCAGGCGAGTTTGAAGAACAGTTGGATCTGGTGAAGTGTTTCTTACAGGGTCTGGTTTTTGGGATAAATGCAGCTAAATCTGCACTGATTCCAATGTAAAATGTTGAGATTCTAGGATTTGTCATAGGCATAGTGGTAAGTCACAGTTACCAGAGAAGAAAGTGAAGAAAATGAGTCAAGAGGTAAAGTTATTGTCAAGGAAGAAGGAAGTGAAAATGAGAGTTGGCTAGGGTGATTGGCCTATTATCATCATCAATTCAAGACATATATGTGGACCAATACATTACACAGCCCTTTAGCGTTTGAAGACTTTAGGCCTGGAAAGAGGTTTGTGCTACAGGGATATGATGTCTCCGAGTAAAGATGCGAGAGAGGAGTTAATATTACGGATGAAGAATTTGGAATCCTGGAACAGTCAGGCTATTTTTTGGAACAAAAACATATTTTGTTCAGGAGATGCATACCAGCAATTTAGGATGAAGAGCTACATGCTTAGATCAGGCGACAGGTGGAGTTTGGACTCTGTTAGAGATAGAGGAGCATATAAATAAGTTGGAGGTATAAGCAGGTTTGTTTGTGCTCCAAAATTTCAAGACAAAATTGAAGGGAAATTCAGTTTAATCAAAAATGGACAACATGACTGCTGTGACATATATCAAAAGGTTGGGAGGAAGCAGGTTCAAGAGATAATTGGAATTAGCAAAAGAGCTGTGGGAATTTTGTTCTAAGCACACACTAGAAATGTGATAGTGTTACAAAGAAGAAAGATGCGTAGACCACGTGATGTAGATAATAAGATCTCTACTTTATTCTTAAGATCTCTTCATAGTTACAGGTGACCAGATGTAAGTTAGATCCTTAACAGTTCCACACCAGTGACCTGTCCTCAGGACACCCCGGCGCTGCACGGCCCTCCAGCTGTGTCTGTGTGCCCCCTCCCTCGCTCACTGCTGATCGCTGCCGTTTTCCCGAGAAGTGATGTGCCTGTGTTTTCTCCCCACTTGCTGCCTGCTTTGCCCCTGTTTATGCTCTGTGTATCTTCGTGATTGTTTTCTAGCCCCTGTACCCTTTGTGATTATATTCTAGCTCCTGCTCCCGGTGACCCCCGCTCCCCGCTTCCCGCTGCTGTACATCGTGGCCCTGCCCCCTTTTCTTCTGTTCTCTCCCCGCTCCCCCCTCCCAGCTGCCCCTCCCTCCCACTTCGCCTTAAATGGAGACCGCGCGTACGTATAGCGGCCACGCGCAGCGGGAGCGCCGATTGTGCGCCAAAGTCAAGCCTGTCTGCGCCCATCCGCGCCTGGACCGCGTCCAGCACCAGGACCCCTGGCCCCCGCAGATTCCAGCCTACTGCCGACCGTACGACGCCACCACCCTCAACGCAATCAACACCGTCCAGAGCCCCGGCTGCTACCAAGCCACCCCGAGACGCACCCACGGACCCGTCACCTGCCGAACCTGCAAGTTCACCTGCCTCCGGACCCGCGCGGCACCTGCAAAGCCGACCACCAGCAGCAACCACCTGAAGTGCATCCTGCTCAACACCCGCTCCGTCCACAGACACGCCATAGAACTCTGGAACCTGCTCGACACCACATCTCCGGACGTCGCCTTCCTCACGGAAACCTGGATGAACGCCTCCTCAGCGCCCGACATCGCCATCGCCATCCCAGACGGCTACAAGATCACCCAGAGGGACCGCGTCAACCAGACCGGAGGAGGCATCGCCATCGTCCACAGAAATACCCTCCACATCACGACCAACACAGACGACACCCTCACAGCCGCAGAACACCTGCACTTCCAGATCCACACCAACCCCAAGACCACCCTCAGAGGCACCCTCATCTACAGACCCCCTGGACCTCGCACACACTTCAGCGAAGACATCGCAGACTTCATCAGCCCGTACCCCCTCCCCTCCGCCGACTACATCCTCCTAGGGGACCTCAACTTCCACCTGGAGAACAACAATGACAGCCAACCTCGCCAACCTCGGACTCAAGCAACTGGTGACAACCCCCACCCACTACGCCGGAAACACGCTCGACCCCGTCTTCTCATCCAGCAAGTACATCTCCTTCAGCCACGCCACTGGACTGCACTGGACAGACCACAGCTGTGTCCACTTCAGCTTCTGAAAGACCACGACCCACCACCACCCACAACAGGGTCCCCGCAGGAGCTGGAACAAGATCACCTCCGATCAGCTCACCACATCACTGACCCAGACCACCCCCGCAAGATCAACGGACCCCAGCCAAGCAGCCAATAACCTCACACAGTGGATCACCATCTGCACAGATGACCTGGCTCCAGTGAAGACCGCCCCCAGCAGACCCTGCAGCAAGAAAGCCCCTGGTTCACCGACGAATTCAAGAGCTCCAAGAGGAACTGCCGTACCCTCGAGAAAGCCTGGCGCAACAATCCGACTATAGACAACATGACCACCCTCAAGCACGCCACCCGCAAACCCCACCAGCTGATCCACACCACCAAGAAGACAGCATTCAAGGAACAACTAGACAACAACGCCCACAACAGCAAGGAGCTCTTCAGCATCGTCAAAGAGCTCTCCAACCACAGTGCCGGAAACAACAACATCACCCCCTCGCAAGACCTCTGCAACGCACTCGCCTCGTTCTTCCACAGCAAGATCGCTGACATACACAACAGCTTCAGCACACAGCCCACGCACCCTACCATCGAAACGACACCCCCCCCACCACCCTCCGCGCCTGGACCCCGGTCAGCACAGATGACACCATCCGCACGATGAACACCATCCACTCCGGATCACCAACCGACCCTTGCCACCCCCCACGTCTTCAACAAGGCCGACTCCGTCATCGCACCACATCTCCAGGACATCATCAACTGCTCCTTCAACACCGCCACCTTCCGGGACAGCTGGAAGCATGCCGAACTCAGCGCCCTACTGAAGAAACCATCAGCGGACCCCACCGACCTCAAAAGTTACCGCCCCATCTCGCTCCTCCCTTTTCCTGCCAAAGTCATTGAGGAGACCGTCAACAGACAGCTGGCCGCCTTCCTCAAGACGAATGAATTCCTCGACCACTCGCAATCCGGTTTCCGAGCCAACCACAGCACCAAGACCGCCCTCATCGCAGCCACTGACGACATCCGAGCCCTACTCGACAACGGGGAAACAGCGGCCCTCATCCTCCAGGACCTCTCCGCAGAGTTCGACACTGTCTGTCACCACACCCTAGTGCAGCGCCTCAACAACGTCGGAATCCAAGAGAAGGCACTGGAGTGGATCATCTCGTTCCTCGCCGGAAGAACCCAGAGAGTCCGCCTCCCCTGTTCAGATCCGAGGCCATCGAAGTCATCTACGGCAAACCACAAGGATCATCTCTCAGCCCCACCCTCTTCAACATCTACATGAGCCCCCTCACGGCCATCGCACGCCTACACAACCTCAACATCATCTCCTACGCCGACGACACCCAGCTGATCCTCTCCCTCACCAACGACCCCGCCACCGCCAGAACCAGCCTACACGAAGGGATGAAAGACGTAGCCGAGTGGATGAAGAACAGCCGCCTGAAACTGAATTCAGACAAGACGGAAGTCCTCATCCTGGGATCATCACCCTCCACCTGGGACGACTCCTGGTGGCCCCCTGCCCTGGGCAGCGCACCCAAACCAACGGACCACGCGCAGAACCTGGGCTTCATCCTGGATTCCTCCCTCTCGATGACCAGACAAGTCAACGCTGTCTCCTTGTCATGCTTCAACATCCTACGCATGCTCCAAAAGATCTTCCGATGGATCCCCACCGAAACCAGGAAGACGGTCACCCAGGCACTTGTCATCAGCCAACTGGACTACGGAAACACCCTCTACACCGGAACCACAGCCAAACTGCAGAAAAGACTCCAACGCATCCAGAACGCCTCAGCACGACTCATCATGGACATCCCCCGACACAGCCACATCTCCGGACACCTGAGAGACCTACACTGGCTCCCCGTCAACAAGAGGATCACGTTCAGACTCCTCACCAACACACACAAGGCCCCCCACGACCTGGGCCTCAAGTACCTCAACAACCGCCTGACCTTCTACACTCCCACTCGCCAACTACGATCGACCATCCTCACCCTCGCCTCCGTTCCACGCATCCAAAGAGCCACCAAGGGAGGAAGATCCTTCTCCTACCTGGCAGCCAAGACTTGGAACTCCCTCCCCATCCACCTCCGCCTGACCTCAAACCACCTCTCCTTCAGGAAGCAACTCAAGACCTGGCTGTTCGAGCAGTAGCGGCCCCCCCAACCCCCCACCCCAAGCGCCTTGAGACCCCCCAGGTGAGTAGCGCGCTATACAAATGGTATGATTGATTGATTGATTGACCAGGAGCAGGCTCTCCACTGCTCAGCCCATCCACACCAACTGACTCACTCTTCCAATCCAAACACAATCTACATTCCATCTGACCTCATCACTGACTGAGCAGCAGGGAGAGAACTTCTGTAGGGAGAGTGCATTAAGTAAAAGGTACATTACAACACATCTCCCCCTTTATAATGATGGAAAACAAACAACACGTGTGATAAAACACACGTTCCAGCAAAAGAGGATGCAATAATAACAAAATTATACATCATCCCCTTGCTATAATGATCATAACAACAAATGCATGAAAGTTGCCAAACATAAAAATGAGAACAAAGGAGGATGCATGAGATAACTAAGACACTACACCCATCTCCCCTTCATAATGATCACAAACAACAAGAATGCAAGTTAAATAAAACATCCTTCAAAACCAGTGGAAACTATCCACATAACTCACGTCCCAAACTACAGGTACAATAATGAGTAACCAAATGCACCACAAACTAAGGCACACAACTGTGGCAGAAGAGGGATCTACAACCCTCAACTGCACAAAACAAAGACAGAACCAGGTCTACCCAAAAGAAATGGAATAAGACACAGCCCAAACTAAGACAGGGTAATAAAACCCCCAAAACACTCTAAAAACCAATATGGGTATCCCTTAACCCAAAGCAAACATAATATGGGGGTGCTTAAACCCTAGTCAGACATATAACTCTAAACCCAACGTGCACAGCCAAAATGCACAGTACAAACACCTCCTTAAGGTATTAACCACATACAGGGTATCCTGAAAACAAATAGGAGAAGTTACACTAGAAGAAAACTTCCCACGTGTGTACCCGTAACACACAGTCCGAAAAAAAATACTCAGCGTTCATGTCCATAACGCAAAGTCCATATTCCAGGTATCCTTGAATCCTAGACAAAACTGGCCAAAACTTGAAATACAGAAAAAACTAACACAAACGCACAGACAAAACCCTCTTACAACCTATACTGGAATTCAGCATACTTAAACCCAAACATAATGGCCAAAACATGGAATAAAGAAAATCTAGAGAAAATTAGCACAGTCCTGAACACACTCAACAGGGGACACACAACAGTCAAAAATGGTGTGACAGCCGACACAACCTACAGCTACCAGTAGGTAAACTTTCCCTATAAACAAAACACACACAAGCCCCCAAAACCCTTTGAGATACAATAAATCCATGACACAAAACTCAAAAATACATTTGACATAACATTGTAAAAAAAATGAGATACTTGTGTCTATCACTGAAATACACAATCCTTAAGTGTGCACATAACTGGAAATGCTCAAATGAAGGTGAGTGAGTGCATCACTGTAGTAGAAAGTGTAAGTCAGAATTAAATCCATACGCCAAATCTTCATGGAGAAAAGTACTTGTAATGTTGAATTCCTTTAATGCGCAATGTATTTGTACAATGCGCAAAGTTTTCCAATAAGTAAAACAAACCTGTCTGCATTCCGTGAAGAAATCGGGAAGATCTCGTCGTTCCCGTAGTTGTAGCGGTTCCTATGGATACCAAGATGGCGCCGGGTGTGTTTACGTGACATCTATGCGGGATGACGTCACTAGGTACTGCGCACAACTGGCAGAAGAAATGGAGTGCGAGGAAGGACAGAACAAGTCCAAAGACAAACAGAGTCAGCAATGGCAGAATTCGCCACAGGAGAGCAGCGCGAGCGAAGACAGCGCGGGGCACCAGAGTCAGAGCACGCTTGGTAACGGTAAGTGTGGTCGTTACAAGTCAAAAGAAAACAATGGTTACAAAGCTCACCTTTCTTTCGTTATTTTCGCTCACTATTTATTTCGTTATGGTGCAGCCAGCAATATAATTCCAAGAAACGTTTATAAGTAGTTACAAACCCACGATGCCTTCGCGTCCAATATTATTTGCGAGGTGATGGAGTTCAAATCTCTGTATGCCACAGTGTAAATTCAGTCAAAAATAAAAACTCTTCCACTGAGGCACTTCTGATGGAGTGAGGATTCGCATGTAAAGCGACTTGCTCCTTCTCATGAACCTCGTTAACTCGTAATAGTACTAAACAATCCTGTTTGTCATTAATATTTCATTTTTCCCGTACACGTGGGTGTCCTAGAGATGCTTGCATACGTGTTTACTAATACTAACTCCGCTTGCATACTACAGAATGGCCGCTTCGCAGAAATTCAGTCTGAGCATGCGTCGGTCATACCCATGTGATGTGACGCACTCGCAGTTTTGGAGGGAGAGTTCGCTCATGCGCATTGTAGCTGACATGGCCGCTTATTTGTAACCACGCGACCTGCTTGCCCATGCTGCTTTGCAGTTCTATCTGTTTCCGCTTAACCCATAACCGCTATAGTTATTATGGAATAAGGGGTGCAGTGTAGATTATCATGGTGTACAGTGTATTCTATTTTTCTGTGTTTCTAATTTGTTTTCGCTTACTTTTCATGTACCGCGTATTTGGGGCCTGGGAGTGGGGAGCGGCGCCATCTTTGAAACCTCCTACAACCCTGTCACGTGATCAGGGAAAAGCCGAATTGCGCAGAAGCAAGCCTAAGCCAGCTGGCTCCCGAAGCTGAGATGCGCCTGAGAACATCTTCCATGCACTGGGAAGAGAGTCCGGCTGTACCAAAAATTGTTACAAATGTATATTCTTATGTGTGCTCTATTGTTTTACACCTTTCTCATACCCTGGGAACTGGAATGTAAGGGGTGGGTACTGAAAAATAAATATTAAGTATGGGAACCTAGAATTTTAGGTGGTGGCTATGACCTAACCACCTCTCCTGACCAATCGTAAGTTGGGACCTGGTCATTTGCAACATTTGTGGGTGGTCTGGGGAATCAAGAAGAGTATAACTAGCCTAGTTTAGTTAGGGAAAATTGTCTGACTTGTCCGAATAGCTGACCTGTCACCGACCCCACGACTCTATAGGTGATTGATACAGAGAGCTGCGGAGCGCTCTGTCCGAATTTCCACAAACTCCAAGGGGTGGAATTAGTCTTAAGTGCTGGCGGAGCGCTTTGCTGGGAGATTCGAGAACCCAATCGAGGTTACTGGCGGATTCCGTGCAGTGAGGGGGTAGCGCAGGCGTTGCATCCGAAGCTGCAGGTGGTGATCGTGCCCTTTGGTGAGCCCAGTCCTGACCCAAAATCCTGAGGGGTATCCTGTCCTGATTTTCCGTGAGCTGTACCTGCTCACCTACTGGCATCCTAAATCCTTGAGGGTCTTTGTCCTCGTCCTTTCCCGAAGCTGACCCGTGGCCAGGGTTAGTCCTCATTCCTGTCCTAGGTAAATATACCTGTGGGTGTCCGTCTACTATCCTTTCCTTCCTGCTCTTTAATAAAGCCTATATGCCCATGATATTCTCTCTGGCCTCTCTAAAATTGCCTATGCTATCTGTTTATTAGTATGTTCCATGTTTCCCCTTTCCTGTAGGGCATATTGAAACTGTTTTTGCTTAAATAAAGTGTGATGAATATTTAGGATCTAAGTTAGATAGACTAAGATTAGGGTTCGAATCACTTATAGGCTATAGAAATTCACTGACTAATGTGTTTTAAATTGCCGTCCCTAGTTTAAGCCTGAAACTGAATAGCATGTTTCCTGTTACCCTTACCCAATAGAATCCCAGTTGCCCAATGGGGTTTTCCCTTATCCACAGTTACATAATTTTTGTGATTCTGCTTATTGATGTTTTTATCAGCATTTGCCTTATACTTTTGTCACTTTAAATTTTACATTCCTACATAAAGACTTTAAAACGCCTCAGGTGTCTGTGGTCATTCTGAAAATTACAAAAGTGATGTTAAATTAATAGACTAAGGGGCCGATTATGATTGCGGTTTTTCCGCATCCTCGGGGCCGGCGGAAGCCACCGCCAGCCCCGAGGATGCGGAAAAACCGCAGCGGACTGACCAAGGACCCACCGCCACATTAGGATGGCTGGTGGGTCCTGGTTTCCGTCCGCAGCTTTTCCGCCGCGGTCGGCTTACAACCGCGGCGGAAAAGCTCTGATATGGTGACGGTGTCTCTCAGACACCGTCCGCCATATCAGGATGGGCTTTGAAAAGTGCTTTTCCGCAGCGGGTTTTCCGCCGTGGAAAAGCATACGGATCTTCACTGCGGGGGCCCATTGCGGGCCCCCTAGGTGAAGGGGGGGTGGGGGGTGCACATGGGGGGTACCTATGGTACCCCCCTGCATTTGCATGCAGAAAGCGGCAGGCACCACGTGGTGCCTGCCTCTTTCTGCATGCAAATGCAATGCGTGCATTTTTAACATTGCCGCGGGTGCAGCTTGAAGCTGCACCCGCTGCAATGTTAAAAATAGAGGATGTGACCGCCAGGGTGGCGGTCACATCCTAATTGCACAGGAGGGAACTCCGCATGCCATGCGGAGGCTCCCTCCTGCTCTGGGGTCGCGGACGGATGCAAGTCCGCCCGCGATCCTAATCGACCCCTAAGTGTTTAGAATTATCTTGCCACCTGTCCTCCAACAGCTCCTGATCCATCAGGAAGAGCAAGTACTTGTGGTAAGTCAGGTGCTATGGTAACAGTGTTACAGGAAACACATATAGAATACTGATAGTGGCGTGTAAAATCACCCGACTCACAAAATTGTATTTCGCAATCACGTCATGGGCCCAAGTGCGTGAAAATCTGGTAAACTTTGAGCCGGGTGACCTGCGCGCTCTATCACTTCCAACCTGACAGTCTTACATCCTTTTTTGTGGTATTCTGCTGAAAAGTAAATCAAACAGTTGACCTGTTCTTTAGAGTTTAACCGTGACTCAAACATTGAGGCAGACCAAAACCGAAAACAGCAGGGTTCTTCACACCATACGATGATAAGAACAGGTTTCAGAGACTTTAAGGGTTTGATGAAGGAAAAACCCAGCCCAGTTGCTGTTCCTTTACATTAAATGAAGAGGGCTCTCTTAAAATGTCTTTAATCAAAATCAGTTACAAGGTGCTACTTTCTTCCCAGGCTGTAGGCAGTATCACCCAATACAGATTACAGCAAATTAAATAGTCTAATACAGGGACAATGTGGCAGAAGCTGGAAGTCACTTTTCCAAGGCAGTAGGCAGGCAAACAGAAACTGGCACATTTTAATTAAGGGCGACCGTTGATAGGGTCACTGGTGGGGCATTTGGGGTGCCTAGTTTCAACAAATCCACAAGTTTCAAATCACTTACTTGAAGTTCCTTTATTTCTTATAAATATTCCAATTCCAAAAGTCCATTTCAGTAGTAGGTTCTTTAAATCGTCGCCAGTGTTACAAAGAAGAAAGATGCGTAGACCAGGTGATGTAGATAATAAGATCTCTACTTTATTCTTAAGATCTCTTCATAGTTACAGGTGACCAGATGTAAGTTAGATTCTTAACAGTGCCCCACCAGGAGCAGGCTCTCCACTGCTCAGCCCATCCACACCAACTGACTCACTCTTCCAATCCAAACACAATCAACATTCCATCTGACCTCATCACTGGCTGAGCAGCAGAGAGAGAACTTCTGTAGAGGGAGTGCATTAAGTAAAAGGTACATTACAACAGATATCTGACTAGAATTCACGAAATATGAGAGATTACAGCAAATGCAAGTTAAGGGAAGATAATTTTCAGAGGATTCTGAGACTAATGGGGCCTTTATAGGTTTATTTTTTTGCTTCCAGACTGCCTTATCAATTACCAAGTTATATCAATTGGAGACCAGTTTCAGGAGGGATAGCGGTGGATGCATTTACGCAGGATTGGAAGGAAATTAGAGGGTATAGTTTTCCCCCAATCTCAATAATTCAGATATTATTGGTAGAGGTAAGGAGACAGAGATGTCACGGTTTACTACTTGCACCATTTTGGAAAACACAGGTATGGTTTCCAACAGTAAGGAAAATGGCAATGGGAGTACCATATTTGATAATCTCATGCAATGGTCTTTTGTTAGACATAGAGAACAAGGAACGTCCTTTGGTGGAGTTGGGTTCACTCAACCTTCTAGTATGGAGGATATCAGATGTTCAGGGAGATTCGCGGGACTTTCAGGAACAGCTACAAGTTTACTCAATTAACCATGGGCACCACGAACAAGGAAAAGATACAGAGGGGAATGGAAGGTATGGTTATGTTGGTGCGTGGATAGGGACCTGGATACCGTGAAGCAGATAAAGTGGAGGTGATAAAATTCCTAGCAGGGTTATTTGACAAAGGGTTGTCCTACAGAACAGTGAAATGTTACAGGTCGGTGGACGCAGCAGGCCATTCATTCCAACAAGGATTGGTAGTCAGTAGAAGAAATTACTATGCTTAATTTCTTTCAGAAGAGTCTCAGATGTTTGAGCATTGGAAGTATCACGTAGATTTATTCAGCCAGATGGAGTAGTTTTTGCAATTGTCAAGCAGACAAAGAGTATGTCAGGGTATATTCTGTATCCAAGATTTGACAATCCACCTAATTTGTGTGTGATGTCATGTGTAAAAGAATATTAAAGTAGAATGTTAGATAAAATATGTGCTGGGGTAGATCAATTATTAATCCCTTATGTAAAACCATTTAAAGCAGTCATGACTGCAACAATTGCAAAGTGGGTGAAGGCTGACATGAAGGAAGCAGACAGGAATATGTCAAAATTCACAGCACGTTCTATCAGAGGTGCTACGGCAAGTTAGATGTGTTTGATGGGACCAATCTGCTACTAGTAGCAGATTGATCAGCTGTTGAGATGTTCAGAATATTTTATTTCAGAGCTAGCTGTAGCACATGTTTCAAGTTCTGGTTGGAAAGACTGTGAACAAGCATAATGCCAGTCTTCTGTCCTACCATAACATGACTATTCCTATAGTTTAACTGAATAAAGAATCATGTTTTTATAGAAACAATAGGCTAGCATTATCCCACCCACCCTTGCCTTATGTGGATGAAGTTAAGTGGGTAGGGAAATTACGGAGCTATTAACCAATTTGGATATCATAAGAAATGTATATTGTTTAGAGCAGGTTTACGTAGGTAAGTGAATGCAAACAAAGACACAGAAATGTTTTTTTATTTATTTGCAGATAATTAGATTTGGATAAGGATATGTTCATATATGAAAATAAGATTGAGAAGAAACAAACTAGAGAGGAAGAAGATGGAGGACAAGGAGTACTTATGGGACTGAAAGTTCTAAGATTCATTGTGATGTTTTAAAGTTCTGTTTTGGAAGCTTTTAAAGGCTGCTGCTCAGAAGGAATGAACAGAGGCTTATACATAATGCTAGCCTCCTCGTCTTTAATAAAATTATGATTCTGTATTCAGTTAACCTATACGAACTGTCTTTCACTTCCTACAAACACTGGAGAACTGTCTTTCCCACCTCCACCTATGTGGCCAAAAGTGGTTGACATTATCATGGAAGGTTTGAATGTTACGTCATGTTTTTCATGTAGCAAAACAAAATGATTTAGACTGTACTGAAAACGTCTATATTAATTTGGGACTCTTGATTTATTCTTGCTTGTACTGCAGCCATGTCACAAATGAGACTAGACAGAATTTTAATAAATCATGACAATAGGTGCATAATAATTTTATCCATCAAATACACCAAACCTGTAGCTTTACCGATTTATGTAAGCAGGAAAAACACCTGGAGCATGTGTTTGGCAGCCTGCAACTCTGTATTTGTTGTCCACTTCATCAGTGCTATATACCACCTATAAAAGGCCTAGTCCTTATTTTCAGCTTGTGGTTTCTGGTGCTCGGCACCAGCAGTTACTTGTCAGCACTGGCACTTATGACAGTCTGCCACATGGTGGCGTTCTTTGTCAAATTCTGAGATAAGCACAACAACACTTGTTTAATAATCAATATACTTTAAAAATATCAAAAACCCATTCCTTGATGCTGATCTTGCTGGATTACTTGTACTGTGCTCTTCGATTGAATAAAGCATCAACCTTAATTTCCTTGAATTTATCTTCATTTCACCTAGCTATTGAAATAGTGTTGGGTGGCCTGGAATATGCTGAACTTTCACACTTGTAGGAGTGAGATGGCAATTCATTGTGCTGTTATGTTATTGGTACAGCTGACAGAGACATGGGTGGTGCAAGCTGCAGTGGACACCTGAGGGGAGACATGGAACGTATTTGTTTACAAAATAAGCACAAAGAAGGTCTATTTTCTATAGAATTGCCATGTGTAAAATGCTGCGAAATGTCTCTTGTTTGACACCGGACATACACTTCCACTCAGACATGATACAATTGCAGATGGAGGTTTTTTACAATGACCTCCCAAATGTATGCTTGTCCTGCGTACAGTTTAGTTTGAATGCTACAAATGTTCATTGAAATTCACTGCTTATCTTTTAGAAATCCTACAATTGTACAAAGGGTGTAAACTGGATCTGTTCTCATAGTATCGTGCACATACACGATTTGTAATTCTAAGAAACTTTTCACAGTTCACAGAAATTAAATCTTGTCTCCTATTGAATTCTCAAACTATTGCAGAGCCGATTAAGAGGTGCAAACACTTTCATTAGGTGACCGAAATTTCACGTAAATTGGCCATTGGACTATTTATGCTTCGTAGAGTTTCTTGCTTTTCCTGGCGTAGGTATTGCCTGCAAACTAGTAATATTTCTGCGTGCATTCTACTTTGCATAACAATGTCTGTGCTACGTTCTTGCGAATAAACGTTGAAAGCGGGTTTCCACTGGGCTTTAAAGCTGGATGGATGCAAACGTTCAGATTTAAAAAAAAAACATTGCAGCTTTACACAGCCTACACTGTGCTCAGAAGGTCATCAGGTTTTGACAATCGTGAAAAAGAAACATGTTGATCAAGAAAACTTATACAACTACAGACCAATAACTCAACAACCTTAGTTGGGTAAAACTATTATGAAATGTGCAGTAAATGAATACATTGATGACAACTCACTTCTAACTCAGTCCACACTCTGGATTCGGAGCAGGTCTCAATACTGAAATGGTAATGATAAAATTCATTGATGACACTCATTGCATGCTTGTTGATGGGAAATATGCTTCCTAGTTCTTTCAAATCTTTCTGTGGCATTTGACACAGTTGATCATGGATGACTTCTGAAATTGCTCAAATGCAGATTTGACCTTAAAGATTCAATCTCTGCGGGTTTTGGTACTTCTACAGTGGATATCTCAGTTAGACAAACTAGGAAAGTATTCCTCATGACTTGAACTGATATCCTACAGCATGCCACAAGGCTCCTTCCTCTCATCATGTATCTTTCAATCTGTACTTGGAAACCATAGGCTTGCTGCTAGAATTGTGTGGCATTAAACTCCACCAATATGCATACAATACTAAACTCTACCTAAAGCAAGACACAGCCACTACCCCAAAGAGCTTGGGGAACATACTCAATTGGGATTCAACAAACTGCTTGAAACTAAATCCACTGAAGACAGAATTCTCACTTCTATCTCGAATGCCCAGCAAAAGAATTCACAATATCCAATTGACAGAACTAGAAGAGTATAGCTTCTCCCCATCACCCCTGGCTACAGTAAAAACTCCTGGATTCCTAATCAACAGCTCCTTCCTTTAAGTCCGTTAAGTCCCGCAGATCATTTCAATCAGCTAACTTCATCTGCACAACTAAAAAAGTAAAAAAAACTCCTCTACATCTGAAGGCAGCAGCTCACACACATGTCAGCAATGCCATAGACCCCCTAGGATGTAGCGGCATGGATTAGTAAATTTAGCGGCACAAAAATGGAAATTTAGCGGCACAAATATGGAAATTTTGCTGCAATTTTGCGGCATTTTATTTGGCCATTTTTCCTACAACAAATACAGATATCTAAGTTTTTTTTAGTTATTTAACAACATGAAGCTATGTATATTTGGTTTATTTACAATGTAGACACTTTGTTTCCCTCGAAAAGCAAAGGACTTGCCGCAAGATCGCAGGCATCCATAACAGCTTCAACGCCACGACCACCCCAATAAATACTGAGACCTCTACCCCCACGACCACCACCAGCACCAACCGCATACTCTCCTGGACCAACATGAACAACGACAACACCATAACGATCATGAACACCATCCACTCCGGAACTCCGTCAGACCCATGCCCACACCAAATCTTCAAGAAAGCCAGCACAGCCCTCGCACCACATCTCCGGAAAGTCATCAACATCTCCTTTGAGACAGCAACGTTCCCAGCGAGCTGGAAGCATGCCGAGATCAACGCCTTACTCAAGAAACCCAAGGCGTACCCCAAGGACCTCAAGAACTTCCGGCCCATCTCCCTGCTCCTGTTCCCAGTGAAGGTCATCGAGAAGACCGTCAACAAACAACTGACCTGCTACCTCGAGGAGAACGATTCAGAAAAGGGAGTGGTGATGAACAGAGTGTCTGAATTAAGCAGACCACTCTTACCCAGTCCAAAGATCAGGGCTTGAGCCATCACCGTTTTTCAGCTCACTGCACCATCCCAGCTCAGAACTTGGCTATATGCAAATTGGTCTGACCCTGGCCCAGTGCATCATGGGAACAGGGCAGACCAAACTACCAAGCCAATTCTTATACTGGGAAGGAAACAAGCTACCGGGGACCGGTTTCTGGCATTTCAGCCGTCTTCGGCCCGGCTTGCTTGAATCCTGATGGTGCAATGAGCTAGGGACTCGAGGAGAACAGCATCCTGGACCCTTCCCAGTCTGGGTTCCGTAGCATCCACAGCACCCAAACTGCCCTTATCGCTGCCACAGATGACATCAGGACCCTACTAGACAACGGAGAAACAGGGTCCCTCATCCTCCTGGACCTTTCAGCCGCCTTCGACACAATCAGTCACCGCACACTACGAACACGCCTCCACGATGCCGGGATCCTAGAGAAGGCCCTGGCGTGGACCTCCTCCTTCCTCTCTGGCAGAACACAGAACGTCCGCCTTCCCCCTTCCGCTCCGAAGCCACCAAGATCATCTGCGGCATACCCTAGGGCTTATCCCTCAGCCCTATGCTGTTTTAAATCTACATGGCACCACTTGCCCACGTCCCCCGACTGCACAACCTCAACATCATATCCCACGCCGATGACACCCAGCTGATCCTCTCCCTCGCCAAGGACCCCCCACACTGCCAAAACCAACCTACACAAAGGAATGAAGGCCATCGCCGAATGGATGAGGAACAGCCGACTGAAGCCGAACTCGGAGAAGACGAAGGTCCTCATCCTCAGATCCACCCTGTCGGCCTGGGACGACTCCTGGTGGCCGACCGCACTGGGAACAGCTCCAACACCCACCAACCACGCACGCAACCTTGGGGTTATCCTTGACTCCACCCTCTCCATGACTAAGCAGGCCAACGCTGTCTCTTCCTCCTGTTTCAATACCCTCCGCAGGATCTACAAGTGGTTCCCCACCGAAACGAGAAGAAAGGTCACCCAGGCCCTCGTCAGCAGCAGGTTGGACTACGGAAACACCCTCTACGCAGGAGCCTCGGCCAAACTCCTGAGACGGCTTCAACACATCTAGAACGCCTCGGCATGCCTGATCCTCAACATACTTCGCCGAAGCCACATCACACCCCACCTGAGAGACCTGTACCTGCTCCCCGTCAACAAGAGGTAACCTTCAAGCTCCTCACCCACGCACACAAGGCACTCCACAACACCGGACCAACGTACCTCAACAGACGACTCAGCTTCTACACCCCAACCCGCCAGCTCCGCTCCACCGACCTTGCCCTCGCCATAGTCCCCCGCATCCGAAGAGCGACCTCCGGCGGCAGATAATTCTCCCACCTTGCTGCCAAGACCTGGAACATCCTCCCCACCCACCTACGGCAGACCCAAGACCTGCTGCCCTTCAGAAGACCTGGCTCTTCGAGCAGTAGCAGCACCCCTCACCCCCCAGCGCCTTGAGACCCTCATGGGTAAGTAGTGCACTTTATAAATGATATGATTGATTGAGTGATTGATTGATTGATTGATTGAAAATGGGCTTCATACATATGCCCCCAAGTTGTCTATGGTTAATCGTGTGCGATAATTAGTACCTGGTATACGTTTTGCCTTCAAAATGGGGCATAACAATTTGGTTTTGGTGCTTACTACACCAAAATTCTCATGTCCCAGGCTTTACTGACGATACCCTCCACCGCCTGCTAAAGTTTGGAAGGTTTGACCTGCCAAAATGTAACTGGAGAAAATTGTGAAAGGTGCAGTGCCTGCTGCAAAAGCAGGAATTACCACACATTCCGGAATTTAACAGGCCACTAATATTAGGGCCTTACTGCTTTGATAACGTGTTCAATAATTGATTTGTAGTTCATGGGCTGTCTGTTCATACTTATATCGGGTATGAGCAGGGCCTTAGGTGCAGCAGTGCAGGGGCCTCCGCATGCTCTGACCAAGCTCTACATTATTGTTGGTCGATCCCGGTGGTAGGTTTGGCTCAACAAAGAACCAGTGAATGGCCGCGCGCTGGCAGCACCAGTGAATGGCATCGTGCGCAGAAAAAAACAGTAAATGGCCGCGCGCAGGCCGTACCAGCATCTGCCTCTCATTCATTCATCGGACCAGCACGTGCTTCTCATGCGTCGCGAGGGGTCCCACGAGCGGCACCACACCCAGCGCGCGCCTAGCGCCTCCGCACACAAGTGCTCAGACATGACAGGTGCCCCCTCAAGAACGCACAGACACCAGGACATGGACAAGGTCACTCCAAGAATGCGCCACAGGCCCGGGAGTGACAACCGTTTCCTGGCCACCAGCCCCATCAAAGCAAGGAAGGGAGGTTCCTTCCCAGGAGAAGCTGTTCGCTCTTATCCTAACCCTGCCGAGGCTATCCATGCCACTTCCTCCCAATAGACATTTAAAGCTGGGCAGGTATACAGCATGCGTAAGATAGCAGCAGATTGGCATCTGCACTTAAGGCATCTGATTTTATCCGTATTTACATTTGCACCCCATCTCGATAATCAGTCCAGTGAATAATCAGACCCCCAGGATATAGCCGCTTTTGTAAAAATGCCGCGATTTCTACAAAAGTGCTGATTTCGCGGGGACTTTTGTAAAAATCACAGCATTTTTACAAAAGTGACAATTTCGCGGCAAACCGGGAAATCGCAAAATCCTGGAGGGTCTGCATTTTTAATGGTGTCCCAGCAGGTGCCCTGATATCTCTTAAAGCCACTCAATACTCTTCCAGCAGATAAAAGAAATGTTAACCACATTTGCCCAATCCTGCAGAACCTCTTCTGGCTCCCCTAAGAGTCTTGAATAAGTTTAACAATTTGTTGTATAACTTTCAAATACCTCCACTTAGACAGACCCAACTATCTAGAAGACCCACTAACACCTCCAGCTGGCTTGATAGAATCCAGCAGCAAGAATCCTCACCTACTGGAAAAATCGAAATTCCACACAGTGAAATCTCAAATGGAGACTTTCTCTAGATCCGCTGGAAACCCCTGTCTACCCAACTAAGGCCATTCCCATCCATCCTATCATTCCAAGAAGGTAAGACGCCCCTATTCAAAGAGTACCTAGGAAAAGACTGTTATGAAACTTTAAATAAAAGGTGAGTGCCCTGTTCTATGAACTCTGACATCACTCCAAGTTCTACCTTACCTAAGCTCATCTCTGTTCCCTCATTCCACCTGGCAAATGACTGTTTAATCTTGGATAACTGTGTCCTGGTCTCCTCTTCCCTTCTATCTCCCCCAGCTTCCTTTAGTCCTTTCCCCATTAACAATTCCCTTCACGGAGTTCCTTGCAATGTTCTACCTAGTCTGTTTATTGTTCTTATACACATATTTTGCATATACTTCCTCCTTCGTTCAATGTAGAGCGCTGCACTTACACCTGATACAGTGTTGTGATATAAAAATATAAATAAATAAAAATGCATTTGATTCGAGGCTCCTGCAAAATTACATAAATGAACTGGTGGGGAATGTAGAAATATAGAACCAGTTTTGGATCATGTTGGGTTGGAGAGAGCATCAAAATGTTATTAGAACATTGGAATGTTGGGAGCTCCATTGCAGACAATGGAGTGCTCCCTAATTCTACAGGCCGGGAAAGGCCCGAAGAGCAACATTCCAATGTTCTACAAAGGCTTCTCGAAGCTCGAGGGGATTTATATCCCCTCGAGCTTCGAGAACTCTTTGTTTAATTTGTTAGAACATTCTGCCCTCTAGTGACAGAATGTTCTAACAGCCTTATAGCCCTCCTAGCAGGGCTATACCGGCAATTAAAGTCCTGCTGTCTCGTTAAAGTCCCTCGCCTTCGGCTCGGGCCTTTAACGATTCAGCGGGCCTTTAATAGCCGGTATAGCCCGCTACGGCGGGCTATAAGGCTATAATAGCCCGCCGTAGAGGGCTATACCAGTTATTAAAGGCCCTCTCCAGCGTTAAAGGCCCCGAGCCGAAGGCGAGGGCCTTTAACAAGGGAGCAGGACTTTAATAGCGGTATAGCCCATCTACGAAGGGCTATAAGGCTATTAGAACTTTCTGTCACTAGAGGACAGAATGTTCTAACAAAAAAAACAAAGCCTTTTGGGAGCGTGAGGGGATTGGAATCCCCTCAGGTTCCCTGAAGCCTTTGTTCACAGCCAGAGCAGTGAACAAAGAAACATTGGAATGTTGGAGCTCCAGGCTTATACCAGCCATTATAAGCCCAGAGCACTCCATTGTTTCCAATGGAGCTCCCAACATTCCAATGTTCTAATAGTTGTTAAGATGGGCAGCAGATATTGCGGGTTAAATGCTTAAACCTTAAAAAACACAAAGACATGCAGTGGCGGCCTCCACTGGATATACCATACTTTACTTAAAACTCAAGTTATAAAAGAGTAAAGCAGTGCTAAAGTTTTACCTATTGGGGGCATATTTAACAAACTTTCTCACAGTGCACCCGCAGCAAGTCACCTTGCTGCGCTGCATGAAAGGGAGAGGACAGGAATGCACTGTATTTAGCAATATATGGCACATTCCTCCTCTCTGCCCGAGTTGGCTCACATTATGCTGCCTAGCACCAATGCAGGCACTCTTGCACCATGGTGCAAGGGTGCCTGCATTGTAGGCAGGATTGTTTTTGTGCAGGAAGGGCCACCTTCCTGCATAAAAACAATGCGCAGAGGCATTCTCCTCTTTCTAAGTGTGCTGCAGAATGCAGCACACTTACAAAGAGGGAACAATAAGGAGAATTAGAACATTGGAATGTTGGGAGCTCCATTGAAAACAATGGAGT
The DNA here is from genome assembly GCF_964263255.1 of Lissotriton vulgaris. NCBI lineage: Eukaryota > Metazoa > Chordata > Amphibia > Caudata > Salamandridae > Lissotriton > Lissotriton vulgaris. The sequence continues at coordinate 747,307,459 of NC_141695.1, forward strand.
AGCTCCAGGCTTATAATGGCTGGTATAAGCCTGGAGCTCCAACATTCCAATGTTTCTTTGTTCACAGCTCTGGCTGTGAACAAAGGCTTCAGGGAGCGTGAGGGCATTCCAATCCCCTCACGCTCCCATAAGGCTTTGCTTTATTTGTTAGAACATTCTACCCTCTAGTGGCAGAATTTTCTGATAGCCTTATAGCCCTTCATAGCTGGACTATACCAGCTATTAACGTCCCCTCCCTTGTTAAAGGCCCTCGCCTTCGGCTTGGGCCTTTAACACTGGAGAGGGCCTATAATAGCCAGTATAGCCTGCTACGGCGGGCTATAAGGATGTAATAAGGATGTTTCTCGTTGTTGCCCCTCTTGAAGAAAGGTGTACTATTCTAATGCATTCCATGCATTGTGGGAATTTTTTTAGAATACATGGGTGGATGCATGCAGTGCCGTCTCTAGGGCGGTACGATTGGTGCCACTGCACCGGGGGCAATATTCGTCTTCGAGGAAAGAGACCGGAGGTTTGCTTAGTGGAAGTTTTGACGAATCCTAAGGCAGCACAGAGGGTTGAAATGCCTGCTGCTTAGAACGTGTACCATACACTTTCAATTTCAATTTCAATTTCAATCTTTATTTCGGCATGAATGCCATAAAAGAACAATTATATACATACAATAAAAACATGTTTATAATAGACAACATAGTACATAAATTCATTTTTTTTAAAAACATTTGTTTGTATTAAAAAGCGAGGAACATGAAACCATTCATTAAAAGACAATTCATTCATATTGGAGACAGTTATAAACAACAGGAGTGCGGTTCATCAGTTATCCCCCTATTATTTGATTGAACCGCAATTTTGACATTTCTACTTAATTACAATCTATAGCCCAGTTTTCTTCTTTGGAAAAAAATACAATGCAAAAATCTGCTTACACTAAATACAATAGGTTGGCTTGTGCTGGTCGAGAGAATTCTCCAAGCCTGAAAACAGGATCTTACACCTAATGCTAGGCATATTGGTTTGATCCATCTTTTCCTAGCCTGAGCATATACTGGGCAGAAAAAGAGGATATGTTGCTCATTTTCTTTTTGGTTACTTCCACACATGGGACAAGGTTCGTCTTCCACGTGGTTTGAAATATTTGCACCGCCAGTCCAGCGAGCCAATGTGGAGCCTGTTTGGAGGTTACCATATCTAAATTTCAGAAATAGAGTCTTTGCTAAAGGTGGTTCTATTTCGTCCAAAAAGGTCTCAAAGGTTGGTTCATCTTTGAAGGTAAGGAACCTTGTTACTAGTGTCCCACTGGATGAAGCACTTTTGATCATGTCTATAATATAAGACCAGAAGGCCTTTTTTACCGTTGTTTTTGAGTTAGGTGGTAATAGATCGGGGTTTTCCCAATAGTGTGTCAGACCTAAATTGTTAAGCCAGAATTTAACATGTTTGAACCAAGATATTGCTTTGAAGCTATCAAGCTCCATAATTTCTTTGAGCCCATCTCTGTAATCTTGCAACTCAGGTACCTGCCATAGCCTAATCCATAGCAGTAGAGGGCGTAAAATAATATGATGGTCCGTTCTACGAAAGTTTAAGTCCAATTGAAGGGGCACCAGAGGAGTACTTCTGGGGACTCTGACCAGACTTCTCAAGAAGTTGTTATCTAGGACACTAAAAGTGTCTTTCGACCCAGGGCCCCAGATTTCTGAGCCGTATAGCACTGCAGGCTGGACTTTAAATTTGAAAGTTCAACTGCAGGAGATACGGCTTTGCTGGTGCTCTGACTTTGCTCCCTGAGAATGGGTTTTGTATTCTGACAAAATGTCATCTTACTTTTTTCCAGGTGGGCTTTCCATGTAAAATTGGAATCCAGTGTCACCCCTAAGTATGCAAAGTAGGGAACCGATTCTAATTTTAATCCGTTTAGGGTTAAGCAGCCTTTATCAGATTTGGTTGGATTTAGGGCCATACACTTGGGGGCCGATTAGGATGGAGGATTTTCCGCCTCCTCTGGGCCGGCGGAAGCCACCTCCGGCCCGGAGGAGGCGGAAAATCCATTGTGGGCTCACCAAAGACCCACCGCCACATTACGATGGCTGGTGGGTCTTGGTTTCTGTCCGCTGCTTTTCCGCCGCGGTCGGATTACAACCGTGGCGGAAAAGCTCTCATTTGGCTGGCAGTGTCTATCAGACACCGCCGGCCAAATTAGGAAGCATTTGAAAACATGCTTTTCCGCGGCGGTTTTTCCGCCGTGGAAAAGCATGTGTACTTTTGATTTTGGGGGCCCGTTGCGGGCCCCCAGGGTGTTGGTGGGTGGGGGTGCACATGGGGGGTACCTATGGTACCCCCCAGCATTTACATGCACAATGCGGCAGGCACCGCGCGGTGCCTGCCGCTTTGTGCATGTAAATGTTACACATGCACTTTTAACATTGCGGCGGGTGCTGCTTGAAGCAGCACCCGCCGCAATGTTAAATATCCAGGATGTGACCGCCAGGGTGGCGGTCACATCCTAATCGCACATGAGGGAACGCCGCAGCCCATGCGGACGTTCCCTCATACTCTGGGGTCGCGGACGGACTCAAGTCCGTCCGCGATCCTAATCGACCCCATAGTCTTTTTCCCATTTATCTCCAAACCTTTCTTGTTACAATACTCACTAAAAGAATTTAAGAGAGCTTGGAGACCTTTTTTTGTCTGGGAAATCAGAATGGTGTCGTCCGCGAATAATAGGGAAGTTACTTTTTCCCCGTTTAGCTTGGGGGAATCGTTTTTACATCCCTCTAGATGTGAAGGAATGTCATTCACGAAAAGTGAAGAAAGTGTAGAGGCCAATACGCACCCCTGGCGCACACCACGCTCAATAGGAATTTTGGGGGTTAGTTCTCCTTTTGGGCCCCATCGGACTCTTGCGAAGTTGCCTCTATGGAGCTCTTTGATTTGCACTATCAAGGTGGGTGGCATCCCTGCTAAACTCAGTGCTTCCCATAATAGTTTACGTGGGACTAGGTCGAATGCTGCCCTTAGATCGACGAACACAACATATAATTGGCCCTTTTTGATCTTAACATATTTCCAGTAAAGACTGCAGAAACGGAAAATTTGATCGATTGTGCTAACTTTGGGTCTGAATCCCGCTTGGTATCTACTCAGAATTGCCTTTTCATCCAGCCAATCATTAACACGAAATAGGATATGTCGCGCATAGATTTTCTGAAGTATATCCATTAAGCTTATCGGCCGGTAATTTGAGGGGTCCATCCTGTCTCCTCTTTTAAAAATTAAAACAATTTCAGCCCCCTTCCAACTCTCTGGGAAGTCTAGATTTCGGGATAACTCATTGCACAGGTGATTAATGTAAGGTGCCCATATTTTTAGGTCGTGTTTATACAAGTCTCCCTGAATCTTGTCTAACCCAGGGGCTTTACCAGATTTAATTTGGCTTATTGCCAATTCTGTCTCTCCTAACGTAACGTCCAAATTGTCTGTTGGGAGAGCATCGCTTGGGATAACCGTGTCTGTGAGGGATTCCTCATATTCCTTATAGAGGCTGGCGAAATGGTTTACCCAGGTCTGTTCGTCCAAATAGACGTCCTTGACTACTCTCCCTTGGTGGTTCCCATTCGCTATTAACCTCCAAAAGACTACGTTATCACGCGCTTTTGCTGCTTGCAGCAAATCCGCCCATTTCTCTTCCTCCCAAGCTAATTTAGATGCCTTTTGCACCAATTTATAATTGTTCCTAGCTAGCTTAATATCTGAAAGTGCCTTAGATTTAATCGCAATTAAAAGTGCCCTCTTGGACTCCCTACAAGCTTTGTTGTACCAGGTTTTACTATGAGACAAATTGTGTGTCTTCTGCTGCCCTTTCTTAGGCATCTAAGACATCAGTGACTAGCAACTTTAGAGCATCAAACATTTTTTGGTGTAACACCTTAAAGTGGCTATTATTTCTCTCCTCTAATATATCGTTTAAATATGGGCCAAAGGTGCATGCGAAAAGTGTGTATATTTCTGCGACAATTTCGCCATTATCCAGTATAAGTGGCCATTTAAGAGAACGTCTATTGTTACTAATGTGGATCTCAGTGTTGTCACCATTAGTTACTTCTTGGGTCATGGAAGAAGCTATGTCTCCAAATAGGGAAGCCTCGATTTTGAGATCTAGAGGGAAGTGATCACTTTCTAATCTTTCTATTACCTCCATGTCAAGGAGATATTCCCATGACGACATTGAGGCAATGATGAAATCTATATTACTTTTATAGTTCCCCCTAAAGAAGGTAGGCTTCTTCAAACTATCCGACGTTAGCCGTCCATTGCAGGCCCTAATGCAGTGTTCTGCACATAGTTTTGTCATTTGGAGGGCCAGGGGCGTACATTTAACTGATTTGGTATTGTCTAAAGCAGGGATTCTGTTAGCCTCATCCTCTTCAAAGAAGATGTCACTAAGTCCCACAATCGGCTCAAAATTACAATTAAAATCACCTGCCACGATAACAAAGTTCTCCCTGGTGTCCAGATTACCCAAAAGGAGATCTAGATGAGATAATATAGGAGATTCTCTTGAGGTGGGTGTCGGCCTGTTGTATACATTTACTAGATAAAGTTTTTTTCCTTCTCGTGCAGTGATTTTCAGAACCAGTATGTCTGGGGAATTAGCATCCACCACTTCAATATTCACTCTTAAATTGACTTTCACCCAGGTTATCAAACCGCCCAAAGGTCTTCCACATCTAGATGGAATGGCACTAGTGCCATACGATTTGTACCTTAGTCTGTGTATAATTTCGACTGACCAGGTCTCTTGCAACATACAAAAGTCAAAGGAATCAATATAACTTGCCCATTCTGGATCCCTTAGGTTTTTTGATACCCCGGCTATGTTCCAAGAGACCACTTTTAATGGTTGACTTGTTTCCGGGGCCTTTTCCAGCGATACATTTTCCACCTCCCCAAGCTCTACTATAGGCCATTCTGATCTAATTGCATCATCTTGCAAGGACAGCAGATCATTATGGTTTTTCTAACACTTCCATTTGGTATAAAACTATCCCCAGTTATTGGTACCACCACAGGAAAAGGGCCTACGTTCCCCAAAGATTTAATTTCATTAGTAGTACCACCAACTCTCAATGAGCATAATTCACTTCCCACTCCCCCCCCCAGCAAGTTGACATTTTCTGGATCATTTCCCTCAGTCCCCTCGGGCATTTGGCATCAATCACAGTCATCTAGGCCACTAAATATATTGAATCTATTGGTGGTTTCCAGAGGAGTGAAAGGCTTTAGATGGTCCATTCTTCTGTTGTTAGATTTGAAGTGTCTATAAGGAACACAGTTCCAACCAAAGGGATCAGGTGCAGGTACGGGGTTTGGTCGGTAGTAGAGCTCCATAGGATTTTGTCTTGTAGGTGGTTGCAGTGTGTGATGAGTGTTGCCAGCCCTCTGTATAAATGGTGGATAAGAACTGGGAAGGGTTTGAGATGTTATGTGCGAGGGTGGTTGGTGCTGGGAGGGAAATACCACTGACCTGGGGTAGAAATATGTCAATGGTCTAGGGATTATACAATTACTGGTGGTACCTGGCGGCCAATTTAATATAAATTGAACTGCGTTGGGGTCCCTGAAATTCACAACCACCACATCGCCCTCAATGTTTTTTGGTCTACTTCCCAGCCATTGGAGGCGACGAACGTGCACAATTTCACCATTTACATGGTTTGCTATTGGCCTGTATAGACTTAGCCAATGCATGATCTTATTTTTTAATTGTGCAAAACCCTCCCACTTATTGGTTTGTAACACGGGGACCCCTGTTAGAGCTACCACAAAGGGCACTGCCTCTGGTGGTAATTCTGGGATGGGAGCCTGTTTGGGTCTCCCCCAACTAGGCTTTTGTCCCCTCGCCTCGGTCGTTAGGCTTTCCTGGGGAGTATTAGCCGTACCATTAGGTGGTTTGCTTGTAATGGTAACTGGCGTGGAGTCTGTTTGCTTGTGTGAATTTTTAGGAGGTGGGATTGATTGAACAGTTGTTGTTTTGTTCCCTTTGGGCGCAGAAGTAGAGGGGTTCGCCAACAAAGTAGATTTAGCTGGTGGAGCTGAGGCAACTGGGATAAGTTTAGCCTCGATAGCAGTTTTATGCATTACTGTGTTGGGGATTTTTGTGTTATCTTCACCCTTGTTTCCCAGTGCACGCTCAATTGAGCTTAGTCTGAGTTCCACTTCGATCAGCCTCTCCAAGATCGATGCAGAATAGGTCTTAATTAAACTTTCTATGGTATCAAGGGTGACGGAGTCACAGTCTGTAAGGGGCGCTTTGGCCATCATAGAGGCTTCCATATTATCCTCTATATCTATAGGCAAATTGGGGGGTGACGGTAATGTAATAATAGTAGACCCTGCCGTAGCCACTAAAGGGTTATCAGTGCTATCTACAGGAGTCTTCGCTTTTTTCCCAAAGTCAGAGTGACTTAGTTTTGGTTGTTGTAGGTTGCCCCCTTTTTGCCTCTTCTTGCATGGAGGTGGTCCATGTATCCTTGGGGCTGGCATAGTTTTCTTGGCCCTACTGCGCACTGTTTTAGATGGTATAAGGGCAGGGGGCTTTGAGACATTAGGGGTACTCACTGCCCGACTGCCGCCTCGTGACCACGCCCCCTCCTTCGAGCGGCGTGGTCCGTGTTCAGCGCTCCTCTCCCTGTGCCCCTGGTGTTGTTTTTACTGTATGGTATTTGTAATTGTGGAATTGTAATTGTATTTGCCAGAATTGTTGTATTCCGCCGTACTGCCCGTTTTTTTCCGCCTGTTGCCGCCCTCCGTCTTCCCTCCCCGCTCCCCGCTTCCCGCCACCACCGCTGACCCCGCCCCTTTTTTCATTCTGTTCCCTCCCCGCTCCCGCCTCCCAGCTGCTCCGCCCACCCGCGCACTTGGCCATATATGGCGACCGTGCGACGCAGGTGAGTGTGACCTAGTTCTAGGACACCCCTGCGCCGCACGGCCACCAGCTGCTGCGTGTGCCTCCCCCTCCATTGTGCCTCGCTGCCCGACTGCCGCCTCGTGACCACGCCCCCTCCTTCGAGCGGCGTGGTCCGTGTTCAGCGCTCCTCTCCCTGTGCCCCTGGTGTTGTTTTTACTGTATGGTATTTGTAATTGTGGAATTGTAATTGTATTTGCCAGAATTGTTGTATTCCGCCGTAGTGCCCGTTTTTTTCCGCCTGTTGCCGCCCTCCATCTTCCCTCCCCGCTCCCCGCTTCCCGCCACCACCGCTGACCCCGCCCCTTTTTTCATTCTGTTCCCTCCCCGCTCCCGCCTCCCAGCTGCTCCGCCCACCCGCGCACTTCGCCATATATGGCGACCGTGCGAACGCGCAGCGGTCACACGCAGCGGTCACGCGCAGCGGGCGCGCCGATTGTGCGCCGAAGGCGCGCCAAAGGTAAGCCCGTCTACGCCCGTCCGCGCCTGGACCGCGCCCAGTGCCAGGACCCCTGGACCCCGACCAACCCGCCTGACGTACACCGCCGCTACCCTCATCGCACTAACCACCGGCCGAGTCCCGGGATGCTGCAGAGCCACCCCACGACGCGTCCACGGACCCTTCAGCTGCAACACCTGCAAGTTCACCTGCATCCGGACCTGCCCGACACCAGCACCTGCCATGCCGAACACCAGCAGCAACCACCTCAAGTGCATCCTGCTCAACACCCGCTCCGTCCACAGACACGCCATCGAACTCTGGAACCTCCTAGACGCCACAGCCCCTGACGTTGCCTTCATCACGGAGACCTGGATGAACGCCTCCTCAGCGCCCGACATCGCCATCGCCATCCCAGAAGGTTACAAGATCACCCGGAGGGACCGCAACGCCAACCAGGTAGGAGGAGGCATCGCCATCATCCACAAGAACACCATCCGCATCACGACCAGCACCGACAACACCCCACCCTCCGCCGAACACCTGCATTTCCAAATCCACACCGACCCGAAGACCACCCTCAGAGGCACCCTGATCTACCGACCTCCGGGACCACGCACTCAATTCAGCGAGGACATCGCCGACTTCGTCAGCCCGCACGCCCTCCCCTCCGCTGACTACATACTCCTGGGGGACTTCAACTTCCACCTGGAGAACAACAACGACTGCAACACCAGCACCCTGCTCGACAACCTCGCCAACCTTGGACTCAAGCAGCTGGTGTCCACCCCCACCCACCTCGCTGGACACACACTCAACGCCATCTTCTCATCCAGCAAAGACATCGCCTTCAGCCACGCCACAGAACTCCACTGGACGGACCACAGATGCATCCACTTCACCTTCAGAAGAACGACGATCCACCACCACCAGCAACAGGTTGCCCGAAGAAGCTGGAACAAGATCACAGCCGACCAGCTCGCCGCTTCCCTGAGCCAGCACCCTCCGGCCAGCTCAGCGAACCCCAGCCAGGCCGCCGACAACCTCTCGAAGTGGATCAGCAAATGCGCAGACGAACTCGCCCCTCTGAGGATCCCGCCCAGCAGACCCGGCCGTAAGAGAGCCCCATGGTTCACCGACGAACTCAAGAGCTCCAAGAAGAACTGCTGAGCCCTCGAGAAAGCCTGGAGAAAGGAACCCACGCCGGACAACAGGACCACCCTCAAGCTCGCCACCCGGAAACACCACCAACTGATCCGCATCGCCAAGAAAACGGCTTTCAAGAACCGACTGGACAACAACGCTCACAACTGCAAGGAACTCTTCAACATCGTAAAAGAACTCTCCAACCATAACGCCGGAAACAACGACATCACCCCATCGCAAGACCTCTGCAACTCCCTCGCCTCCTACTTCCACAACAAGATCGCGGACATACACAACAGCTTCAGCACTCAACCGACGCACGCCACGACCGCAGCAACGCCTCCCACCACCACCCTCCGCGCCTGGACCCCGGTCAACACCGAAAACACCGTCCACATGATGAACTCCGTCCACTCCGGATCTCCGACCGACCCCTGCCCTCACCACGTCTTCAACAAAGTCGACGCTGTCATCGCACCCCACCTGCGGGACATCATCAACACCTCATTCAACACCGCCACCTTCCCCGAGAGCTGGAAGCACGCCGAACTCAGCGCTCTACTTAAGAAACCTACAGCAGACCCCACCGAACTCAAGAATTACCGCCCCATCTCTCTACTCCCGTTTCCAGCCAAAGTCATCGAGAAGACCGTCAACAAACAGCTGGCCGCCTTCCTCGAGACGAATGGATCCCTCGACCCATCGCAGTCTGGATTCCGTGCCAACCACAGCACCGAGACCACCCTCATCGCCGCCACTGACGGCATCCGAGCCCTGATGGACAATGGAGAAACAGCGGCCCTCATCCTCCTAGACCTCTCCGTGGCTTTCAACACGGTCTGCCACCGCACCCTAGTGCAGCGCCTCAGCAACGTCGGAATCCAGGAGAAGGCACTGGAATGGATCGTCTCCTTCCTAGACGGAAGAACACAAAGAGTCCGCCTACCACCGTACAAGTCAGAGGCCACCGAAGTCCTCTGCGGCGTCCCTCAAGGATCCTCACTGAGCCCGACTCTCTTCAACGTCTACATGAGCCCCCTCGTGGCCATCGCACGCCAACACAACCTCAACATAATCTCCTACGCCGACGACACCCAGCTGATCCTCTCCCTGACCAACGACCCCGCCGCCGCCAGAGCCAACCTGCACGAAGGGATGAGAGAGGTAGCCGAGTGGATGACGACGAGCCGGCTGAAACTGAACTCAGATAAGACGGAGGTCCTCATCCTGGGCTCCTCACCCTCCGCCTGGGACGACTCCTGGTGGCCCCCCGCCCTGGGCACCGCACCCAAACCGACGGACCACGCACGCAACCTGGGTTTCATCCTGGACTCCTCCCTCTCCATGACCAGGCAAGTCAACGCCGTCTCCTCGTCGTGCTTCAACATCCTGCGCATGCTTCGGAAGATCTTCTGGTGGATCCCCACAGAGACCAGGAAGACCGTCACCCAGGCCCTCGTCACCAGCCGACTGGACTACGGCAACGCACTCTACGCCGGAACCACCGCCAAGATCCAGAAGAGACTCCAGCGCATCCAGAACGCCTCAGCCAGACTCATCCTCGACATCCCACGACACAACCACATCTCCGGACACCTAAGAGACCTGCACTGGCTCCCGGTCAACAAGAGAATCACCTTCCGCCTCCTTACCCACGCACACAAAGCTCTCCACGATCAAGGCCCGAGCTACCTCAACAACCGCATCAACTTCTACGCTCCCAAACGCCACCTCCGATCTGCCAGCCACGCCCTCGCCGCCGTCCCATGCATCCGCAGAGCCACTACAGGAGGAAGGCCCTTCTCCTACCTGGCCGCCAAGACCTGGAACTCCCTCCCGGCCGACCTGCGCCTGATCCAAGACCACCTCTCCTTCAGGAAGAAGCTCAAGACCTGGCTGTTCGAGCAGTAGCGGCACCCCCCCCCCCCAAGCGCCTTGAGACCCTACGGGTAGGTAGTGCGCTCTATAAATGTCGCTGATTGATTGATTGATTGATGTGCGTAATTACAAGAGTACCATTCGTATCCAATTGGGGGGAAGTGATTATGGATGGTGTAGTGGTATTGCTTCTACTGGCTGACTGTCAGATATGTGTACAATAACGTCAGCTAACTGGGAATTTTCACTAGTATTAGGGGGAGCTAGGGATAATGGTGACAAGGGCCGATTTTTTAAGCTTTCCACAGAGCGGCGGCGTTCGGCACGGCGCTCTGCCGAAGCAATTTCCAAGGGAATGTCTGGGGAAGCCTTAGTAAAGTAGTTATCAAGAGTTTTGTTTAACAACCCTACCTGCTTATCAGACATGATAAATACACTAAACTTAATGCACAAGACAAGGGTTACAGAAGCACAACAATATGTTACCAATGACTAGAAATAAAAATACCAGGGGTTAATGTCCAGTCCGGTCTCTTCGGTTCTCTGAGGGCCTCAGAGGGCCCGCCCTTTGCCCGGGCTTCGCTCCGCGCTTTGCCCCGCGCGCGTCCCGCTAGCGCGTTCTTGACTAGCTAATTATACTGGGAGGGGGCGGGAAGAGGTCCAGCTGAGGCGAGTTTGTTACCGCAGCGCCCGCTGGTCCTCGCAGTCCCTGATCCTGTGCTGTTCCCTCGTCGGTCACCTCTCAAGTTCAGGCAATCCGGTGGTGGCAGAGCCTCGAACGGCTCCCGCGGAGCGGGGGCCGTGAGGCGTGGGTTGAAGAGCAGCAAGGAAGCACCCGGTGTCGGGAAGGCAAAGTCTCGATTAGCAGGCACACAAAGTAAGGTCAGCCCTCCACTCTTAAAGTCCGGTGGGAGGGGGCGGGAAGAGGTCCAGCTGAGGCGAGTTTGTTACCGCAGCGCCCGCTGGTCCTCGCAGTCCCTGGTCCTGTGCTGTTCCCTCGCCGGTCACCTCTCAAGTTCAGGCAATCCGGTGGTGGCAGAGCCTCGAACGGCTCCCGCGGAGCGGGGGCCGTGAGGCGTGGGTTGAAGAGCAGCAAGGAAGCACCCGGTGTCGGGAAGGCAAAGTCTCGATTAGCAGGCAGCCATACAAATCACAAAGTGAATATAAAGTAAATAGATCAGTGGGTTACTGCTTCTGTTTGAGGACTCCTTCTGTCACTTGTCGTTTATAAGTCAAAATCCTAATATAGAACATTGAGCTATTAACTGTCATCTAAGAGCTTCATGCTAACTGCAGGTATATGTTAGAGCTTTTTGTTTTTTTGCACAGGCTTTCATTATCCTAATCTTGCCAAAAGGGTTTCTTTGGGTAGAAAACTTGTCTTATTATGAAAGAGAACCCCTAGCAATGGTGTTACGTTTTAAATTCAGAATTTGTGCTTTAAAGAATAAGGACTCAAACTATATTGCCTACCACTAACGATGACATGTGACTCCTACACTACACCTTGTAGTCCTGTCTGATGTAACATCTCCCATATACTGATTTACACACATTTGATTGTCTCTGTGCAATGTGTGTGTGATGTAAAGTGATCTGACACCTTACACTGGTCTGGGTGGTGCTATAAAACTAAATGAATCTGAGAGACAGTGGATATGTAGATTTGAGGGGCACTGTTAAAGGGTGCTTGTAAGGGAATCCATGGCAGAGATGGTCATTGGGGGGGCGCCAACAAGCATTGTTGCATAGGGCGCCACCAGTGTTAAAGCCCGCCCAGGATGCATGGGAACAATCAAGCCACACACATGTAACACCCTCACCACACAGTGTAACCTATGGAAGTGACTTGCACTGCTTTGCGTTATACTAAATGTACTAAGCCGTGCAGTCTAGCCTTGCATGGCTTGATAAGTCTCATTGTAGGTTTTGCGCCTCTCTGCCTCTCCTTGCGTGGCACAGGGCGACCCAAAACCTTAATGTGCCTCTATATTCTTTGAGGACTGGAAGTTGCATTACTAAGGACTTGTGCCTAGGTTGAGCTGCATTGATGCACAAGTACGTGCCTCAAATAAAACATAAGCACCCTTGTCGTGATTACTCTCTTTGTATCATATTCTTCAATGAATAAAAAAATCAATTTTAATAATCGGGCAAAGTCGCAAACATAGAAGCAAATGAATAATCCTTTTCACCCTTTTCTTTGATTTGCGCGAAGGTGACTCCCTTGTAGCTTGTGATGTTTATTTGTACAGAACACTAAATTGGAATTATTTCCCCACTTCCCGAAGGCAGGGATTCCTCCTGCAGACGTCTGTTTTTGCAGGCGCGCCAGACCCACTGCCTGGGCACCCTGAGCATGGGCAATTCAAGCCCCAATGTGTGATAAATTAGACCATTCAGTCAGCGTTTTTACTGGCACTGGTTCTAGAACAACACACCGAATAGCTACTACTGCTGAATTTTCAAACCTCCCCAGCTCGGAGCGCGGGCCAAGCCTTACAACTACAGTCTGCCTTAATCTGGCAACAGAAGTGCATTGAAACCTTATCTTTCTGTCAGGCCTGCTAGCAAGACTTTGTCGTCCATTCTTTGCCTGCCGAGGAAACGTAATAAATCGAGGTTTGTTCCAGTATATCGGTGTCTAATGTGCCTTTGTACTTGGTTCCTAGCACCTACCTTGTCTAAGAGTGCCCCTCCTCGGCTGTAGGGGGTACAGAGAAAGTTATTTACCTGTGAACACATAATCTCATAAAGTGAGGAACATTGGATTAGAGGTAATGAAGTCAATCCAATCCCGCCCATATCACCCCACAAGTCTAAACAGGAGTGTATAACTGAATTCGGATTAGCACTAGTGTGCTAATTACAGATTCTGGGGTGACTAGGGGGTGCTCTCGGGATTTTCAGCAAGAAAAGCCTGAAAAAAATCGAGAAGTGTCTACACATTCCAATTTTGTGAACCTCATAATATGGAAAACGTGCAAATGAATGAATGAAATAGAATTTATATAGCGCGTAACTAGCCTGAGGCCTGGTAGCGCTTATGATCAGACAGGCAGATGTACAGCAGGATTGTTATGTAGCACTATATAAATGAGTTTTCAACAATGTACGAAAAATTTGCAGATTGGGTTCCCCATGGAGAGTGAGGGGAAGGGAGTTCCAAAGGTTGAAAGCATTCAGTGAAAAGGAGCGACCGCCCCATCTGGCTCTGCGTACTTTCCTAGTAGTGGCAAGGAAAGCATTGCTGGTGCTAAAACTCCTGGAGGGTAGGTAGGGAACCACCATGGAGTGGATGACAGCGGGACCCGTTTTCCGAATAGGTTCATGGGCCAGACACATTGCCTTGAAACGTATTCTGGATTGAATGGGGATCCAGTAAAGTGTATTCAAAGCCGAACTCGCTGACTGTCTCCGAGGGATATGGAGGAGTAGGCGGGATTGCACAGTTCTGGATTACCTGAAGCTTTTTGATAGTAGCCAGGGGGGCGCCCAGATATAGGGCGTTCCTATAATCTAATCGCGAGAGGATAAGGGCTTGCACCATTATCCTACGTGCCTGAAAAGGAAGTAGAGGCAGTATTTTCCACAACATTAGGCCAAAACAAGTGGCAGAGAGCTTAGTAGCTTGATGGTTGAAGCAGAGAGAGCTGTCGAGCCATATGCCAAGGCTCTTGATCTGCTGCTTGGGGACAGGAAAGTTGCCAAGACAGATTGGCCATGACAGTGTCGTAAGGGATGGGGAAGATTTACCCAAGAACATTAGCTCTGTCTTATCCCCATTTAGCTTAAGGTGAGATAGTTTCATCCATTCGGCTACCACCTCTAGGCAATTTCCCAACGCGCAAGATGGACCTTCCGGGTGGTTTAGTGAAACCACCAGGTGGGTATCATCTGCGTAGGTGATAATTTAGATGCCGAACGGAAGTACTATCTCAGCTAATGGGGACATGTAGGTGTTAAATAGCGTGGGGGTCAGGGACGAACCCTGAGGGACCCCACAGCTAACAGGCCACAGATTAGATGCTGCAGACTCCTCAATGACCTGGAAGAAACGGTCCTCTAAAAAGGAATTGAGCCAGACCGGAGCCAAATGCCTCACTCCCAGATTCTTTAGACGCTCAAGCAGAATGGTATGATCTACAGTGTCGTAAGCGGCCCTGAGATCCAGCAAAATAATTGCTGCTGAGCCGCCCTGATCTACCAATCTCCTGGCTTCTTCCGTAACAGCCAATAAAGCAGTCCCAGTCCCATATTTTGGGCTGAAACCTGTCTGAGACTTGTGGAGAAGATTGCTTGATTCCAGGTATTGAACTAAGGTGGAATTAATGTGCTTCTCAACCAGTTTACTCAGCCAGGGGAGGAGGGAGATGGGTCTGAAATTGGCCAGGTTAGAGGAGTCCAAGTTTGGTTTCTTTAAAAGGGCTTTGACCTGGGCACATTTCCAGGCCAGGGGTACCCTTCCCGTGGTAATGGAGGTGTTTAAGACCCTCAAAATTGCTGGACGGATGACTTCTATAACTGTAGTGAGGCGTTGTGGGGGAACTGGATCCAGTGGTGAACCGAAGGTGACCCTAGAAATAAGTGTTCAGCGTTGCCTCATCTAGCAGTGGGAACTCAGCTAAACAGCACTGTAGATTGAAGCGGGAACTTTTATTGTTGGAAACTGTGGACCCGCTCTGGTGGAATGAAAATGATTGAGATATTAAATGGATTTTTAAATGAAAATATTTAGCCAGATTATCACAACGGGCTTGTGCATCTTCTGCGTTGGGGATTTTATGCGGTGGAGAGGTGAGAGATTTAGCAATGCGAAAGATTTCTTTGCGGGAGTTAGCTGCTGTGCTAATCTTCTCGTTGTAAAAAGAGGATTGAGCGATTTTGATTTCAGTTTTATAAATTCTTATTGCCTCTCTGTATTCATTTTTCCTATCGTTTGCTAAGTTCTGTCTCCATCTCCTTTCAAGTCTCCTGCAGTTTTGTTTAAGTTCTTTTAATTTGAGGGAGTACCAATTAGCCAGCTTTGGTTTATGAGTCTTGCGAACAAGTTTTTTTGGGATTAAGGTATCAAGTGAACTTTGGATACAGGATTTAAAATTATTGTTTGCCCTTTCCGGGTCTAGGTCGGCGCAAGGGGTAATAGTGGCCAGAGTTGTGGACCACCTACTAGAGGACAGATTTGCCCATTTCCTTTCCAGCCGTGGGAAGAAGCTCTGCTCAGGGGGAGAAACAGCTGCTTCCCAGACCAAGGGGACTAGTAGATGATTGGTCCATGGAACCGGAATAGGAGATCCTGCAGAGAGAGCCTGATCATTGCTAAGCACTGGATTGAGAAGGAGACCCTTGATATGTGTCGGTGCAAAGCCTTTCTGCACGTTTTGAAGTGCGGAGAGGCTCGCCAACAGATCTGTTGCCAAGTGGTCAGATGGGTCATCCAGATGAATGTTAAGGTCGCCCGGAACTGTAAATTGGCAGATGTTAGAGCCAATTCAGCATTGAAAGTGGGAAGTGAGTTAAGAAACTGGCCTATGGGTCCGGGGGGACGATAGAGGAGCAGGCCGTTAAAGGTATAAGTAGATGAAAATTCCAGGGAGAAACACATGCTTTCAGTGTCAGGTAGGTCTCCCATAGAGGAACGGCAGCAATAGTCATCTTTAAAGATGATAGATAGTCCACCGCCTCTACCTGTTTTGCTGTCGTCTCTGTGTATTAAGTACCCTGATTGCAGGATCTGGGTGATGGCTGGATCAGCTTCATCCTGCAGCCAGGTCTCTGTCAGGAAAAGGACATCGGGTTTAAGATCTTCAATGAGAAGAGCCAGTTCAACTGAATGTTTGGGCAGGGACCGGCAATTTAAAAGATAAAGCTTAAGAGAGGATTTATCCTCCTTGATAGCCTTACTGCTAAGTTGGAATTTAAAGTCACAATGCGAGCACTTATTAGAATTGTTAGTGAGGGATAATGAATGTAGGCAGTTATTACCTGTGACTCCTCGCAGATTCAGTAGTGTTTGAGCGTTATAGATAAGAGTTTGATGGGGACTGCCAGGGTTTGTGGCCCCTGGTCCCGGCCGGGCGCGGACGGGCACAGACGGGCTTGCCTTTGGCGTGCCTTCGACGCGCCTGCTGTGCGCGTCCGCTGCGCTACGGCTTCATGGGAAATAAATAGGCCGGTGTGGGGAGCAACTAGAGCGTCAGCCTCTCGAGATGGCCATTCGTGAGTGTCCCGCCGGATGTGAGGAAAATGCCCCCTTACTCCGAGCGTCTACTCCATCCACAACAAACAGCATAGAAGGCTGCGGTGGACAGGGGAGACTGACGCAACACACAACCAGAACACAGTATTAGCACAAGTAGGTGACAATTTTAAAAACAAAATGCTGGTGACAATTTTAAAAACAAAATGCTCTGTCAGTTAAGAGCAGGTGAGTACAGAGAAAACAATTGTGCCAGGAAAAGATGACTATGGTGGCGCTAGCGCAGTTGGCAGTCAAGCAACTAGCCTGTCAGTCGCTGCACGTCGGCGACCGGAGATTAAATAAGCTGGTGTGGGGAGCAACTAGAGCATCAGCCTCTCAAGATGGCCGCTCTGGAGTGTCCCGCCTTAAGTGAGGAAAATGCCCCCTTACTCCGAGCGTCTACTCCCTCCACAACAAACAGCATAGAAGGCTGCGGTGGACCGGGGAGACTGATGCAACACAACCAGAACACAGTATTAGCACAAGTAGGTGACAATTTTAAAAACGAAATGCTGGTGACAATTTTAAAAACGAAATGCTGTGTAAGTTAAGAGCAGGTGAGAACAGAGAAATACAATTGTGCCAGGTAAAGATGGCTACGGTGGCGCTAGCGCAGTTGGCAGTCAAGCAACTGGCCTGTCAGTCGCTGCGCGTTGGCGACCAGAGATCAAATAAGCCGATGTGGGGAGCAACTAGAGCATCAGCCTCTCAAGATGGCCGCTCTGGAGTGTCTTGCCGGAAGTGAGGAAAATGCCCCCTTACTCCGAGCGTCTACTCCCTCCACAACAAACAGCATAGAAGGCAGTGGACCGGGGAGACTGACGCAACACACAACCAGAACGCAGTATTAGCACAAGTAGGTGACAATTTTAAAAACGAAATGCTGGTGACAATTTTAAAAACAAAATGCTCTGTCAGTTAAGAGCAGGTGAGTACAGAGAAAACAATTGTGCCAGGAAAAGATGGCTACGGTGGCACTAGCGCAGTTGGCAGTCAAGCAACTAGCCTGTCAGTCGCTGCACGTCGGCGACCGGAGATTAAATAAGCCGGTGTAGGGAGCAACTAGAGCATCAGCCTCTCAAGATGGCCGCTCTGGAGTGTCCCGCCTTAAGTGAGGAAAATGCCCCCTTACTCCGAGCGTCTACTCCCTCCACAACAAACAGCATAGAAGGCTGCGGTGGACCGGGGAGACTGATGCAACACAACCAGAACACAGTATTAGCACAAGTAGGTGACAATTTTAAAAACGAAATGCTGGTGACAATTTTAAAAACGAAATGCTGTGTAAGTTAAGAGCAGGTGAGCACAGAGAAATACAATTGTGCCAGGAAAAGATGGCTACGGTGGCGCTAGCGCAGTTGGCAGTCAAGCAACTAGCCTGTCAGTCGCTGCGCGTTGGCGACCAGAGATCAAATAAGCCGATGTGGGGAGCAACTAGAGCATCAGCCTCTCAAGATGGCCGCTCTGGAGTGTCTTGCCGGAAGTGAGGAAAATGCCCCCTTACTCCGAGCGTCTACTCCCTCCACAACAAACAGCATAGAAGGCAGTGGACCGGGGAGACTGACGCAACACACAACCAGAACGCAGTATTAGCACAAGTAGGTGACAATTTTAAAAACGAAATGCTGGTGACAATTTTAAAAACGAAATGCTCTGTAAGTTAGAGCAGGTGAGCACAGAGAAATACAATTGTGCCAGGAAAAGATGACTATGGTGGCGCCAATGCACTTGGCAGTTAAGCAACTAGCCTGTCATTCCCCATTCTGGGATCTGAAACGGTGTGATAAATTTGCACCATTCAGATGCAGCACTTGCTGGTGCAGCATCACCACATCAGATTTGACGAGTTTAGAATAAGCCCCCAATTAGGCAGGCTTCTGAGTCAAAAACAGGAACAAGATACAGCATATGATGGTGCACTAGACTGTAGAGCATTTTCCCTTCCAAATAGAAATTGGTTATAGTGCCTTTCTAGAATGGATTGGGGATTTGAAGGTGACCTTTCCACAGCCAGATTAGGACAACAAAGGATATTCCTGGTATGGGTGACGGTCTAGTTGCGGTAGACTTTTACTATGTCTATATATGCATGAAATGTGATGCAAATGTTTAAAAAATCCATTTTACGGAGAATCTAACTTTACAGCACAACTTTTCATGAGTAGAGAGCTCCTCTACAATTCCTGTTTGTCAAGCGTTCTTCATTCTTCTTGAAAATGTGTTCTGAATTTGTACATTTATTTTTACTATATTAAAGACAAGGTCAGGGGCCGGAATGCTGAAAGATAAACCTGGTAACTGGTAAAGAATTCAAGTGTCATGCATGATGGATTGGGTTTAGCTAATGCACAATTAGCATATGGCACTTCCTCATTCTATTGAAGTGTGACGTTCAAGAAGTTGTGTATTTGCACTAGCCATTATTGGCATTGCTGTAATTCCTTTTCAGCACAGCTCTCATGCACATGACTGAAGTAATGCGAAATGTGTAGTTTTCATTCCCATAGTTAACTCATGTAATTTGGAATGCATCCTGTCAGTCATAGTTGAAAAACAAAGCAATGATTCAGCAGGTGTTGTAGGGTTGCACAGCATTGTACACTGAAAGTCGAAGGAAAACGGACAGCCAGAAAAGATGGAAACTAATACTATTATACCCATTCTCACAGGGCAAGTGTTTTTAGGTCGAGCAGACCTTACTCTCAATGCGTGAGCATTGAGAGTGTCTGCTTCAGACCTTTTGCCGCCCGTATGGGGAATGAGTTGGGAATGAGGACACCAATCTGTTACGAGCAGCGTTTTTCCTCGCGGGAGCGCGCGTCTGATACCTGCGCATGCGCAGAGGCCCTGCGCATGCGCAGAGTAACTCACAGCCCTTGCACAGACGCAGGCAGCCCCCACCCCTCTGCATGCATGCACGCACGCACACACAGGCAGCCCCCACCCCTCTGCATGCACGCACGCACACACACACAGGCGCGCGCATGCACACGCAGGCATACGGCACACATACAGGCACCCATACAGGCACACTATCCCCTACCTCGCATTCTCTCGCAATCACACAGTCACGCATGCGCACACACATTCCCTCGCGCGCACACACTCCACCACCCCTCCCAGGCATACACACAGGCACGCACGCACTTCACTTCAGCCCTGGGCCCCACTCACCGACTGCGCTCTTCCGGCGGGCTCCTCACGGCGCGGCGCGTCTCGTCTCCTCTTCTCAATCGGGCTCGCGGACCTCGGGAGGCGGGACTTCCGGTCGGCCGCGACCGGATTCGCCGGCCGGCCAAGAGCTTCCGGGTCGCCGCTGCCAGCGCGGCGGCACTCCTTAATATGTTTTTTTCATGGTGTGAAAACTGAGGCTTGTCCAAGGTGAAGGCTCTACTGCTACAAAAACACGGAACAGCGCTTGGAACCAAATGTATGTATACGAAAAACTATCATGGTGTTATAGTTCCATAAGTAAACAACTCAGAGGGAAAATGTAAAGATAAACCACGGAGTCACCAAAAAACTCTTAAAAACAGTAGTAGTTACACCCCTTTTTCATATGGACCACAACTAATGTTGGAGATATTAACTTTGTTACTGACTTTAAATAGTATCAATCAACGAACACTTTTGGGTTCATGATCATTTGTGAGACACTGTCTGTCATATCTGTGAGGCACAGAGGAAGCGGTTTTCATTATCTTTCATTTTAACATGTGCACAGCAGAGAAAATCGCAATAAAAGTAGCAAACAAACAAAACACACAAAGATATAGATAAATAATATCTTCGCTTTCTTCTTCAATATTGAAAACACATGATTTTTGGTACCCAGCCAAGGGACCAGTGTATTCCTTTCTTGTTGCAGGATAGCAGCATTTGTTTCATCTATATTGACACGTGCTCATTGCATTGGTAAATGTATTTATGCTATCAAACATGTATCCTAACTAATGACGCTGGTAGGAAGCCACAGAACATGAGCAGTGCTCATGAATGCAGTGTTTACCTTCTGTTCCTGGCACGGCTTTTGCTCCCCCTGAGGCCAGAGGTCAAAATGGCAGTGCCAGGGGTTTCCAGGGGTGTGCATGGCCAGTGACATAGAAACGTTTCCATGGGCCCTGGTGCAAAGGTGACAAATAGGCTCACGTCTGGTGGATGAACAGCAAAACATAACCAAATACAGATGTGCCCCGGTGCCACTGCACCTGCTGCACTATTCAAAGATAATCCCTTGTACGTGGGCGCCAGGAACCGGCCACATCTCGATACCTGCATTTTTCTGAGTGACCTTCTCAAACTCTCTGATTAAGAGTCCATTCTTTTCAAGAGCTGGGGAACTTTACATCAGAGATGTGCGGCTCCTCTAAGCGCTTCCCGGGACAAACGCACTTCTGCGAAAGGCAGTAGAAAAGGAGAGATCTTCACTTCACTATAGCCGCCTTTTATCGAGAACTAGAGAAATATGAGAGAACGACCGAGAGATAGATGGGCGAAAGATGGGGGTTAGTGAACGAACGATATCCAGACCGACCGGACCAGACCGACCGGACCGACCCGACCCGACCGACCGACATGGATGGAAGGACGGACAACGAGAAGAGTGCTACTGCTGCTATGTGAGGCGCGTGGCCCCCGGCCAGGTCTAGAATAGCAGAGCACGAGGGCACATCAGGACAGCGGGTGTCCAGCGCCGGGTGAAGGGCGGAGGAAGCATCCGAAATGTCATCTCGCGATCAGCTTTCTCCATGGCTCGCTTCCCCACTCGGGAAGGTTGTGGAAGACGGTTCTGGAAGGTTTGGTGACGTCCTTCACTCAGACTGAAGAGTGCTGAAGGTAGCCGGTGGCGCTCAGTCTGCGGACTGCAGCTCCTCTGCGACGGTCGCACCTCTCTCTCTCTCCCTGCACCACTTTCACCTGGGAACACCAGGATGGCGCAGCTGGCAAAGCTGGGGTGGCTGGTGCCCATGCGGAATATGGCAACTGGGTCTGCTGTCAAACAGCACGGCGAGGGGCCGGGCACAGGTGAGGGACCGGGCACAGGTGAAGGACAGGGCACAGGCGAGGGACAGGGCACAGGTGAGGGAGTGTCGAGGCTCTGGGCCTGGGGAATGAACTCTTCCTCGAAGAAGGCAGCACACGTGATAGCAGTGGAATCTCACCTCACACACAGAACAGGTATAACACGGGCAGCAGCAGGGCAAGCTTTTCTCAGGCAGAAAAACGCCATCACATCAGGGCCGGACTGGGTAGCTGAAGGCAGCCCTGGCAAAAATGCTCCGGCAAAATCCCGCCCGCTCCATTCATTCCTTGGGCAATACTTCACTTTCCAACTACCAACTTCCTCTCTCTTTCCTTCTCTCTCTATGTTCCCTCTCTGGTCGCTTTCTTTCTACCCTCCCCGCCTTTCCTATCTCTGGAATCCCCCCAGTGCCCCCTTCTGCCATTAACCTCAGGGAGCCCCAAGGTGAAAGAGGCACCAGGAGCGGCTCTGGGCTTTCAGAACCAACCTTCGAGGGCTGTAGCCCACCGGGAAAATGTCCATTGGCATAAAAGGCCTGTCCGGCCCTGCATCACATGTATGAACAAGGTTAGCTTCCTCTACACACAGGGGCATAGCACATGCAGGAGCCATCGATGACGTAACACATAATGATGGGGCCCCCTTGCAGAATGTGACGAGAGGCCTGATTCTCCCATATTTCATAGTTATTCATGCGCTTTGGGCTGAAAGAGAGCCCTTGAAGAGCCTCCCCTGAAGGGTTGGGACGGTATTGCCCCCCCCCCCCCCCCCCCAAGAGTTGCCACCCCCTGAGCCACAGGGGCTGCAGCGACTTGTGTTACAGCCCTGTTAGCCCTACAAACTTAACTCACGCATTGAACAGCTAATGCGTGAGCAACAGCAGATAATAGCTCCCCAACACAACAACAGGTGCAGCAGAGCAAACCCTACCCTCATAGAGAGATTTAAAGCATGGGCAGCAGCTATGCAACGTTGCATAAAAGTCTTAACAAGAACAGCATTGAATGCTACAGTGAAAGCATAAGCAGCAACCCAAGCTTCATTTCTCTGTCTCTCTCACACCACACATACACAGATTGGGTGCAGTGTTGCTTTCAGCAGTACAAGCTCAGCTGCTCATAGAAAACAAATATATAGAGCAGTCTAAGCTTCCCTGATGCATGGAATAAATAATTAATCAAATTATTCACCATTCGAAAAAAGCTGGATTGCTTATTTAGGACTAGACTACAGGCAGCTTTTACAATAACTTTTATTTAAGTATTAATTATTCAAAATAAATAAAAGCCATCCTTATTTGTAATATCAATACATTTAAGTCACGTAAATACAACACATATTGCATTACAAATGCTATAGGTGTCACATTTGCGAAAGTTAAAACTATTGGCATTGTAAATGACAAAGCTATTAATTTAGCTATTTTCAAAACCAACACATAAATACAAAAATTGTCATTTACAATACCAATAACTCAAACTTTCCTAATGCGAGACCTATTGCATTGCAAATGCTTGTTTCTTTTCTGGGGACTTGCAATGCATATATCTGGCGCTCACTGCTCTGGTGCTTTTGCAGTTACTGTTGACAAGCATATATCTTTGGTAATGTCATTCACGGTTGCACCCTGTATCTACTCTCCCAGACACGATGGATTCCATTGAGCATGATAGAGAGGTAAGCAAGAAAGAGATGGTGCTTGTATGTGTTGGTCATTATGTGCAGTGCCAGGCAAATCTGTAGGTGGGTTCATCTCTTTTCATAAACACATGCAAGCATGCCACATGTGACTTTTTGCATTGCGCCTTTATGGTACATGCGTTATAAATATAACAAACATATAGGAATTACCTATGCTTGCTCAATACTTCTCTTGTGTGTAAGCACTTCTAGTTTTCAGGATGATTATGTGTGTTGTGGAGGTACTGATTCAACCCATAACAGGTGCTAAAGGTTGAAATGGGATTACAAGTAATGTCAACCTGCGCTCGGGGACTTTCCCCAGGTGACTACCTTTTAGAGTTACATATGGAAATCATGGCGAAAAGACAGAATTTCATGCAAAATATCCTTTCTTCAGAGAAAAACTTGTAATGGTGTGCTAATTCGGTATACTTGTAATTACCCATCTATATGTCCATTTGGCCTAAATCAACTTCACAGTGTTTCCCACATTTCTAAGCATACCATGATGAACTATGTATTGGTGCCTTCTGTTGTTTTACTATTGTGATTCATGTCCGTATATGCAGAAAGACAAATTAGCCTTTAGTGCTTGAATATTTCCCAAATTTTTGGTACCTATTTTATCAACCTTAACAATAGAAAAGGCCGAGTGAATGCTTTTGGGTTTAAAACCATGACCTGCAATGTTCTTCACAGATCTCTACATGCAGTACTTGATACACAGATCTCAATTACAGCCCACAAAAGCTTTGTTTCTTAGATTTTGACGGTTCAATGGCAAACCACATGTCTCTCAATTTATCACTGCTCTCATTCCAAACTCTTAGTTCTATATTTTAGAGTAATGTATGATGGTCTATAAGCCGAGTTCTGACGTTGGTTCAATTAGACTTCGCTCTCGTATACAGTTGATATTCTTCAAGACAGTGAAGCCCTTGGTTCTCCAGCAAGACTAAGATAAAATGATCAACACTTGGTTATGTATTGGATACACCTATAATGTTATAGTTGTGATAGGCCTCTGGATGCTGGCAATAAATAATAGATATAAACAAGTCATCATTAATGTTTGCTCTCTTACCTCTTTGGGACCAGATTAGAAAACTGGTGCACCGCCTTTATTTGTGCCAGAGTGCCTAAGACAATCTCTTTGCTATCAATTAACAACACATTTGTTGTCTGGTGTATACAGACTGAGTTGGCACATTAGATGCAGACCGCACATTATGCAAAAACATTCTTTGAGGTTCACCCTTAGCTCTACATTTCCATGGAAACCATTCTTCTGACCTTTGAGGGGTGCCCAGAAGGCACGCACATGGGTTGATGGCATCAAATGCTGCATCCACCATTCTGTCAGACTTCATGACTAGATAATCACTCAAGGGTAACTGTTCCTAAAGAAAAGGAGAGGCTGGCCAATGCGCTCACTAGAAGAAGTAGTGAATTAAACTTAACTCACAAAAAAGGTTGGAAACGAATCACAGCGGAGGTGAGGGAATTTCTCCTTTTGGTAAAAGTGCCCTCACACACGATGCAGGTGTCATGCTTCATCATCAGGCATTGCTCCTCGTGGGGGTGGTGCTGCAGTCCCCCACTGGCCCCGCAAGAGATCTCTTTGTCAGAGTTCTTTTCAGAGTAACGCCGCAGTTGTGAGTGCGGGTGTGTGGGGGGATTTGAGGAATGAATTAAAATTACCACACCAGTACCCAAAAACCTTTATTCAAGGGTCTGAATGGTAAGGTTGAAATGGATGACAAGGAAGGCCTCTAGAGAAATTATATCCGAGGGGTTGAGAATTTTCCTTCTGTTCTCTTGTCTGTGAGTGAAAGTGATAGTGATAGTAAAAATGTTAGGTCGCTATGTATCGTGCCTTACATGGGTCTCTAGTGGATCCCGTGGCGCTTCATCAGGACCGTGTTCAAAGTGAAAAAAGGATTAAAAATAGGAATCTGAGACAGCGATAGTCAGTATTCCTATAGTACCTATATTCAGGTTAATTGACATCAGTGCGCCTAACGGAATGTCCACTAAGCATTCCTAGATCCAACCTAGAAAGAGAGAGAAGACATGAAGGGCAAAACTGAATTAGGGGGATAATATTCATATACTTATACTTCATGACTAACCTGAGGTGTCACAATCGGGGTTGCCACTAAATAGAAACTGACAGTGTGGTTCTTAATGCTCTGCAGCATCTCTTCAGGGCAATTCGGGACTTTCTTTGCAGCAGTCCTATGAATCTCTAAATGAAGGTGCATTGTTTAAATTCCTCATCCTCAATTGAAAGATCTCTGCGGGAGGGGGCTTCCTGAGACCCTCTGTGCTCCTTCTTAAAGTGTTTTCTAAATTAGATCTCTAATTGTGCTCTGCCCAATGGATACTGGACTGTTGGCCGGTCTTTTTAGAACTTTCAGTCCATGCTCTTGCATAAGTAATATGCATGAATACAAAGGCAAAGACACTCCTTTATTTGCATTACGCTAATTTGTACAGTACATGCATTAGCTTCCTGCCTCCACAGTATATATTAGAACAAGCATTCGCAAAGCAGTAAGTCTCACAGTTACGCAAGTTTAAGCTATTGGCATTGTAAATGACAATGCCTTTTATTTATGTTTTTAAAACGAAAACAAAAATAAAAGGCATTATTATTTGCAATGTCAATAGCTCAAACTCACATAAATGCAAGACCTATTGCATTGCAAATACTTTTTTAGAAATCTTTTCTCTTCTGCCATCATACTAGGATGGAGAGTTTTACATTTAAAACTCTCAAACAGAACTGTGAAATAAAAGTAATTGATGTCTCATTTGCCCGACTCTTATTCCCTAGGCTATTAACCCCTTGTATGCTAATGACGGAGCCGCTCCGTCATGAGCCGCGGTTGCGCTGTACTCATGACGGAGCTGTTCCGTGAAATACATGAAACAGTAATTGCTTGTTTACTTCTGCTCCTTCCATTTACTCACTGCGAATCGCTTTGTTTTTTTTAGTTTTTTTTTTCATTCACGTGTGGATTTGTGTTCATTCATTATTGCTAATCTGCTTTTGTTCCTTCACATAGTACTATTTACGCACAGTACCTGAATCTCTATTTTGTCCACTATCTGTAAACATACATCTTACTCTCTTTAACTTGTTCGAAACTTTAAACTGGTTTTGCAAATACATCATTATTGTTCTTTGAGTGAGTGTTTATGTTAGATTCACTGCAAAAACTGTATTTTCTTTTTTATTATGAGTCCAAACGCCATTTAATTCCCACTTAACTGGTCATAATTATTTGATTTGCTTCCTTTCCTTTGTACGTCTGTGGCTGCTAAAAAATTCTGTATTTGTCTTCGTGGCCCTTGGACATCACAAGCTGCTCTTTTTTAACTTGGTTTCCCTCCGTTGGCCGCTCTGAGGTACTTCAAAAAGCTCAGAAAGTCACACAAGCATCAAAGAGGCGCTTTATTAATTGCTAAAAGGAGTAGAAAGGTGATAGGGCAGGACAGCGGGGGTGGAAGTGCATGGCGCGGGAAGGGGGTGCTGTATCGCTGCATATCTGAAACATCGAGGGATGGGGCCCGACATACGCCTACGGCTGGACTTTAGGTATAAGGAACGAGTGCCGAGAGCTCAGAATGTACCTTCGTGGCACCTCGGATGTAGAATGAAAATAAACAGCGCGGACAGCATAGCGCCAACTCAATAAAAATAGCAGTGATAAAGTAACATGAAAAAGAGCGCCCAGAGTGCAAAAGAAATGAAAATACCCCCTTGATCCCCTAAAGACAGTGGTGAGAACAAATCACATTTGGACTTAGCACCGTGCGTGTTGTGTGCCTATTCAAAGCCCTTGGGTGTCTATCTTTTGTGCTCCTCACGGGAAAGTCTGAAAGTCACACAAGAATCAAAGAGGCGCTTTATTAGCTGCTGAAATGAGTAGGAAAATGGTAGGGCAGGACAGTGGGGCATAGAGGTGCACAGCACTGAAAGGGGGTGGTGCATCGATGCATTTCCGAACCATCGAGGGAAGGGGTCTGACATACCCCTACGGCCGGACTTTAGGTATAAGGAACGAGCACCGAGAGCTCAGACTGTATCTTTGTGGCGCCTCGGATGTAGAATAAGAATAAACAGTGTGGAGAGCATAGCGCCAAGTGAATAAAACTTGTAAATAAAAAGTGCCCAGAGTGCAAAAGAAATATAAATAGCCCCTGAAGTCCCTAAAAATAGCGGTGAGAACAAATCATATTTGGACAGCCCTTGGGTGTGTATCTTTTGTGCTCATCATGGGAAAGTCTTTTATTGCCCTACTATTGCACATCATAAAGATGAGAAGACATGTGAAAGCGGCGAGCGTGCTCATGTACGAGTCGGGATGGGCGGGGCCTAAAAGAGACAGGGAGGGAACCAAAAAGCCTCACTTTCAATAGAAAACAAGCCTTTAGCATAATGTGTGATGCTCGCCAATAAAAAGCATGGGCGGAGCTTCCACCCCACTTCCAAAGTCGACTTGACGACAATAGAGCTCGCAGAGCGAGCAGCGCATGCACTGCAACGCTAGGTGAGACCTAAAAAAGGTCACACAATACTAAGAAAGCAACTGGAGAAGAGAAATGGGCACACACATTCGTTTTGCTCACAAACACCTTTGCATTTATTGATCCTGGTCACACCCCAGCTTGTATTTTAATGAATTAATTTAGAATTATTTTCAATAACCACATTAGTTAATTGTGTAAATGGTATACAAATATTCTATTCTGTGATATTTAAACACTTACGCCATGAGATTGCCACATATCTCTGACTAAAGAATCAATATTGTGTCATAGAGAGCACAGAGAGGGTGCTGCGTTCATTGCAGAATTGTATGCAGCCTCATGAACTTACACAGATAGTTTCTTTATATATATAAAATAGACTATAAGAACCTTAATAAAGCGCCCCATGTTATTCCCTCTGAAAGCTGAAACCAGTTAAAAAAAACATTGCAGATTGAAATTTGGCAGATAAATTGGGAAAAAGGAAAATCTGGATTTTTAATAGTGGAAAAAAGCATAAATGTATGAGGATGCCATAACTGATTTAGAACATAGTCCAAATATGCAGTATAAAAGGTAAAGGTGTTGTAGTTGAGTAAATATTTTCATAAAAACCAAACCTGTAACCGTTTGCACCATCAGTTTTCTGTTTAAAAAAATGTTTTAATTTTTTCTTTTCCGCCAGTAAATCTTGTGTACTGTACCCTGAACTAAGGAAGTAGGAAATAAATATGACCAGCATATTCCCTTGGAATGTCAAGGAATTACTAGTTAAACTCTTCTCGATATGAGGGGCTACTGGGCATATAGAAGCATGTGTAAAATTGCACATATACCTCTGACAAAAAAGTGTCTCCACAAAAAGTGTCAATAAGTATACAGCCTTTAAAACCTCAGAAAATTGTGAAAATCAGAGTAAGGTCCAAAATGTGTCTCCTGTTTTTTTAGATAAGCAATACCTACAGACAATAGAGAGTTTTACCCACACAATATTCTCCAGGTAAACCAGGATTGAATTTCTCTTGGGGGAAAAAAATGACATTCTTAGTGTTTACACTTTTCAACAAGGAAAACATGCCGTTTATTATGTTAACCTCCATCTTGGAGATCTGTGATTCGGAATAATGTGGCAATATTGCACTCTGTATACATCGCAAACTGCACTACTGGTGTTTATTGGATGTGGTAGTACCAAATAAAAAAAACAGGATTTACTGTGTGCCCTTAAAACTGCAGCGGGTGCAGCAAACATTTGTAAAATAAATAGTTAAAGATTCTTCTACGTACTTTTCGGCTTGCCTGAACTTGCTCTGCCTGTTCCTAATTTGGCCTGAGAGACCCATTTCCAGCATTATGTTTTTGCTTAAATATTGTCCAAGAGAACTTGAAAAAAATTACTTTGTGAGAAAATGTTTTTAATTAGCCAATCACAAATCCAAACCCCAATGCTGAGACTAAGGGCCTGATTCACAAATGTAACATACATTTTTGAGTAAATTTACACTTTAGAGTACGTTTTCTACTTTTCGGTATTCACAAACTGCACTTTTGTAGTAACTTACACTTTTGTAGTATGTTCAGCACTGCACACTGGTACTACAACACCCTCCCATAGAAAATAATTGAGGTAGGTACGTATCACAAAAGTGTAAGTTACTACAAATGTGCTGTTTGTGAATAGCACTTAAAAGTAACTTTTGTAGTAATACAAAATGTACTACAAACTGTAGTTTGTAAATCAGGCCTAGGCTATTTACATATGGTGACATTTGTCAAACAGACACAAGATTGAAACTGATGTCATAAATGTCAAAATAACTTTCAGCTTCTTAATCCTTTTGTGCTAGAGATGAAAACGATATAATTCACAAGATAAAAACATGCAATTTAGTGTAAAATAGCTTCAAGGGACTGCAGAAAATGGATCAAAGTTTAAAAGAGGGATTAGATACAGAAGAAATTAATAAAAGTGGCAGGGGGGTGGAAGAAGCAGACATTCTATGAGAAAACTATTAAGTCTACAGAAGCAGGGGAGAAGAAGAAATGTCAAAATATTGCAATAATAGAAATACAGGTTTACAGCAATAGACCAAAAAAGAAATATATATCCATGTATCCATGTTTGGAATAGGTGTGCAGGATCAATTTAATGAGTACGATCTTCCTGCCAATTTGTTTACTTCACACGAAGATCTCGGGCAAGTTTCTTTTTTCTGCACGCTAAAATTATACCGATTTCTGTGTGTACAAATTTGTGGATGCAGACTCTGTTTAAATACAGTTCCTCATTTTTCCAGGACAGACGTTATCTGTCAGATAGCAAAAACTTTATGTTGAAGCCCCTCTCACGAGTCATAACTTTAAGTTAAGAGACATTGGATAATGTATGTTTCTTTTATCATTAAGTTTGGCCTTTCTCATCTTATCCTCAATAAGTACCAATTAAAGTTTAAATATTAAATGGCCTATTCTTCAGCTAATAGCTATAGGGATTTGGCCATATGGGCTTGGAGTCTTAGATTACCAGAAGTAGATTTCTTAAAACCCTATTGTTGAAAATTAGAACCAGTTCCCAGAGTTGACGCCAAAGTCTTTTGCATCTACTTGGTTGACAATTTGCAAGGACTGTCTGCATTGCGTGACTTTTGGAGAGCCCTACTGACCAGTCTTTTTTGTATCAAAATAAAAGGCCCAACATGGTCAAGCCCTTTCTTGAGAGCATGTAGGCTTCACTTTTGAAGGTGCACAGATATCTTAATGAAGATGAAGAGGATGGACATATTTAAAAAAATGAGAGACTAAATCCTATTGAATAATTACTTATGTTTGGTTGAGGAGCTTGCCGTGGCCTTTTGTGGTTTATTTCATCACACCTCTCATACTCATGTCTAGCATTTACCCAACCAACTTCCTTGTCATGCTTCTTTCAAGGATTGTCTGGATGCAACTGACACATGGTGTATCGGAAATTACCATTCTTAACAGATTAGTCCCCATTTTCACAGTTGTTCTTGCTCACTACTTAAGCTACTTTCTAAATATGCATCTGATGACCTTATATTTTGTAATTCAATAATTGGGACTGGGAACTGTTAAATGAAAGATGAAGTAGAACTTTTTTCATATTCTCTTTTTCATTACCTGTAATTTTCTTCAAAATCAACTATGGCATTGCTGCCTTAGCAATGACAATTGAGAATTTTGGGGCTTAGATTTTTTGAGGAAAATATATTTTTGGTTCTTCATGACCCCCTCTTGACCCCCAGATTTACTGCTCTGCCTACCAAGACTCCTCATCATACTTTAAACGTACACGTAGACCTACTTTAAGGGTACACGATTACTGCCAGCAACTTTGAAACACTTTTGCAGGAATACTGCCTGCAGACTTACATCCCAGAGTAGTTGTTTGCCTCATCCCTTCCAGTGTTTATGATTGTTTGGATCTCTTGCGTGAGCTGCAGGGGGTCTTGATGGTGTATTTACTTCACAGAGAAGAGGGATAATTCCTGTGTTGTTTGAGGTTATGAAAGTTTATTTACAAAAGGCATAAGCTGGCAGGTGTGAGATCTAACATACTCAAAGCTGCTAACTACTTACCTATCGTAATCCTTATAGATAGTGATAGAGTGTTCCTGACTGCGCAAGATCTGTATACAATTTAGGGATTTCTATTTAGGGTTTGCTAATGGAATACATTTTATTAAAACTACATCATTATAAGCCAAAATAAAGGAATCACAGTGCACATCTTGACTCCTTTCTGCCGCAGAGATCTCAAGATGTGACATATCAAGTTGGAGTCCTTTATCTTTATATTTTTGATACTTGTAGTACAGGTTATATAATGGGATATGTAAGACTACAAGAACTAGCAGGGAGCCAAACACTGGGCTTGTTGGGCTACTCAGGCACACCTGACAAAGGAACTATTCAACTGTCTCTTAAAAACAAAGTTGACACTATTGATGAACAAGGGAACACAAATAAAAAAAAAGTTTTGACATTGTAATCTGTAAAACAGTACTTCTAAACTTTCTTGGAATATTTGGTATTTCAATGTAAGTTTAGGAAAATGAGAACTGTTGGACTGTATCCTTTGATTTTCATGACATTGCAATCTGTTTCTGGAATTATCCATTCCATGCACCGGCAGCATGAGGGCTATAGTGAAAGACAATATTCATAAGAAAAATGCTCGAGTATAGCGATTGGGAAGTAGTCCTCTTTGTGAAAAATTAAAATTTTACATCAGTTTGTTTAAAGGTCAGTGCTACCTTTGGAGAAAGAAGCTGAACACAAGCACACATTCTGTATTATTAGATCTGGTTTTCATTGAAAATGTGTGGATCTTTGTGGTGTTTTGGCCCCATTACACTACTGTGCATATATAATGAGGAGTGCTGACAATTCCTTACTGCAATGTCATTCTGTACTGTGTCTATGTCCATTTTTGGAAAGCAAAATATATTTTGTACCAGAAAGTGGATATGTGCTGCTGTGTTAATCTACATCACAAAGTGCTATACAGAGTGGCTTGATTACCTGCAAAGAATAATCATAAATCTGAGCCTTTATAGGTGCATGAAAGCATATTAACAACCGGGTATGGATGCTGGTGGCGCATGGCTGATGTGGCAGACATGGCTCCTGCCTCCCCTCGATGTTGAAAAAAGTTGGTCATTCCCTGCCTGAAATCTAGGAATACTCTGCAGGGTAGGTGATTGGCCCGCTTTCAGGCAGAGTTTGTTTTGACGCTGCTCTACATGGTTCCAGTAAATCAGCAGCTGTGCCTTTCCTCACCTGCCTATCTGATTGACCCAGGTTCCAGGTGTAAGAAGGCAGTGGCAGAGAAGGCATCGACTTTACATGTAGGGAAGTAGTCTTCACATTGCTCCTGGTGGGCTTGGTGCCGGCGTTCTTGGCTCTATTTTGTGTGATGGTCCAGATGAGGAAGGAGGGCTCCTTTCCAGCAAGGCTGACATGGCTAGGGATGACAGGCCATCAGGAGAGGCGCTTGCCCGTGTCTGGCCGCAGGACTAGCCAGCGTGACCAAATAGGAAATCAGGGGAGACCAAGGAGCCCAGGCGCCCAATAAAGCCATGGAACTGTTTGAGAAGCTTGCGATACTAACAACTAATGATTCCAGGGCAGGCGGTCTAAATCTAGCCAACATGGCTCATGAAATGGCTGCTACTCCAGGCAATGCTTCTGGTGCTGGTTACGGTGGTTTGGTGCTAGTTTCAGGATCACTTTTATATGTGACCCAAGCATTTCAGGTAGGCACCCTTTTGGGCCCCTCTGTGGACATATCAGCTAATGCTGATTAATCTCTGTCAGAAAAAGGATGGTTGACCTTTTTGCTACTAAAAGCTCGGGCTGCTGGCACCCACGTCCCCTGTGTCCTGTTCCTCTGGGATTGGGGCGGCAACTCACAGGTATGTGGTCACCTTTGTAAATCTGAGATATGCTAATTTGCTGCTTCTGAGGCATGTGAGGAATTCTGCAATTGAGGGTGGCTCTATAGTGACAGTGCAAGCTGGGAATCAGCACCTGGTCCTTCTCCGATCTCCATATTAATAAGGGGAATGCTTCTCGCGAATGTCAAGAAGTGCTGGAAGTTTTGTTTTCTCTATCTGACCTCTCAGAGAAAAGTAGCCTGGCTAGGTCTGGCTCAGAACCCGAGCGTGATCCCGATGGGGTAGGAGTCACAAGGCAGTCAGTGGGGTCTATAAAGCCACCATGGAACTGATGAGTGACCTTGATTATTACTTTAACCTGGGAGCCATTGCAAATAAATACAACTTCAAACACTTGAGAAAGCTATCTGCTTTGTCATTACCACTTTCCTCAACCATTAGAGAGTCACCACCACATCCAGGTAACAAAGCACTCCCTTCACTCTATTGTTTAAATTCACTTTGCATCTTTTGGCATAATTTCGATCTTAACTGAATATACCCTTGCCAACTCCAAATGTCATGCCTCATCCCAAGAGAGAGAGAGAGAATTTCCATCCCTGCAGTTGTCCGCTCCTCAATTGAGATGCATCCCCTCTCTAGTTGTCTGCAAAAGCCCTCAAGTACCATCTTCTTGGACTTGTAGGATCTCCTATATTCAGCAGCCATTCCAGCTCACAGTAAGCTTTATGCTTGTTCACTAGACTTTACCACTTTTACTACCATTACTTATCCTACAATGTCACATTCACCAACTCTACTCACATGTATTGCTTGTTAGTGAGCATGCACAGCAAAGCTATTCTGCACAGGTAAATAAAATAACTAATATAAAGCCTGTTTGCGTGTGATTCTAAGAAATAAATGAATTTAAACACACCAATGAGAAATGGAAAACTCAATAAATGTTGTGTTTGATGCTATAATATATGTGATCAATGCGAAAAGAACAATTGATGGTTGGAATGCTGACAATGTCAAACATTCACCCCAGTACAGAGAACTGGGCCTAAATCCATTGTTTTTTTGCTCACCATGCCATTCCAGTTTGTACCCAGCCATATGTGAATTAGTCCTGACCCTGCTCTCCATATAAACAATCCAGCCCGCACTGCCAGGCAAGGTCCTCCCTGGACAGAAAACAAGCATCCTTGGACTGGTTTCGAGGCATCATTCCTCATCAGCCAGGCTAGCTTGACTACAATGGCATGGAGAGCACAGGACCCGCATCTGGGCATACCAGTCCGACTCAGGTTGACAAATGCAAAAAGAACAACTGATGGACAAAATGCTGAACAACATCAAACATTTACTCCAGTACAGGGATCTGGGAGTAAATGTATATTTTTTTTGCTCGCCATTCCAATTGACACCCAGCCATATGCAAATCAGTCTTGAACCTGCTCCCCATGGAAACAGTCCAGCCCAAACTGCCAGTTGTGGCCCGCGGAGGGAGTCCGTCGGGCTGAAAGGCGGGGCGGGGGAGGGGCAGGATGGGGAGTAAACACCAGAATATGGATGTTTGCAGGTAAGTAAACAATTAAATGAATAAAATAAATTTTGTAGCGCACGCTGCATCGCATTTTGCAATGCAGGGCGCGCAACGAAATTAATTTTATTCATTTAATTGTTTACATACCTGCAATCATGGATATTCTGGTGTTTACTACCCCGAACGCCGCCCCTCCCCTGCCAAGCCTTTCTGACCCACGGAACTCCATCCACAGGCCGCAACTGAACAAACACCCTGGGACCAGTTTCATGGTATCACCCCATATCAGCCAGACTAGCTTGACTCCAGTAGAAAAAAGATAAATAACATAAAACTGGGAGCCTATTTTAGGCCTGCTCAAAGTTTTTGTTATGGCAGTGTAATCTTGTGTAATTTCCGAATTTGATGTTATGCTAAATGTGAAAAATAGTTTGTATTCTTCATAGCATTCAATTATGCTTAACTTTTCCTCACAGAAATCTAGCTGTAGAAGACATAGTCTCACAGTAAAACCTTTTCTCATCCAACAAGATATTTTCATTGTGAGAGGCATATTCTGACAAAGAATGTTAGCCAAGATAACAGTGAAATGTGTTTCCAGTAATGTGTAACTTTATTATGAGTATTTCACAGAAAACAATACTAATACTGTGATGGGGTAGTTAAGAACATTTACCGCCCTATCTTAAAGTATGTGATCTGAAGGAACACCATGGATCTCTTAAGTTTCACCCATAGATATTGGCAGCTGAAAACAGCAGGAATTATTTGCGTGATAACTGGAGTGAAAATGAGTCATCAAACCTGGAAATTGCAGTGAAAGTGAGGCATCAGAACAGGAAATATTACAGATTCCCCTGGTAATTCTTCTTTTTGTAGTGCACCCTCATGGAACAACTTGTATTGGGCCTGAGTTTCTCCACCCTGGAGCTACCACTACCCATGGTATTAGTAAGTCAAGGGGTGCGGACAATCCATCCCATTTACAGGGCCACTCATGATGAACACCAAGGTCACTCACTTAGTTGATAATACACAATTTTGTCTTAATACATAACAGAGCCTTACATTTATTGCAATAAAAACTGGGTGCCCTATCCACAAACACATTTTTGGCCACAAATGTAAGCTTGCGACTGAAAAGGTCTCATTTGCACCTGCTAGGAATTCACAAAAGGATTCTTGAATTTTCTACTGCAGAATTCTCCTCTAATTGTGTAAAGAAATATACAATTGTAAATCCCATGCAAAAGGTGGAAAGTCAGCAGAACAAGGTGTGGTTTGCCTTTTAAGTTAGTAAACCATCGCAAGCATGTATGTCTGTGAGCATGCACAGGCTCCAATTTAACACCTTCCCATCCTGGAAAGTGTCAGACTGTTACTGCAACCAAGGGGGAGTAAGGGAAGTGGGACATCCCCTGATTTGGTGGTGGTGTAAAGAAGAAAGGCTTTCTGCATGGGGAAAAATATTTCAGCATGAAGAAAAAACATTGTGCATTTGGATGACGGGCTCCACGATCCCCTTGCGGAAATATCATACTACACCTATCTAGCAACTAAAGTAGCCCAGGGTGGGGGCGTGGCCTGCACGCCGCTACGAGATGGTGGATCGCGCTTGAGCTCGGGAATCACAGCGGCAGTTGGGACGATTTTGGGCTCCCGTTTGCTGCCTTTTTTCACTTCCGAACTCGAAATAATGTCTCGGAACATGCCGTGACCGTTTTGCTGCAAGTTACAACTGATGCAGAAGGCAAGAATTGATTATTTCCACGTTTGGCAGTCTCGCTCTTGGAATTGCTGTGAGCGGCCGCCATTTTGTTTTTGCGGTAACGACGCTCGTCTTTCCTCTCACAAGCACAATGCAATGGAGCGCCACTCCTATTTGAAGTCCTCCACATGAGGTGATATTTTCTATTTTTTTCTATTTTGTTGATTCTTCGGAACTGTTTCATTGTTCGCAGGCGCAGACATAAGCTTTCTGGCTTCTATGGATTTCTGACTGACATTTTCTTACTGCCCTCTGCTCTTTTTTTATGCTCTACTACCTCACCTGGAGTGTTTGCCTGCGTAACCTGATCTAGAGGTTACATAACAATTGAAAGACACTGCTTTTGTGCACTCTTGTGGTAGCTTACCTATCTTTTTACAGTGCCTCAGCTGTTTATCTTCGCCATTTTGCACTCTTAATGTCACTGCCATAGCTTTTTGATCATCCTGTGTTCATCACCAGTGGGACTTGGTGAGGGGTCATTTGTGTTACATTTGGCCTCTTTTTTGTTTTGTCCCTTTACTCATTCCTACTCTGGTACATTTTGGGTGTGTTTATTAGGTCTTGCTCCTATGGCAGACACCATGGGACCTCCCCCCACTACTAAAGACTCTAAAGGGACTCTAAAAAGATCTAAACAACAGTTCCCCACTCCTGAGTCCTCTCAGAAGGATGCTAATACCACTTTGGAAGCTATTTTGGGGCGTCTCAATGCTGTACACGATATTGCGCAATCTACCAAAACTAATACCGATTTATTGCAAGTTGAGGTTGCAGCTAAAAGGAGTGACTTTAAGGCATTATCTCTCAGAGTTACAACTGCAGAGTCCCGCATCAGTGTGGTGGAGGATAATGCACATCAACATTCCAGGGCTCTTCACCAGATGGAACGTTCAATGGCGGCTTTGCGAAGAGACCTCACAGAGCAAGAAGATCGAAACCAGAGGAATAATTTACGTATTTTTGGTCTTCCTGAAGATGAAGAACAATCAGCCTCCTCAATGATTGATTTTTTATCCAAATGGCTTCATTCTACCTTACAAATTTCCTTTCAGAGAGACTTTGAAATTGAAAGAGCCCATCGAGTTCCTACGTTCAAACCCAAATCTTCCACACATCCGAGGGCGGTAATTTTTAAACCGCTGCGTCATCAGCATTCGGAACAAATTTTGGCTTATATGAGGAAGGTAAAAGCGGTGACTTGGGAAGGACATCGGATTGCTATCTCACAGGATTTTGCTAGGGACACTGTAATTCGAAGGAAAGGATTTCTTAATCTGCGCAAACGTCTTTTGGACATGAACATTCCCTTTTCTTTTGCTGGTCCTTCCAAGTTTCGTATCACTTTTAAGGGTCGATATCGTATTTTTGACAAACCTTCTGATCTTTCTTCCTTTTTGGATAACCACTCTGAAGCACAGATGGATTCTTCGCCTGCTCCTGAGCCTTCGTCTCCAACTCCAGGCTCTTCTGGAACTTGATTCTTTTTATGTTTCTCCTTTTGTGTAGATTCTTACATATTTCTCTCTGCAATATGTAACTGTTTCATTGTTGCGTGTTGCTTTTGGCTTATCTTGCCATTTCGGGTGTCTTGCTGTTCGTATTTTCCTCATCATGGCTAGCTGTCTTTTTCTTCATAGCCTATTGGTTTCTTTGCTCTGCCTCATGTTTTGATCTCCTCTTCTTTGTATATTATTTCATCTGCGTTAGTTGATCTGTTTGTGTCCTTAGTTATTATTCTTCTATTTTAGTGTTATTTTATGGCGGTCCCGTGTCATTATCTTTGACATTAGCTCTATGTGGTGTTCTTTTTTCTTTTTCTAGTCGTTATACTTTTTGTCAGAATTTGTTAGGATTTTGCACCTCCTCCCCGTTTTCCCCTCACGTGGCATTATCCCGCTTCGTATCATCTTGGTGTTTTTCCTTCCCTGCATTGTCCCTCGCCGTATCTATTGTTGTTGATGTTGTTGTTGTTTTGGTTTTCAATCCACCTATTCTGTTTTTTTTGGTATATCTTATATGCCACAATTATTCCTTCGTCGTTCTGATGTAATGTTTCTTGTAATTTTTCTGCTTCAATATTGTTACATGGTTACAAAGTTTATTCATGCTATTTTTGTATTATGAACATTGTTCGCTTGATGGTTTCTCTGTTTCACATGTTGAGAGTACTTCGTATGTTGCCAGTTTTTCTTTTTCTCCTTTTCTTTCCCTCTTCTTCTCTTCATTCTCTTTCTTTCCCCTTTTCCTTCTGGATCCTTGTGTAGCATTCTCTTTTGCTATAGAGCATTGTTGGCCCTTCGTATAAGTTCTGTTTGACGTCTTACTCACTCTACCATGCGTCTTGCTCGGTTTTTATTTCTATGTTAGCCTATGTCTGGATTGAATGTTGTTTCCCTAATGTTAAGGGATTAAACCATCCGGTTAAGAGGGCTAAGGTTCTTGATTATTGTAAATCTCTCTCTTCGGATTAAGTACTATTACAAGAAACAAAGGTCTCCTATAAAGAAGCGTTGTTATTACGGAAAGAATGGGTTCTTTATGTGATGTGTTCGGATGCCCTTGGCAAGAAGAATGGGGTCATAACACTTATTTCCCAAAAATCTGGGTTATCAGTCATTTCTGTCGAGCATGACTCTGAGGGCCGTTGGTTGTTATCTCGATTGTCTAATGGTTCTGCTGATCTTTATGTTTTGAACATTTATGCCCCAAATGCTGATGATCCTTCTTTTTGGCAAAAGATCACTAAACAATTAGCTCTTACTCCACATAATGGTAATTTGATCGTTGGTGGTGACTTTAATATATCACTTGATCCGGTGTTGGATAGAAATTCGGCTTTCTCTTTCCGCCCTCCTCGATCTCATAAACAATTGTTGAATATGTGCTCTTCTGCAAATCTTCAAGATATTTGGCGCCTTCATAACCCTACAGGTAGTGATTTTTCCTTTTCTCCCGCCCCTCATTCAAGCTTTTCCCGTATTGACTATCTCCTATTGCATTCGTCTTTAGTACAGTACTCATCTTCTCCGTACATTCATCCTATTCTTATCTCTGATTTCTTTTTCTCTTTTCAATCTCGCTCCTAAGAGTAAACCTTCCTCTTGGAGACTTAATACGGAAGTTCTCCATGATGATGTTCAAGTTCAAAATATGCAAGATGAGATTGAGCATTACTTTTCTGATAATGAAGGCTCAGTTAGTTCTCTGGTGGTCTTATGGGGCGCTCCGAGGACACATTATTAAAGTTATGGCAAAAAGAAACGCTGATATCAAAAGGGAATTTGCGGAGTTAGCAGATAGTATTAAACAGCAGGAGCTTCTTTTTCGACGTACTAATGATAAACAATCGTTGCAATCCATCAAAAATTAGAAATATTCCTACAGCACTATCGTTACCAAAAGAGCTCATATTGGGGTTCAGGCCCAGAAATCCAAACAGTTACTCCTGAAGAATCGGGCTGGTAAGATTCTAGCTGCAACTCTGAAATTTCAGGAGTCTAACTTTAAATCCTCTCAAATCTCTTCTATTACTGATAGATCTGATGTTAAAAAATTTCAAACTAAAGGAATTCTTGAGGTGTTTCGAGATTTTTATAGTTCTCTCTATACCCCCACTAATCAATCTTCATTTGAAGCTTGCCAGGACTTTTTAAAAACTATTCCTCTACAATATGTCTCTTCTGCGGATGGAGAGAAATTAGGTGGCCCCATCACATCTGCTGAAATTATACATGCTATCAAGTCAACCCGGTCTGGCAAAGCTCCAGGGCCGGATGGTTTTCCCATTATGTTTTATAAGACCTTCCTCCCTTCTATGGTTCCTCATCTTAAAGCTGTTTTCAATGCGTTCATTCGCGAGAGCGCGGTTTCTGGTTCTGCGGCCGATGCCACTATTGTCGTACTTCATAAAGACGGAAAGGAAATCTCAGACCCTAAAAACTTTTGCCCTATTTCCCTTCTTAATATGGAGGCTAAAATCTTTGCTAAGATTCTTGCCAAACGGTTAGAATCTTATATTCTATCGTTAGTTCGTTCTTCTCAGACGGGTTTCGTGAAGGGTAGACTTGCTAGAGACAATATCCGTACCTTCTGTCATATTCTCGGTACAACAAAACGGTCATCTTCCAGCGGCGGCTCTCGCCTTAGATGCCGAAAAGGCTTTTGATAAGGTATCTTGGCCTTTTCTCCATGCTGTTCTTCGTGCCCATAATCTTGGTGACTCTTTTGTCAACATGGTTATGTCCCTATATGCCCAACCGAGAGCAAATATCCGTGTCAATGGGGCTACTTCTGAGTTTTTTAGTCTCCGTCAAGGTACCCGTCTAGGCTGCCCTTTATCCCCGCTTTTGTTTTTATTAGCTTTTGATCCTCTTCTTAGACTCATTGATCTACATCCAGATATCAAGGGGTTTACTTTTGGTCCGCATCGCATAAAAACAGCGGCTTATTCGGATGATGTTCTTATTTTTTCAGATGATATTGTTTCAGCTCTTCCCGCGCTTACAGATATTATTGCTAGTTTTTCTACGGTCTCTGGTTATATGCCTAATAGGGACAAGACTGAGATGTTTCACCTGAATGCTTATTGTTTTCCTGCGCATATGGGCACCGCTGGCTTTAAGTGGCAATCTAAACATCTCAAATATCCAGGGATTTGGTTTTGTGGTACGCTCTACGATACGGTGGCACATAATGAAGCGCAAACTCTTCTCAAAGTTTGTCAACTTTTAGATACTTGGTCCCCTAAACACAGTTCTTGGTGGGGTCGTATCCATACTCTCAAAATGATGGTTACTCCTATTATTAACTTTGTTTCCTTTATGCTTCCGGTGAAATTGTCCTCCTCTTTTTTTTCGTGAGATTGACTCCATTACTTCTTTTTTTTTTTTTTTAACAGTTCTTTATTCAGTACATTTTAACATTAGTCCCTTCCCACCCTTTGTCCCTCCCCACCCATGCCCAGCCAGCTTATAAACTTTTTTTGGTCAAGAATTTCATTGTGAAAACATAAATATATACACTTATTTCACTGGTTCTTACTATATATGATAACAAGTAATGAAGGACATACTAGCACATTATTATAGACATGAGGGAGAGGAGAAGAAAAGAAAAGTAGCTAGATTATTAGATGAATAAATTATAAAAATTAGAAATATTTATTTTCTATTTCCATACTCATTCGTCCATTCGTTTGCATATTATTAAGTCATGTTAGTTTCACACGACTTATAAGTTACTTGTGGCCTATCATTATTCGTTATTTTGCAGCCAATTAATTAGGGGGGCCCATATCTCGAGACCCCTTTTTTTCTTGTGTATCCCCTTCATCCTGTATATAGCTATTTCTAGGCTATAGCTAGCTAGTAATCTTGATCGCCACTGTTGAAATAGAGGAGGAGTTGGATTCAGCCATCCAGTTGCCAGACAGATCCTAAAGATGGCCATAGA
Organism: Lissotriton vulgaris; assembly: GCF_964263255.1. Taxonomy (NCBI): domain Eukaryota; kingdom Metazoa; phylum Chordata; class Amphibia; order Caudata; family Salamandridae; genus Lissotriton; species Lissotriton vulgaris. Next base: position 747,349,548 of record NC_141695.1, read on the forward strand.
TATGGATATCAAACCCTGTGTTTCCCTGGATCTTAGACCTTGATCTAATCCCAACATTATTTCTGTTGTCGTGATAACGACTGGACTTTGAAAAACTTTCAGAAAGACATTTAGAAATTTCTGATCTGATAATAGTTAGTGAAGGGCATGTGGCAAATATGTGTACTATATCGGCGGCATGTGTAGCACATTTTGGACAATTCGTACCTTTACCTTTACTCCATTTGGCAATCTGAGATGGTGTGTAATAAAGTTGAAAGAAAGTCTTATAATATTGAGCCTGTAATTTCATAGATATTAGTGATGTTTGAGAGAATTGAAATGCTGATTGTACGCCGTCTATAGTGATATTTAGTTTATGTTGCCATTTGGGACTATGTCTATCCAGATCATCTGGTAGCAATGAGATTAGAGTTTTATAAATATCTCCTATTTTGATAGGTGTCTTGCCGATAATAGCTTCTATAATCGAGACTTTATGAAACTCGTCCCTGCCTCCACCTTTTTTTATTATGAAATCTCTGATTTGGAGGTATTTAAAAAAATCCCTATGTTCAAGCCCGAATTCCATCTTTAATTCCTCAAAAGATTTAATGGCCAATGGTGAAAAAAATACCCCCAAATGTGTAATCCCAGTATTGATCCATCTGATCATGCACGTATCCTGAAAAATTCCTGGGAGGTTATGATTTCGTATGAGACTAGTGTAATGAGAGTATCTGCCTATTCCTAGTAATTTACGGATTTTAGACCAAGCGTTGTAGATACCTAACAGTGTTTTAAATCGGACTTTTTTGAAGTGATTGTCGTATGTTAGTCGCCATAAATGATCACCAGTTTCTGCTCCCAGAATAAGTCTACACGGAGAGGGGACGTCCCCTTCAATAATCGGAGAATCATCCGACATGAGTAAGCCTTTGCTATAGCTCATCAATGAAGCCCACCAATATATTTTAAGATTTGGGGCTGCAAGACCCCCTCTCATTCTTGGAAGTGAGATGTGCTTATATGCTCGACGTGTTTTTTGATATCCCCATATGAATCGAGAAGAAAGCGTGTTGATTTGTTTGAATATTAGTGTATCAAAATTTAAAGATATAGTGCGAAAAAAATATAAAAACTTCGGTAAATAAATCATTTTAATTACATTGCATCTCCCAATAAGGGTTAAATGTAAATTGTTTAATCTGCTCAGGCTGTCCGATGATTGTTTTAAGAGGGGATCTATATTGAGTTTGACAAGTTCATCCAAATTAGAGGTAATATTAACGCCTAGATATGTAGCATTTCTAACTATTCTTTCATCGCTTAAGTTAATATTTTTGTTGATTATTATCTGAGTTTTATTTTCGTTTGATTTATATCCAGAGATTTCTCCATAACGTAAGGCCTCTTCTTCTACCTGCTTTATTGTAGCATATGGATTACTTGTGGTGATCGCGATGTCATCGGCGTAGGCTAATATTTTAGTATTTCCATTCGGTGCTTTTATTGGTGAAATACTTTGATTACATTCTAATTTACTGATGAAGGGATCGATGAATATTGCAAATAATAAGGGTGAGCATGGACATCCTTGTCTGGTTCCCCTAGTTATTTTGATCTTACCTGTCATTCCGCCATTGATCATCACAACGGCTTCTGGTTTATAATATAAACTCTGAATAGCATTAATTGCTCTCCGATTCCACTCTTTATCATGGCTGTCCAAAGATATTGCCAGGAGACCCTATCGAAGGCTTTTTCTGCATCCAATAATATAAGTGCCATAGGGTCTCCTGTGACTTCTGTTATATCGAATAGTGTGATCACCCTTTGTATGTGATCTGTAGTTGAGCGACCGGGGACAAATCCATGTTGTCGTACCGATACGATTTTATGGATGATCGGGGCTAATTGGGTGGCTAACATCTTAGAATAGATTTTAGAATCACAGTTAATCAAAGTTATGGGGCGGTATGATCCGAGTTCAGTTGGATCCTTATTTTTTGGGGGGAAGATTACTATTTTTGCCATTGACCAGGATTTTGGTGGTTTTCCCGTTATAAATACGTGAATCATAAGAGACGTGAGTATTGCTTTAAGTGGTTTGTAAAATTTTACATAAAATTCGACCGGTATACCGTCTAGTCCTGCGGCTTTCCCCGAAGGCAAGCTGTTAATGGAGAGTAAAATCTCGATCCATTGGGGTATAGCTTCAAGGCTGTCATAATCATTTTGCAAAAATTTTGGTCTCGGTTCTTGGTCTAGATATGTGTTGATTAGATGTTGATTTTTATTAGTCTCTGTATATAGATTTTGATAGTATGCCTGGAATTCTGTTTTAATTGCTTCTGGGTCTTGCGTTAATAGATTATTTTTATCTTTGATTTCTTTTATAGTATTGATGATATTTTGGTTTCTTATATGGATAGCTAAGTGGTGCCCTACTTGCTCATTTAGTTCGTATGCCGTTTCTTTATTTGAGGTAGCTTTGTCAATAGCTCTTGTAGCAAAGATTTTAATTATTCTGTTTTTGGCTATTGACACCTTTTGTAGTGCACTGTCAGTATTTTGACCCGCTACAACAGTTTTTACAAGATCCTCCTCAGCTTCGGCTAGTTTCTTATTTTATTTCGTTATTGTTTTTTTTTTTCCTTGTTATATCTTATGGAGAATCGGATTGTTTCACCCCTGATAACAGCTTTGAGTGTGTCCCAAACCACATCTAATGATGTACTGCCTATATTATCCTCCAGGAATTCTGGTATCCATTTTTCCATCATTTGGCAGTATTTTTCGTTCATTAATAGTGTCCTTTCAAATGTCCAATTAACCTGATCTTGCTGTATTCTATCGATATCTATTTTTAAAAGTAAGGGGTTATGATCCGAGAACACCATAGGGAGTTTTTCCAAGTGGCACTTTGTTTTAATAGTATTTGAGACTAGCATATAATTCAATCTTGAAAATGTTTGATGGGGATGTGAAAAATAGGTGTATCCCGTATTTTGGGGGAATTTATATTGCCATAAATTTGTTAATCCCTGTGTTTTACATAGTGTTACAAATTCCCTGAATACCTTAGGTTTCCTACCATTATATTTGAAATTTTGATCGTATGTCCAATCTGATGGTAGGTTTAGATTAAAGTCCCCACACATAACAATCGGTAGTGGCCAGTCAGATAATTTGCTGGTGATAAATTCCAGAAGATCTGGATCGTCAGTAACTTTTCCATAAATGGAGCAGATAGTTATAAGCTTCCCAGCAGCATATATACATTCGGCGATCACCCATCTCCCAAATTTATCTGCTGCAGTGCGGGGAAATTTAATTTCTTTATCTGATGCCAAGATAGCAACACCTCGGGTTTTAGTGGCTTGTGTTGTGGCTGTGATCAATGTGTACCCCAAAGTTTGTAATAGTTTTTTTTCCCGTCCTTCTATATGCGTCTCTTGGAGGCAAATGATATTGGCTCCGATTGATCGGAGAGCTATAGCTACATTTTGTCTTTTACGTATATCATTTAATCCACAGATATTAGTGGAAACAATTTTTAATGCGGCCATCGAAATCTGGGATTTTTTTCCAAGTATTCTGGCTGTCTAAATTGTATTTGTGGCCTTGACGAAAAGTTACTAGTATGTCTAATTTTGTAAATTGTTAATAATGTAAGCTGGGTGAGCCCCGCCCCCTCCCCCCCTCTCCCTTTCCATCCCTCCCCGCTCAGGGTGAGCAATCCCCCTCCTTACATGAGGCGTCTTGGGTCATGGTTCCCCCAAGTGTGGGTGTCTGGGCGGTCCGGTCTTCCCTGCCCTCTCCGAGACCCAACAACTAAACCTTAAATGGCCCAATATATTAGTAGGTAAGTGTTCTTACAAATATACGACTATTTATTCCTACACTGTTTGAATTCAGTTAAAAAATATGAAAAAGAGATGGGAAAGCAAAGGATAGAGAATTACCTTATTCGATTTCCATCCACCTCCCCTCCAATTATCCCTGAGGAGTCATTTAGTCCTTTAGGTTTGACATCATATCGGAGATTTATAGTCTCTGTCTTTAATTACGATTTAGGATTAGTTGTAATTTTCGGGGAGCAGTGAAGGCCAGTCTCGGTAAGTTCTTTCAAATATGCCTCTGCCAGGATTTCACTTGTAAAGCTTTTAGTAGATCCCTTATAAATGATTTTCAGACGTGCAGGGTTTTGTAGATATACGGTGGCACCTATTTTTTCAAAAGGGGCAAAAAGTTGTCGCAGCCTCCACCGGCATTCTACTGTTGCATGAGCAAAGTCAGGGCGTGCAAAGAAGCTGATTCCTTTAAATTCTCTTTTACTAGTCGGTCTGGCAATATCGTAAATAGTTTCTCTCAAAAGAAAATTCCCAAAGTGGACCAGCATAGCTCTTGGGTATTTGTTTGCCTTATGTGAATATTTCGGGACTGTCAGGGGAAAGCGATGAGCCCGTTGGATCTCTCTCTCTAGATCCCACGATTGTATTTCTGGGAGGGCTGTCTTTAAGAGTTCCAATATGAACCCCTTTGAATTGTTTCCTTCTGCTCCTTCTGGAATTCCCAGAATTCGTAGGTTGTTTCTCCTTCCTCTGTTTTCCAAATCTTCCACTTTGGTCATAAGATCTTCTATTATGCCTGACTGTTGCTTTTCTTTAGTTTGTAGATTGAGTACCTCTGACTCGAGATTCTCTGTACGAGTTTCGATTGATTTCATTCTGTCCACTATTTCTGAACAAGTATTGTCGATTTTTTGGATGGAGCCCTGTAGTTTTTGAATTGCAACATGATTGCGTTGATTATCTGTTTTCAAATCCGCATGAAAGTGCTTTATAGACTTGAGAACATCACTCAAGTATGTTTCTGGATGGTTTTCTAATCTTATACTGTCTTTATCCATGGTTTCGGTTCCATCTTCTTCGTTGGTTGATTGTTTATGATGTGATCTCCCATCTAGTTTTGGAGTTGAGTTTTTCTTTGTATGTCTTTTCTTAGCCTTGACTTGCTCAGGATTGCTCCCCTGATCAGTGGTTTCATCATAGATTGGTCGTTGCGCTCTCCTATATTTTGTCTTCCTTTTGTCACCTCTTTTTTCGGGGGTATTGTCTTGCCTTGATTCATTTGTTTCCTTTTCATCGGGGTGGTCTGGGGCCACTATGGTGGTAGCATTCGGTTCTTGATCATCGCTCCTTCCATTGCTCTCTGTTGTATCACTGGAAATTGAAAGTCCGGTTTCGTATATATCAGAATCCCCCTCATCAGCAGATTCTTCATTTGACGTCCCTGAGCGGCAGGGTTGTATTATCGTGCAAGACTGTTCTGATTCCAAATTGTCTTTGTTCATAGAAGTTGCCTTAGTAGAATTGTTATCATGAGACTGATGTTGTAAGATCACGTTTTCTGATGCTTTTACGATGTCATTGCCATTGCTGACATGTTTTGCTTTGATTCCTTTTCCATGAGGGTGGTCGTTTGCTGGCTCTTCCCGGTTTGGATCTGGTTCAAGTCTTTGAGTATCTGACAAAGTACATTGGGGTTTTTCATTTTTTCCTCCTACATTTTGAATTTTCCCGAGGAAGTAAGCCGAATATAGTAGAGATCTGATTGTCCGGTCGTTTTAGCTGCTGCTTTTAGATCTTTGATGGTTTGTAGGCGTCTTGCTTTTTTAGCCATAAGTTCTAACTGCTCGTCAGTGTTAGTGTCATTATTATCTTCACTGTCTTCCTTAGTATCACTGTTCTCGCAGTTATTTAATTTTTTACGTTTCATTATTTCGCGTATTGCTTCCTTTTTTTTTCTTTTTCATTTTCGTTTTGATTTGTACCTTTAATCTTATTTTTTTCCTTGCTTTCCTTACTTTTTGGTTTTTCGTGACTTTCTTTCCTGATTTTATCTATCTTGTCTGTTTTATCTTCTTGCGCTTTGGATCCTCTCGTCTCAATTCTTCTATGTATGTTATTGTTGTATGTTGGTTTCTGTGAACCAATCCCTGTTTCTTGTTTCGGGATGTCTTCTCTTTCCTCTATACCTGTGTTTTTTAGGGTTACTTCACCTTGATTTATTTGTGCCTCTGTCATTTCTGACGCTTTCTGGATTTTGGTTATCTCTTTCTGAGAGCTGGTTTGGTCCATCATATGATCTCCAGTTCTGGACCTCTTGGACTTCTCACCTTCACCCTTTCTCTGTGTTACGTCCCTTGTTGTAGACACAATTGATCTTATTGCGTTAAAGATTTTCCTTGGTTCAAACGAACGTCTAGCGTTCTTCTTCCTCTTTTTTTTGACAAATTCTACGATAACCTCCGTTGGTTTGTTGGCTGGAGGTGCAGTTGTTGTCTCTCTTGTCTCTTTTGTTGACAAGAGAGACTCCATTACTTCTAAGTTTCTTTCGAGTGATAAGAGAGCTGGATTTCCGTATAAGTATTTGAGGAAACCCTATGAAATTGCGTGGTTGTAATTTTCCTGATTGGGAAAGATACCAGACTGCTTTTTTAGCTTCCCAAGGTGCTTTGTGGTTTTCCTCGTCTCCTGTACACAAGCCTTACTGGGTGTTTATTGAGCAACATCTCTCATTTCTCTTACCACTTTCTTCCTTTTTAACCACATCCACTTTATCTATTCCTTTTTCACGCTCCATTATTTTATATACTATTGCAGCGATTAAGTCTGTAGATAAGAAAGTGGCAACCCCGATTCATAAATCGCGGTGGTCTTCTTTATGGTGTAATCCTAGATTAAAATTTGTTATTGATCCTGCGTTGATCCCTTACTGGTCCTCTAAAGGAGTAACTTTAGTTCGTCATCTATATGACTCCAATAATGATCCATTGCCCTTTTCCTCTTTAGCTCAACAGTTCTCGCTCTCCAATTTGGACTTCTATACTTTTCTAAAAATCAAAGTAGCTCTTGCTAAAGTACGCCTGGAGCCCAATTCTCCTACTGTTATGTTATTTTCCTTGTGGCTTCGATCTGGTCATGTGGCTTCAAAGATCTATACATTTCTGTCTTCTACTTCATCTGCCTTACATACTGTTACCCAACAAAAGTGGTTACATCATTTTGACAAGGATCTTACCGACCATATTTCGCTAGAAACCTGGCAGTAGATTGGCAAATTTTCTCTCAGTGATAAGATCGCCCCTTCTTTAACCCAATCTAAATTTTTTTCTCTCAACCTTCTCCATTGGACTCCTGTGCGTCTGCATTCGCTAAACTTGAAGGACGATGATCACTGTTGGAGCTGTGGTCTGGCTACTGGCGATTATCTGCATATGTTTTTTACCTGCTCTCTTTTACAACCCTTCTGGGATCTCATACATAAACATCTCATATTAATTTTCAGTACTGATTTTCAGCTTTCCTTCCCCATGATCCTCTTGGGCCCTTTAGCTTCCCGAGTGCCCTTGCCTTTGGATACCTTAGGTTTGCAATTGCTTGATCTTTTATTGACAGTTGCTGTTAAGGTAATCCTTATGGAATGGAAGTCTTTTTTTTCCGTATGACATCATACATGGTGGGCTTGGGTTTCTTTTTTACGCAGCGCGCACATTTCAGTCGATGTGGCTCATCTTACCCCTACGATTTCTAGTAATGTTTGGAAAGCTCTGGAGGCTTATATGGATTTGGTTTCGAGGGGTTTGGTTGCCCAGTATCCTTTTGTGTCCTCTACTTGATTGCTGTTTGTAATTTGTGTAGTGTGTGTTTGTAGTACTGCAGTGGATCCTTCCCTTCCCTTTCTCTTTTTTCCTTCTTCTTGCTATCTCCTTTTCTACTTTTTCTTCTTCTGTCTTCTTTTCCTCTTTTTCTCTCTTTTTACTTCTCCCATTCATAATAGTGATACCGTTTACCGATACTTTGGCTCACTGATATTCCCCTTATGAGTTTCTTATATTCTACCTTTATATTGTTTGCGGGAATTATTTGTATTTGTATTTGATTCAATCATGATTACTATGTCTATGGATTTCGATTGTATCATTATGTATTGTATTTATCTACTTCTTATACTTTTAAACTTAATAAACTTCTTGGACATAAAAAAAGTAGCCCAGGTTTTTTCCTCAGTGATTGAAATTTCTAGGAGACCTTCATATCGCTAGTTGCATTTTGTAGTGGTCACTGAGCTTTTTTTTATTTTTAAACTGACAAAATAAGTATCATCAGCTTTCATGGTAACAACTACAAAAGCTGTTATTCACAGTGTATACAAGTTACAAACCAATTGCAGTAATCTCTGTATAAATAATACATTTGTATAGACACAGACCTATTGCAGTGATCTCTCTATAAATAGCACATTTTTATAAAAATTGCGATGTCTACTCTTGCTCGCGATTTTTTATTAAAACACATATTAAATTATTCCAACATATTTTGCTAAAATATTCTACAACATTATTCTCCATTTATGAGCCAACTTTTTCGATGTTCAGATAATAAAAAACAGACTTTTTAGACCTAATTTACACCCAAAATACCTTAAAGCATTTTCAACTAGTGTTTGCTTTTCCAGCTTCTTTAATTTTGGGTAATTGCTTGGTCAACTTTCATAAATATATATTCTGTCTTAAAAAAACACCACAATATGACGGATCACCTTCATTTTCACTTCAGATTTGGCATGCAGGGCACAGATTGTGTATTCTTTCCATGGCGCCTGAGCAGGATCCAGTACTTCATTAATTTCCATTTTCGTTTGGTTTTCGGGATTAAAGGGGTAGTGCCCTTTTTGATAACTAGTTTTAGGCATCTTTCATTTTGGTTTTTACTCAAAAGTGTAATTTCCATTTTTTTTTATTCATTCTTTGCTTGCAGGACTGGCTGACAGCAAATTGGTTCCCACTACCCCATTGTTGTTGCTTCACAAGCCACTGCTTTTAAAATTAAAACTCAATGTAGAAAGCTACACGTTGGCCTCTGAAATGCATGTCCCCTCGAACTGGCACGGCCACGAGCAGAAGTTTCATAATCTATTTCTGATGACAAGTACCTTATCTGTGAACCCCTGCTGTAGAGATATGTGTGTCTGTAACCCGAAATTGCTAGATTAGTATCTGCCTTTCGTCGTTCTTCTTGCCATAAAATGAGTGCCACAGAGATGAAAAATCAAACACATAATGCAAAGTAAAAAGTGTGGTGTGGCTTAATTACATGATAGAATTATGTGATGGTTTATTGCTAGCAGGTATTGCATTTTAATGTCAGATTTACTGTTTAAAGCAGTGGCTCTTAACCTTTTGACTGCTAAGGGACCCTAGTCAATCATAACTGGAATCCGGGTACACCCACTGAGTCACTGGATTCCGGGGATCCCCAACCTAAGCAATTTCTATTATTGGCATCTTACAAATACAAAAACAAGTATACACCAAACAAACGCTCAAATATTGAAATATTTTCTTTAATACACAATTAAATATAGAAAAAAGTTTCAGATATTCAATGTTGCTTCTTTATTTGTATATACTTTAAAACATTTATTAATTTCAATGTTATTTCATTTTTGAAATTGGTAAGACCCCCTGGTAGTCCTCACGGACTCCCAGGGGTCCTGGGATCACAGTCTAACAGTGAATTAAGGTACAAACACATTGGTGAGAGAATATAGAAAGAAAATTCATTTCATATGGTTAATCCATTTGAAATGCATTATTGGTATCTGGAGTTGTGAAAAACTAGAAAAGTGTACATCCGAATAAGTATTAAATAAATTACTAGAGGCTTGACTAATTGCTGACGCTCTCCAGTCAGGTCATGGCTAGGCCTAAATCAACTAGGATCCTTTTCATCTCAGATCCTGGCAGCCCTAAGAACATGAAATAAGTTCCTCTGACGATCTGCGCACAAAGCTACAGGAGGCACTCAAGGCCGGTTCCAGTGTGATTTTACTTCACCAGGCGCTAGCTTCGGCTGGGGTATCATGTTTGAAGTATGTTATAGTTTTAAAAGCATAAACAGTGGAGCGCCTTGGAGCTCCATCCACCAGACGCACAGCAAATTAAGGATGTATTCCACATATTCAATTGTAAACTAAAAACTCCATTGTAATCCTTTTTTATCCTTCTTTTATTTACAATTTTCTCTAAGCTTTCTCCATTCATATAAAAGGGTGTGTGTCTCCCCATTTTTAGGTTTCGCCTGTCGAAAGCTGCGCAACACGCAGCTTTTCGGCGCAGGCGAAATCTAATGAGAACAGTATGTGGCTTGGTCACCGCCTCTCTGTTCCATTGGCTAGCTCCACAAATGGAGGCTAGCCATTGGAACAGAGATCTGTCCGTCATAGCCGGAGCAGTTTCGGGGGCGTTTCCGAGAATTTTAGGCTTTTGCCCACGTCATGCAGCCGTGGGCGGGGTTTTTTTTTTTGTCGTCAAGGTTTGTTTTCGTCGTTTCTCTGAAGATGGCGGCTGGGCAGTAGCTTGTTTTTACTTCTGGTATGTATTCCCCTGTGCTGGCCCAATCCCTTCTCCGTGTGTACGTCACATTTACCACTTTGCTCTGCTGCGCCTTCTCCCTTTATCCAGTTGCTTTGTTTTTCCTCCATGCTGTGTCTCCCCCTCCTCTGGTGCATCATCCCTGTGCTGAATCTAGAATGCATTGAGCTGTTTCCGACTCGTGCTGCGCTTCTCCTTTCTCTGTAGCAGCATGTGTCCCTTCTCCTTCCCTTTGACCTCCTTGGCTTGCCTTTAACCCTACTGGGGACCACTGCACTTCATTCTCCTTCTTCCTCTGGGTTTCCTCATAGAGTATTGTGTAACGCAGAGTTCAAACAAGAGGAGCCAGCTGTACGTGCTGCGCATGTGCCGGGACCGGTCTTGTTTTGCTTATACAGTCCCAGTACCTGGCACCCAGAGCTGAAGCAAGCAGGTGTTTTTGCCGGTTGTAGCTGGAACTGGACACCCGGTATTGCCGTAGGCCGGCGGTTTCCCTTCACCGTTCCCCAGTGCTCCCCTCCCCGGTGCTGGCGGCATGGGACTGCAGTGGAGCAGCAGCGCCCCGGAGGAGCGGGAGGCACTGCTTGGGCTGCCCACCTCTCCGGCCAGGGGCAGCCGGGTGTTTGGGCGGCGCTGGCTGGTCCTTGGCCTCTTTTCGATGATGGCATTCATGCAGGGCCTGGTGTGGAACACCTGGGGCCCCATTCAAGGCTCGGCCAAGCAGGCGTATGGCTTCTCTAGCCTGGACATTGCACTGTTAGTGCTGTGGGGGCCCATCGGATTCCTGCCTTGCTTCATCTTCATGTGGCTTATGGATAAAAAGGGTGAGTGCTGACCTGTAGGCCTCTGTTGATCTCCTCCCCTCCTCAAATATCATTGTTGCCCTGCTGATCTCCGGCCCGCTGTTCTCTGAAACCCTGCCTGCTGACCTTCGGGTCCCAGTCCCCTCTCCTGACTACTGCACCCCCCATCCGCTGTCTATTCTACAGTCCTCATGACAACTTACCTTCCCATGCCCACTGGAACTATATTAATGGCTACAGGGCCCAATTACTTACAACTCGGCTTTTGAGCTTCCGACTGCCCCTTGTTTACGTTATACCTACTATAACGTTGTTGCTGTTATTGAAAATACAGAATTGGTTGCTGACGACATCTCTAATTTGTAACAATGAATTTATTTGCCATCTCATTTTGTTTGTTTATGGGTATCTTCAGTATGAGGTTACAGGTTAGTGAGGAGACGCGTTTCAAGTTATAATCTTTACTTTAACAAATTGACATAGTCTGATTCTAGTTCCATAGGACAATGAAAGCTAACCGTATCTACAATACTCAGCAAGCATTGATTTGTTAAATAAAAATTCAGTAGGCAGCGTTGTTTACAGCATCTTGGAGACATATGGTCACAAGCATATGGGATCCCATAATGTTTCTGGTTAAACTTTCTAAAATGTACCCATTTGTTGTCTTTCACAACGTACAACTCATACTGTTAAAGGTTATTTATTTTTGTTAGTTAAACATATATAGTGCTTCAACATGTAAGCTTCTGTGGGAAATGTGCTCTCAAAAAAATTCCCTATGCTTAGATGAGTGTATTTCAACATTGGGGTTCGATGTTTGGATGAAACAGAACGACATCTGCCTTAGTAGTGCTACAACGGAGATCATGGTAGGGCTAAGTTGACCCAGTTCTTGTTTCACAACTATTTGGAAATATCACGCTATCAAACACATAAAGTAAAAAACCTCAGCATAGTCTGTAACCTAGCACTAAACATCCCATTCAAATAAATGAAGCATTAAAGGGCCCTAATTCCTAATTTTCCTTGTCCTGAAATCTCCTACTTATCTCACAACCCTTTAAATGAATTTAGTTGATAAGAACACTGATGATACAATGCCTAAGCTACTGTAGTGTAATCAACACAATCCTTAGGGTACAATAGGTCTCACATTTGCGAGAGATTAAGCTAATGGCAATGTAAATGACAATGCCATTTATTTATCTGTTTTCAAAACTAATACATAAACACAAATTTTGTCATTTACAATGCCAATAGCTCTAACTGTTCCAAAGGCGAAACCATTGCATTGTAAATGCTTGTTACAAATGCTACAGATATGCCTCAAGCCTTTTTCTGTAGCACGTGGGAATACGCAATTCATCCTAGACAGCTGAACCCAATGCATTTCGGGCGAGACAGGCCTTAGTCAGGGGTAGCTACAAATCCAATTTAAATCCACTAATAAGATTTTATAACATTTTGACTACATGTATAAACTGTAACATCTTGACACATTCTTTAAACTATAATGCTTAATTCTCTAAGGAAAGTGGGTACTTAAACACACAGCCCCACCAGCATTGAAAACTCAAATACTAAAACTCCCTCAATGTGTATCAATCTAAACTCACTCAATATGATACCTTCCCCAAACTAATCAAACTAATTTGCACCTGCACAATGTTTCTTAGCAGTGAAACTGACCTCTCTCCTCTTCCTCTCATCACTATGCAAGCATTAAAACCTTTTCGAATTCAGTACTTGTACAGTGGTGTTCGGAATTTCAGCCTACTTCTCTCAAAGATGTTGAAATGTGAATGTAAGGCGTCTGAAAAATCTTGCGCCGGAGTAATGCTGTCCGCAGGGGGAGGGTAAAGCATATTACAAAACACATTTTCTTCACACCAGAATAGGAATGTTGCACATTTGTGGTGCATTAGAATAAGGCCTCAGCAAATGGAGTAATTTCAGTAATTCCACTTTACTCTTTGATGTGGAATTACTGATAACTAAGCCATTACTCCTGCTTGAGTAATTTGGGGGTAATATCCTTCTGCAAGACCTCGCTGTTTATGTTCTGCTGCATTTAGTGCTATTTCTTAGTGCATAAATGTATCCTCTACTCCATATTGGATGGGAGGGTGCATTTTGCGCTAAGGCAGTTGGGGAAATTGGGGAAGAATCCTACCCCAGGAGCACATTTAGTGAATGCAAGCGGCTACTTGCTCTCTATTTGTATTCTGTTGCATTTAGCCCAATTTCTTAGTGCAATATGGATCCTCTCTAAGAAATAGCTCTAAATGCCGAATTACTCTTCTCACGTAATTCTGTGTAATCCCGATGATTTCTTAGTTTATTCCTTGTGATTATGGTACACGGATTTATGTGAGTTACTACCACCCCTAATTATAATAATCACAAAATATCTGAGTAAAATGATATCAGAGCAGAATCCTTTATTAATGCAACTACATTGGGGCAGAAACCCGATGTGCATAGCCTCTTGGTGATTACAAACTTTGGCCCTCCATTAGACTACATTTAGACAACCCCTGAGGACTTCAATAATTTTCTGACATTGCAACGTCAACAGACATCATATTTGTTGCTTTGGAGGCATTCAAAGTTTGCATGAAGGGATCTTGTACCGAGATAACACACAGGGTTAATACTGCAATCTATAGAGAAGCCATGAAACTTGAGCATCGTACAAGACCTGGGGACAGCAGTAGTGACAGACACAGGTGCAGGGGAACAATTGCTGCTAGACATAGTCAAACTACTTAATTATAAAATAATGTCTGGCCAAAAAGCATAATGAAGCAGTAAGGCGGGTTGGTTAGGTCCAAAAAGCCAAACGCCCCATAGTGATTTTACGAAAACCTGATGACATTGCTGCTCACACACAGGTATAAATAAACAAAACAAGATCAGAATTCTATGGCTGCCTGTATAGATTCGGTGCTACTAGTATGCCTGACCGACAAAGAGCATACGTATAAGGGCTCACCTAAAAATGTTGACACTTGATCAAGCTACACAGCTTAATGCACTGCTACCTGATGGGTGAAATAAGGACCACTGTTAAAGATCTGGCTGGTACCCTCGGCAGTGGCAGCCTTACCAGGGAATTCTATCCAACCTGTCAAGACATACTTGTCCCACGCCCATTAGAAATATACTTGGCAGAAAAGGGGGCAGGAAGGTTAGTCCCTGCTACCACTGAACCTATAATTTGCTGCACTCATATAGCCACACAAAGAGCTAGTAGATACAACTTCCTATTGCCCACTGTAAATGCTGAATCCGGACTGCAAAATCTTGGATAAAGTACTGGCGACCAAGATAGCCCGAGACCTACTAGCGTTAATCCACCATAGCCTGTTCAGATTCATGCCTGACGGAAACATGTCTCCAAATGTTTGATGCTTAAGCTCATTCTACCTCATTGATAATCCTTTGATAACGATTATGTGGCTGCCATTAACATAGGAAAACCTTTTGATACGTTTGACTGGGGGTATGTGAGATTGGATTCTGTGTCAATATAAAAGTGCTTATACAGTTTCTACACTCAGGCCAACTGTGCAGCGGTCATATTATGTCTGAATCTTGGAGAGCACAGAGGAACGAAAACAAGTTTTCCCCTGTCACTGCTCCTATTTGCCGTGGTAATGAAGTTGATGGCAGAGCTCATCAGGAAAGATATAAATCTGAGAGGAATTACGCTGAATTGACACCCACATGTAATATCGATATATTCAGAAGTTGTATTATTATTACGGGTGTGTGAAATGTGCACAATTTGTTTTCACATAATTGGGCAATATTTAGTCAAAATTATATGCAATTGTGTAGTATTCAAATCCATGATAAAGCACTATATTTTAACATGAAATGTGTCCTAGCGTCAATTTTTGATGCAAGAATGAATTCCATGGCTAAAAAGCTGCTGAAAAAGGCATTTGCTGTGAACAAAAGCCACTTGCATTCTGGTTGTTTATGTTGTTCCTGTGCAATACTTTCACTGCGAATGCCAATGTAAATAGTGACATGGTAGTATAATGTAATTACAGGAATTTCGTGTTACGAGCCCAATGTGACATTTGTAAAATTACATGAATTCCGACAGCATAATTTACATTTCAACCAAGTCTAATAATTATACCTTTGGAATGTAGGCTTAGACCTAGGATAGCTGATGACAGACAGAGCAATTTAAGCAAATATGTTAGGTTGGAAGTAAAGAAATTCAAGTTATGTCTTCACCCTGCATTCGCAGACCTCTCTTAATGCCCGAGGAACTCTAAACCTGCCCTCTTCCTTTTCAAATGGTAACCTCACACATTGCATTACCTAGTAGTTCAGGTTCATCAAGGAGCTATAGAGACCATAGGGAAAACATTAGTAATGCAATCAAAAGATTTCAATTTTGGAAAATCTACAATTCTTGGTGATGGGCAGACTGGCACTCTATAATATAGTACTGCTTTGTTTTATGTTTTATTAAGCAAATATACCAGTGAAAATTCCAAATATAATATACAAATCCCTAAATACACTGCTAACTATACAGATATGGATATCAGGCAGGCACCGTGTAGCACTCCGGAAGATACACATAACTGCCTCGGAAAGAAGACTGCAAGCTCCAGATTATGAAATGTACTACCAATCAGCGCAATCACAGTGGATGGGCAAATGGTTTGCCACTCTCAATGCTGAAGAATCTGAAAGTATTCGATGTCCTCTCCACTCCGCTTTCTTGGTCAACATAGCACTAGACCCACATAGCAAGGCACCACAATGCACACGGTTACTAGACATAGACACTGATGCACCCAGGGCCCCACATCCACTAGATCTACCAAGGTGTACTCACCAGAACTCCCGCTGTGGCTGCCTCTTTGTAGACAGGACATTTGGCAAACTACGCCAAAACTGAACCGTGTCAGTGTGTCACTTCTTGGCCCATTGCACGGTTGTCCAACTGACTAGGCAGATCTGCAGTTGTGGGGAAACATCATTCCATGACCCAGATACTACTATTTACACTCCTCATGCGTGGCAGCGCATGATAGGCAAGAGTAATGTACCACAGCGTAACATCTATGTTGAAAATCGACCCGGCATCTCTTAGAGACAGATGGGTTAAGGACCCAAAGCAAAAACACTGACAGGCACCTACTGGGCCAATGTGGTGGCATTGCCTTCAACGATATTGAGAAACACACGATTATAATTAATCACATTCAGTAAAGTACACCGGGCCTAATTAATGCAACAGTAACTACATAAAACGAAAGCAAAGGCAGCCATCACTTGTCCTAGGTGTGAAGGAGTTGTCGCAGACTTCATGCATATCTTATTTGACTTCCAGGCGCTGTGGAAGTGCTACAGAACTGTTACTGGCTTTACTTTGAAATTACGGGTAAAATCATCCTACACAGACGGGAGGACTTCCCCACAGGGATGAATTACAAGACCAAAATGAAGGAGATGCATATACCTGGTGTTCCTATTCACAAAGAGAGTTCGTCGCACCACAGAAAAACGTGTGGATGAGTGAACTGTTCAGATATGTTGAAGCAGAACACACGGCCATGTCTTTATAACAAAGACAAACGATGGGACACTGGACAATAATGACCTGGTATCGCCTACTAACAGCGCTGGCCTTGGAAACTGACAACAAACCTTCATTAACACCAAGCTATTACATGGGATACATGCTTAACAGCAACTCAGAGCTTCTGTGACCATCCTTAATCTGATTATATCCATCCCGTGCATGTAGACCATATGTATAAAGTTGATAATCTTGCCCACTTTACAAAAAGACACAAGAACAAAAATGAACACAACCGGCCTGATTCACAAAGTGTAGATTTACTCATGTATATATTAACTTTCTCCTTTACCAATAATGGCGAATAGCATTTTTTTGCTACTCGCCATTTTTGAGTTGAGATTTGCGCCTGGGTATGTTGGCATCCCCTTAAATGAGGGGATAGAGCCTCCTACAGCAGAAGTTATGAGTGTAAAGTTACTAATAGTAACTTTTCACCTGTTGGTGATGGGAAAGTATAGGATAATTTAATATAGCTCATTAATTAAAAAATAAAAACATTTTAACTTATAATATTAATGTAAAACAATTCAATAAAAGGTATTATTAACCTGGAAATAATACAATTACATTGTGCAGTATATTTATTCATTAAATTCAATATGTATTAAATAAGAAAACTATTTGATGGCATTAATTTAAATAAGAACTATTTTATAACAATAATGAAAGAAAATAATCACTGTGACTTACATTTCTATTTTATGTAATACTTAGTAAACTAGGTTAAATGTGCATTTAATTGTGAACATATGTATGTATTTAAATATAAAAATTCTTATCGTTTTAAAAAGTGTAAAAGGTTATTTTGTTAATTGAGTTATTATTAAAACAAATAAAATGTATATATCTACGGTTTTTAGCACTTAAATATGTATATAATTTTAAATGTCAATCTAATGTAATGTTTTTAACATTAGTTCATAAGGAGTATTATTTTAATTCAGCCTCCATTGTTTTCCATGGGAGTGTGTTTGTAGTACCTGTGGTTGACAATGTTTGGTGCTTGATTTAATTCAAGGCTGGCTGGAATACATTTGAGATTGATCTCACACATTTAGCACTGTAATAACTTTCAAAGAGAATATTGGGCATTGCTATTTTTAATCTATTGTAGATGTGTGTTTTGTATTAACACACCCTCCTAAAACCATTCTTAAAATTCTCTAACCCACTTCCCATTTGTTAGTAATTCTTCCTCATTTTTCCCTTGGTCCCTTCCACATCGTTATATGGAAATTACAGATGGTTTGAAATGACCAAATATTGCCAAAAATGTTACAAAGATCAGGAATACAAAACGGTCGATCATTTCAGAAAACAAAATGTATAAGAGCTATATGCCGAAGTGGAAAGGTTGTTAGCACTTGATGAGACTGAGGTAATGTAAATGCGTATGCCAAGAATAATTGAAATGGCATAGCTAAAATATTGTTGCAGGAGAAATGCCCTCAGGTCCGTTTTTAAAGTTGTCAGCAAGGTTGTTGTGTGTGGATTTGGAGGTAATACATTCTAAATTCTAATTGCGCTACCACAGAATGATTGTGCCAGGAGTAATTCGTTTTTAAAGGATGGGGGTTCTAGCAACATTGCTTTGGCCTTTCACAAAGGCCAAGAGCTGCCTGATATGTTGAGTTTGTCCACCAGGTAATAGAGTGGATATGTGTAGAGCTTTATCTGTGGTGTAAGCAAACTGGTAAATAGTAGTGACTTCAAATTCAGTGGAGAGTGAGCCGGCATAGGTATAATGTGGCCATTTTGTTTGAGCCCCATATATTTACCCTGCTGCTGAGTGTTGGATCAATTTCAGGGGGATGAGACCAGTCAAGAAAGAGTTACAATAGTTGATTCTGGAGAGCATCTGCATATGAGCAAGATATTTCAGATCTTGCTCTGGAATGTAATGATGGATTCCCAATAGATGACATAGTTGATAGCTTGGTTTTCTCCTGATGGTGCTTGTTAGAAATGGGGTTTCTAGTAGGCTAGGGTATGCACCTAAGCCAGGTTGAACCCACCACTCTAGTCAGGGCAAGCGAGTTACACACTGAAGATAACCCCTGCTCTCCCCCTTGGTTGCTTGGCAGAGCAGTCAGACTTTTCCCAGAGGCAATGTGTAAAGCAAATGCTGGGATGAATAGGTCACACCCTCAGCAAGCCCACATCAAGCACCACCAGGTAAGCCCTGACCTGGAATCCTCGAGGAAAAATGAAAAGAGAAGGACAAGAAACACCCGGTGCAGAGCCTCAAGGCTAACCTCAAGGACATGGGTTACACCTTGAGTTAAAATGAAAAGAAAATCCCAAGACGGAGATAGAAGGAGAGTCCTTGTTATAAACCCAAAAACGGGCAGAAGGCATACGTAAGTAAGTATACCTCACAGCTGAGCCTGACTTTGCTGTTGACTACTCTTTCAAAGGATTTAGGGTTGGGAAATAACAGTAGAAATCCCTAATACTCATTTGAGAGTGTTTGAAAGCCACTGTCAATAACTGTATTATTTCTCTGTTAGATTTCGAGGATCTGGTCTATTTGCTAATGGTCAAAAACCAAAAGCAAAAGTGACCAGGCTAACAAAAGGAACTCGCCTATGGGAATTTTCCTTTTGCTAATCGTTCTTTGCTGTTTCACACCTTGTCGCCAGCCACGGCCTGTGGAGGGAACTCCGGTGTGGCAGAAAGGTGGGGCGGAGGAGGGGCAGGGTGGGAGGTGCTAAAACCCGGAATATGGATAATTGAAGGTAAGTAAAGAATTTAATTAATAAAAACGAATTTCGTAGCGCGCACTGCATCGCATTTTGCGATGCAGGGCGTGCTACAAAATTCATTTTATTTATTACATTGTTTACTTACCTCCAATTATCCATATTCGGGTTTTAAGCACCACCCACCTTAACCCTCCCCCACCCCGCCTTCCTGCCCCACCGGAACTCCCTCCACGGGCCGTGGCTGCTTGTCGCATAACATATGTTGAACTGAGGGATTCACAAAGAAAATGATAGGTGTGGCTGCACACACCTTCCACACACCCACATATACACATGGGTCTCATGCTTCATCATTGGCCACACCGCATTCACCAGAGAAAAGTTTAGTGGTGAATAGTCTCTTTGAATAATTAGCAACATTTCACACCCAAATTCCCTTTTCCAACACTGAGACCTTTTTTTGGAGGAGCCAAAGAATGGGGTAGGGGAAAACAAAAAAGAAAACACCAAAGTGCACAGATAATAATAAGGAGCAAGTGCAGGGAAAACCAGCCAAACACAAGCAAGACAACTGGCTAGTGGTAAACCTCAGAGTGATGATTTTGAGTGGTCATGAAATCAAGATTCTCAACAAGGGCCTCGGATTTGTACCCACACTCAAACTTCACAAATTCACTCAATGTTGTGAATTGGCACAAATTTTCAGGAAAGTATGCTTGAAATCACCCTTTCAGTATAGCTCAGATCAGGGGTTAACTACACAAACCAAGGGACTCTGATACAAGTCTACCTTTGCATCTCCATCCCATGCCAGCAGAAATACTGGCATTTGAACAGGCAGTTATCCATAGTATGGAAATAGTCAATATTACACAGGATAAATTGTTCCACAATGTATCCTACACAGAATGTCTATCTTTACAATCACTGGAAAATAACAATGATCTGGTCATTAACACAGCAGACAAGGGGGCGCTATTGTGGTAGTGTCTAAAGACATGTAAGACACTGAATGCAACCACCTTATATCACATACAAGTAGCTTTGAGATACTAACAACAGGCCCCACCCCTAGACTTAAGGATAATATTAAGGATACTACAGAGGTAGATTTAGTGCTAGGATGGACTACTGGTGATGAGGATGAACTCTTAATGACAAACCTACCACATATAGCACAGTTCTATACCATGGCCAAAATCCACAAAATATGGTTTCCCCTGCCAGGCAGACCAATAATCTCAGGCATCAATTCAATCTTGGAGACCCTTTCTCAATTTTGCAATTGGTTTCCAGGACCACTCGTAAAAAAAGATGCCCTTGTACTTAAAGGACACTAAAAATGTCCTGTGTCTTTTACGCATTTGCTCCTAGCTTGCTCTCGGTACCAATTTGAATGTAACTATAGATAGAATGAAACCAGCTCATTTAAAAAGCCCCATAAAGGTATGATGGATGTACATTGACAATGTAATGATAATCTGGCAAAGTAATCACACAGAAGCCCAAAAGTTTGTAGAGAGGGTAAACAACAGTAACCCATTTTGAATTCACTCATACTATTGATTTTGTGAAAAATCACATTTTTGGATCTTTAAATCGAGGTTAATAAAATCCACTTTTAAAACAAGTTCTTCAAAAAACCAGCTGACAAAAATGGACTTCTATGATTTGGTAGTTTCCGTCCCAGATCCCTGCATAAAAACTTTCTCTTTGGTCAATATGTACTAGCTAGACAAAACTGCTCCAGTTTGGAGACGTTTAAGCAACAAGAGGTTGCTTTAACTGATAAATTAAATGCCAGCCTGTACACCAAAATAATACCTACGAAAGCAAAGAAACGAGCTTCCAACAATAATCTAGACTGTCTTTTAGAAACACATCAAAGAGAAAAAAAGACAGACTGACATGTGTAACTACATTTCACATGTGTCTTACAAGGTCTGTAGAATCATTAGAAAGCATTAGAGTACTATTCAGAGCACCAGGAACACCTGATGTTTTTCTTTATTTTCCTACAAACACAGTTGACATATTAGAGAAAGTTTGGTGCACACCAGTAACAAAATGCACCACATTGTAATCAAGAGGATACTATGGGGATTAACACTGTAACGGGTCACTATGCCTGTGGCAGATGCTCTGAATGCTTTGTACAGATACTGCAAAGGAGGTTGATCTATGCATAGAAAGACCCTGGGCACTTAGAGGGCATACCAACTGCAACAGTAACAAGCATTGACATAGCCAATAGGTCTCGCTTTTGGGACCTTATAAGTATTAAGTTCTGCAGCACAATATTCTTGGTGCATCAACATCAACTGTTGCATGGCTAAACACTTATAAGATCCCAAAGGCGAGATCTGTTGGCTATGCCAATGCTTGTTTTTCCTGGTGGCCAACCAAAGCCTAAGGAAGGGGAAACTAGACAGATGTAAGTATCAACCCGAACCTACAATGGAACTTTTCTAATACTGGCCCAACCTCAAAAGGAGAGAAGGAAGAGGGGTGAAGATTCTGCAGAAGATAGATTATACACCATAAAAAGAGTTATCGGACACAGGGGATACTTCTTCCCCAGACACCTAATCTTAAGAAATTGTCTCAAAGCAGTACCTAACAGGCGGCACTAAGAAGTGCCGATCAGACAAGAAAATCATGCAAAACTGGCCAGGCAAATGAGTTACTGCTCCTCTCCTGAGAAGCCAGACAGTTGTCCTTGGCAAACACATGCCCCGTAGTTCCCGAGTCAGCCTTGACATGTTTAGCTGTTCGAATCGTTGTCTTTTTTATTGAGCGAGCAGAACCTCAAGACAGGTCAAGGGGCATTGCAGGGAGAGCTTTGAGACTGTGGCAAGTTTGAAAGGAATAAGGGTCGGTGTCCCGGTTGACTCGCTCCATTTGGGGACAAGTTGTCTACACGATTTACAGCAAGTTGCCAGAAATGGATGAGAAAAGCATATGGAAACTGTATTGCAACCACATGGCTCTGAAGCAAAGTGGAGCTAAAAATTACACACATCGATTAAAAAGCACGTGTGGAAAATACATGCTTTGATCAGAAACATTAACATTTAATTTCCATTAGGAGAAAAGACTTTTCAATATTAAAAATTATACTGTTTTCTAGGGATAGAGATTTAAATAAAACTTTTTATTGCCCTTAAAGGAAAAAATATTTCTAATCTGACTTTCTGGATGTAAATGTTACCATATTCTTAACACCTTAAATAAAGATATCATATTTTTCTTGCATCGTTCAAACAGTACTTGATAGAGAAGAAAAGGCAAGAGTTTTGGGGTGGGCGGAGGAAACAGATAAACAGAGAAAGGCGACTGTGTGTTCTTTAGCCTCTTGGCTGCTAGGCGTTTTCCCCCTCCTGTGCTGGGATTTACCATTTTGCTGTTTGCATGACGAGCTCAGCTCGTCATCAGCACATGACACCCGTGGGTGATGACGAGCTGAGCTCGTCATCAGCATCGAAAGGGTTAAACAGACAATGCCACAGAGAGCAAAAAAGAGACAAGGGGAGAGGATACAGGGATGGAGAGAGAAAGTGCGAGATAAAGAATGGATGAGAACAGGAGAAATAGGAGAGGAATAGAGTGAGGGAGTGAAGGAAAGAGAGAGAGAGAGAGAGAGAGAGAGAGAGAGAGAGAGCAAAACGAGAGAGAAGGAATGCACGCAAGAGAGCGTAATCCCAGAGTGATGAAGAGTCAAACTTCCGGAGTTTACAATTCCTCATCACACAGAGTTGATATACATCTCCTTGCTGCACTGTTTCAAGTCCATTATTGTACCCAGTGGTCAAAGTGGGGGTAAAAAAGTAGGGGAACTGTGGGCGGAGACTCCGAGAGCGGTGATAACCCAAGTATTTGATCAGTCAGAGTCAGAGGTGTGGCCGGAATGTGCCAAACATCCCAATTTTTAGTATTTATTTGGCATTTCACCGACCAGTTACAGCTTATTGTGTTATTTAATTCAACCAATGGATACACTTGATTATTTAAGATTTAATAGGAGTTATTGGCATTTAAATACATTCACAAAGTGGAATATATTTCCAATCACACAATATCCCAAATACGCTTAAAAGTGTAACCAGAAGCAATTTGTCTCCAAGCCATGCAGTTTCTCTCATTAGCACTTCTCCTCCCTTCTTCCACTAGAGCAGTTCAAACGTGAATGGCAAAATATCATAGTTTGCCATATTTGTAACCTAATACATCATCCACTGCATAGTCTTGCAGTTTTAACTAATAATTTTTGTAGCTCTGACGGATAAAAAGTTACTAAAAAACGTGACTTGAGTTGCTGCAAAGTGGACCGCTCTTTGCAAAGGTTGACTGATCACCTTTCTCACTGCTGCATTTGTATGTTATCTTGATACTAATGAGGCAGATGTATTCTAAATAATAAAGTATAATAAAAAATATATTACATTACGCTGCAGCTTTTTTGGTTGTTGCATAATTTAGTCAACACTGCGGCATCATTTTGTCCCTCAGTGGCTCCAGAGCAGGTAGCACATGTTAAAAGTGCTTGTGGATGAAGCAGAAAGTGTGAAGATTGCAAACTTAGTTTGGTGTGTGTGCAAATTCTGCATTGCCGATCCTGGGTGAGTTGCAGCTACTACTGCTGAAACAAGGCTAATGGAGGTACCAATGGGTGAGGCAGTCTCAATGGCAGGACTGGCTTTAGTGCTGTTTGCGCCCTGTGCAACAATGTTTGTTGGTGCCCCCAAAGATCACCTACGCCTTGGACACTACACAGAGACAATCATTTATACATGTGTGAATCACTGTATGTTACATAAGACAAAGGACTACAAGGTGTAGAAGCCACATGACAACCATACTAGTAGGCATTATAGTTTAATAGCTCACTGTTCTATGTTAGGATTTTAACTTATAAACTGAAAGTAACAAAAGGATCTCTCTGACACAAGCATTAACCTACTAACCTAGTTAACATTATGTGCACTTTATGATCTGCATGGTACATGTTCTTTGCAGCAGGCACATTAACCCTGTGCCACCTTGTCAGGAATCAACCCTTCCACTAGACAAAACTCTGATCTCTCTCTAGGAAAAACATTAATCACCAAAGTTATCATGACATTTTTATTGTTGCTGAAAGTTGCTGGAGGCCAGGAAGGAGGCAGCAAGTTTTTTAAAAACCATAATATACTTGCAAACACTACGCACCCACTCAAAATAGCTACCCAGTGTGGCCACACGGTTCGCACCGCCCTAACCTGTTCAAGGTTCATGTGGCCTCAGTGACAAAGTCACAGTGATTGGATCACTGTTGCTCTAGGGTGTGCTGCTTCGTAGGCCTGTACGCAAGGCTGGAAGTGAACTTCATTATGGATTGTGGTGGACAGGCCTTCAAGGTTAACCCACACTTGCCACTGCAAAGGTCCACCTGCTGGTGCTAAGACACCTGGGCTTCTAAGGTCTACTGGGGCTTTCTAAGGTCTAGCATGGGAATGTGCTCCCTCAGGAGAGTGGTCTGGGGGACTGGTCATGAAGGCTGAACCCTGCTCCATTGTTCAAAATTCGACAGCTCTGGCCATATTGCCACATCCTCTCCCCAACTGAAAACCGTACTGTCCCACTGAGAAAAACTCACACTGCCTTCAGCTACAACCCAATTGTGCCTCGCATAAACACCTGGATGCAACTTAATTCAAATTATTCTTTTGATTAGAGTAATATGTTGCCTGAAAAAAAAACTAAAAGCAAACACTCATATGGAGTGCAAGATTAAGTAAAACATGTGAGATGTAAGCAGAAACAACATGGTTACCTTAACGATCTCTCACGCACTATTCAGAAATCAGCGAGTGGTTTTACCTGAAAAGTTAAGGACATGACTACAGGGCCCTGAAGGGAACCATTTCAATGTCCATTGCATATATCCTTAAAAAACGTAAACAGTATGTTTTAAAAAGACCACATCCATAAACACAGAGGTACACAATTTGTTTTCCAATCCACCCATCAACCAGGTATTGCAGTACATCCAGGAATGGTGCACTTCTCCACCTGGGGGCAACTATGCATTTCAAAGAAAGACGAGAAAAGAAAAGTAGCGCTTCCCTGCAAAGTCTGTAAAGTGAGGCTGATGTGTTTGGATGTGAATAAAACCAATCGGGCCACTTTTCAACCGCTCTGTCTTGCTTTATTTAGTTATGTATTTATTTTTCATATTTAAAACCTTTTATTTCTCTCCATCCAGAGGCTGCACTTTGGAATAGAAAAATGTCAGAAAAAGGGCTTTCCTGCAGGAGTGTTTTTTTTTTTTTGGATCCATTTCACAGGGAAGCAGCTAAATGAAAGAAGGAAAGAGAGGTACAGTTTCTTCAAGTCACGGTTTTCAGTAAGTGAGGAGCAAGACAGAAAGAGAGGGAATATTAGGAAGAGGGCGGGGTCAGCTGCCAGCACAGAAAAGAAAAGGATATTGTCCGTGTCTTCTCTGGGCAGTAAGGAGGAGACAAAGTCCTTTACCTTCTCTGCCTGTCCCCGATCATCCACAAAAGCCAACCCGCTCACCCATGTTGCCACCTGCCCCCCTCAGAAATATTCTCGAGCCTCATTGTGTTATAGCCTTAAAAAAAGAGGAAGAAGGAGAGGCATAGCAAGCATTGGAGAGCCGGAGCGAGGCGCGCGCGCTTCTGCGCGTAACCGCAAGCTCTAGGCCGCCACAAGCAAAAGCAAGTGGTTGCATTTTCTGGAGCCACACACTAAATGACTCACAAAGCAGTGCAGGCGCTGGCTCAGCGAGACCTAACAATGTACTTTACACGTTAACCTGCTAGTGTGGCCTCAGGTACATAGGGATGACCTCACAAAACATATGTCTCAGAATCAATGAGCATCAAAGTAATATAAGATGCAAGAGGTGCTCCACCAAAATGAGAAACCACTTTTTGGTGAAGACCATACAGAAAAAATTATATTAGGTGGGTGGTTCTCAAAAAAGGGATTATGCACCATCAAAGATACACCTTACAAGTCTTGTTAAATAAGGAACAGGGCTTGGTATATTGTCTAAGGACACACATTATTGTGCTCAATCATAAAATAGCTTGGCTATAGGTGACACTTCGATGATCCATCCATTGATCATCATAGATTGACTTGCCCCACCAGGTCCTTATGTCCATCTTAATCATATGAATGTCTTTTTTCTACATATTATTACACATTATCATGTACGTACTTTCTTTTGTTTTTAATCGTTGTAGAACGTACAGCATGAATAAGGCGGTATTGGGAGGTCTGCTCCTTTCTTCCTCTGTTGGCAGAGTATATATGTATGGTATAAGTACACAGCTCTTTTTGAAGGAGCACATATTACAACTTACATATATTTTTACTAACATTGTGACAGTTGATGGCACCTGATCTAGTTCCCACTATTATCGTGTGTAGTCCAACTTGTCATTACGTGTGTCAATTTATTTGGCACTTAATTGGGTGTGCTGTGCTTACTAGAGATCTTTTGTTTTAAATATAATAATTAAAAAATATTATTGCACATTTTATCCTTTAATAACTTCAGTCATTAAATATTGGTGCAATGAAACACCCTCTGCATATCATCTACCCTGCAGGGCTGCCAACACTATATTTCTAAGCCTCCCCATAACGTTATAATGCGGCGCAAGTGATGCAGGCATGCCCACATCTTTGGAGGCAGGATTAAGCACCTGACAGGCTACATCTAAATGCTGTTAACCACCAGACCCCGCCAGACCACTCCATGCATGACTAAAATTCGGAGGGTTCGGTGAGAAATTACAGGGTGCTCTAAAAGGAAAATACCTTTGAAGAAGTAAGTGCAGGGGACCCACAGGGGTTGACACATCCCCCTTCGTTCCTTGCCTAATAATTGCCATTTGATTTATTTTTCACGTTCTTTAGGTACCTTATTGGCTTGTAGTGTGTGACTACAAGGATGCTTCAATGTTTCAAGTGAAGCTCTCCAGGGAGCCCTTATTAGCTTATGATATGGTAAGCCATTCATTTGTATCACTGTATCTATGCATGGTTTGCACCAATCTCACAAATGTGCTCTATGTATTGTATTGTATTGTAATTGCATTTATATAGTGCTTACTACCCCTGACGAGGTGTCAAAGCACTTTTTCGGCAAGTAGCACGCTACCCCGGGACCCATTGTCGTGGCCTGGAATCCTCAGGATCGTACGATGCTTATAATGGTCCACCACTCGACACCACCATGGTCTGAATATTATTTACAGACTCCATGGAGTGGTCAAGCGGGGGAAGGGAAGGAAGGGGACAACAGGGAGGGAGACCTGAAATGACAACAAAACGAATATCAGCAATACGGCCTCTCTAGTTGTCTTCTTATTTTACCCTGCCTCCTCTAAGACATATACACAGCAATATCTCTATGTAGTATTCTAACTAGTACCTGTAAAGAAAGAAAACGTCTCTTCTACTTTCGGTGCACCTTCTGGAGTTTGAAACAAGAGGTAGATCTGGTGAAAGAAGGCCTATATATCAATAGTATTCCCCCTGAGCAAGTAATCATAAATAAAGGTATGTACAATCACATCTACATACCAAGCATATTATTTCATATGCTGAAACAGGGGAGTGGCAGAGCAGTCCAATTGCTCTATCTCGAGCTACCCCTGTCACTGGATAAAGATAGAAAAAACCATAAGATGACTTCTATGTTTGTGTCATAAGCAAAATCACAAAAAGAAAGGAAGGAAAACAATCCTGGATTCTGCCTCCCCCAATACGTCTTGGGTAATGCAGTTTCCAATTGGTTTTCGGAATCAAAACAATAATGGCTTTCCCTGCATGAACCGAGCGCAGGTTCTCCAACAGGGAAAGCAAACAGGGCTGTCTTGCCCTTCAGTGGTACTGGAAAATATCGCAATAGGGTTCGAAACAACAGGGCCTCCCCTAGCGTTATCTAACTTCCTCTCCATAAGAAAACGATTGTTTGTGGAGGAAGTTTCCCACAAAAGGCCAAGGCGCAACAGCGCAAATCTTTCTACAATTAAGGAGAGCCTTTAGTGTTTTGTGTGGCTCACCCCTGACTGCTTGCACCGCAAGGAACCGACCCTGAGTTTCGCCAACGGTGCAAGCCGGAATGTAATTACAAGGTAACAGGAAAGCTTGCTCCGCAAGGAACCCACACAGGGTTGAATGAATGAATGAATGAAATACATCTTATATTGAGCAACTTAGCCCAGCGGGAATCAAGGTGCCTAACAAAGAATAATTATAATATAGGAGCCAAGTGCCAGATTACAGATATGCCTCGGCGAAGAGCCACGTCTTTAATGCTTTCCTGAAAAGCAAGATAGAGGGTTGTGCTGTCAGTTCAGGGGGGAGGGTGTTCCACAGCTTAGGGGCTAGGGAGGAAAAGGCCCTTCCTCCCCACCTGGCTCTGCGAACCAGAGGGACAAACAGAAGATTCTTGCTGGCGGATCGAAGGTTTCTGCTGGGAGCGTATGGAACCAGCAGAGATTTTATGCCCTCAGAGCTTTCGCCAGACAGGGCCCCATAGACAAGGCACAGGATCTTAAAAGAGATCCTGGCCTGAATCGGGAGCCAATGCAGGTTTTTCCTAGCTGCTGTGGTAG
This sequence comes from Lissotriton vulgaris, assembly GCF_964263255.1. Lineage (NCBI taxonomy): Eukaryota > Metazoa > Chordata > Amphibia > Caudata > Salamandridae > Lissotriton > Lissotriton vulgaris. Next base: position 747,378,737 of record NC_141695.1, read on the forward strand.
AGGAAAAGCTGGGGACATCAAGCACAAACCTAGCTGCCGTGTTTTGGACAGTCTGCAGGCGTTGTATCAGGCCTTTATTGATGCCCGCGTAGAGCGCATTGCAATAGTCTAGGTGTGAGGCGACTAAGGCAACCACAATCTGTTTGCGGGCTTGCAAGGAAAGGTAGTGGGTGATTTTCCTCAAGATCCTGATAACACCCCAGCAAGTGGAGACCGTTCTTTTTACCTGCTGGACCATAGCAAGTGAGGTGTCAATCATCACGCCCAGATTCCGGGCAGATATTGTGGGCAATGGGCAGGCTCCAAGAGAATGGGGCCACCAGTCGCTTGACCAGATATCCTGATCTCCACCAAAATTCAGGACCTCGGTTTTCTCTCCGTTCAGCTTCAGTGAATTCAGGATCATCCACTGTGAGACTGCCTCCATGCAGTCCTGAACCTGAGAGCGGAGGTACTCACAGAGTGGGAGAGGGACACCATAATTTGGGTGTCATCGACGTATGACACCACCTCCATCCCAAAGGATCTTACTAGCCTGGCAAGTGGGGCCACATAGATGTTAAAGAGCGTGGGGCTCAAGGTCGACCCCTGTGGGACCCCACATTGCACAGGTGTAGCAGGGGACAGGAACTCTCCCAGCTTGACTGTCTGCTCCCTCTGATTGTGGAAGGAGGTCAGAAGTCTCAGCGCTGGGCCCTCCACCTCTATCTCCCTAAGGCGAGTTGTTAAAATAGAGGGAGACAGGGTGTCGAAAGCTGCTGTCAGGTCAAGCAGGACCAGAAAAGTGGTCTGGCCTTGGTAGACTTTCGTGCGAATGTTGTTTACGACCACAGTGAGAGCCGACTCGGTGCTATGGAACTTCCAGAAACCGTGTTGTGACAGGTCCAGGTGCCCAGAGGTGTCCAAAAAGGCCATTAAATGTTGGTTGAGGTGTGTCTCTAGCATCTTTGCTGGAGCCGGGAGCAGAGATATTGGGCGAAAATTCTTTAATATCTCATGATCTAGTGTCGGCTTTTTCAGCAAAGGCTTGACCTCTGCCTTTTTCCAAGAAGATCGGAAGATGCCTTCCTTCATAGCGCGATTCATCACCTCGAGATTAAGCAAGCTATTGCCCAGAGTTGCAGAAAGGGACCCATGATTAGAATAGGCACCGAGGCGAGAATTAACAGGTCTGAGAAAATTGATCCCAAGACCGGCCGAGGCGGGAAGTGAACCCTTGTCCCGGGCCAGACTTCTGAATCAGGGTCTGCCACTCTAACCATTGAGCCACACTTCTCCACAAGAAGAGTTTAGAAATGTTTGTTTTGGGTGATTGTTATAGTAAAAGAGGTGTCAGATGATACTAGAGGGATAGAGTAGGAGAGAGTCTAGAAAGGGTTATTTTGGGGATCATGGTAGTGGTATGGGGTTTGGGATAAATGAGAGAGTGGATGTAGAGGATATATTTATAGATGTATAGGGTGGGGGAAAGGGAATTGCACTAGAAAGAGTAATAGAAAGAAGTTTGAGATGTCAGAAAGTTGGGCTATAAGATACATTGAAAGAAGTTTAGGCTGAGAAATAGGGTAGTGCATTGGAAATGCTAAATTAGAAGAAAGTGATAAATATATAGATCCATAAGTACATTGAAAGTATAAAGATGCATAAAGAAAGTAAGTATATGTAGATTAAAGAAAATGATAGAGCTACAGGATGAGAAATAGGGTAGTGCATTGGATATGCTTTTTCAGGAGAAAAGTAACAGACACAAAGATCCAAGTACATGTAAGGTACATAGATGCACAAAGGAAGCAAGTACATGTAGACCACAGATGATTTTTGTTTTAATTGTTTTAACAACATAATTATTCTACATGTATATACACAGCAATACACAAAGATAAGTATATTCACATAAAAAATTGATGATCACAAATAGCCACTATGAGCATGAAAAGTTTTCTATGTTCATTTACTTTATCATTTTTATTATTTATGTCCCGTTGATGTATTCAGTCATCTGTTTTAATAACCGCTATTTATGTTATGTGGTTCACATACCTACAGTAACTATAATATTTGTATTTCTAGCCACCGCCGACCTACAGGACTATATAAGTAGGTATAGCATGCCTGTTGATGAATGTATATTTTGCATGTATTAGAGGAATTTTTAAAATAAGTATCTGGGCCCTGAAGAAAGCCTAGGGCTCTTTGTATACAGGCTGAAACATTTTGACCCATTTAGATGCAGGGATAATAGATAGTCCCATGCATAATTGTAGATTTTAATCATCCCATAGATTTACCCTTATTAAAAGGAATCTTTTGGGGTAGGGTATAGGGATTTTTTAGACTTTTTTTTTGTTAGAATGGATACAAACGGAGAAAATTGCAAATGTACAAGTTGTACAGTCACTCAATTGAAATTGAAAAAGCTTTTATTGTTCGATTATTTAAAATCATTACAATATGCTAACGATATAAAAAAATAGTTATCGTAAAAGAAACATAAGTTATATACCCTAATTTTTTCTCAAGTCAGTTCAACGTAAACCCTTCATGAAAGGTCATATTCTAACTATGCAGTTTAAAAACAAGGTGCATTAATGTTTTTAAATGGGAGGTATGTCCACTTCTCCCCTCCTTCCAGACCTAGAGTTTTCTTTTTGCAGCTCTGCGTTTACGGACAGTCCTAACCGAATTAGGTCTGTGAATTTCCCCAGCCGTGCTACTATTTGACTTGCTGTAGACAAAAAGCACAAGTCCGAAATTTCGCAGCATCCGTTGAGGCACTGAGCTCTGCAGATTGGAATGACCAAACGTTGCCTCTCTCTGGCTAACTTTGGGCAGCAACACAACAAATGATGCCAGGATTCCTGGTGATAATCACAAAGTCTGCATGCTACTGTTTTATCCACACTGGCCCAGCTTTGGTTGAACTCCAATATGGGTAGTGCCAGGAGCCTCATATAAGTGATCTTTTTTCGGGTTTGAGCGGATAGAGCTTGCTCAAAATACAGCTGTGCTTTACCCACTTTATAAGAGGCATCCAGCGAGGAGAGGTTTGGGTGATGATGCAGATTGGTGAGATCTCTTACAAATGATTTTTGCTTAACCTGTCGGTACACTGCTCTTTTCCATGCTGCAATTGAAATATTCGTATTGGCCAGGTTTTGTACTTCTATATCCACCAATTGATTGGCTACTGTCAGTTGCACTTGCCAAGGGGATCCGCTTTCTTCGAAGATTGTTTTAATTTGCGCTTTCAATGCCTTTGCTGGGGCATGCAGGGTGCTAATGTAATATTTTATTGTGTCTCCCAGGCAAGAGATGTCGGGCGATAAAGCCCCAGCTCCAGTCTTACTCTGGCTCTCCTGGCCTGTCGTGGGATGCCCAGCATTTTCTTATATGCAGCAATTTGAAAACTCATAAAAAATTTGGTAAGGGCTCCGGGGAAAATTAAATTGCCATAATTGACTGAGGGCACTATTTTTGCTTTTAAGACTTTCAAAATGGCTTCCGTGGATGGACTATGTAATTTTCAGTTGTGGTTTCCCATACTGCAGATAATTCCTGCCCCTTCACTTCTTAGATGCTTCAGATGAGCTGTTGTCTTTGCCCCCTCCATTAGCCTGAGGCCCTTGGTAGTTATAATTTTTGCAAGATCTAATTTGCCGGTCACCAAGGCGCCAATGGGCTATATGCTTACGATGGTACTTCCCAATGAAGAGAATCTTGGTCTTCTCCTGGTTTACCAATAAATTATTCTTTTGATTAAACCTGTATAGCGCATCTAGGGCTTTTTGTAAGCATGTCCTGGTATGATCCACAATTACAAGATCGTCAGCATAATGAAGGATTTGGAATCGCATATTCCCCAGCCTTGGAATGACTAAGTTTGCCCCCTCCAATGCTTGACCCAGGTCTAATGTGTAGATATTAAACAGAAGTGGTGCGAGAACACACCCTTGTTTAAGGCCGTTATTTGTTTGGACCTTGTTGGTCAGCGACGATTGACGAGTCTTAATCCTTACCCAGGTCCCTTCATATAGAGACCTTATTGCCTTTAACAGCTTTTCGGGGATGCCTCAAATGGTAAGTTTACTCCATAGTATGCCACGATCTAATCGGTCGAATGCTGCGCTATAGTCCACGAAACAGCGAAACAAGGGAGGTTGAGCGGGCTGAGTCGCACGTCTGGACAAGTATCCCAGTGCTATGATGTTATCTACTGTGGAACATTGTGGTCTGAATCCAGTTTGAAAAGAAGGCAAGAGGTTGTGCTCCTCCGCCCAGCTTTCTAATTCCTTCAACAGCACTCTAGCAAATGCCTTTGCTTTGATGTCTAGCAAAGCCACGAGCCGATAGTTTTCAGGTTTTGTGCGGTGTCCTTTTTTGTGTATGGGGCCTTTCCACGAAGATGGAATGGCGGCCGTTTCAAAGGCGTGCTTAAAGAGTGGGGTTAGCTGGTCTGCCCAAAATCCATATGCCTCTTTAATCACTGCCGCTGGGACACCGTTGGGGCCTGGTGTGCTGTCTGTCCTCATTTTCTTGATCAAGTTGATTATCTCTCTTGTGGTAATGAACAAGCACTCAACCTCATCTTCGTTATCTAGTAGATTTTGTTGTTCTTGCGTGACCCTCATTGCCTGCTCTGATATGTACAGTTGCTTTGCATACTTGACTCACTCCGTGCCTGCCACGCCGTTTTCTTTACTTTGGTCGGTGTGGCTTAATTGTCTAATATATCTCCAGAGTCGGACGTGGACGTTTTCTTTGTGCATATGAAATATTTTCAGCCACTCTGCCTCAATTTTTTTTGTTCGGATTTCCCAAATTTGTTTCCTGTGTTCACTTCGTAGGGCTTTTATTTCAGCGCTGAGATGATTTGTCACTCCTTTTCTTCTCACCTTCAGTGCTTTAGAGAGGTTCCATTTGGTTTGCTCTAAGTCCATGGGGTTTGGCTGTAATAGGTGGTTTTGCGGGTGAAGGCCTTGAGTTTTCAGGTTCCCCCTGACCTGTCCTAGGACCGATTTTAGTTCCAGAAGTAGATTCTTCCAGTGCTCCGTGGGAGGCGCCGTTGTTTGGCACCGCTCTTTGCGGATAACCCACTCCATGAGCGCTGGACTTGATTTTATGGACCACTTAATTCTGTTCAATACTGTGTGGTTCTTTTCCTCGGTTGAGGTACCCAATGTTCCGGGGTGTTTTGCGGTTTTCCCATTTATGTCAATTGTGACCCTCAGTGGATTGTGATCGCTTTCTTCCCTATCTCCCACCTCGAAGTCCTTAAAGTATGTTGCAAGTTTCCTTGCGATGAAGATGTAATCGATTGTTGACTTGTTCTTGAAGGTGGGCAAGGGACGCCATTGTGGGTCCACTGCCTTCGTGGAAGCATGGGTAGAAACCATGTTATGCTCAAACAGCAGCCGATGTAAAGGCACAAATTCTGATATGCTTGAAGTGTCCCTCGTATAATCATCTAACCCCCTGATGTTCAAATCCCCTGCAATGATTGGGAAGTGAGATGCGTATTTGTTTATCAAATGGTCTATTTTTTTTATATTAATTTTATTGTTTGCTTTTTTTGCCTTGTGGCGGGGTTTATATAGCAATTAATTATCAACAAACGAATTGCGTTGTTATTACTTTTGAGGCCGGAAATCAAGACTGCTTGAAGATTCGCAGAGTTGGTTTCTATTGGGTTTACCTCTATTTCACGGTTGTGATTAATGTAGACTGAGAGCCCTCCTGCTGCTCTCCTGAAGATATTACGTTTTATTGCTGCTGTGTTGATCTCGTATTACCCTGAGAGAATTAGAGGTTCTGTAGCCCATGTCTCTTGTAGACACAGTATATCATTTTCTTGAAGGTACAAGCTTGCTGTTTTACGATTAAGCATTCTTTTTAACCCTGCGACGTTCCATGATAAGATGGACAGGAGAGAATTGTTCCCCCATTTTTGGTTCCTATTCCAGTAGCTGGCTCCCTTGGTTTTGTTAGATGTGCCGTCGAGGACTCATGTCTCCCGAGCCCGTCGACATGTTTTGCCTTGCGATGTGATCTGGTTCCATATGGTACACTGCCCTTTGTTCTTCTGAGCTTATTATCTTATAGGCGTTGTAAAGTCGCAGGGCCATGGACGCACTTTTCCCTATTTGTTTGACTGTCGTCCCCTTTAACACCGAGTAAACCTCCTTTATAGGGGAGTTTAGTGCTAAAACATGTGGATATTTCTCTGGTATGGTAAATGCTATGTCAATTACCCAGGCGGCCATCATTGCTGTTTCATCAGTTGTGAGCCCCACTTGGGCGTGTCTGCTCAATCCAATTGAGGTTGATTCTCCATGAGAGTCACTTGTTAGACTTAAGAATTTAACCCAGACTAAGTCTTTTGATTGTATTTCTGTGAGAGATGGTATGTGCTTGAACTGCCTGAGTAAATTGCCCCTGTTTAGAATATCATGGTTGCCTTTGATGTAGTATCTGGGGGTTAGAATCACCTCATATGTTGTTTTACTAGTTTGATTTGCTTTACCCTGATCATTTAGTTCTCCTTCGCTGCTGCTTGCTTTGCATCTAATGTCGTGGGTCCGTTGGCCTAAGACCGAATTCTGGGCCGAACTTTGAAATGGCTGTTCCACTTGGTCGCTCGTTTTCAGCCCCCCCAGGTGCGAGGTGTCCCTTAGTTGTACTAGCCCCAGTCTCGGGTACTTGATCCTTACATGCTCCCTCTGGTTTTCTATGCTCTCCCATTTTGTTGTTTAACTCCGGGGATGGTTGGGCTCTGCCTGCCCTGCTGGTTGGGCATTGGGCCCCCTCTGTGTGGGGGAATGGCTGTTTGTAGCTGTCCCTCAGTTCTGTCTTCCCCGGAGGGGGAGGCTGTGCTTTTGAATTATTTGAGGGTTGACTTTTTGTAAAGATCGGGAAGAGGCGTCTTGTTTTTATGTTACTTTGTGATTTTTGGAATTGATTTGATAAAAGAAGGGCACATTTTTTTTGCTGTCTTAGCTTTTTTTCCTGTTTCTTAAGCTTTTTCTTGGCCCTCCTTGACAACGGGATCTCCTTACTTGTCTGGTTGAAGTTAATGCCTTCTAATTGTTTTTCCGAGGAAGGATAACTGCTGTTGGATTTGCGTCTAACCGGACTACTAGAGACTTTGTTCGAAGTCGAGGAGTATTGTGCCTCTAAGTTTATTATTGAATACCCCGAGTTTCCTCCTCCTGCTATACCTGTCTGATTTTCAAGGTTTAAAGCAGGACTAGAGCTATCCTTATTGCTTGGAGTTTATTGTTTGAATTTTTAGTGTTTCCACCATCCCTTTAAGGATTTCTGGCAGTGTTGCTCATGTATCCATGAGTTCTGCGCACGAGCAGGTGCCTATGCTGTTGTTCTGGATGTCACTCAGCTTTTTCTCCAGGAATTCGACCATGTTGTTCAGCTCCGCTAAACGTAGCGCGATTGTTGCTAAAAGATCCATTTGTAACTCCATCTTCTTTGATTGCCAGAGCAAAGACCTGGCCATATTTTGCGCTGTTTCTCCTGGAGGGGATGCTCCTTGACCCAAGATGGCACTACTCTCCTGATTCTTTTGGCTTTGGGGACTTAGTGTGAAGAAGGGTGTGCATCGATCCTCATTAGAGCTTCTGTAAAAAGTTGGGGTCAGCTCCAATGTACTTTGTATCTTGGATTCCAAATTTTGGAGGAATATTGGGGATAGACAACCCAAGTTTTGCAGCCGCTCTGACAGCCCAGAGCCTGGTTTTAGTGATGATGGCCTCTGCTCCGGGGAGAGAGGAATCAATTGATCCTGGCACTGTATTTGGGCGATTGTGACATGCTCTGTCTTTCGGCAGCTTTGTGCAGGGGTGTCGCTTACTGGGTCAGATATATGACCCAACCCTGAGCAGGAGCGAGAGCGTCGTCTTTCTGGGCTTGTGCTTCCAAAGCTTTCGCATTGTATTTGTGTGTTTGGCAGCTTTTGAAGGGGCTGGTTCCCTGGGCTATTGTCTGTCCCATCGCTGCTCGTGCTTCCTTTATGCCCTGGCATATCTGCGGTGCTCTCTGGGTTGGGCGTAAGTTTCACCAAAAATTGTGTGATGAATCCGCCTGATGGCGATGTCAAACAGGGCTTTTTATCTTGGTCGGCAAGCTTTGAGCTCCTTAAAGTTCTGAGTGGAGCTTTGGACTGATCTAGTGAGTTTGCGTGGCCATTTTCCAATTGCAGGCTACTTTTTAGTTCACTTTTTTTGTCATTCCTCTATCTGGGTAGTCTGAATCTACTACCGTGAAAGCTGTATGCTCCTTATGGCTTCCTCTCTGCGTGATCCTTCGTGAAGCGGCAGGGTTTGGCGATGAGTCAGACAGCGCTTGCACTCAGCTGATCTGCCCTCCCTCGTCTCCCGCGTATCACATCTCCTTGGAGCACTTAGCAACCCCCCAATCCGTGGTCACAGCTCACAGTTCTTACCCCGGCTCCGGCCGCGTGTGAAGGCGCCCAGCTCTCAGCTTTTTTAGATTTTTAGACTTATAGATCCTAATGCCACACTTGTCCACCCCCTCGAAAGTAAGGCTTATAATAAAAAAAAAGAGCCTATTCACCACTAGACTTTTCTCAAGTGAATGAGTTGGGGCAGATGATGAAGCATGACACCCAAGGGGAGGTGTGTGAGGCCACACCTATCAATTTTTTGTGAATTGTATGTTCCAACATTTGTTGGGAGACAGGGTACAAAACAACAAAGACTCCTAACAAATGGACAATAGCCATAAGTTATATCCTTTGCATAGCTTGGTCAATTTTGCTTTTGGTTTTTAGAGTAAAGTTAGGGAGGATGCAACATTGTGAACTGCCCATTTTTCCTCTTGATCCCCGGGACATATTCTTCCATATTAGGATATTAAGGTTACACCATTTGTAGCTATTTGCTAATTGACCAGCAGCGTTGAAAGGGAACCTGTTTATACACACATCAGTATCTTTTGGCCAAAAAGCAAATGCAGTCAAATTATACATTATATTCTGCACCATTTAATTCAGTTCCATATCAGACATTTTTCTTTCAATTGACAATCTGAGATTTATGTTAAATAATTTTTTGCAATTGAGAGGTCTCTAGTGTATGGAAAGCCCTTACATATTGTCTGCTGTATGGTCTTGTTCAACAATATAATTTCTCCAGGAATCATGTGTCCTCTGAATAAACTTTCTCTACCATTAATCATCCAAAACTTGGTTCCCCACACACTTTTTTATATACATTTTCTTTCAAGTAGGCATAACCCTGGACTTTAATGAAATGAAGAAACAGTATAGAATAAATAGACCTGCGATTGGTGAACAGGATTTTGTAAGCCTCTTTGATCTTGGTAAAAATAAAATACAGATGGGTCAGACCTTTTATTACTATTGAAACTTTGGGGACTATTTATGGACAGGATCTGACTATACTCTCACCATTATATATATTATACATAATTTTATATTCCTCTGGGGCTGTTTCATCTATAAATATAATGGTGATCATTATGATGAAAACAATACATCCCCAGGTGATTGTATGCCTTTTAAGAAGAATTTTTATTATCTAAAGAGGAATAATAAAAATGTACCAGCATGAATCATTTAATGCTCCCATGAATTTGCAGAGGGGGCCAGAAACAATGTTATCATCTAGGGATATTTTAAAAGCATAGGGTATTTGAATCACTTTTTCAGACACATGATCTGATAAGGAACCTTTTCACAAAAAACAAAGAAGATAGGACTATAATTCTCATGCACAAGAAGCAAACACATAAATCAGCATCATAATCCACATAACAATAGACAAATAGACAGACATCCAGTAGAAATCGAAATGTATAACCAAGATGGAAAAAAGTATCGGTCAAGAAACCACCAGTAAGCAAGAAGCAAACTGTAATGTTGATTGACTGGAAAATGGTGTATCATTTCTTTTCTTTCTCAATCTAGATCAGAGTAATTTTGATATTGCACACTTTCTTGTAGTAGCATCATTTCCATTGATGCTGGTTATGCCGGTGCCTCAAAATAAACCACAGCAGATGTTGCATTACTTAAAATCATAGCAATAGGTTCAGTAATTAACACCATCGCTGCTAGTGATATTTTCCTCCTGTGCCGGAATTTTCAAAAGTCCATTGATCATGACGAGCTGGGCTCGTCATCAGCCTGGTAGGAGGCTACTTCATGACGAGCCCAGCTCGTCATGAGCCTGGAAGGGGTTAATGCTGCCACTGGTATTAAGCTGGAGACAAGGTTCCTCAGTCTCTAGAATGGGGGTTAGGATATCAGTGTTGCTGTACTCTTCATGGGGGAGCACAGAGAGAATATGCTGATCTACTCCTGAAGCACCTTGGTGTCGATGCTAGTCTGCTGCTCAACACTTTTCTGTTTTTTTCTTTGCAAAAGGAAGCAGCAGCAAGAATGCTCTCCATGTGCTTTCTATTTCAAGAAGTAGAACATTTGGCCTATTTGATAGTCTGAAGGCTCGTTTATCAGGGATCTTCTCCTGAATTAGCAATCCTGCTTTGGGGAACCACCCGTCAGCAGCTTTGGTAACTTTCACTTTGTTGATGGCAGAATCATAGTTCTTCATATTAGACAATTTAGCTCTAGTTACTTGAACAGTCTTTAACACAGCAAATATGGACAAAGGATCTGGTGTTTTAAACTCTGTCATCTTTACATGGACATTAAGATCAGGCACATACATTGGTACGCCAAACAGTAACTTGCATTGGGTGAGACCACCTAGTACTCATCTAGGCAAGTTATTTAGCTCTGCCTGAGCTCCATATAGATTATGGAGCCAGAGTTATCCTGTATTCAATACCCAAGCAGCCAAGGCTTGTTTAAGCATACTGTTGACTCGTTCTACAATGCCATCTAATTCAGGACGGAACGAGTATGAATATAGCAGTCATACTGCCAGGACAGACAGAGCATCTATGGACGCCATAGTGGTGATTGTAGGAACATTCTCTGAATAGAAGCTATAAACTGCTCCCACTGTTAATAGGCAATGTACGTCTTTTATGACTACTCAAGCAAATGTAGCCTATTTTGACTAAACCCAAAGGAATCTAGAGCATGAATTAACTGCATACATTTGTACTGATTGACACCTGGATGAGGAAGACTACCTCACATGTTTTATCATAGACAGTAGGGGAGTACGTGGAACTTTTCATCTGTTAGCTAATATTGCGCTGCTGCATATATTTTTATAAGCTTTTGTAAATATTGCCACCAGTATGATTGCAGTAGCACTCCTACTCTGGGTATAAAAACCACCAGGAGGCTTTACCTATTTCAACGTTGCTTTGATTGATTAAAAAATATCTGCATCAATCTTAGAGATTGGGTAACAACAACTGCCTAAAGAGTCTGCTATACTGTTATTGCAGCCAAATCTGCTGTGCAGTCCCCCTTAGCATGAATTCTTTCACATTCCATGGTGTGTTTTACATGAACCAAATAATTTTCTCAGTAGAAATAAAGCATTCTTCAGCAGAGGAAAACAGATGTGTTTTGTGTGCTATGGAAGTTGACTGTCCCTCATTGTATACTACATTTGTTTGCATGAACTGCTGAGAACAACCCTAATTGCTAGGTATGTTTTGTTATCCCATGTCTGCAAATATTTAGTCATTATCATGTCTGCTTTTAGTCCATTTAGGATAGGTATGTGCTCTTTAGTCCAATATTTTTTAGAAAACGTAGGGGTGATTAATTCATATAAGGGCATCACACACTCAGGATAATGTGGAAAGTAAGCTCTTACAAAGTTAAGAAACCCCATTAGGCTTGTAATTTCCTTAATGCACTCGGAAGTTGTGAATTAAACTACATCTGCAAGAAATCCGGTGCTAAACCTTCACCCTTACTAGATATGTCATATCCAAGAAAAATCACATTAAGTGTGCAATTTTAGTTTTCTTAAAATGTATTTTATACCTGTGGGGGGCAAAAAGTGTCACTAACAAGGCCATCATAGTGAGTTATTCAATCAAATCATCATCACTTATGTATATGTTATCAATATATGATAACACTTTGCGATGTTCTTGTGAGATAGAGAAGTGCTTGATGCAAAAATACCAGGGCTATTCTGATACCCCTGAGGCAATCGCGTATAAGCATATTGAAGACCGATGAATACAAAAACGATTAGAGATACTAGGATCCAGATACTGTATTCTAACTGAGAAATGTTTTAGATATGTCTGTCATTTTATATTTTTTTCTGATTAGATTTGTCATTAGTCGAGTATTATGAGTACTTTGTAAGCCATATGTGCATGTATCAGTATTTCCATTTCTATAATTTAAAACTATTCTGTATGATTTATCAGATTTTATTACCTGACAAAGAGGAGTGTTCCTGGTGGGATGGCAAGTTACTACTAAACCTTGATATTGTAGCTGATCTAAAAAAGCTTTTAAATCATGCTTGGCTTCCGGCTTGAAAGGATATTGAGTTTGTTCTTGTGGCTTTCTATTTTAGAGATTCGCATATTGAAACGATTCTTTGTTCCACCCCACTGGGTGTCTGTAAAATGCAGGAGCCTGTTCTAAGCATATTTTTCCCTGAGCTCTTCAGATACTAAGCTGGAAAATGCTTGCAATTTTTCTACTTAACCTCAAGGTTCACCCTTTAAAAATATTGCAGGCCAGTCATCCTCTATGAGAATGATGTCATAATCATTCAATGTATGAGGCCAGAATATACTGTGTCTGCCGTTCCATAGAAGTGTCCATAGTTTGCAGAGTTTGCTACACCAGCGACTTTTTTTTTTAAGTGGGTCTTTCAGATTGAACATTTCTCTTCCCTCTTTCCATTAACTTCAAGTTCAGGTCTGGTTCACTTTTTTGCTAGTCTTACTTGTCCATTCCCTACTTGGTGTCCTTTTACGGTCCTCAGAGTTCTGAAAAGAATGGGAAGAATAGTTAACAGGATACTGATAATGATTTTGCTTTTGCATTCTATAATGGTCTCTCAAATGATACTCACCCCTGTTTGACTCCAGCATTGGAGGAGATACAGTCATTGTGTTTTTTTTTGCCTTCCACGTCTTGTTATTCTCTGGTGCAGAGTTCTCCTTACTATAACCCTGATTCTAATTCTTTTTTTTCCTTTGAGATGCTGTGTTACAGCTTATGAACATAAAGTATCATGGGCCACAAAGGTGTAGTAATCTGAAATAAACATTTGACGTTCTAGTTTGCAATCTTGAAGGGGAATGTCCGCCAACACTGATAAGCTACCAGAACTGTGGCTTCTCTTCAAATGTTATTCAGAATTATTGAGGACACTATCTAAAAATTTCCCATTAATTTTAGTCCTAAATCAGGAGCAAATTCAATCCCATGCTTATTTTGTATTTATTTTAACACATCCTATAACATCAGCAATTAGGGTGCACTATGTGTAGTAGTCTAAAGACTTACAAATGTGATTCACCAATTAGTGCACTCTTCTACAGGTGGTACCATACCATGAAGAACACACAAAGGTAATATTCTGTGTCTATCCTGGGGTGTTCCATGAGGATAAACTTCTTCTAGCTGGTAAGATTTGCGAGCAATCCGAAACTGTATTTTTGTCTTGCTTTATGGATGCTTTGTTCATAAAGGCCTTAATAGTCTGTGGAATAATTGCCTGCACCGCAGAATGCACTTCCTGTGCAGGATTGGGAATAAATGCTCCTATAGCAATAAGTTGTAGGATATATTGTCAAATCTGCATATAAATGTCCACACTTGATTTAGTAGTGATCTTGGCAGAGTTGCTGTATCAGATATGGTGTATACCCAGTCAATACAGCCCACATAGCCCCTTCATAGCCCCATTCCAACATTTTGAGCTATATATGTGGTAGCTGGCCATTAAACCATTAATTATATTTTTGATAACTCAAAGGACTTCCATGTCCTGATAAAAATCATAATTAGCTAGGGTTGCAGCAGCTGTGTGTGTATGGAAATGTCCTGCTTTGAGATATACAGTATCAAAATTCACCCATAATTAAAATAATTTAAAAGGGTATGCACCATGTGCTTTTACATTGAAAGCTAATCCAATGCATGTGTTAGTGGCTCTTCTAGCAAAGAGATGTTGTTTGACTGGTGCCCTGAAATTTACCTCTAGCACAATAGGTTGCACCATTGTTAACAAACAGATGCAAAACATGAGGTTGAAATAAAAATCATAATGGTGAATAAAGTTTGAAAAGTCAAGTGACTGACAACCCCACAGCAGAGAGAAAGCACCCTTCCACTAACTGTAGGTATTGGAGTTTTAAGTGTCTCATCCAAAATTACTCCAAGATCCAGAAGAATATGCCCCATGACAGGGCACTGATCATACGTTTTCTGGATCAATATTTAATCAATCAATCAATCAGTAAATTTGTAGAGCACACTACTCACCCGTAAGGGTCTCAAGGCACTGGGGGAGGTTTCTGCCGTAGGAGGATGGGGAGGGTGTTCTAGGTCTTAGCGCGAGGTAGGAGAATGATCTGTTCGCAGAAGGTCGCTCTTCGGATGCGAGAGACGGTAGCATGGACGGCGGAGTGGAGCTGGCGGTTCGGGGTGTAGAAGGTGAGGCATCTGTTGAGGTATGCTGGTCCGGTGTCTTGGAGTGCCCTGTGTGCAAGGGTGAGGAGCTTGAAGGTGATCCTCTTTTTGACGGGTAGCCGATAAAGGTCTCTCGGATGGGGTGTGATGTGGCTGTGTCGAGGGATGTCGAGGATCATGTGGGCAGAGGCGTTCTGTATGAGTTGCAGTCGTTTCAGCAGTCTGGCCGGGGCTCCCACGTAGAGGGTGTTTCCGTAGTCCAGCCTGCTGCTGACGAGGGCCGGGGTGACTGTTCTTCTTGTGTCGGTGGGGATCCACCTATAGATCTTGCAGAGTATGCAGAGGGGGTTGAAGCAGGAGGATGAGATGGCATTGACTTGCTTGGTCATGCAGAGCGTTGAGTCGAGGATGAACCCCTGGTTGCGTGTGTGGTCGGTGGGTATTGGTGCTGCTCCCAGGGCAGTCGGCCACCAGTAGTCGTCCCAGGCTGAGGGGGTGGAGTCGAGGATGAGGACCTCCGTCTTGTCCATGTTCAGTTTCAGACAGCTGTTCTTAATCCATTCTGCGGCGGCTTTCATTCCTTCATGGAGGTTGGTTTTGGCGGTGAGGGTGTCCTTGGTGAGGGAGAGGATCAGCTGTGTGTCGTCGGCATAGGAGATGATGTTGAGGTCGTGCAGTCTGGCGACGTGGGCAAGCAGGGCCATGAAGATGTTGAACAATGTCGGCTGAGGGATGATCCTGAGGTACGCCGCAGATGATCTTGGTGGCTTCGGATCGTAAAGGGGGTAGGCGGACGCTCTGGGTTCTGCCGGAGAGGAAGGAGGTGGTCCAGTCCAGTGCTTTGTCTCGGATCCTTGCATCACGGAGGCGTGTGCGTAGGGTGCGGTGGCAGACCGTGTCGAAGGCGGCTGATAGGTCCAGGAGGATGAGGGCCGCAGTATAGCAGTTGTCCAGTACAGCTGTTTTTATGTGTGCTGCACTATGCAGCACACATAGAAACAGCAAAACCTCATGTATGAAAATGACGAGTAGCAACTTCTATGTGTACTGCACTAAGCAGCACACATAGAATTTACAAATCTTCCTTTAAGATTGTTTATGT
Organism: Lissotriton vulgaris; assembly: GCF_964263255.1. Classification (NCBI taxonomy): domain Eukaryota; kingdom Metazoa; phylum Chordata; class Amphibia; order Caudata; family Salamandridae; genus Lissotriton; species Lissotriton vulgaris. The sequence goes on from NC_141695.1 coordinate 747,394,426, forward strand.
GCAGAAAGGCCTTCCGGTTCTAAACAGTCATTCCCCACAATGCAGGCACCCTTGCACTATAGTGCAAGGGTGCCCTCATTGGTGCTAGGCAGCTAAATTTAGCACCACCATCGGGGAAACGGGGGAATGCACCGTATTGTTGTAAATACGATGCAGTCCTGTGTTTCAGTAGTAGCAGGGCATAGCGTTACGCCAAGAAGTCTACGCCGCACTCCTTCACTTCTTTGTAAATATACCCCACAATCTCTTGCTGCAGCCTAAGATTCTTATCCATATGAAGGATTAAGTTGTACACTAAACCAGCTGTTTCTTCATTGCCGATGATACATTTTTCTTTCATCTTTCAAAAATGGACCATTCAGCAGTCTATACTGCTCTGCTTACATCAGTTCTAGCTGGCTGATTTAAGCCGATGCCGGCCTTAACGTGCTGCCAAAGGCTCAGGCAAGCGCTATTATTTTTTTAATCTTGTTTTATAACTCATTTATTTAATTCCTGTGCTTGCTGCCCAAGGGGTTTCTACTTACGTCACTACGCTTCCTGTTCCACTATGGCTTGTGCCATTTATGTGGAGGAAGACATTTCACCCTACATATCCTGTTCACCCTGAGTCAAGTTGCTCTGCTTGCATCATTTCTGGCCGGCTATATTAAGTTGATGCTGGTGTTGCCACGCAGTGGTCATGTCGATGGCGCACCAAAGGTGTACTAAAGGAAAGTCTGTCCGCGCCCATCCACGCCCAGCTTTTCCAGTAGCCAGAACCCCTGTATCTCTACCATCAGATTTCAGGTACCCTATAAAATCTGCTTGTTCCTCTGAAACTTTGTGTAAAACGTAAACTTTTACATAGAGCAAAAGCTCCCACACATCTTAGGTGTAATAGTATCTTTCCAGTTCAATAAGAAGGTCCTGGTGGCTGCCTAAAGTGTGGATTCAATTGCTCGTCTGTCACCTCTTTTGAAACCACCATGTGCTAGGGGCCAAGATTTAACCATAAACATCTGAGAGCTGCTGCTCTAATCTATTAGAGCAGCATCTCTCAGAGCATTCTCTCTTCAATGGACAAGAATGATCCTAAAAGCTTTATGAGTTTCCTAGTCAATGTTAGGTCTTTGCCTAAACATGTGGTAGAACTCTGGAAGCTATTTTCCGTATTATATCACCTGAGGTTGGTTTCCTCCCTGAAACTGGTTAAGTTCTACCACTCTGCCAGCCATCACGCCTGCACTACCTGAGAATTACAAAATGCTTAGACTGGACAGTGAAGGCAGGACTGGTGGCGGCGTTGTCTTTAAAAACAATATTAAGCTTTCAATACTTGATACCTTCTCGGTAGATTGAGCTGAATTATGCATAATTAAGCTTGAACTTTCCCCAAAGTAAGATAGAAAAATACTTTAGTATATTGTCCACCTGGACCTAAAAAAGAGTTTAGTCACCGCTTACTGGAATATATTGTGCCCAATGTGCTAGCAGCACAGCAGTTCCTCTTGTGGGGAGACTTCAAATACCATGCAGAAGATTCCCTTAATTTAGAGACTAGCCAGCTATTTTCTGATTTAGCAACACTTGGCCTGTGCCAACAAGTTAACGGATCTACTCATGTCATAGGCCATACTCTGAATCTAATTTTCACTAAAACCACACCATTAATTTACCAACCACCCAAACATTTGCTCTGGACAGATCACTCAAGCATCTGTTTTCAGATTCCAAAGCACAAAGTGACGTATAAAATGAACACTCTTTATAAAAATATGCCTAGACAGCGGCAGAAATTCACCCTGGATGCGGTACCTAAGGAGTTGAAGTTCATAGTCCCTTTAGATGATGTAGACATATATGAAGCACTCTCTGACTACAACAGATCTCTGAATTCAGATTTTGATAAAAAAATATCCCCTCTCAAACCTTATGACAATTTGATACATAGGGACCATGTGCCTTGGTACTCAACAGAACTAAAAACAGAGAACGCCTCCTATGAGATATCAGAAAGACCGTGGTGGCAGATTAAATAGTCAAACAGAGTATCCTTAAACCTGTACCATCCCAACATCAAGAAAGCCCACAAACTCTTTATATCAAACCAAATCGCAGGGGGCAAAAATTCTTCCAAAGCTCTTTTTAAAGTGCTTACTACTTTTATAAATCATGATGACTGCACCCAAGAAATGTCACTCCATAGCTAACCATTTTGAAGACAAAATCAAAATGATTTATCAGAGTGTCTCTAGTCCACTTGATCGGGATTGTGAGAAGCTCAATTTCTGTGCACTTCCCCCTAATTGTGCTACCAGCCTAAGCAAATATGAATATTTTACACCAAAGACAATTCAGAGAATCTCTTTTACAGCTAAGCCAGGCTCTCCTTTAGATGTCTCACCTCCCAAAGTTTTGGCAGACCTCTCTAATGAGCTTACCCCTACAATTTGTTCCCAATTTAATGTATCTATCAATACAGGAAAAATTCAATTGGACTGGAAGGTGACTTAGACCGATTAGAAAAACAAAGCCAACTTGGCATCAACTAATTTTGCCAATTATTGACCCATCTAACTACTCCCTATGCTGTGGAAGCTGTTGGAGAAACATATAAAAACAATTTATGGAATATCTAGAGGTTAATAGAATCTTTGATTCCTTACAGTCTAGCTTCAAAACGTCACATAGTATGGAGACAGCCCTGGTAGGGGTCACTGACCACATCCGATGCTCTCTAAATGCTAATATACCATCTATATTGGTGCTGCTGGATTTGTCTGCAGCATTTGATACTGTATCTTATCCTAGGTTACTTGGTAGGCTGCATGACATTTACATTGGTATCTACAGAACAGCATTACAAAAGCTTGCTGATTTCCTATCCAACATGACCCAAATGGTTATTCTGGGTTCCTATATGTCTCGTACAATGACACTGGGTAGGGGGTACCCCAGGCCTCATGCCTCACCTGTACACTTTTTAAGATGTATGTTGCCCACCTTGCCAAAATTGCCAGAGCATTTTGCTTTGATATTATAACATACACAGATGATACACAGCTACTAATCTCCCTGGACAAAAATCTGATCAAAACAAAATAAACTTATTCTGCTGGGATGAAGAGAATTGCTACCTGGATGACTGAAAACTGTCAACAGTTAAATGCCTCAAAAATTGAGATTATGCTGTTTGAGAAGGCCTACCAGCTCTGGAAGCCTGATTGGGGCCCCCAGAACTTGGTATGGCCCCTTCACCCAAACTTGTAGTTAAAAACTTGGGAGTCCAGATGGATCAACCCCTGACTGTGAAAGAACAGTTTTTTTCCATTGTAGGCTCATGCTTCCACATGATGCGCTTGCTGAGAAGAGCCTTTCCTATTTTACCACTCACAGCAAGTAAAACTTAGGTCTAGGGTTTGTTTATCAGCCGTCTGAATTATGGTAATGCGCTCTTGGGCTCAGCAAACCAGATGCTGCTATCTAAACTTGAGGTGGTACAGGATACCGCCGCCCGTCTCATTTGCAATCTCCCTTCTGGAGCCTTATCTTCCCCTCTTTTGCATCCATTACACTGGCTACCTGTGAGAAACAGAATTATAGTTAAGATCTGCTGTTTAACTCACCAAGTTCTATTTGGGAAATGGCCTACCTTTCTATCTTCAAAGCTTACTCGCTAATCCCCCTCAAGACTTTTAAGATCTTGCGACAAAGCACTGCTCACTGTTCGTAGGGTCCGAAAGTCCCGGTCAGGGGACAGGTCGGTTTCTTTCATAGCTCAGTTTAATTGGATTAAGCAGCCTCTCCAAAGGCAAATCTGCAAGGATTATTTCCAATTCAGTAAATTGATTAAGACTGCCTGTTACCCTGGTATTTGGGCAGATATATCCTTTTCTGGGGTGCTCTATGTGCATAATTAATTAACGTAACATAGTATAACATAACATCAGCAAGTGCAGTAATTGACTGGCCTGGGTCATGGTACAACTCACATGCATCAACATCTCAAACAGCCTCAGAATTTCGAGCAGGCACTCTTGTAAGCCCCATTTGTGAACATCCTTCATCATGGCTTTGTAACTTGCATCTTCTCTCTTGTTTGCAGAAGTTAAAGTTCCAATTTCCTTTATGAGCACTTTTAAGGAGATTTTATAAGCTCATTGAAGGATCCTCAACTGCTTCCAGGCTTTGAAGGAATGCCTGAAAAAGAGAGAAATCTTAAGACAGGTGATCAATACGTGGTGGCCCTCTTAATTTTAACGATGTCCAGTGCAATTTGCTTGACGCAATGAGCTAATTATACCATTTTGACTACCCTTGATCTGCCATGTATTGATAATTTTACTGCAATTGTCAGAGGCAACATATCCAGTGCTAATACCTCTGGGTTAAAGCAATTGGTAGATTTTGGAATAAAATATTGTCCAAGGTGTTGCCAGCTGTATGCAACTTCTCCAAAGAATACATTGCAACTGTCTATGCTGATGAATGGCTAAAAGGGCATTCTCTGCGGTTAGGCTAGCAGCTAGCCTTTGCTTAACCCTCTTAACAAAGATCCAGTGTGTAGTGATTCTCATGTAGTCTGTAGATACTCAATTGGTTAATATGACTGAAGGACAATGGATAGCTGCACAACGTTCTCTTCCATTTGACCCAGTCCAAGAAAACCATGGTGGAGAAATAGCTAATTAACAGAAACACCTCTCCTTCCACCAAAATAAAAGGGAGTTGGTCAAGGGCTAGCCTTTTGACCTGTTTTCCATTGTACAAACCGGACAGCTTCACAGCCCACCAGAACGCCACCCGCGGTCACCATCACCTCATCGGATCCGCCAAAAGGGCCTCATTCAAAGACCGCCTAGATAACATCGCACACAACAGCAAAGAGCTCTTCAACATCACGAAGGAACTCTCCAACCCCAGCTCCAACGCCAACAACATCCCACCTTCGCAAGACTTGTGCGACTCGCTGGTCACCTTCTTCCATTGCAAGATCGCCGACATCCACCACAGCTTCAACGTCACAACTGCCTCTACAACCACTGATCCCCCAGGTCTACCACCCGCACCAACTGCCTGCTCTCCTGGACCAGCATCAACAACGAGGACACCAGCGAGATCATGAACACCATCCACTCCGGATCACCGCTAGACCCATGCCCTCACCACATCTTCAACAAAGCCAGCCCAGATATCGCACCCTATCCCCGGAAAGTAACCAACATCTCCCTTGAGACAGCAACCTTCCCGGAAAGCTGGAATCACGCCGAGATCAATGCCTTACTCAAAAAACCCAAGGCAGACCCCAAGGACCTCAAGAACTTCCGAACCATTTCCTTACTCCCGTTCCCAGTGAAGGTCATCGAAAAAACCGTCAACACACAACTGACCCGCTACCTCTAGGAGAAAAGCATTCTGGACCCGTCCCAGTCCGAGTTCCGCAGCAACCACAGCACCGAAACCGCCCTCATCGCCGCCACCGATGACATCAGGACCGTGCTCGACAATGGAGAAACAGCAGCCCTCATCCTCCTGGATCTGTCAGCCGCCTTCGACACGGTCTGCCACCGCACACAACGAACACGCCTACATGACGCCGGGAACCAAGAGAAGACCCTGGACTGGACCACATCCTTCCTCGCCGGCAGAACACACAGCGTCCGCCTCCTCCCTTCCGCTCCAATGCCACCGAGATCATCTGCGGCGTACCCCAGGGCTCATTCCTCAGCCCGACGCTGTTCAACATCTACATAGCACCCCTCGCTCACGTCGCACAACAGCACAACCTCAACATCATCTCCTATGCCTATGACACCCAGCTGATCCTCTCCCTCACCAAAGACCCTCACACCACCAAAACCAACCTCCACGAAGGAATGAAGGCCATCGCCGAATGGATGAGGAACAGTCGACTAAAACTGAACGTGGACAAGACGGAGGTCTTCATCCTCGCTTCCACCCCTTCAAAATGGGACGACTCCTGGTGGCCGAACAACACTGGGAACAGGCCCAACACCCACTGACCACGCACGCAAACTAGGGGTCATCCTCGACTCTATCCTTTCCATGACCAAGCAGGTCAATGCCGTCTTCTCCTCCTGCTTCAACACCCTCCGAATACTCTGCAGGATCTTCAAGTGGATCCAAACCGAAAAGAGAAGAACAGTCACCCAGGCCCTCGTCACCAGCAGGTTGGACTACGGAACCGCCCTCTACGCAGGAACTTTGTCCAAACTCCTGAGATGGCCGCAAAGCATCCAAAACGCCTCCGCACGTCTGATCCTCGACATTCCCTGCCACAGCCACATCACACCCCACCTGAGAGACCTGCCCTGGCTCCACGTCAACAAGAGGATAACCATCTAGCTCCTCATCCACGCTCACAAAGCACTCCACAACACCAGACCAGCATACCTCAACAGATGACTCAGCTTCTACACCCTGTCCGCCAGCTCCGCTCCGCCGGCTTCACCCTCGCCACAGTCCCCTGCATCCAAAGAACTACATCCGGTGGCATATCTTTCTCCCACCTTACCGCCAAGACCTGGAACATACTCCCCAGCCACCTACGGCAGACCCAAGACCTACTGGCCTTCAGAAGACTCCTCAAGACCTGGCTCTTCGAACAGTAGCAGCATCCCCACCCCCAGCGCTTTGAAACCCTTGCGGGTAAGTAGTGCACTTTACAAGTGATATGATTGATTGATTGATTGATTGATTGATTGATTTATTGATTGATTGATTGATCATAACATGGATACAGTGGTAAAGAGACTCTTTTGCTTGATAGTGGGTTTTTGTGAAGGTTTTTTGACATCCCACCTTAAATGACTTTGTGGGGTTAAAACTGAGCTAGAGGATAGTGAATACACAATATGGAGACACAGCTGCTTTTCCTGATGAGGACATCTTTGCTATCTTGTCAGGTTTTCTTGCTTCATGAACAACCATCTTTTTAGGTGTTTTTCTCATTTAATTGGATGTTGGTTTTTCACATGGGCCAATTGGGCCCTGGTACTATGATGTCCTCCTCAGATCCGAAGATTCACTGGCCTCTGCAAACTGTGAAGTTTGCAATGTGGTCATCATTCACGCTAACTGTAAGAAGGTCCCTAACTCAAGAGGAGAGATTCCTTAAAGAGCCTAAACCAAAGGTTATTTTGTAACTAGACTTTCTTTGCTTTTCCTTAGGGCAAGCTGCAACTGCAGAAGGGATTGTTGGTTCTGGTTTTCAAATTCTGAAAATATGGCAGTGGTACAAGAGAAAATGGCGGTAGTATGAGAGAAGAATAAATAGAAGTGAGACACACTTTCGTAGAATCACATTTGACATGAACGATCAATGGTGTATTCATCTCACTGCCAACTACGGTTTCTGGAACCTTCCTTTTCCCTTATGACCTGTTATGGGATTCAGGTGCCCACTCTGTATCACCTTCCTCTGTAGTGGGGTTTGGAGAAAATGACTAAGTGGTCCTCATGTTCCTTGAAGAAGATGGAGAAGATGATGTGTTTGAAAGAAGAGCAGACATTACATCTTGCTGTTTAGAAAGGTCATCTCCTGCTTTGCTCCTACTTCTAAATGATCAGGTGTAGCAGACTCTTGTTACTGTTGAATTTACTGGATGGATTTGATATGCTTGTACAATTCAATTTCAGATTCATTGATCTCAGCCAAGACGATAGTCAGTGCAGGACAACAAGACATCTGTTTTTGTTTTGGTTGAAGTAGTACCATTATTGATACGGGGTAATCCTTCCAATATTTTCTTAATCAGAAGAGAGTGCAGCAGGTAGCCTCCTCTGAGCATGTGGATGCAAAAATAATAAAGGCTTTATTTCTGTGGTGGCAATATTTCCCATTTTCTTGGTAGGAAACTTTCTTATGTGCTTACTTCGTTACTTGTAGAGGGTCAGCAGCTGAACAGTAGCCCTTAGCAGACAGGTTCCTGGACTTCGGGGTCAGGTAAATCCCATATTTCTATCTGTCCTAGTCTTAGTGTCATCCATTAAAAGGATATAAAACGTAAGAAGAAAGACAGACCTACTTGGTAATTCCAGTCAATGTAATACAGGTCATCCTCATAACAATGATAGCTCCATGGTTGAACTAATTGTTATTAGCTTGGGTTAATTACATACGAATTAGTAAAAAGCTTCATAATAAAAATGTGGTATCCCTCAAGGATTCATAAGACCCATATAGCAGACAGTGGAAAGCTGGCAAAGTCTAATATCTATTAATTAAAATGGACATGGGTATGATGCCTTAATCCATCAGGAATAACAATTTTAAAAATAGGAAATAATTCCGGGAGCCTAGCCAGGGATGTTGACTACTGTAAGTAAGTAATTATTGTTTGATTAATAAAAAATCATTACAATCTTTGGAGCATGGACATCTGTAATAACAGTAGTTCATAAGATCTGTTAAAATCAAATATATAAATGGATAAAATAAGGAAAGACCACTAAAATGTCATTCCTTTTAACAGTCATGATACTACTAATGTGAGTAATTTAGGGATAACATGCCGCACTAGAACATTGATACAACATAAACTCGATATTAAAAGTAGCTTTTCTGTCGTTTTATAATTATCATACCTTCCATGGGCAATTCATTACTGGTAAGATATAGCCATGTTTGCACACTGCCATTGTATTATGCCTCTTTCTTAACTGCACATAAAAGTTGCAGAAAGTGTACATTGATCAACTGCTTATAACATACACAAATAGATTGGGAATCAAGTATGTGGGGACGAAGGTAGCTAAGAAAAATTGAAACTAAGGGGCATATTTACAATGTCCCTGCTGCACTTTTACACTGATGTACCATCACTTTTGCCCATATTTGCAGGGTTATGCAAACCCACCCTGCATGACTTTTCATGGCCTTGTTAATATGGAGTAATGCAATGCCTTACTCTGCATTAAAGGGGCATTCCTTGGGTGTTGCTGTGGGTGTTCCCGCACAAAACCAATGGTTTTTGACACTGCCCCAGATTTACACCTAGGTTAAATCTGGGGCAGCTTAAAAATTAACGCCTTCCCTTTTTGTTCTTTCCATGTTTGCTGCATTCTGCAGCACACAGAATGAGGAAAATGGCTTCCTTGTGCATGAAGGTGTCCCTTCCTGCACAAAAACAATCATGCCAACAGCATAAACATCCTTGCGCCATGGTGCAAGGGTGCCTGCGTTGGCATTCGGCTGCAGTTTATGCGATGGTGCTGACAGAAAAGACTGGTGTGCGCCATATCTTGTAGATATGGTGCATTCCTGCCCCTTTTCTTTTGACAAAGGGAAGAGCAGCTAGAAAGCCTGCAGCGCTGCCCTACATCAAAATATGATATGTACAGAGATAGATAAAAAATAACCTACATTTGGCATGAATTCAAGGCCACTCCCAAGCAGGTAAAATATTTCTAGCGCAGCAGTGAGTATGTGAAAAATCCATTACAAAAAAACATCAGTAGCCTATAGCAGACTAGGACCAAACAATAAAACACCCGAGCAAAATGACAAGCCTGAAGTAAAACACAAGGGCATGTAGGAATTACAATCTCAGTCCTCCACCACCCCAAGTTTTTTTTGCCCTGACGCTCTTAACCTCTAATCCCCACATGGGCCTACCCTGCATCCCCAAGTCCATACTCCAGGCAATCCAGCAACAAGCAAACACAATGAAAGAAATAAAAAAAGGAACAATTGTGGTGCCTGACTCCCCTAACATCAAATGTTTTGTAAGTGCTTGACTGAATTTACATGATGTTTCCTACCACCAACCATCGTGGTAGGGTTTGTTTGCCACTACTGTCCTGGGATCTGTTCTACTTTAGCTGTGCAAACTGGGCCTTGTACACCCCTTTCAGGGCTTGACTCTCAGGCTGGTAAAGTTTAGCAGTCACTGGCTTTTCAGAGAGGTAGTGTATGGACAAGAGCTTGTTGTATGGTGTTGTAGATTCCAAATTAATTTTCCCTATTCATGCCCTTATATATGTACAATTTGCGTTGCCCTAATATAGGCATAGAAATCACGCCTTTATTTAGGCATAGCCCATGCTACCCAAATACAGGTAGGGCTACTTCCATCCGTTCATCAAAGTCACAGCGATTTCTTGGAAAACCAGACTCTTGCCCTAGCCTGGATATTGATTTCTCCAGGAAACTCATTTACTATACATGAACAACTATTACTTAGAGGTTCATCCATGACGTTTGTATGTCTGACTTTATATCAAAGCTGGCATTCCTAAACACCTTAAAGGTATAAATATACCTTCACTTGCTATAGTAAAGCACGGTGTGGTTCAGTACAGTTCGACTACCTACTTGCCCGATGCAGCTCGCTACAGCAAGTGCCGAAGGAAGCCGACTCTCCAGCTGACGCACTAACACGAAGCTGTGCTCCTCTGCCAAGAAATCCAGCTCCAGTGTTTCTGGCTCCCCTTGCGGGGTGTTGGGAAATCGAGTCAGAGACAGAAATACCAACCTCCTTCATTATAACAGTATGGAGCTGATTAGAACCTAGAAAAAACTTTGGCAAACTCTTGGCAAAACTAAACCTATGCTAAAGACCACAGCTACTTCTTCCCTTGAACTAGACCTAGGTTAGGTATATTGGGGTAGGCATATTTTAGAAGCACCAGTTGAGTATTTTAGCCTGTCTTATTTATGTATGTATTTTTATATGTCATAGCACTAGACAATGCTATTACAGTATTACTTTATAATACTATTCTTGCTGTACGTATTACACTTTGGATTCTGTCTAATGATTGTAGCAGTTCACCTCTCTTGCATGAGAAAGAAGACTGTTCAATAAATCCTTTTATTGAAAACGCCTGTCTCACTATTTCTCTACAACTCTGTAGAAATGAAGCATGCACGATTGACTGAGTAAAATAGTTATCTATTGTTACCACGACTCTGAACATATTTGTTCCAGTCCTAGGGAAACAAAGTTGTCATGTTTATGCGGTTTTCAGGAACTAATACCTTCTTGTGCATTCGAGAAAGTTTCTAGTGACCTCTGAGCTAGCTGGCATTCACAATTAAGTTTAGTATATTCGATAGAGACATACTGACCTCAGTCCTATGTCACATCTTTAGGATATATTATTCCAATGCGCAGATCCTATTGGGAATATAGGAACTACACTACAAGCTCAGAACACCACAATAAAACAGCAGAAAGAATAATGTAATGTCCAGTCCTGTGTCTCTATTGGTATGGAAAAATGAAGCACTACATGGCGCCCAACATTTGGTAAGGCACTAAATTCAACGCTAGATACTAAAGTAACTCAGTCGTGCTTTTGTCAGAGACCCCTTTTTTCAGTAAAATACTCCAATAGACATCTGGAGTGGGTAAAAGGATAATATCCGCCATTGCTAAGTAGGACAAAAATTCCTATGTATTAGCTTTTTGGTTCGTTCAACGATGAAGGATACAGTGTTCCAAAATATTGTGCACCTTATCTTTGTTTCCTTAAAGCTTGCTCTGCAAACTTTCAGTTAAACAAAATGTCTCTAAACGGGGACAATAACACCGAGGCAGCAGCTTTTAATCTAACAAGTTTTAATGAAAGTGACGAGGATGCTAAATGCATTTCTATGAATTTAAGGAAAGCCATCACTATAAGCTTATAAAAAAGAATGGTAGGATAGTTTTTGTGATAGAGGCACATGAATATCACCAGACAGACGTATTCTACTCATGGGTAATCTTCCTGAAGCAAATCCAGGAACACATGTGTTTCACTTCTACAAAGAAGATGAACCACCAGAAGAATATATTCCTTTCGCGGATATTGAAATTCCACTAACATACCAGGAGCATGAGCTCTGGTTTAAAGGCACCCTAAAACATTGAAATCACATTCCCATGGCTCGGTCCACTAGGTAGACCAGGAGCAACCTAGCAGGTCTTAGCCAGCTATACACCACTTCCTGACATTAATGAAATGACAGATGTAGAATTACGAACTCAACTAAAAGAATTAATCAAAATTTATAGACAATTTGTTCAATATGCCATGTGGACACTCACAGTCCAACCTGCAATAATGATTCCTCAACATTCCCCTCACCAGGGGAACACACTAAAAATAACACCACCGACTTTACAGTCATTGGTAAATTACCTGCAAAGCAGGAACAAATTCCATTGTGCATAGCTCAAAAATTACTCAAATCGAAGCAGTATTAACCAATTCTAACCCTCATGAAAAACACAGGATTTTCTGTTTACCAATGGGGATCACACCACATCTGGAAGACTGCACCACTTGGGGTACAGTCTTTGCTGCTATTTACACTAAAACGCACGGTGTTCCGTCCTGGGCGGTAATACCTGATGTCTTGAAACAGATTCAAAATGAATTCGGGGCAGAGCCTGCTTTAAATTTGGGTATGAAACATTTCAAACAGGTCTCAGAAATAATATTAGCTAATATTAAAGGTGAAGCAGTGTCCGTGGCGATCCGCCAGAAATTAAGGGAATTTGATGTAACTCAGCAACCACAGGAACTAGCCAGAATAATTGAAAAATCCTATAAAGAATTAGGCAGAGACAGTTTGGGAGGGAAACCAGTAAAACCACAACTGTCTGAGAGTCCTGAAAAGGTCTTTTCTAAAAACACTCCTACTCCTTCTAAAAAGAGGTGGGAAAATAGCAAACAAACTTCTAAACTGTAGCGTTCTTATTCCAGAGGTAGGTCTCCTCAAAAGGAGCCCTCTGAAAGTAGATATCACCTCAGGAATATGGATAATTTGAAAAAAACTGATAGATATGAAGATACTGATACACGTTCCTCTCGTACCTTTCAGACTTCGTCACAGAAATCCATAAAAAGGACGGTCAGAACACAAGGGACAACGTGTGAAGTCCAAAGACGATCAACACGTTCAAAAAAACAAGAAACTTCAATTCACCAAAAAGAAGGTAGCAGGTCTAAAGATCAGACATGCAGAGGATCTTGAGGACACAACTCAAGAACGGGGAATGGGCTCAGACAATGTTGGACAGCGCAGCAGAAGTCACCATAGCTCGCAAGAACTTGAAGGATCATCTGGAGACAGTGGATTTGAATGAATTCGTTCAAGTTGAAACTGCAGATACCAGGGTTAGTTTTCCACATAAGTTGTATGAAATACCACTCCGAATGGAGGGAGACATACCAAGAAAGATAAGAGCACTCTTTTGGGAGTGACTTTCTAAGGGTTATGGCATTCTTCTAGCTGAACAAGACTGGACACCTGAATTTGTCAGGGAGTGCCCACATGGCGAAGACATCATTATGCCAGCATTCTCCAACCACATTCCAATGTATTTAAAATATATCTATGCCAGGAAATGGGCAGTTGACCAAGCTACTGCATTATACGAAATTCATGTAGGATGGGATGAGGATTCTCCTCACCATAAAATCCAGTTAAAAAATCAACCAACTGCACAAAGGCAGTACCCAGTTAAGCAAGAAGCTAAAAAACAGGTCAGGGAGATCTTATATCAACTTGAATACCAGGGGGTGATTGAAACATGCACCTCGCCAATTAACAATCCTTTGATTCCTGTCTCCAAACCAGACAATACATTTAAACTCTTGTTGCAAAACTTTTGCAGTACAAAATGCAACCAGTGCAGCATTAATTAATAACATTGTGTGTTAAAAATATCAAACAACATTAGATATTTCTAACGATCTCTTCTGACAAAACATTGCACCCGAAAGTAGGTATTTGACCGCTTTCTCAATTATGGGGACACAGCGTCACTTCTGTTGTCTCCCACAAGGATTCAAGAATAGTCCTGGGTTATTCTCAGCACGGGAAACATAGTTACTACAAACTTATTATGATGAAGCATTATCATATGTGGATGACATCTATCTGACAGATGATGACTTGGATAGGCACTTGAATAGGGTGAATACAATTATATTGGGATTCACCTCTGAAGTGTACAAATTCAATTTTCAAAAAATCTAGAATTGCCCATTTAAACGTCCTCTTTCTAGGATATGAATTATCAAGTGAAGGCAAAAGCCTGGCAGCAAACTTTCTAGAGAAATGTGCACTGCTCCAACCTCCAAAAACGCTGATAAACGTACAGTCGATTCTAGTTTTCCTGAATTTCGGAACAACTTACATTCTAAATTACGCAGAAAGGGTTAAACCTCTCTACAAAATAATAAAACCTGATTTCAAAACAGTTAATTGGACGCAAAAACACACAGAAATTTTGCGTTCACTGCAAAGATTTATTTTAGCAACTAAACATTTGCAAACATGCGTAAATGTACGCATCTTAGTGATCCGAACCGTTCCAGGACAATGTGGTTTCACATACTTAACTTTTAACGAAGGTAAAAAAGTACCAATAGCTTACAAATCACACTTGTACACACAAGCAGAAGTGAAATTCACTTCAACTGAAAACATTCTGACAGTGGTTCAAACTGCAGTAGCAAAAGAGAGAGCCCTCACACAGGGTAAGCACATTATGGTCGTTACACCTGTACCTGCCTTACAGGCAGTGACAAAAGCGAGCATTCAAAATGCTAAAGCTTTACATCCGAGATGGATACAATGGATTAATTATCTTGCTGCAACAGACGTTGAATACGTTTTTGATCCTTATTTGAAAACACAAGCATTCTACAATACAAACAAGAATGTCCTCTGCCTACTGAAATTCTGCCTCTAGAGCAGGATGAATGTATAATTTATACTGGCGGATCAGCTCAACCCGCTCCACCTCCCATTGGATATAATGGCTAAGAACTGGTCTGAGCAGGCGTTAGTTTTTGGAGATATTCGCCCTTAGCGCAAATATTTCCATCACTAAGCCTGCCTTGCTAATAAGCGATAGTGACGTTAGCGACTGCTTTCACTCGCTAACTGGTTGGGTACGCCCACTTGCATGTCATTAGCGATAAATATCGCTGACATGCAAAGCGGGCCCGAAACCGCTCGCTATCGCCTATAAGCTGTCGCTAACTGCTGTTAGCGACAACTTGCTAATAGAGTGATAGAATTATCGCTGCTTAGCGGCCAAAAACTCTGCTAAAGCGGCGATAATCACATATCGCCCGCCTTGGAAATATGCCCCTTAATCTCTAGGAGATTGTACTGCTCAGTGAGCTGAACTACAAGCATTCAAGATGGCACTTGAAAATACAGAACGCAAATTTCCCACACTCATAGTGTGCGATTCGTATTATTGTGTTCAATCTTGCAATGAATACTTGCAGATACCAAAGGTGGCACAATCAAGCAGCAACTTCTTTGGGAACAAGTAGTTCAGTTACAACAAGGACTACAAAACACATGATTATATGCTGAGTCATCACCTTAATAGCGTTCATGTTGAAGGCAATTTATTGGCTGATGAAGCCGCAAAGGTAGCTGTGCAATCGGCTTCCGTAGCTGCAATCACTCGTTTAAAAATGAAAATAGACAGCAAAATATTGCTAGCTGTCAATGCTTCAAGCAAAGACAGTGGTAAAACTTTACCGAAAGTGTTTCCACTCAAATACTCCTACATACTGATGCGAACAATGTTCAGTTTGTTCGTATGCCTGGAGTGGGGGATAGGGTAATTCCAAACATGGAACATAGATTAGGACTAATCTTAGCAGCACATGAAGGGCTCGCCTCTGCACATGCCGGTGTTTCCGCCACAGTGTCATTATTAAAACAGAGATACTGGTGGCTGCGCATGAGGAAACAAACTAGAAACTATGTTTTGGAAGGTGAAATATGCCAAAAGATGAAAGTCTCTACTGTGAAACGTCCTGCGCAGACGCCCCTGTTAATTTCAGGCAAACCATTAGCTTGCATTTACCTGGACCACTGCGGTCCCTTACAGAGGGATGGTAACTGTAAATATAACATGATCACAGTGGATTTGTGTACAAGATTCATTTGGATGTGGCCTCAGCGCTCGGCTGACGCTCGAACTGTTATAAAAGATTTGCGAGTCTTTATCTGCACATTAGCAATCGGCTCGCTACATTCTGACCAGGGTCCTTCGTTTAGCCCTCAAACTTACAAGGTGGCCATGGCCAAATTGGGCGTTGCATTATGTTACTCTAGTCCATTCCACCCTAAGGGAAATTCAGATGCAGAGAGAAAAAACCGGGACATAAAGCAATCTAGAACAGCTAGGGTAATAGGCTTGGGTGACAGGTGGGTCAAACATCTAACAAGTGTCCAACGTCGTCTTAACAATCTGCCAAGAAGTTCTCTAGGGGGAATCACTCCATATGAAGTCCTTTTTGGGACCAGAATGTTAGTAGCGGGCATCGATTGTCAGACTTCAGTAGTAGACCAAAAACCTTTTGATATCAAAGACGTTTGGCTTTTTAATAGGACTTAAATGAAATAAGAAAAAACAAAGTAACCTGTTCCTGAATCCAACCACCACTGAAGAAATATCGACCATCCCAGCAAGGCCTGTCTGTATTCCTAAGCTTGGGGATCTAGTCAGAGTGAATATCATGGACAAGAAGGAATTTGGGCCTTCTTACAGACAACCAATACCTGTCCTAGCAATCCCCGGATCAAGAACAGTATTTCTGCCACCCCTTGCTGGTAAAAAGGAGAACAGGTTTGTGTCAATCGACCTGGTCTAGCCACATCATGTGGCCGATAATAAGCAGTAGGCCAAGTGGACTCCGCAAATGTAGCAGATGCCCTAATCTAACTACTATCCAAGAGGCTCAAACTGAGAGACTCATCACCTTTGAAGAATCTGCGTTGCGAAATGAGGGACTAAGCATCAAAGCTATGGAACTTGTAGCTCTTGAAACCCAAAAAACAGTTTGTCAAGAAACACCTGTCTACAACGAAGTAACAAGTGATTTAGTGGTTCCAGTAATTTCAACAAATCCTGATGCAATCCCAACAATTGACAGAACAGCCTTTGGCTATTTCATTAACTTTGATACGTTTTCCGAGGATCCCAGTGAACCTGAAACAATGCCAGCAAAAAGAACTTTCAAAGAACAAGCAAAATAACTTTTTCATCACCTAGAAATGACTTATCTGGTTTCACCATGGATTGAAGTTTGGAATGTGTTGGGTGTGCCTTTTCTTCTAATTTGGTTGACTCTGGTAATAACTTTGGGAATGCTGATAAATGGAAGATATGTCAAAAAGGACACAGCAAGTAAGAACATCAACTTACTCCTCAAGCCACACAAATCATCCCATTGTGAACAAAGAGACTTTTCAACAGTGAGCATCACAGCCGTTCCTATACCTGGTGGTATAACTTGGGACAGAACTGACTATGACATTCTTGGCCCGACCAATTCAAGATCTCATTAAATTACTTTGTTTCATCTAGTGCCTTTTATGATGATTGGGACTTCGATACTGTTAATAAAATGATGTCAGACCTAGAAATGTCTGCAGTATTCACAAATCATAAATATTTAGAAGGTTCATCAGACTATGAACAAATGTACTGTTATAATCATTATGGTTATCACTTCTTGCACACATCTGCACGCACTAGAAATGTCTTAATGTATAACCAATGGGAACATTGTCCTAAGCCACAAAGGGTAGCTCAAAAACATTTGCAAGAAAATTCCAGTACTTTTCAGGGTTCAATGTATCCAATGCTGAATCATTTTAATTTAGAAATGTACACAAGACGGGCATGAAAAGTATGTTGACAAATACCAACAAAACACAGGGTTTTACATTCACTAGGCCAGACCCAAGATATGTTCCAAGAAAGCATCCAGGAATAGTAACAACATACAGTGTAGGGAAACAGTGCCTTGAATGGCTACATAGATCTACACTCAAGGATGTAAAGCAACACTTATCTTTACTTAAAGATGGCGCTGATCTTAGGGAATTCTTGCTAGGACCAAGAACACCGCAAAATAAACGTTTTATATATGCTGGTATCTATGCTGCTTATAATGAAGCATGGAAGACCACACAAGCAGAGACTGCAGAAAGAATACGAGAAATTGATTGTATTAATTTAGAGAAAACTCTTTCTGTGGTTGACAATGGGTTAACAACTCTGTCTGCCAGGATATATTCTTTGGACAGCATAGTGTCTTGTGCCATAGACATCAGGGAACCGGACTTGATCATGTTTCAACAGAGTCAGTCGCAACTACGTTCTTACATGCTAATAGGCTGGACATTACAAAACTTTCATTCAGGCTATGTGCCTTGGAGTTTAATCAATACTACGTCACTGTTTTCAGAATTCAATATCACTGATAAACAGATCAAACTGGCACAAAGGGAAGCAAACTATATGGTGCTGAGAATTGAAAAACTGGAAAGATTGCCATTTACTGTCGCTGAAAAACCAGTTACTGAATGGATTATAGATGGATCAATCACTCTGCCTATTACAATTTTCCATTTTCAGTATTGCGTAAAACATATACCAGCAGGCACATATGAAAGGTTGGGTAAAGAAAACATCAAGACATCCTGGGAATTACCGTACACACATAGATGTTGGAGTGGGGAAGAGAAGTGCTTCTAAGTGGTGAAAATTGTGAAAACGCACTAAGCTGTTCTCCCCTTTGTCAGGTTATTAATTTACACGGGGCCTGCGATGGTTCCTCTACCAACTTATCCTGCCACCTGCAAGGTTCACCAGCTGCGGTGATTGATTCAATTTTTGGACAACTTTGTAATGGAAGTTACCTCATGTTGAACAATCACAGCTGCTGTGGCATGTTGCCAGGTTTACCATATCTAGTAACTGTGTCAGTCAGGGCCATTTGCTGTATGCAAGTCTTGTTTCCTAAGACCAAGACAGACAGGGAGTCGCCGTTATGGCCTTCACTGAACATCTCTTCTATACAAATTGATACTTTAAGCAGAATGAAAGCCATTCTTTTGCAAAAAACGGTGCCACAGACCTCGGCCAAAGAAACCTATGATCTGAAATTTGCAAGGACTTCTGCCTAGATACGTGCACTCTTAACAACAAACTGCCCTGTATTTCTCAGAAATGTTAAGTATCTTAAACATGTCTGATACAAGCAGTATTGTATATGTATTTAACGCTGTATTTTCTGGACTGTTAGCACCTTTTGAAGCAGTCCTAGGAATATTTTCAAACTTTGTGTACTCTGTGTTTGGCGGAATGCCTCTCATTTTAGGACTTGCTGCATGGATACTATTTTTGCTCCTACTACTGCGATATGGCAAGCCAAATCTTCGGCGACACCCGGTTCTCCATGGAGACAACTCTACTGGCGATGAAGTGTATTGAGCGCATCGCCCAAATTTTGGGACTACCTCGTCTACGAGAATTAAATACCACATGGTTTCTGTCATTCAGACCAATATGGCAAGATTGCATCTTACCAGTTCTACGCTGCCTGCTATGCGGAGAAGAATTCGTGTTAGACACATGTCTCACACTTCCATCAGTCATGCCAACAGATGTTGATACTTTGCTGGACCCGGTAATGGCCCATGCTCTGTGTTGTCCCCAGCAGCTACCAATTCTGATGACGTCATTCATTGAGATCCCACAGAAGCAAAAGGCTGACGGTGAGGTATGAGAGGAAACAGGCGCACAGGTATCATCCATTACGAACATTGCTGATGGGACCAATGCTGAAGGCGATGCTTCACATCTATGTGCGGTTAATCTTCTAAACGAGGTAATCCAACTTTCACCTACAATGGTAGATGACTTTTTTACAGGCTTAGAAGATTTGATGTTTTCTCCAAACACTAACACTGACTTTTGATTTGGCACACAGTGTTCTGAGAAACTTTGAATTTGTCCTTCATTTTTTCCAAAACAAAGTTCTAACTTTGGGACTATTTTTCCTGTGATTTTTTTTTCCTCTTTCAAATTTGTATTTTTACCTTTTTTTTGGCACAAAATTATCTGCCTAAAGTAGAACTATTCATAGAGAACAAGAATTCTTTGTAAAACTTCCAGAGACAATATCTGACCTTGTCCACATACACAAACAGTTTTATATAATCTGACATGAAATGGTTTCGGCCCTTTTTCTTCTGTATTTACGAGCCATTTTATAATGTATATTTTTGTGATTCATTCAGACAGCATTTACAAAAGTCAATTATATGCTTAGAATGAACCATTGCTTTATATACGTACAACACCTATGCATCTTTTGTGTACCGGCAGTACCATTGCATTTTTATGTGTTTTGGGTGGGTTTTAACACATCATGTTTAGATATGTTTTATGTGTTTAGTACTTAGTAATGTCGTACATGAGGAAGTGGAGTGGGTGTTGTATGGCGTTTTAGAGTCCGAATTAATTTTCCCCATTTATGTCCTTATATAGGTACAAATCGTGTTGCCCTTATATAGGCATAGAAATCAAACCCTTCTTTAGGCATAGCCCATGCTACCCAAATACAGGCATGGCTACTTTCATCCGTTCATCAACGTCACAACAATTTCTTGGAAAACCAGACTCTTACGCAGAAGGGACTTCCCCTAGCCTGGATATTGATTTCTCCAAGAAATTTATTTATTATGCATGAACAAATATTCCTTAGGGGTTCATCCATGATGTTCATATGCCCGACTTTATGTCAAAGCTGGCATTCCTAAACACCTTCAAGGTATAAATATACCTTCACTTGCTACAGCAAAGCAAGGTATGGGTCGGTGCAGTTCGACTACCTACTTGCCTGAGGCAGCTCGCTACAGCAAGTGCCGAACGAAGCTGACTCTCCAGCTGACGCACTGACAAGATGCTGTCCTCCTCTGCCGAGAAATGTATTTATTTATTTATTTATTTATATAGCGCACTACGACCCGAAGGCGACCCAAGAAATCCAGCTCCAGTGTTTCTGACTCGCCTTATGGGCCGAGATGCCCGCCACCCCTTCCAACACCAAAACCCATTGGAGGAGACAGACACAGTTTTGGACTTTTGGAAGGCGGGGGGGCCTCACGACCCCCCCGGCCGTATTTATTAAAATATGAAACACAATTTAAAACTTTAAATTAAAACGTTTCATGTATCATGTACAAATTCAACTTCAATTACATTTGATGAAGACAGGTATTCAGGCTAACCTTAACAAATCTCTAATACAAAGATTTCCTAGCCGAGTCTAACATCATGACAAATGCATTACATTCGAATTTGTACATCCTAACATTAAGGGCCAACGGCAAGGTCCTAACCGGTGTCAGATAACTATCACCAAATTCGCGCCCTCACGTGTGAGTGGTGCATGCGCAGAGGACTTTACCCTCGCAGCCAACTGTAACTTCCCTTGTCGTAGGGGCCCCCTTTCACTCGACGCCATCTTAAGGTCGTCCGAGTTCCCGTGTGAGGTATCCGTAAGAAGGACAGCATTGACTCCCCCCCCCCTTTCCCCGCACTCTCTTCCGCCGGAGCAGATATCCGGCCCCTGGGAAATTCTGGGGAGGGGCATATAGCCGCCCCCCCTGGGAGGGGCCTATGGCCGTCTCCCCCTGGGCGACCCTATCCGTAATGGGGTGTCGCCCCCCCCGTGGGAGGGGCCAATGGCCGCCTCCCCCCGGGCGCTCCCATCCATAGTGGGTGGCGCCCCCCCTAGGGACCTTGAAATCACTGCTCACCGATCATGACCTTACCGCCCAACCGAAAAATAAATACGACAATTAGTTACCTACTATGGGAAAGAAAAACTATGCTTACTCTTGTAAACAGCTTGATAAATCCACTGACTTCAACATTGCTACAAAGGAAAAAAGGTCCTAAAGCACAGAACAATCTTTATTGCATCCATTACTTAACATTTCTACGAAGGAGAAAAAGGCCTATTAAGCAAGTATTCGATTACATGCATACTTTTGTCATCAATTCACGATGAAAGCAACGATTCTAATAAACATGTTTTATTACAATCAAATAGCAACATACGACTTTATTCATTTCAAATATTTTGCAACAGGGGCTGGTTGGTGGGTCAAAGAACTGCAGCTTGTTCCCTTGAGGGCTCACGAGCGACGAGTGGTGCAGCCTTCAGAGCGCAGGAACAAGAGGACGCTTCCTTGGATTCCCGCGCCTTTTATCCAGCAGCGGGAAGACAGGGCCGCGCCCCCGTCACGCCCCTTGGTACACGGACTTCCGGGCGGGTGTTTAGGACAACCCTTTTTGGGCGGTAGGGGCGTGCTCCGGCCATGCCGCTATGGGCATACCAGCCAGGACACGCCCCCCGCCCGCAAGGGTTTCCCGGGGGATCGGGGCACCCATCCATACGTTCGGGGTGACTGAGTGGTCTCCTCTTTCCATATGGGCCGGGATGCCCCCCACCCCTTCCAACACCAAACCCCATTAGAGGAGACAGACACAGTTTTGGACTTTTGGAAGGCGGGGGGGCCTCACGACCCCCCCGGCCGTATTTATTAAAATATGAAACAAAATGTAAAACTTTAAATTAAAACATTTCATGTATCATGTACAAATTCAACTGTAACTTCCCTTGTCGTGGGGGCCCCCTTTCACTCGACGCCATCTTAAGGTCGTCCGAGTTCCCGTGTGAGGTATCCGTAAGAAGGACAGCATGGACTCCCCCCCTTTCCCCGCACTCTCTTCAGCCAGAGCGGATATCCGGCCCCCGGGAAATTCTGGGGAGGGGCATATAGCTGTCTCCCCCTGGGAGGGGCCTATGGCCGTCTCCCCCTGGGCGACCCTATCCGTAATGGGGTGCTGCCCCCCCATGGGAGGGGCCAATGGCTGCCTCCCCCTGGGCGCTCCCATCCGTAGTGGGTGGCGCCCCCCTAGGGACCTTGAAATCACTGCTCACCGATCATGACCTTACCGCCACAGGCCAGATAGTTGACCGACTTTCAGGCCCCCCCACACCTCCTATAGGTCATGTCTCCTCAAATCCACTAGCCAAGCTATCATGTCCCCTATCAGTAAGTCATTACCCACCCTGGACAGGTGTACCCCATCTTCAGAATAACAGTGATCGCCCCAGATGCACCCATGAGATATACTTTGGAGATGAGCAGAGCGAAACAATTTCTCCATTTTATTGTTGACCCTCTTTACCGAATGGTTCAACGCTGTCGTGGACAAACCACCCCGCCATACCCTCCTGGGAATCATGTGAGACCAGGCAATCGTACATCCCAGTAGCCTTTTTGCTAGCCAGCTAACTACAGAAAGTACGTTCTCCACTAAAGCTCGTCTGCCCAGTCTTACCAAGTCATTGCCCCCAATGTGCACTATGACTACAGATGGCGGTGACCTGTGCCGCCCTAATAATTCCTCCACAAAACTTTGCAGTCGGTCAATACACAGGCCGCCCTTCCCATGGAAGGACACCCTGAACCCATATTCCTCAGATGTGTGGATCGCATCACCTGTCTTGAATATGTCACTGGCACGCCTCATGTATGAGTGGCCCACGACCCAGACCACTCATCTTCCATTCGTTGTTCCTGAAGTGGTGGTTAGCTGACACTGGGCCGGTCCCATTTTCCGCCCTGCGTCACAGGCTCGTGAAACTGTAATCCAAACAAAAGACAACAAGCGTGAGTGCACTTCTTGAGTAACTTACAACATGTGCAGTCGCACGTACCTCTTGAAACAATTCGAAGACCAACTGCCTAACTGCTTCACCTCGTCTGCCTGCAGACCTAGGGCGTAGCTTCTGTAGCGGCCCCTATCCTGAATGAATGCGTCACAAAATCACTCGGGTTCAAGCCCGCTGCTGCAATCGTGATTGCCAGCACCCTCTGAAACTGAAACCTTGTCAACGGGGTGCCGTCAGTATGTCGCAGCAAGGCCCCCCCCACGTTGTCAACCTTTGTTTTAGGTAGGCCTCAACATGCCTCACTGGACAACCCGGACTACCTGGAGCGCACTGCAACACAATGCTATTCCCCTGGGCCTCCTGGTCTGTCTTTGACCTGGCTATTGAGATCAGCAGAGAATCCCCCCTTACTTGGATGTGATCCCTGCGCAGACCTCCTTCCGTATCTCTTTTATTAGCCGCCACTAGTTCGCTCACCCACAGGGCCCCATAGAACGCCAATGCGAACGCTGCCAGGAATAGTATTACCTCGCTAGGCGAGGAGCATGTCTCTTCTAGTTTAGCCTGCAAGGTGGTCAACTTATCAAAACCTATCGGGTGCCTGTTATCCCTTCTGCACCCTTCTAAGCGCCGCCAGCCGTGCATAGCCTTCCTGACTAGAAAGGAGTCCGTCGGGTCCCTGATCCTATGGAGCTGTGCCATAAATGATATGGCGGCCTTATACCGAATTGCGGTTGCCGCCGACCGGCCTTCTACATGAAGTGCCACTAAAAATTGTACAAAGGACTCCTCCTGCCCCCATCTATGCTCCCCAGCTGGACCCAAAAAGGCGCAGTACGAGCGGAACGCCCCTTCATAAGCTTTCCTTGTCCTGGGCGCTAAACTGGCTGCCACAAGGTTTTATAGCCTGGGGCACCGATTTGCCATAGTGCTTCGGGAAATGGTGCCGCCACTAGCTCCGCTGAGGGTAAACAATCCCTGAAAGCCTGCATTTTGAAACGAGAGAGCGCATCAGCTGCATTATTCAGTACCCCCGGCACATGTTTTGCCCTGAACTGTACGTTTAATCTCAAGCATCGTAACACTATTTCTTTCAACAATCGCAATATCCATTTGCAGCGTGCTGCCTGCTGATTATTGCACTCTACCACAGTCATGTTATCGGACCAAAATACCACCGAGCGGTCTCTGAAATCCTCCGGCCATGCCGACAGAGCCACCCAGATGTGGAAGAGTTCTAGAAACCAATGTTACTCGTCAAGCCGTTTGTTTGCCACCATGCCGGCCATCTTTGTGCCGACCAACGGTTGCCGAGGATTGCACCAAACCCCACGCTGCCCGCCGAGTCGGTCCATAAGCCGAGTTCCGCCGATGAGGCGGGGGGTTTGTTCCAGACCACTCGGCCGTTGAAGTCCGCCAGGAATGCCAGCCAAATGAGCATGTCCTGGCGAACCTCCGTCGACAGTCTCGTGCGGTGGTGCCCTTCCCTGAGGCCTACCATGGACTGGGCAATGGATCGAGAGAAAGGGCGAGCCATCGGTATCACCCTTAATGCAAAGTTAAGCTGACCCACTGTCTGCTGTAATTGGTGCAATGTCACTTTCTCGGTCCGGAGACACTGCAACAAGGAAGCCCTGAATTTGGCGATCTTCTCCGCAGGCAGGCGGAAGCACCCCTCCACGGAGTCTAGTTATATGCCCAAAAACTCCAGAGAGGTAGTCGGCCCCACTGTCTTACCTGGCGCCAATGGAATCCCGAACCCCCGCATGAGCACACAGAGGTCCTGCAATGCCTGTGCACAGTCCAGAGTGCCCGCTGGGCCGAGAAAGAGGAAATCATCAAGATAATGCATCACATGTTGGTGCCCTGTGGCCTTTGCGAACACCCACTCCAGAAATGAGCTAAACATTTCAAAATAGGCACACGAAATAGAACAACCCATTGGCATGCACATATCCATATAGTATTTCCCCTGAAACGTAAAACCCAACAAGCGCTGATCTTGGGGATGCACCGGAAGCAACCTGAATGCAGATTCAATGTCTGACTTTGCTAACAATACCCCGGGGCCTAAGCAATTCAACAGCACCACTGCGTCATCGAAAGATGCATACTTTACACTGCAAATCTCCGGGTCGATCGCCTCGTTGACAGAAGCCCCCTTTGGTACCGACAGATTATGAATGAGCCTGTACTCCCCCGGGTCCTTTTTTGGCACCACCCCTACTGGGGAGCATACAAAATTCGCCGTTGGTGGGTCACCAAAAGGCCCTGCCACTCGCCCCAGGCTAAATTCCTTGGCGATCTTTTTGGCGGCAACCGCCGGGTTGTGCTGAACGGACTGTTGGTTCTTACAAGAGACGGTCCCTCGAAAATCACCCGCTGGGATCCTGAAGCCATATGAGAAGCCATCTCGCAGAATCCCGGCGGACGCATGATCAGGGTTTCTGTTCAGCCAAGGGGTCAAAGCCAAGATATCTACGGGCGAAGATGTGGACTTCCGAGGCACCGTATCAAACCTGCTTGGTACCCCCTTTGCCTCCGGTGCCATTGGCCCTGGACCGGCAGCTAGTTTCAGGGTGTGAGGTGTTACCACAACCGGTGCACGCGTGCCTGAACCTACACGTTCCTTGTGGCCTGCTACACGTTCCCTTATTGAAACCCCAACACACCCCTCGCTTATTTCCGTTCCCGTCCGGTCTAGGCTGAGTCTCCCCCCTGTAGTTCTGATGAAAGGGCTGTGACTGCCTCTGTGGAAATGCCTTGGAGCCATTCGTGCTTGACCCCGAACCCCCCGCTGCTCCCGGCAGGAGCTGCGCATGCCATGATACCGTATCAAAACAATCCCAAGTCAATGCTTCGTTAAACTCTTTTGCTTTTCTAAAAGCCACATCATACCCTTTCCACTCCTCACCTCCATACTGCTCATGGAAGTTCGTGATCCTGCTCTGATAACAAGCCAAGTCACTCAACCGTTCTGGTGTACGTTCAGCGATAATCACCACAAAGATAGAAAAGGCCCTGATCCAGTTCATCATCGACTCCTCGACCCTCAATTCCGCCATTTTTGCCTGCCATACACTCGGGTGCCACAAATCTTTCTGAGTCTTGGCATATTCTAACTCTCAATGATCAGTCAATAGTGAAAACATATTAATGTATTTGTTGGCCCACACCATCTATTTAGTAACCATGGGAACATGTTGCGCCAAGCTTTCCCGCCTTGAGGGGTATACAACGTTTACAACAAAGTTTTTACCACGCACTACCACTACAACGCAGGCATTACCACGCATACCATTACAACGCATTGCGCTGGGGGGCGCTCTAGGATAGGGAATAAGTATAATTTTATATCCAACACCTTCCCTAGTGTCCACGGGGACTGGAGTTGGAATATAAAATTATACTTACCACTCTCCAGCACCTCTAAGCGCTATGCGTTGTAACGGTATGCGTTGTAAATACCGCGTTGTAATGGTATGCGTGGTAAAAGTATGCGTTGTAACGTCATACATCCGCCTTGAGGGTACCGCGCCCTCCCCCATCATTGGTAGCTATCTCTTACCGGCTCCCGCCGCACTTCCAGCCGTGTCCGTCGCCTTATCCTGGTTATCTGCCGGGACCACCTTCGCCACCTGTGGGGAAATAGAAGGCACATTCGCTGCCCCAGCATCCCTTGTCTGCCGTAACTGTTCAATAATCCGTCTAGCTTCCTCTGCCAAGTCTTCCACAGCCGCGGATCTCCCCGCTCCCTTTTTCAACCAGGGTAAAACAACTGCTAACTGAAGCGCTAATTCAGGAGGCATTTGATCGTCCTCCAGCGGAGTGATAACCACAGGGATTGGCAAACCCCCATCCGGTGTGGGTACCGGGCTGGCCGCTGGCGCTACTGGGATTGGTGGTACCTCCATCGGGACTGGGGCCTCGCTAGGACTCGCTTTCACCCTCCTCTTTTTCCGGGATAATGTTTGTCAAAGCCAGCCCCATGACTCTCTTAGGTCGCCCTGAGGGGCCATCCTGAGTCTCAACTTGTTTCCTGAGGGCCGCTAAGCCGCGACCAATCTGGTCTACTTTACCGAACTTTCGGTCCATCGCCGAAACCTTGGTCACAGTACGCAGCATATGTTCCGTCTCGGAGCTCTTTCCAGACTTCTTGCCAGGCATGTCCGCGTTCAACGTTAGCTCAGCCTGTCTCCCCGAAGTGACTCGAACTCCAGCTACGCCTTGATGACTGAAATATAAAAACAATGATTACAAGTTCAAAAAACTGCAGCTTGTTCCCTTGAGGGCTCACGAGCGACGAGTGGTGCAGCCTTCAGAGCGCAGGAACAAGAGGACGCTTCCTTGGATTCCCGCACCTTTTATCCAGCAGCGGGAAGACAGGGCCACGCCCCCGTCATGCCCCTCGGTACACGGACTTCCGGGCGGGTGTTTAGGACAACCTTTTTTGGACGGTAGGGGCGTGCTCTGGCCACGCCGCTATGGGCATACCAGCCGGGACACGCCCCCCGCCCGCAACGGTTTGCCAGGGGATCGGGGCACCCATCCATACGTTCGGGGTGACCGAGTGGTCTCCCCTTTCCATACGGGGTGTTGGGAAATCGAGTCCGAGACAGAGATACCAACCTCCTTCATTCTAAAGGTATGGAGCTGATTAGAACCTAGAGAAACCTTTGGCAAACTCTTGTCAAAAATAAAACTATGCTAAAGACCACACTTACTTCTTCCCTCGTAGTAGACCTAGGTTAGGTAGATTGGGGTAGGTGTATTTGAGTTGAGTATTTTAGCCTGTGTTATTTATGCATGTATTTTATATGTCATAGTACTAGACAATACTATTACAGTATTATTTTATAATTCTATTCTCACTGTACGCATTATACTTTGCATTCTGTCTAACGATTGTAGCAGTTCACCTCTCTTGTATGAGAAAGAAGACTGTTTAATAAATCCTTTTGTTGAAAACGCCCATCTCACTATTTCTCTGCAACTCTGTAGAAAAGAAGCATGCACGATTGACTGAGTAAAATAGTTATCTATTGTTTCCAAGACTCTGAACATATTTGTTCCAGTCCTAGGGAAACAAAGTTGTCTTGTTTATGCGGTTGTCAGAAACTAATCCCTTCTTGTGTATTCGAGAAAGTTTCTAGTGACCTCTGAGCTAGCTGGCACTCACAATTAAGTTTAGTATATTCGATAGAGACATACTGACCTCAGTCCTATGTCACATCTATAGGATATATTATTCCAATGCGAAGAGCCTATTGGGAATATAGGAACTACACTACAAGCTCAGAACACCACAATAAAACAGCAGACAGAATAATGTAATGTCCAGTCCCGTGTCTGTATTGGTATGGAAAAATTAAGCACTTTAATATCACAGCAGTACCAAATGCCACACATTCTGATGAGTATAACAGTTGTTGTTGTTATGTTAATTATACTTAAAATAGCACACAAATCATCCTAGGGTATCTCAGTGTGAAAAATAAATACAAACTTGGTGAACATTATCGGCGCCATCTTGCCCCTTTCCAGGCCCATTCGTGCGCGTAAGCGGCAGCCATTTTGAGCACCATGGCCTCCCTGCCCCTCACTAATAGCCAGCGCGTCTCTCTCTCTCTTAACCTCGCAAGCATTCCCCCGCACGCTGACAACCCCCCCGCTCTCTCATGCCTTGGGTCATAAACCCCTCTCCAGCGCAGCTTCACCACGGAATCCCATCCTGTTCCCAGCGCGACACCTCCCTTCATTCCTTTCATGGCCTCAAACCCTTTTGATGCAAACCTCCTTTTCCTGTGTCCCCGTTTGTCTTCCTCGTTCCCAGGCCGCCACCTGACCCTGCGGATACTGTTTATTACCCCGTACAGTAGGAAGCTTCCCCTCCCCATCAAAAGACCCCCGAACCGATCAAAACCCCCGCCCCATGAGATCCGATCAACCCCATGCATTCCGTGAATCGGCGGAATGCCCTGCTGTGCGACCACCATCACCTGTTGTGACCGGGGTGGGGAATCCAACTGTAAATGTATGTGGGAACGGGTCTGGAGGGGAGATTCCGAGGATGTTCTTTCAAGTATTAAAATATTACGAGAATGTGTTATGTGCAATAAAGGTCGTAAACTCTAGTATAAGAGGCCCGGCCTCAGAGATGTGGTTAGAGCACCTCGTGACGATACTTGCTGTCTGAATTGATGTGTTCTCCTCCGGAGAGAATAAAATCCTCGTTTCCCGCCTTCCAGTCTCCAGCGCCTGCTTCTTCATTGATTAATATTGGTGGGTCATAGAGGCGATACCGCCGGGCAACATAAAAGGGTCTTTGGTTACCGGTTGTGTTTGGAACCCTTTCTAACAATTGGCGTCCCAAACGTGGGGCCCATCAGCGACTCGTGGATCCAGTGGGAGAGGTCCTGACGACAGAGTGAACGACTGCAACGATCGGAAGGTACCCTGTCCGATAGACCCTCGTCTGACAGCCGATCATCCGAACTTCACTGGTTCCGAACAGACCTCTCTCGAGTGATCTGCGGTCCTGACTGGGAACCATCAGGAGTGCCACGAGAAGTACGAAGAGAAGAGGACGATCGGGCGCTGGATTCGGAAGACGAGAAACTGTCCATGCGGTCCGGGTAAGGTCGTGTAAACACGACGAATTGCGAAAGTGATAGATAATTGAAAGAAATTGATAATTGTTGTGAAAATACTAGTATTACTCTTTGTTAATTTATTGGAGATTCACTGTCTACAAACGGAGAAACAACAGGCTCTCCCTTTATAAACAGCGAAGGATAGGTACGCACCCGTCGGACCTATTTTTCTCCCCCACTGAACAATTGCCCCTTCGCCCCATTGATTAACTGTTATAGATTGTTTTCTGGAGATTCTCTGTCTGAAAACAGGGAAGATTAGGTCCCCTCTTTACAGATAGTGAAAGGGTAGGTGACGCGAACCTTTGCGAGCCTACTTATTCTCCCCATTGACCATATTGATTTTTTATTTTTGACCTAACGTTGATTGATTGCTCAGAATTGGTTCATGAGGTATTCACTACGTGCAAACAACGTAGAATAGAAATATTCTGTCTAGTCTTTGCGCGCAGTGATAAGATAGGTAGTGCTGATTATTATCCCATTGTGATCCGTCATGCCTGTCTTCTCCCCACTGGTCAGTAGCCTGTTTAACCCGGACCGCTTATTAGAGATGAACCATCCAGCTCCGCTGGAAGGCACCCCTAATAAGGACATGTTCATGAAGCATGGATTAATTGCTATAGCCTATAGTGAGCTGTGGCATAAATATACGAAAAAGGATCGAGAAAGACAGTGGCCACTGAGAGGATCCTTTGATCTCGACAAAATAGAAACAGTAGAAATAGCCCTTCGTAGGAATGAAACAACACCTATTATGCTCGATAGTCTCGGTATGTGGCGCAAAGAAGCCACGCAACGAAGGGAAAGCGACGAATTTAGAAAAG
Source organism: Lissotriton vulgaris (assembly GCF_964263255.1). NCBI lineage: Eukaryota > Metazoa > Chordata > Amphibia > Caudata > Salamandridae > Lissotriton > Lissotriton vulgaris. The sequence goes on from NC_141695.1 coordinate 747,425,423, forward strand.
GTGAAGGGACACGACGGACAAACCTCCAAACGTCTAGTAGGCAAAGGGAAGGGCCAGCGATGGCACAGCCCCGAGGAGTAGACATGAAAAGCGAATGGTGTAAGGGGATGTGCCGACAAGCCAACCCCGGAACACAACGACCTGAAGGTAATCCCCCGACATTACGCACAGGACGGACAGATTTAAAACAAAACCAATGTGCTTTCTGTAAATGTCTTGGACACTGGAAAGCCCAATGCCCGACTCTGCAAAGCATAGGTAAGAATGAAGGGGTGACAGAAAGGACGGACCGACAGAAAGGAAAAAGACGTGAGATAAAAACCAATCAGACTAGTGCAGACAGAACAGACAGGACCACCCCGTTCGATTATGCTCGGTGGCACAGATTTCGTCAGACAAATTTTAACGACATGTTAGAGTTCTGGGACTGATTGCTCTCTGTTGCTCCCCCACTCTGAAAAACAAACACAACTGCAGGTCAGTGTAAACAACCCCCCCGTTAGAGAAAAGATTCAAGAAAGCCAAGCGTCTATTATATAACTTAGGATTTAATTACGGTAAAACACACAACCAACAGTAAATAGAATAACTAGTAGAACTCTCTAAAAAGCAAACTTGACTAATAGGAAAAATACAAAACATGTTATGCTCACTCCGGAAGTCCTCGAAACGTAATGGCCCTTTCGATGGTCCCGCCCATCCGAAACACATAGCACGTGTGGGGCGGGGCCTGCCAGCAACCATGGGCCAAAAAGAGATCGCTGGCGAGAAGGTACTGGAGACTCCACCAAGCAGGCAATGAAATGGTCTTCCCATACTGCCCTTCCAGGGATGGCGTCCCCCGGGCCGCGAGTAGGGAGGGGGCGGATGAAAATGACCCCCTCCCTCATATCTCCTGGTCCGGCCATCACGAATTCCTCCATCGAACGGATGCAGGGTGGGCAGGGAGGAAGAGGCGACGCGGACGAGCCTCTTCCACCTCCACAGGTAGGAGGCTTCCCTGCCCTGGCCCGACGCCGATGTCCTCCAGCCGGGCGACGGCCATATACCTACGCTGCACAGGAAATATAATGTCCGGCTGGTATATTTCCGCAACACAGGACATACAATGCCCGACTCGTATATTTTCTCAGTACAGGACATACAAGACCCGGCTGGTATACTTGCGTAGTACAGGACATACAATGTCCGACGGGCATATTTACGGAGTACCGGATGTACAGTGGTCCCCCAAGAGTCGGAATCAGGGGTGTAGGGTGGTCATCATGTGCGCCCCTGATTCCAAGAGACGGCGTAGGATGCACCGGGAGAGGAAGACGGCACGGTGAGCCTCCCTCACCTCCCCAGATGAAGGCTCCACTGCTGCACCCTGGCGCCCCGAACCAAAATGTCCTGCTCCAACCGCATGATGCTCTGTTTTTCGCCATCACAAGAAGTTTTCCTCCGCTCCTGATGGATACGGCAAAGGTTGCTGCAGGGCCTCAAAATGGCGTCTGGGCCCTTGAAAGGCGGGTCTAGGCCGCTGGAGTAACTTTGTCCGAAATTGCAACTCGGGCGCTTGCCCACCTGGGCGCAAGCCCCCACCATCGACAAAACATCCCCTCGACTTTGAAGATTCTACCAAAGTCCCAAGAGCCCTCGGCCCCTTCAGGCTTCCGGTGAGGAACAGCTGCATTGATCTCAAATGAAATAACCACGGCACAGCAACAAGATGGCGGTGCTCTCGTGTCTGCATCAGCTTCCGTCTGAACCACCCAGGAACATTATGGGCTAACGAACTCGAGCAAGTTCCGGCTGAACATCAACATGACCCGGTAAGAGAGACTTTACCCCCTCCCTCTCTTGATTGACGGTCCACACCACCAGCCCCTTTGTTAGCACAGTTTTCTTTTGGACTACCGAAAGGGACTCTGGTCCAACCGCCAATTGTCGGGGATATTTTGCCCCTGATGCTACTTCCGGACTAAACCGGCCTCGCCCAAAATGGCGCTGGTATCAATGGAACTTACGGGTGCCTCATGGTGTTCCTTAGCTAATGAAACTTGATGTACTAAGATATATATGTATATATATATATGAACCATTGCGCACTCAATGTTAAAGGGAGGAGGGTGCACTTGGCAAACATTTAAGAAGAGGTTCTGTAAAAATGTTGATTTCAATGAACAATTTATTTTTGATATTTGTTGTAACTGATACATAACGTCGCTCATGATGCACGCCCGCGGTTTGCATTTAGGAAATGTGATTACGATGAGCTTGACTGTGTTTCCATCTATGAACTGAAATGCCCCTGATTCCTTCGTCACGCAATGAAATGTTTTTGGTTACTTACAAATAATTAATTAGACCTTTTTACATGTTCTTGTACTACAAAATAACCCCCTACTGTATGTGCTTCCATCGACGACATGTCAGGCCAAAATATGAATTGCGCTCTCACCTTTTACGTACTGAATAACTCTACAAATAAAAGTCTTAGAAGCTATGGATAGGCTCCGCGTACTTTTGTAAATACGGGTATCGGTGGGAGGGTTTTTCTGTGCGCAACTGTTCTGCTCTCTTTTTAAGGTTATCCGAGAAATGGTTGTTCGGCCCTGGGTTGATGGTCAAAACGAAGGTATGATACGCTGCTTATGAAGAAGGACCTCGACTTCAGAGAATGGGTAAAGTAAAATGGTGTGATTGATAAATTACTATAAGGATATGGTGGTCGAAGGTACTAAGGTACAGGGTTGAACAAAGAACTGGTATGCCTTAAGAACATCACAGCTTTGGGAATGATTTTGGGACCCCGATGACCGGATACATCTACGAAACCGGGTACCTCGCGCTAGGCACCTCTGATTCCTCTTTTTAGCGTTTTTTCACTACACACGATCCTTAACGCCATCCTCGAACCTCCCCATGAACCACCTATCACATTGCCTGCCCCCATGACTTTAAGAAACCAGAACCCTAAGGGATTATATCCCGAAGAGACAAGTACGAGTATGTGGTAAGTAAAGGATTTTCGTGCCCTTACATTTGATGTGTTCGAATGTTGTCCCCCTACCTCCCCTTTTTCTCCCCCTTTTTTCCTCTGCAGGTTACATTAGAATCCCGATTAGAGTATCATAAGGGATCTGGAACCACGTCACGCCCGATGCATGAAGACGGACTAGCGCTACAAAATGGCACAACAAGGACGCTCTCACGACCTTTTTACCAAATCTAACGCTTTTCTGTCCCAAAACTGCATGCTTCCCACCTCCTAACACAGACCCGAAACGTCTAACGTTGGGTAACGCACTGAATAGCCCAAACAATACACGGTCATTCTCTATGTCACACGTGTACTGTTCGGCCTATTGTCTCTCTCTCTCTCTCTCTCTCTCTCTCTCTCTCCCTCTTTCTCTCACTCACTCTTCCACCCCTCCACACTTTCCCTCTTCCTAGCAACTGGCACCTAATTGGCGAACCTGGTGCACCTCCTGATTGGCCCCAAATACCACAAGTATTGTGCAAATCTGTCCTAAATAAAATTGTATTGGTACCACGTTACTACCTCTCCTTTTCTACTAAAATATGGATGAAATTTAAATTGGCCGATAGGAAAGGGACAGGTAAGACGACTAAGGTTCCCTAAATTTGACCCACTCTCAGGGAACTATTTGTCAGTGGCTCCTATGATAAAAATGTGTCTGTGGTAATGCGACCATCCCCATTGAAAATTGTCTCCGTACCCCAAGCTGTAAGAAATGATCGAGACACCCCCATCTACCCAAAATGCCCCCAGTTTGGTATCCATCAGATCCCTCCTTCCCCGAGGATAAGTTTAATAATTATTGCAAACCACCCCTCCCGAGTTTTTGTAGTAACCAGGTTGCGAGGATTTATATAGAAAGTTAGAAGGATGTGTGCAAAGTTGAAAATTAGATTGAAAAACGAAAGAACTTGTTGCAGTAAGCATGGTTGAAAATAAGATGTTTTTATGTAATGCAGACTCGTTTAGCCTATGTTCATCCCTCAGAAGGATGCTTATCAGACTATGGTGAATAGCACGTTGCACTTTTTGTAAAATACAAGGCCCTGAAGACTAGCCTAGCCTTGCAAGACTCGTACTAGGGAAATGGGTCTCTGCCAGAAGAACTGACATCTACTATAATAGACATATGACAAATGAACGTAATAATCATCAAAGCGTCAAAGAATTAGCCAACAAAAGGAAGTTGCAAGGAATCCAGCAAACCCATCATCAATTGTTTATACGTAAGCCGCAAAAATCTCAAATGTAGCGAGTGCTTACGCTAGTCGCTTGGTGTTGGGAAAGAAAATAGATTCATGTAATTACCTTTTTCTGCAAAATCTCTAAAGACTGTCTTTTCAACACTCATTTAAGGATATCACTGTCGGAGGAGAAAGAGACCGGATGTGGGAGCACGCGGCCTGACTGCGGATTGTGGAACGTCAGCAACGGAGGCCAAGGCGAGACCACGGCAGTAAGGAGTCGCAGGACGGGGCACTGTTTCAAACAAAGCTAAGGAAAGGGCTGACCTGAAGCCCCTGCTCTATGATCAACGTGTGCCAAAAAGCCCCCGCTCTCTGAACATGGTCTCGGACTCGCCTGACGCAAAACTCTCCGCCCCCCCCCCCTGATCTGTTCCCGACTTGGCCTTGCTCCATCCCCTCTTCCTCCGACCTACCATAAGGACTGTTCACACCCGCACCTTTCCACCCGAACTCCCAAGTTCCTCCAAATCCTACTGAGCTACCCAGAGAAGAGTACTCCCTACGTCAGAAGGGAGGGAGCTCCGACTAAGTAGACCACGAACTGTGTTAAATCCCAGAACGGTGACCTAGAACTCCACCAAGGGTCGCCCCCGAAGAAAAGATAAACAAAGTCTGTGGTTCTGCCCGCTACCAAGCACCTTGGAGATGATGGAAGCAACAGGAAATGCCCACCACAGAGACTCAAGAAACGAACTGATCTCACAATTACCCCCAACGACTCGATCCACATGAACATTTCTGTTGATAGGTAATCCAGGTGTTCAACAGTGCCGACAGAAGACGACAAAAGGACAACGAAGAACTCTGATATTTTTACTGTATCTCCTTTCTCTCCCAATCACCATTGGACTGACTATGCACCCACCGTATACAAAAAGGACTTATTTATATGATAATTTACCAGTTCTTATTCTATGATCTGTACCCAACGCCCTCGCTACGTGATTCTAGTCTGATATTGCATTACGATGACTTTTTCCTGCAACCAACTTAACAATGAACCCGCCTACTGACTGATGAGATTTTTCAATATGATGTTTATAATGTGATGTTTACGTACAGTTCTTTCACCCAAGTCCCCTCTCCCTTACTTATGATCACTGCATATAGGGGTAGATAGGAAATAGGCCAGCAAGATGTCTTGGAAATGTTAAAGGGAGGACTGTGAAAAATAAATACAAACTTGGTGAACATTATCGGCGCCATCTTGCCCCTTTCCAGGCCCATTCGTGCGCGTAAGCGGCAGCCATTTTGAGCACCATGGCCTCCCTGCCCCTCACTAATAGCCAGCGCGTCTCTCTCTCTCTTAACCTCGCAAGCATTCCCCCGCACGCTGACAACCCCCCCGCTCTCTCATGCCTTGGGTCATAAACCCCTCTCCAGCGCAGCTTCACCACGGAATCCCATCCTGTTCCCAGCGCGACACCTCCCTTCATTCCTTTCATGGCCTCAAACCCTTTTGATGCAAACCCCCTTTTCCTGTGTCCCCGTTTGTCTTCCTCGTTCCCAGGCCGCCACCTGACCCTGCGGATACTGTTTATTACCCCGTACAGTAGGAAGCTTCCCCTCCCCATCAAAAGACCCCCGAACCGATCAAAACCCCCGCCCCATGAGATCCGATCAACCCCATGCATTCCGTGAATCGGCGGAATGCCCTGCTGTGCGACCACCATCACCTGTTGTGACCGGGGTGGGGAATCCAACTGTAAATGTATGTGGGAACGGGTCTGGAGGGGAGATTCCGAGGATGTTCTTTCAAGTATTAAAATATTACGAGAATGTGTTATGTGCAATAAAGGTCGTAAACTCTAGTATAAGAGGCCCGGCCTCAGAGATGTGGTTAGAGCACCTCGTGACGATACTTGCTGTCTGAATTGATGTGTTCTCCTCCGGAGAGAATAAAATCCTCGTTTCCCGCCTTCCAGTCTCCAGCGCCTGCTTCTTCATTGATTAATATTGGTGGGTCATAGAGGCGATACCGCCGGGCAACATAAAAGGGTCTTTGGTTACCGGTTGTCTTTGGAACCCTTTCTAACATCAGTGCTGCCTCCAGTAGCAAGCAAGCATCCAGAAGAAAATAGATCACTTTAAAATAAGGAGGCTTTTAACAGTTCCCTAAATTGGCAATAGTCTGGGCAGATACGAATATGCACAGGGAGTCTGTTCCAACAAAAAGGAGCCAAATAGGAAATGACTCTCCCACCACATCTAATAAGTGGATATGAAGTACACTCAGCAGGGCTTTATCCTTAGATCTTAGGCTACTGGTGAGTATCATTTGATTTTCTGTTGCAGATAGCTGGGTCCTTAAGGCATAATAGTTGTGACAGCAGATCTTAAAAAGGCTCCTCTTCTTTACTGGCAGCCAATGCAGAGCTTTCAATACAGGGCTGCACTAAGCTGTGTTCTAACAATGAGGTGCTATGCCTTCTACCCTTGTTCCAGTAATAATTGTCTCTCCCAGTACAGTTGTCATTTTGCTATTATCATACTCAAAGTTATACATGATCAGGCATGATTAGGATCAGTTGCAAATGGCTCAAAGTTCTCAATGGCATCATAAGCATCACAATGTTTGCTTTGTACCTCTTGCAAAGCAGGAACACCTTAGTCTCTTGTTCCTTTGTGTGGGCTAAGCCCAGCACTTCATCTGCTGGTTGCCATGCAACAGATGTGGTTTGCAATTGCGCCCTCGCAGATTGAATCAAGGTGGAACTGTAGCAATCTCACTCAGGACAAGTTTTACAGGGTATTCCGGATGCAGGTCTTCAGCCCCTCTGGTTGCTGTGGTCTGTTGCTAGCAGTAGCAGTTTACGGCCCCAGTCCATGGATCTACCTGTGATGTCTTTGAGGGAAATTGTGACTTTCAGGCCAATCATGTTTTTATGCTTGAACTGTGATGCAGATTTCTTCTACTCTTTGGCAGCAGACTCACCAATCTTATAGACCCACTCTAGACTGCTGGGCTTAACAGGAATGCACACACTCATGCAGTCTTGATACTATTCACTCATTAACATACCAAAAGACTGGGGGAAGCTTTCACAGCACAGGTCACTCCTGAATCGCTCTGTCGGGTTGACAAATTTCTCTGAGGTTCTTCACACAAGAAAAATGCTTAGCTTTTCCTAATGGAAGTCTTCTCTTGCACAACCAGTCACACGCCTTCCCTTTCTCAGCAGGCAGTCACGGTCTTTAGCTATTTAGGTGGACCCTGAGCTCCTACAAAATTGATGACTATAGGAGAGGTCCCCTCATATCTGTGAGACTGGCTGTCAGACAGACACCAGTCCTGATCACAGAGCAGTTTTAGAATACTTTGTGGGCAGCCTCTTTCCTTGGTGAAGAAGAACATGAGAAAGAAACCAAGTGCATTCCATTTTTATACACTTTGTCCAGAAAAGGTATATTGATCCACTGTCTGTGGCCTTAGAACCATTTTGAGTTAGTTGACCTCCAAATACCATTTTCACACTGCTCTTCAGATATAGCATTTGTGCAAAGTGATGGCTCTTATGACAGGTAGCACTGGTGCTGACTAAATTCAGGAGCCTCCACAACATGAACACAATGAAGTGTAAATTCTCTGCATCTGACTGTCATCACAAATCCAAGTAATCAGAGACAGACATAAGGTTTCCTTACCTAGAAACGTCCTCACATTGAACACCAAACACTGCAATCCCATCCCTCAACTCTACCATCTACCAAATGGCATTGTCAGGAACAACTAATCAGCAGTCATTTACTTACAAGGTCCCCATTGAATTTCTAAACTCTCCCTGTTGCCATCCTCCATATTTCAGTATCTGGGACTTCACCCTCCAGGAAAAAGAATACACGGAACACATTTTCATTATCTGGGGAAGCTATCCTCACCCTCCATCTTGTGCTATGTTAACCTAATGGTTTTCAAAATGGATTTCACTGACCCAAGTATTCGAACTCACACAATGCACTGTACATGCACAAACACACACATACACTCGAAATGCATTTGGGATGTCAGCTGAAGGTTATAATTTTCACATCAATGCTTAACTTTATACAAGAGGGGTCAATGGACCAAATTTACAGCACTGGTTACACTATCAAAAAAAATAAAAAAAATATGGATCACTCAACCAACTGCTTAATGTGAAAAACCAATGGCAGTGACAGTAGGTCACAGTCATGCATGAGGGCAATTTTGGGCCCCAAATGATAGATTCTGGCCTATCCCTTTGTGCATATGCTTGATTAGCATGATGGCAGGTCCAAATAAAATACCTGATACCAGTTTTACTTGTAGTAGGGCACTCAGGGCAGGGGTACACGCTTGATTACCTTGCAGAGGACATTCCTAACCCTACAGTGGAAGAGGCAGCAGAGACTGAAGTCAAAGGATGAGTGATGCTTTCCCTCCAGAATCCCAATTCACCATAGCTGAATGCTCAACAAAGAAAAGACAAAAGTATACGGGCAGGAAGAGGAAGTTGTTATAATCAACTGAAGCCAAGATCTTGACAGTTGTAAATAAGCTATTTATTTGGAGCGCCTGAGAAACGTTGGTGTCCCTTGTCCAGCCAGCATACAACTGACAGACTAGGAACACAGCTATGTCAAGGTGCATAGCAACATCAGAACACACTGTGGAACTTACAATTTAAAGCACTACATACAATCATATAAACCACATGAGAATACAACATATCCTTTTCCCTTAAGTCACAATAAAATACTAAACAATTAAATAAATAAATGCATCCATTAATCATTCCTATATGAAGATGCTTAACATTGAAAATACATTATAAGATATGAGATGCTTTGTGAGACAAATAAATTGAGCATTAAAAATCCCCACATACATAGTCTTGAAGATAACTAGGAGGACATCTAATTCTTTGTGAAACACATCTATTGGTAACATCTCCCATCTCCCCATCACCTCTGTCACTTGAGTGATTACTAAGCGGTCTACCAATAACCTCTTCATCACTCATGAACAGATGAGGATTGAAACTGCTAGCAGTTCTAGGGCTACTACCACCCTCCTCATGATCATCATTTTTTTATATAAAGCAACTCTTCTCGAATTCCAATTTTCACCATTGAACAACATAACATGTCTTTTATGCACAGTTTTAACTTTGTATGGACCACAAAATTTAGTAAAACTACCACTAACACGACCAGGTTTGAATTTTACTAAATCATACGGTTTTATAGTACTGTCATGTGTTGAAATGTTCTCATGATCTGCTTTGCATCTGTCAAGATTTTCTAGACCCAACAGATTTCTCATCAATGCCGGAATTAATGTTGTACTTGCACAACGTCCCCTCATACCCACAAAGGGAACTTTGCCAGAAGCAGAATTTTCAGTTGTGCAATAGGCCCACACTAGATCATTTACAATTTTCCTTACATCACTTCTACTTGCAACAGCCATCGGAATGACACCCTTTTCCTTGCGGTTAGCTCTTCCCACAATTCTGTTCCCTATGGATTATAAAGGGATGTCATGGCATGTAAGACTCCACAAGACTGTAAATAAGTAGTCATTTCTGTTGAAATAAGTTGTGTACCATTATCTGTAATTAACTTGACAGGATAACCTTCTTCTCTGAAAATTTCACTAAGCACATGAATGGTATTCTTTGTAGTAATTTCTCGTACAAATTTTACAATTAGCCACTTGGATGTCACATCAACCATAACTAATTCAAACCTCAAATCCCGAATAAAAAGGCCCAATAAAGTCAAAGCACACAGTGTGCCAGGGTATACCTGGATCATCAATTTTACACATTTCCAACTGACTACCAACCTTTAATCTTTTTTCACTTTCCAAACAATCCACACACTTTTCCACCCATTCAGATACCTGTTGATCCATGCCAGGCCACCAGAAGTGCTCTCTTAACCTTTTCTTTGTGAGTGGTTGACCCATATGACCTTCATGAGCCAATTTAAACAAAACAAATTTCAAATATGTGGGGGAATAAACATATTTTCCTTCATTATCACATTCCCCTCCTTGTCAGATATAGTCAAATCTTCCAGAACTTTTACAAAAGGTCTTACAGCAGCAGGAAGCACTCTCACGTCTACCACCTTTAACAATGAAATCTTTGACACCTTGTAAAATTACGACTTTGGACATACATTTTATCAATTGCTGCATTGCATGCTTCCACTACTTCCTCAATTACAGCAACTGCAGCCTCACTTTATTAAGATTCTACTTTTACTTTGTCAACCTCATACCAAGGTAAGGGTAATCTTGACAAACCATCCGCTTGGCAATTTTTCCATCCTGCAATATATTCAACCCTGTATGCATATTCCTGCAAACAAGCAGCCAACCTAACCAGTCTCGCTGACCCTTTTTCTGCACCCCCATGAGATAGAATCTTGATTAGGCGCTTGTGGTCAGTTCATAAGGTAAACTGAAAACCCCACAAATACATGCAAAAATATTCTGCTACACATGCAGCAGAGTTAACGCTTCGTTCTTAATCACTCAGTAATTCCTCTCAGAGTTAGTGAGTGATCTTGAAGCAAAAGCTACTGTCTTTATACCTGATGGGTGCAACTATGCCAAAACAGCCCCCAGTCCAACAGCACTTGCGTCAACTGTGAGATTAGACTTCAACTTTGTATCAAACGGGGCCAATACCTTTGCTTCACAAATTTCTTTTTTTATTTTTTCAAAGATATTTTGCTGATCAGCAGACCACACACATTTGTACCCTTTCCTCAACAATTTCTTATTATGTTCCATTTTTTCTGCAAAATGATTTACAAATTTGGCATAATATTCTATAAGCCCAAGGAAAGACCTGAGTTTGTCTTTGTCTACAGGCGCCGGAGCTTTTCTTATAGACTCTAATAGATCATGTTTTGGTTTCATTCCCCCAGCAGACAATGTATAACCAAGGTATTCTACTTCCTCTACACAAAAGTTAGTCCAGCATCTTTCATTTTATTCAGGACTTCCTTTAAGGCTCAATTGTGATGTTCTTTTGTGTCTCCAAATACCAGAACATCATCTTGGAAATGCACAACATTCTTTGTACCTTTTAGAACAGAACTTATCATCCTTCGGAATACTCCAGCGCTGGATGCTAGACCAAATGGCATCCTGTTAAACTAGAATACTCCTTCTGTAGTGATAAATGCTGTTAATGGTCTAGACTCCTCATGTAGTTGAATCTGATGGTATGCACTACGAAGTTTTAACTTTGAGAAAAATCTCCCCCTCTTTAGTGACAAGATATGTTCATTTATATTTGGCAAAGGGGAAATTGTCAACAACAATACTTTGATTTAAAGTGTGCAAGTCCACACAGAACCTATAACTGCCATTGGATTTGCCTGTGATAACAACTGGTGAAATCCATCTTGAGGTTTCAATTTGTTCAATAATACCTTGTTTTACCATCTCCTCTAGCATACATTTTACTTCTTGTCTAGCAACAATAGGAACCGTCCTTACCTTATGCAGCATAGGAACTGCATCCGGTTTGAGCACAATTTTGTGCACCTAACCCTTGAGCTCCCCAATCTCTTCAGAAAATAGATTATTTATGTTTTCAACAATGGTGTCAGTGGTAATCTCTTCAACAATCATTACTTGATGTGTGGCTCTAGGATTTATAATACTATGTAAATCATATTGGTGTGCCCAACCCAAAATTGGTGGTCCATTTTTTGCTACATATTCCTTCCCCTTCATACTCCTATTTTTTAACACAATTTCAGTTAACATATAACCAATAATGTTGATCTTCTCACCCTGATACCCTCCAGGATTGGTATCTTCGGGAAGTAAAATAGTTTCTGGCCAATTACAGTGAAACAGTTCTTGTGGAATGATGGTATAGAATGAGACTAAATCAACCATCAACTCAATTTCTTTTCCTTGTATCTTACAAACTGCCTTTGGCCTAAATCTCCTTCCAGGTGTGAAAGTAAAATCATCTTCATCAACACATAAAATCTTGTCTGCGCCCTCTACATCATTCATATTTGTTGAGTTCTCTTCACTCTGTACAATAGTTACCTTAGACCTATTATACGTTCTACACATCTTAAAGAAGTGACCCTTACGACCACATTTTTTACACACCTTGTCAATTGCATATCATTTCTTATATTCAGCTGTGTGGGACGTGCTGCCACATCTGGTGCACATACTCTCATCCGATTTGTTATATTCTGTATTCTTCGATGTATTGTTAGTGGATCTTTTCCCAAGTATATTTTTCTTTCCTGCATTATCCCCACTTTTATTTGAGTTTATCAGATTAATATCTTCTTGTTCTATACTAGAAACTTTAGCTATTTGTATAGCATTGCTCAAATTTGGGTTTTTCACAGCCCATAACCTTTCCTGCATTTTTTTATTTCCGCACTGAACCATGAGTTGATCTCTGATCATTTCATCCCTCATTTCTCCATTTTGACACTTGATAGATAACTCACGTAAATGTGTTACAAACTGATCTATCGTTTCATCACTTCTTTGATGCTGAGTGTAAAACTTATGCCTACACATACCAATATTCACCTCTTTTGCAAATTGTTTTCTTAGCCCCGCTTTTGCTTCTAAATATACATTAGTAATAGTTCTACCTTCACAATCTGTAGAAACAGGTAAATATTTAAATGCATGCTACCCCTCCTTACCAAGAGTACTTAACAGCAATGCTTTTTTCCTAGCTGCACTAAAAATCTACCCATTTATTGCTTCAATATAATTTTCAAATATCTCTATCCATTCATCCCACTCAATAGGAGGTTCTCCAGCTTGCTGTAAAAATAAAGGTGGTGGAATTACAGCAACGTCCATATTTATAAGTATGTGCCTTTGGTACAACCAATAACACCAATTAAATAATGCTATATAGTCAGTTTCTCACACACGATAAAATTAAAAGGTCACAGAGGTAAGCAAGCAACAATGATTGCTGTGTATATAATAGACAATGGAATAGAATATTGAAAGAATCATTTGTTTGCTCGGCCACTTGTGTCACCAGCAGTTGCACTGAAACGATAAATCCAGTTCAAACTTTTCCGTACAAAATGAATCAAGTCTTTAAATATGTCAAAGCACCTCAAGAATATATACTTCTTTTCTTTTCCCTTTGAAGTATTTTCCGTTGTTAAATTCCTCTTTCCCTTTTTTTAAGCAGTAAAACAGTCGCTACGTCGTTGATGTCAATGCGCAAAGAAAATAGTAGCAGGGCGTTTAATTCCATTTCCGAAAAGGCATTCAAAATGGCCGCTAAAGCATCACTACCTTGTTGATGTGAATGTGCAACAACACCACAGCGTCAATATGTAAATCACACTGTGCACGTCACTGCACGTCCACCCGATGATCACAAGAGAACATCCGACTTGGAATTCCCACACAGCCAACTTGCAGATGCAATGGGCACGAAAGAATGTAGAACTTGGAACTCCCACGCAGCCATGTACTTTTAAAAGATAACTGTCAAGGTACATTTGACATGATATGTAAAACTGTTTTGAAGCTAATAAAATAGTTCATTTGAATTTAAACACATCCCAACCTCCATGTACACAGGTTTAACACGGGGTTCACGTCTTTCCTTTCGGACTCCCAACACACGTCTGCATATGAAGGCTGTAAAGTCTACAACAACGACTGTGGTCACTTATTTCTTTTGCACATAAGGCAAATTCATTACTTTCCTTACTTTATGCGTTTTCTTCAATATGCCTCACAACACACATGGAATCTCGCTGTACCAACAGAAGATGAATGATCTTCACTCTGCGCTCCGCTCTTATCCTTTTCTCTTGCTTCTACTCTTGCTGGCTGATCGTTGTCATCTGTTCTAATGAATTGAAGCCAAGATCTTGATAGCTGTAAATAAGCTATTTGTTTAGAATGCCAGCTAAAACTTTAGTGTTACCTGTCCAGCCAGCATACAACTGACAGACTTGGAACACAGCTATGTCAAGGTGCATGGCAACATCTGAACACACAGTGGAACGTACAATTTAAAGCACTACATACAATCGTATAAAACATATGAGAATACAACAGAAGTAAATGCCATTATGTGCAGTAGTTCTACTGGTACTTCCCTTGTAAAAAAATTAAATTGCCGGCCGGGGTGAAAATTCAACTCAAATTGAGTGTGGAATTAGTTTTCAGTGTCTAGCATTAAAAGCTACTGCTCTCCCATTCAGTAAGGTCATGTTAGATTTTTGTCTGCGCAGCGTTTGCGCTGTGCTTGTGAAATCTATTGTTTTTAATATAAACATAAAAGGGGCTTACATCCTGCCCTCTCTCTTTCCTGGCTTTTTATTGGTTCCTGCCCTTACCACTTACTTTTCTTCTATTTCTATTGGCTATAGCATATTTTCTTGCATTTGTCCTCTTCTGCTTCTCTTATCAGTTTCAAGTAGCTGAAATACTGTTAACATCAGCTTTGGTGGAACTATTTTTTCATAAAGCTTTTTCATCTTGCAGCACATTTATATAGCGCAACTAATCACCTGGTGAGAATAAGTGATTTGCGCAAAATCACAGTGTTGTGTCACTGAGACTTGAACCGGGATAGCCAGCTTTCGAGTCAGCAGCGTTGCCCACTGTGCCACATCCTCTACACTCCTGTGATTCTTGTTTAAATGATTGGAGGAAGGTGCTCAATATTTTCATTTTATCTTAGCATTGCCTCCTTTCTAGCTGGAAATAAATAGCCTCTGGTTCCGTATTCAGTTTTCTCAAGGTCGAGGAGCTGTCTGCTGTCCAAAGAGGAGTGTGATGTTATTTAATCCCTATGGGGCGCTTGCGTCTTCTGGCTGCCTTTGTGCCTCTCGTGCATGGAGCGAGGGCCTGGAGCTCCTCGTAGTGGAACACACATTGAGTGAGTTGCACATATATAAGCACTATCTGAACCTGTGCGCTCTGGAGTCAGTGGAGCCTGCACTACAAGGGGTGCTCTGGGGAGGGGCTTTGAGCCCCTTGGCAGCTTTTTCTTACTCACAGACTTGCAGCTCAGTGGAAGGAGGCCTACTATTTTAGTTTGGATCCCGCTTTTATGCACACTTGAACCTTTTCCATAGTAGTCGTACTCAGAGCATTTCCTGAAGTCGGTTGGTGGGAGACTGCCCCCTCCTCCGATGAGACTTTTTACACGTTGGTTAGCTTGGCCCCATCACTGAACCGACCCCGCATTTTACCCAGCACAAGGACTACATCACTGTGCCTTTTAACAGCTGCTGTAACCAGGGGGGCCGTGGGTCTTCAGGCCATCTTCCATTGGTCGCAGCCGCCTCTGGGATAGTGAGTCCCTCTAACTGCTCGGCCATGTGACTCCCAGAAGAGCGCACACTCACTAAACCCCTGGAAATTGTGCACATAAACGGAGCCTGCACTGAAGTGGCAAAACATAAAAGGCTGTCTCTGCACTGCCAGGTGAGCCAAGGTCTGTCCCACCCCCGCAGCACTTATTCCAACATTTCACATTCACCCACAGCGGTGCGCAGACTCCCATCGCTAGTGCACAGCATACTTCAGCACACCTTGCACCAGGACAGTTTTTTAGGTTTCCTAAAATCTAATGTTTTAATATAAACTTAACAGAGGTATACATCCAGCCACCACTCTTTCCTGGCTTTTCATTGGTTCCTGTGCTTGCCACTTACTTTTCCTCCATTTCTATTGGCTGTGGCATATTACCTGCATTTACCAGCGTACTCTTTGTCTTTTTCTCTTATCGATTTCCCTTGGTCAAAATATTATTAACATCCGCTTTGGTGGAACAATTTTTTGCCTCTTTCTGTTTTTTCGTCTTGGAGCACATTTATATAGCGCAACTTATCACCCAGAGAGATAAAGTGATTTGTGCAAAATCACAAGATGTTGCAGAGACTCCAACCGTGAGCCCCAGCGCTTGACTCAGCAGCTCTGGCCACTGCGCCACATACTCTCCACGCCTGTGATACTTGCCAGGGAGCTCTTTCCTTCGCACCGTAAGGTGATTGATAAAAACAGCTTAATATTCATCACATAGGTAAAACCGATGCATTCCCAATGCTTGTTGTGCAATGTGCTGCAATACTTTTTTTTCATAGATGAAATCAACATGGCATAATATCGTGATTTCTGGCATTATGTCTCTCTTCAGTAATACAAAATGCTCTAAATTCCTTAGGTTTGACACTGGTCTGGAACTTCCAGTACTTGAGTAAAACAGGGGTAACTGTACTAATTTTACAGGAAGCTCCTATACTCAACCTTGAAATATTTGAAATAATACCCAACAGTCTTTCCTAACATCGAATGCTTTGGCGCTCTAGTTTATCTTTTAGCTTTGAGATCCATTCCATAGTATCTACTGTGTTCCGCTTACTTGATGACATGTTAAAGTGCCCTAGTGATATTAGTTACCTGTCATTTATTTGGCCTGCAAAGTATTGTTGGTGATATCGTCTCTGTCAAAGATTCATCGGCTATATTTGCAATATTATATGTATGCAAGGCCTACTCTAGTCGGTTTCCTTCCATAAGTGTTAGACGCTATGACACATTCTTGCCACAAAAAACACAAAATGAATAAATATTACAAGGAGGAAATGACTCAAAAATTGCTGCATCATTCACACTTTTATAAAACTACGTTGTGGTTTAAAGGGATCACACCACACTCTAAAGTTATCCACCTAAAAATAGAAACACGCTCTTTCTAGCAGAAAAAACTAAGAGAAGAACGAGGACTGTGTGTATGGACGTGATGTGCTGACACAACAGCAGAGCCATACTCAGCAGTTCTTTCCCGTCATCAGATGTTTGAATATACGCAAGCCTTATTGGTATTCATCACCATCATATAAACTTTATTACAATCTCAGAGATTCAAAAAAGTACTGGGTATTCACCCTGAACAAAGAAAATGTAATAAAAATCTGGCACAGCCCAACACCAACAGCATATGAACAAGACTTACAAGCAAAGACATTGATTTAAAATTACTATATGTTAGTCATAATAATTTTAGCACAAACCACGGTGCGCGCGACCAAACCTTTCTTTTAGAAAAAACGGAGCTAGCAGTTATTGCCTTTTTTTTTTACTTATATGATAAAAAATTGAATAAATTAGCTTTGCCTTTTCTGTGGTTAGTTGAATGTTAACATTTTGAAATGTACTAAATAATGTATTTTCATTTTTCTCCAGCAAGAAATGGTAAAAAATCAGTTTAATCCATGCCTGTCCCTATGCAAACCGTTTGCCCCTTCCATATTACACAAGCAGCAAAAATGTGGCAAATGGAGTTTTAAGCACTAACTAATGCACAGTTCCTCTAACAGGGCCCCTGGATCCCTATAAGAGATAACCTTTGGTGCAATGCAAGTGGCTCGTGCTTCTCATTAATTTGAGAAAACTCCAATGACGATTCTGGCCGTCACAAGACGGCAGGCCAAAAGGACATGCGCACCTTAGGCTGAAAGTGGCCTGCTCTGTCTGCTGCTGTCAGTCAGCAGAAGACCCTCCCCTGTCCTGTTGCACCGATCGGGACAGGATTACGAAAAATAAAATGGTAATGAATTAACTTCATTACCATTTTATTTTCCATCTCTGGGGGTATTTCATTGGGGAGACGCTCCTCCGCTCAAATGGAGGAACCCCCCCCTGTCAGCCACGGCCCGTGGAGGGAGTTTCGGTGGGGCGGAGAGGCGGGGCGGGGGAGGGGTAGGGTGGGGGGTGCTAAAAACTGGAGTATGGATAATTGAAGGTAAGTAAACAATTTAATAAATAAAACGAATTTCGTAGCACCAGGTGTTGTCCCATGTGCAGTGGGTGGAGCCAAGGGTGAGGACTTCTGTTTTGTCAGAGTTGAGTTCAGGCAGCTGTTGCTCTTCTAGGTCACAACAGCTTTCATCCATTCTTCGAAGTTGTGCCTGGTGATGATGGATTCCTTGGTGAGGGAGAGAATGAGCTGATAGTCCTTAGCGTAGGAGACAATGTTGAGACCGTGGTTTCTGACAATGATGCGAGGAGGGCCATGTAGATGTTGAAGAGTGTGGGGCTGAGAAAGGATCCTTAGGGTACTCCGTACCTGAACTCTGTCGGTTTTGAGAGGAAGAGTGGGAACCTTATTCTCTGTGTTCTGGGTGTATTCAGTCTAAGGCCTTTCCTTGGATGCCTGCGTCATGAAGTCTGGTGGCAAGAGTGTGGTGAGAGATGGTGTTGAAGGCTGCTGATAGGTCCAAGAGGATGAGGGCTGCTGTGTGGCCTTGTGTGAGTAGGGCACGAATGTTGTCAGTTGCGGAAAGGTGGGTTGTCTGGGTGTTGCGGTTGCTGCGGAATCTGTACTGAGAGGTGTCCAAGATGCTGTGGCTTTCTACGTAGCATGCTAGCTGGGTGTTGACTGCCTTTTCAATTACTTTTGCGGCAAAAGGGAGCAGTGAGATGGCCCTGAAAGTCTTGAGGTCCAACATGGTCTGCGTAGGGCTCTTTTAGGAGGGTGTTGACTTCAGCACACTTCCAGTTGTCAGGGTATGTGGCTGTGTTGAGGGAGCAGTTGATAGTTTGGCGTAGCTTGGGAGTGATGGCAGTGGCAGCCCTCTGGAAGATTTGCGGTGAGTAGGTGCTCCGGAGTGGATGTTCTTCATAGAATTTAAGGTGTCTTCTGCAGTGAGAGGGGTCCAGGTGAGAAGGGTTTGTTGGGTGGTGTCAATGGGGGTAGGGGTTGAAGCAGTGTCATGGTCTTGATCGTCAAAGTTGTCATAGAATGTCTTAATCTTGAGGTGGAGGAAGGAGCTTAGTTTGTTGCAGAGGTCTTGGGACCGACGGACGTCGTTTTTTTTGCTGTTGGGTTTGGCGAATTCCTGTATGATGTCGAAGAGTTCCTGGGAGTTATGGGCGTTTTGCCACGTTAAACCCCTAACGGCATTCCAACTAATACATCTTTGAATGCACACCCATTCTTGAAAATGTATAGGGGATCTTAGGTAGAAGTGCATGAACAATGTCTAGTAAACTTGATTTGTTGATGTTGCAAAGGGTAATGTCTTAGGACATCAATCAGTACTCCTCCTTAATATGCCACATAGCTGATCCTGTATTCCAAAGGAATACCTTGGAAGGAAGATAAGTTATTGTATGACTTTAGACTGAAGATGGATGTGTGCCTAAGATTCAACAGAGCGAATCAAACGTAGGTTGACCTATAGAAAGAAAGCAATTTCTTGACATAATGACCACTGTGAAAGTCTGGAAAGACTCAACAGGAAGCTGAATGTCACACAGCCCTACCAGCTTAACATAATCCTCCACCTGTTAGGATTCATAAAGTTCTCCATAAACCTGTGCATAAATTGGTAAGAGAAAAAATACACACCCTCTATAATTATGAATTCAGTGAAGCCTCGTGCCAACTCAGGCACTCTTGTATAATGGTGCAAGAGTTCCTGCATTGTAGGAAGGATATTTTTCTGTGCAGGAAGGTCCACCTTCCTGCACAAATACAATCCGTCGAGGCTTTTTCCTCTTTCTAAGTGTGTTGCGAGGAAACAACAAGGAGAAATGTAGATACATCTCCTTGTTGAATACCTATCGAGAAGGCATGCCATTTTGATTTATTTCTAGGTTTTCCAGTCTTGGTAAATCTGGAATGTACCAAAATCCAAGGTGGGTGCGTGAGAACACTTACAGCCCAACTATGGAACACCTTCCCCAGGCAGATTACCAAAAGGCCATCATTTGTGATGCCTGGAGTTACTCCAGATTTACCAAACAACTCAGGGCCACACACGGTGGCCTTGCGTTGTTTGGTAAATCTGACTTAAGGGTTGCATTGCCCTTGCAACACCAAGGGCAACGCAATCCAATGATAAATCTGGCCCCCCTTAATTTCACCTTTCACATCGTCCTTGTAGTTGTCATATCTATTTCATGCTTTCACAGCATCATCCCTGATCTTGTTCATGCTAGGTACATGAAACGACACATCACTGCACCAAGGCAGCAGTGCATCAAAAAAAGTTCCGCCTTGGATCAACAGAATTTTACACCAAAAAAGTGTTGTATTTAGAATGCGGCGCACCATGGTGTAAGGTGCTAGTCTACATGAAAAGGTTATGTTTCTTTGTGCCGCATTGTAAGGAAATCTGACGATACTGCTGCATAAGAGATGCTGGGCTGATTGGTGTCATGTAAAGAAGGTGCTCCAGCGCCACTTTTAAGCATCTAATGCTTCAAACAAAGTTTTAAAAATGCTATTTTGTGAAGAAAAAATGGCACACTTACTAGAAGCAGCCATGGAGGAAAGAGCAGAGCCCAGGATATCAACCCAAGCAACTCCATTACCAGCTAGGATGGCCATACAGACTCCCAGGGGAAGAGGAAGAGGTTGTTGAACTTCAGTGAGGAGGATAATAAGATCCTGATCATTGAGGTGATGGAGCACCACCATCAGCTCTTCATGAACTCAAATTGACATGAGGAAAGAAATAGGGCATGTGGCAGTTCATTGTAGACATTGTCAAAAGTAGGGTCAAGCAAAGAGGACAGTGACTGAGTGCAAAAAAGCGATCGCATGATTGCAAGCACAAGACAAAGGAGAAACTGGCCAAGAAACTCAGGGCAGCATTGGTGGAAGTCCAGCGATCAGGAGAAGCTGGATGCCATGGAGGAGCTGGTAGCAGCCCTCATCCAAGAAGAGTTGGTGGCAGGAGTCCGAGGACAGGACAGTGCTGGGCATGATGAACCACAAGATCAACAGGGTAAGTCTCAACATGGGGCAATGTGAGTAACTAGGTTATGTTGTAAGGTGCAGGCAGCCATGTCTCAGCACTCCACGTTACTGTCTGCAGACCAAAGGGTAGTGCTGGCTCTTCTACAGTTAAACATCAAATAAATCTAAATGTCACTGACCAGTTACACATTGCAAAGCTCAGTCCAGCTCCTTCACCTTTCTCCCTTCACACTCTGTGTGACTTTTCATGGCATTGTAGATGTGGACTACTAGGCAGTGCAAGTCACTGCCTTGCCTTACTCCGCATGAAAGAGGCATTCCATCGCTGTTGCTGTGGGTGTTCCCACTCAACATCCATGGAATTTGATGCTGCTCAAAATTTACAACATCAGGTAAATCTGTGGCCGTGACAAAATCATACGCCTCCTCAGAGATGTTTCATTTCTCTTTCTGCAGCACACATAGAAAGAAAAAAATGCTTCTCTGGATTATTTTTGTGCAGGAAGGTGCCCCGTCCACAAAAAAATGGTGCCAACAATACACCCTTACACCATGGTGCAAGGGTGCCTTCGTTGGAGCACAGCTTGAAAATGTGTGCCTGTGCTGACTGTAAAGACAGGAATTCACAGTATCTTGTAATTACTGTGCATTCCTGTTCTTACAAATTGGCATCGGACAGCAGAGCAGGAATATTGTGGGGGTGCCCCACAGCAATTTCTTGTAAATATGCCCCTTGATTGTCAACCTGATTGCTCATGTCAACTTCTAACAGAGATCAACATTAACATATCTATATTTCATTGCAGAGGAAGTACCCACTTCTCCTGGCTAGCTGACTGTCCCGATGATGGCCATGATGAGGATATCGAATTGCAAACACCCTCCAGCAAATCCTGGACTCCATTCAGACACCATCTCCGGCCACGGGATGGGTTGATAGCATTGTGAGGTCTCCAAATGAACTGCTTACCAACCAACAGGCACCACCTGCCAGCCCACCCAGAGCCCTGGACTCCAAAGACCCACAAGTACTTTTCCAACGTACTGCGGTAGGTGTCCAGCGGGAGCCTTAGATGAGGGGCAGGAAGGAATGGAGAAAATTGTGGGCACCCTAGAGGGAGTTATGGGTTCCTCAGTTCCAATAGGGACAACTATGCGGCCATAAGAGGCACCTATTCTCCACTTTGTGGCCTCCAGCAGTCTCTGGCTGACATCAATGGTGTCATGAGACAGAGGCATGAGCAAATGCCCTGCCAACGTGGTACCAGCGAGGTTACTAACCAGCCGGAGGCAATCAGAACTATCTTGGAGTTCATTGCTACCATGGCTGCCTACCACTGCAAAACTGCTGCTGTGTTGCAAAACCAGCAGATCCTCCTTGCTTCTGAGCAGCTTTATACGTTGGCACAAAGAAATACTGCTGCGGACATAAGATCTACATCTCTGAGCTCCTTCCTTAAACTCCGAAGTAGCAGCTCCCATGATGAAGCATGTCACCCTCGGGTGAGTGAGGGTTCTAATCCTTAAGGGATGTCTCCCCCTTAATGATAAACATCACTCAATATATATATATATATATATATATATATATATCCCCTTCTTTTAAGAACTTTTATGCAGAAACAAAACGGCAGACACCCCACTTGGGAATCATATGTTTTTTCATGGACTACATGCTCACTTGAGACAAACTTCCTGTATCAGTTTGAAATGAAAGGAGGACTTGCTGTAGCCCATTCGTCTGCCGCTTGCTGTTTTTATGGTTCATGATGAAGGGATTGTTTCCCGAAATGCATCGACCAATGCTGCTGAGGAGGCAGTTTACATGAGAGCCGACAGCCTGACAAGGGCCTTGAACCTAACTGCCCTTGAGTGCCAGCCCCGTGGGTGTTTCTTCTGTTTGATGTGTATATATATATATATATATATCTATATGTTTTTTAATAGAAAACTTAATTTTTAAAAATATTTTTTTAATGAACGCATATATGACACATTACTCCCCATTCACAAAAACCACTAAATACTCCTACCTACTAAAAATGCACCCAACCCCAATAAAGCCCATAAAACTATTATCCCTACACTAAATCTACTCTAAGTAACCTAAACTAAACTAAGCTATAAAAACATAATTCAATTAAAAAAAATGATATACATGGGGAAGGGCAGAAAGGGACCCTGTGGCTCATTGGGGGCCTTAATGTCTCTCCACAGCCTGCTTCACATCTTGTAGGAGCTGAATTATTGTGTCTGTACGTGATGTCTGATAGCTCCTTCCTCATGTCCTGCTCAAACAAGCCAACCTGTCCTGTGGGATGAGCTGGGGGTAAGGCTGTTCTTGTGGGCTGGTGCTGGAGGTGCTTGCGACAGGTCCTGCCGAACCACCCTGGTCTCAACCAACATTCTTGGTTTTGGTAGGCTTTTCCATTGTTGGGATCCCTGTGGGAAGAGGCCACATTTGCTGGATGACCTCTCCTCTGCAAATTGCTTCCTCTTTGCCCTATGTGCTTTTGCAATAGGCTGGATAGGGCGCTACCATTCCTCACAGATTTCATGTTGCCTCTTTTACTTGAGGGTTATGTTGTCTGTTAAAGCAGAATTAAAAACTGTCAGGCGAAGGGTAACAAGGAACAGGTACAACCATCATGATATGTACATTTATTTTCAAACATCACGTTTCACTTCCGAAACCCAAATATTTTCTCGGAGGTTAAAGTGATCATAGAACTGCCTAATGTCTATCAACTCCAGATTTACCAAGGTCAAAGTATCAAGGACTAGCAATGTTGCAAATGCAGTCAAACCATCTTGGGATATCTAGGTATGACCATGTCAGTACAGAGTATGCTACTTTGTACCTATGGTATGGTACACATGTCATTTTTATTGATCACTATGTCCTTTCTGTCTCCTGCAATGGCCTTCATTCCATGGGCATTTGCCAAAGTCATGTGAGCAATGCCAGCAAAGTGCATGTATTATCTAACGACATTGGGTATCGAATATGGCAAGGACACCTATTTGGACACATTGGGGCATATTTACAAGGAATTGACATAGGGCAGCATTGCAAAACATTTTACTGCACTGCCCTATGCCAATTTGAAAGGGCAGGATTGCACCATATTTAGAAGATATGATGCATTCCTCTTCTTTCAGCCAACTCCAGCACACAATTAGCAGCTGTACGCCCACGCAGACAGCATGGTGCAAGGGTGTCTGCGTTGTTGGCATAATTGTTTTTGTGGAGGAAGGGGCACCTTCCTGCAAAGAAACAATCACAAAAGGAGTTTTCCTTTTTCTATGTGTGCTGAAGAATGCAGGACACGTGGAAATAGTAAAAAATTAGGAAACGTTAAAAACAATTCTCGTTATGCTTGTTCTAGGGAGGCGCAAGGTGGTTTACCTCATGTTGTAAATCTGGGGCAGAGTCAAATGCCATGGGTATTGAATGGGCACACTAACTGCAATACCCATGGAATGCCTCTTTCATGCACAATAAGACAAGGTAGCGACTTGCACTGCCTCACATTACTCCATATCTTCAAGGCCATGAAAAGCTACGCAGGGTGGATTTACATGGTCTTGGAGCATCTTCGAACATCATAAAAAGTGACATTCCACTGGCACAGAGGGCTTGTAAATATGCCCCATTGCTACCTATACTTGATATGTGCCAAGCATTAGATGTAAGTATGGAGGGTGGATAGATAATGCTCATCACACAGATCTGTATGAAACATCTCTTATATGAACTGCTACTGGACCCTGCCACAACTCATCACATGCTTCAAATGTAATAGCATGTGTCACACTACGCAGACTAGTGTCTGTCCCTTCGTGTCAGATATTAATGTCACCTTGCTGCACATCAGCAATCAGCACATCCATGTGATATGTGTGTGCATGCCTGCTCTGAATATCATCTGGCCATGTATTGTGTGATATAACTAGCAATTGCTGTCCAAAGTGTGATCCTGTTTGTGATAAATTATGGAGACACTCAAGGGCAAGACAATGTGAAGGTTGATTGGTCAAAGGCATGTTGGAAAAGAAGACTATGCTGTGCAGACATGCCTCCGGTCAGACCCCCCTTGGCATCTCTTTTGAGAAGACTGAGCAAAGCCAGGTTGATGTATTCACCAAAGAGTATGGGGCATTAGACAATATGAATGAGGACTTCTAATGCATTATGATGTGTGTAATGGTGACATCTGCCCTTGCTACACGTAGGGCTCATTCACAAGCCCTTCTTTGCTGTTGGAACTTCACTTTTAGTGAGGGTCATGTCGCGCTCACAGAAGCGCCATATTCAGAAGCCCACACCAAGCCAGGTTGCATGGCTTCTCATGACCTTGTAAATATGTCCCATAGTCTTCCTGCCTTTACTGTTGAGTAATCCCCCTCTCTCCTGTGTGTACTAGCCATACAAATTGGATGGAGAACACAATGTGAGCAACTACAGCATATTTGAGCATCCAACATACATTTGGTACGTGAGCATCAAACATACATTTGTTAGGTTTCCCATCCACAGCCATGTTCACCTATGAATGCACAACCAAAGATTTTGACTTACTATGGCATTTTGATCATGGCTCCTCTGTCAGGCCATCCATCATGTGGTCCATCAGAGACTGGTAATAGATTCACCTTGACATTAGTCTGAGGCAACTGCACATGCTACAATTAACATCCACATTTCTGACCTATCCTTAATGTTGAATATGTTTTTTTTGGTGTTATGGATGTACATTGAACATGGCATTCCACACAGCACCCAACATTGCACACAATCTTTGCACTACACAGTTATCATTCAGGGTGACACTCACTGGTAACATTGGGATCCTTGAAGCTCTTCACCTCACCTACTGTGTGTTTGGGTTGGGTTCACCTTCGAGACAACATAAAACATTGCACTGTGAATGTAGTACACATACACTGTGGGCAAGTGAAGCACAGTACATATTTATTTATTTTTATTTATTTATTTAATTTATAGAGCGCACTATCACCTTGCAGGCATCCTGGCGCTAAGCAACTCAGAGACAGGGTCAGGGCAACTAATTCTTGGGGAACAGCCAGGTTTTTACACTTTTCATATGAAGAGCAATTGGCTATGTTATCCTTCATGTTGTAATGAATAACATTGTATAGTTTCATGATGCACATTGGTAAGGCAGGCTGAAGTGTACACACATATGATGAGCCAAAACATGCATCTGGTGGACAGACTGTGGAACTAGTTCTAATAGTTCACTTCTACATGATTTCACAAGGGTAGCTGACTTCCATGTCTTTCTGTGCCTAAATAACTCAGATATCACACTCAGCAAGGTATAGCAATACCCATGTCTCCCTCATTTCATTACATGTCCATGACTACATTATATACATCACTCAGTAGCCTTCCTTGTTCCTTAATTTGATGGAGACCCTTACCTGTCAGTGCTTTATAGTACCAGACATTGTCCATACTTGTCCTGTGCATCCTCAAAATTGATTTTTGCCAAATGAACACCAACATATATGAAATATGTACAACAACTGAAAATTTTACAAAAGTATTACTCAATTTGAGCAATGAAAATTCCAAGTATTACAACATCCATAGATCTCCAATAGAATCAGTACATTTGGATTCTGTTCATCCGGAGTCTTGGATGTACAGCTGTATATTTCAAACAACAGTATACAAAGCAAACTGTTTTGAAAAGAGACTGCCACCAACAATAGCTTAATGGCAGACAGTGCACATCCTGCTTCGGTTGTAACTCGAATCCCATTTTGGGAGATTAGAATCTATAGAATCTATAGAAATTGTAGCAATGATGATGACTTTAATGATGGTCTAGGAGACCTGAAAAAAGACTAAGGGTATGTGGCTGAAATAAGAACTTATGACATCAATAGAGCAGATACTTTGGTACAAAAGCCCAAAAGTAAACATAAGGCTGATTAGTCTACATTTCCTTCTACAGCCAAGAACACAACCAAATATATGATGTATTGTATAAAAACTGGGATCTGTTAAAGGGTGTTGATGGGTTAACAAATGTGATTGCTGATAAACCTACTGTCACATATAGGGATGGCCCTGCGATTAGGAGGAATAAGATAATGAGAAACCACATGGAACCTTTAAATGGCGCCAGGTCTAATTATTTTTTTTCTGAGTTTTATATAGAGCTAACTCGACCCGAAGGTATCAGAGCGCTTTACGTGACCACCAGTTGTGTTACAGATGGACACACATTTGTTTTACATGGGGAGATTAAGTGATTTGCCCAGAATCACAGGATGTTGAGCACCCTGCAGATATTCAAACCTGGTTCCTCAGCTGCTAGGTCGACCGATCTAGCGGTTAGGGCACATCCTCTCCCCTTGTTGCCTACACAGCCAAAAGCTTTTTTAATATGTGGATCTTGCATCATATGTAGTTAGGGGCAGAACAAACTCAAAGGGTTCAAGTGCAATAAATGGAGAGTATGTCATAGAAATCAATGTATCAATTGTAATAGTTGTTTTGTGATTTGTGTATTATATGCAATTGCACCAACGATTATATTGGTAGCTCGAAGAGAGCATTGAAGTTAAGAATCCAGGAACATCAAAGAGCACAACATATCAAGGAGTGCCACCCTAGTAATGCTGCTTTCAAGTTTCATGGAAACCAAATAATTGAGGAAGACACAAGGGAGAGACATGGAATTAAAATTAACACTGGAAGAAACAAAGTGGATCATTATATTGAGAACTGTACAGGTTGGCCTGAATCTTGAAAATGAGCTACAATATATTTTTTATAGAGAGATCAGTCCTAAAGCGTGACTTCCTCTTGATGACTGATGGTTGATGAATGTATAGTTGAATGAGAAGGTGAAGTTGCGGATATTGGATACCCTGTATTTTTTTAAAGAAAGATTGACTATGATGGAACAGAGACTATCTGATTCATTCCATAGTATCTGGGTGAACCTGATGACTTGGTTCAATGCTTGATAAGATTTAAAATGGGAGACTTCTGTAATGTGTTCAAAATATCCAGCATCATATGTCCTTCAAAAATTATAACTGTGTGAATTCCGTGATGAGTTTATGTTTTGATATTTTCCATTTGTATATGACGTAATACCTAATAATGAGTGAATATTGCTTGGATTGTAATAGTGAGGTTGATTGCACTGATAAAATAGAGTTATGATGGGGCACTACATGCGTACACACATTAGGGTGATTCACAATTATTTACTTGGTACAAACAGGTATTTTTTACGAGTAGAGTTATAGCAACTGCTGTACATAATGGCTTTAGCTGACTTTATGTTTTTTTTCTGTATTCGCCCAATGAAACATAACGGTGGCACATAGTGAACTTCAGACTTAATTTTTGAGAAATCATTTTAAGTCTGTCTTTGAGAATATTTGAACGTGCAACACTCTTTATAAACATGTATTATTTTTTACTATTGGTTGGAGTTGAAGTTGGACTGAAGAGGAAACAGCGTACGTATGCTTATTCAGGAGGGTGAGTCCAGCACTGTAAGACCCTGTGAGCGCGAGTTCGGTGGACCAAGTTTTAGTGAATGTCTAAATACAATTGAGACATTGTTTTTATTAACATACTTTTAACCCCTTATAATTAGGCGATAGCAGAAAGTGGCAGCTCTGCTAGACCCGTTTGGAGTTCCTGTCAGCATTGCAGTGTTTTAAAACTTTTTAAATCATTGAGGATTGCACATTTATTTTAAAGCTGTGTGACTACTGTGAACTTACTTCCGGCTCTCTGTACCTTACCTTGCCTGCCCTGTTCTGCCGCGGCTTTCTGGTGCCGTTTGAGCAGAGGGTAGTGCTTGCTCTGCCGCACTTCCAGATCCTGGTCCTGGGCTGGAGATGGCGCTCTAGCTGGGGGAGGGAATATTTTACTTAAGGCACATGCCTAACATATCGCGCAGTGGCAATAGCAGAAAGTGGCAGCTCGGCTAGACCTGTTTGGTGTTACGGTCAGCATTGCAGTATTTTAAAACTTTTTAAATCATTGAGGATTGCACATTTATTTTAAAGCTGTGTGACTATTGTGAACAAACTTCTGGCTCTCTGTACCTTACCTTGCCTACCCTGTTCTGCCGCGGCTTTCTGGTACCAGTTGAGCAGAGGGTAGTGCTTGTTCTGGCGCCCTTCCGGTTCCCGGTCCTGGGCAGGAGTTGGAGCTCTAGCTGGGGAGGGAATCTTTTACTTAAGGCGCATGCCTAACAGGTCGCGCAGCGGCAATAGCAGAAAGTTGCAGCTCTGCTAGAGCCGTTTGGTGTTCCGGTCAGTATTGCAGTATTGCGCATGCCTAATAGGTGGCGCAGCGGACGCGCAAAGTGGGCGCACGCCAAAGGCAGGCCCGTCTGCGCCCGTCCACGCCCGGGATGCGGCCAGCACCAGCAATAATGCTTGTTTCCCTATTGAGCCACTGGATGGTCGCAGGTGCTTTAGCTGCGATGATTTACTGGGCTTCGACCTTTTTATGGGTAAGTGTGATTGCCATTGGGAGGTACTTAATAATTTGGCCAGGAGATGTGTTAAGTGTAACTTTAGTTTTAGCACCGATCTGGGTGATTTGGCTCCCCGATCCAACCCCTCCATAACAACTTCGGAAGGGGTTTGCATTCGGGCAGCACTTATTAACTCCCGCTCACTTGTAAAGCATGCCCTATTTGAACTTCTCTCCGAGGATCAGCTAGACCTCCTATTTGTGACGGAGACCTAGCTCAATGAGTTTTCGCCCCTGTGGTAGAGCTGGCCATCCCTAGGGGATATAAAATAATGAGGGCCGATAGGAAAGTGGAAAGGTGGGGAGATATAGCAGTGGTGTTTAGAGATTCATGGACTTTGACCCATGAAGTTTCACCAGGAATTAAGGATGGAGAAATACTTGATTTCCCTATTTCTTTGACCCTGCACTTTACTCTAGGTGGTAGGCTTGTGTATAGACCTCCAGGGTCCAATGGAGCCTTTTTCAAAGCTCTGGATGAGGTAATTGTCCCTAGGGCCTTACGCTTCTCTAGCTTCCTACTTTTGGGAGATTTTAATATACATTTTGATTGCCTGTTGGTGACTGTTACGACAGAATTGAAGGATTCATTCAAACTGGCACAACTGACCCAATGGAATAACTCCCCCTCGCATATTGGGAGGCACATCCTTGACTTTGTTTGTTCCAATTTTCCTTTATCTATTAATGAACCTCTCCTAGTACCCTGGTCTGATAATTTTTTTAACCAGTTCTCCTGGTCCATTGCGAAGCCCTCCTTTTTTAAAAAACCTTCTCAAAGTAAACCTTCACAGAGGAAAGATGCATCGTTTTTTTGCAGGGCCCTGTCTAAATCACGGTCCACTGCTGTTGGTACACTGGATGGAGCATTAGAGAATTTTAACAACTGGATTTCCCAGGCCGTGGAGTCCCTAACTCCCCCCTCTCTAATAGGCATATTAGAAATGTGCCTTCTAAACCCTGGTACTCCAGCAACCTTAAAGAATTAAAACAGTCATGTAAAAGACTTGAACGCTGCTGGAGCCAGAAATACTGCCCTTTGGCGAAAATAGCATTAAGAAGGGCTCAGAAGGGCTATTACGCAGCCATCAAGGAGGCCAAAAGCAATTTTTATGCAGAGCGCATTGCTTGAGCCAGAAACAATTCAAAGGAAATCTTTACCATCGTTAAGAGTTTCCTTAATCCTAGTGCTGAGCGCACTGATCTGCCTGTTTCGGCGGAATGGTGCTAGAAATTGTCAGTTTTTTTTATTGATAGAATCCAGGCAATTCAGGACAGCCGAGAAATGTATTGTTTAGGGCAGGTTGAGCCCCACATCTTGAGCATGTTAACTTCCACCTTGTTAGCAGCCCCATTGACGGATTTCTTGCCCATTACCCTGGTGGACACACTATCCAGTCTTCAATCCCTCAAATCTGGTTCTCCTACAGACCCGTGTCCGGCTAGGTTGCTTGCCGGGGTCGCAGAGGTGGTTAATCCGGAGATGAATGCCATCATAAACCTATCCCTCCAGACTGCCATTGTCCCTCTGGTATGGAAGCAGGCTAAACTTCTACCACTTTTGAAGAAGCCGTCCTCAAATCCAGATATACTCACTACCTACCGTTCTCTCTCCCTTCTTACTGCGGTGGCCAAGGTGTGTAAGAAAGCAGTCTTTAGACAGCTAGCCACCTTTGTGGAGTCATTTGGTGCTCTTCACCCAGCCCAATCCGTATTTAGGGCTTCATACAGCACAGAGACTGCTCTTGTGGAAATGTCGAAGGCAATAAGGGAATGTCTGGACGCAGGCAGCAGAGTGGCCTTGATTTTATGAGACCTCTCTGCCGCCTTCGATGCGGTCCCCCATCAACAAATTCTTACCCTGCTTTCTAGCCTTGGCGTGTCTGGTCAGGTGTGGGATTGGCTTAAAATCTTTCTGGAAGATTGCACACAGCAGGTTGGGTGCCACCTTTCTCTTTGCCCCCTATGAGGGTGTCTACTCTCGGCCGTTTTCGAATGGATAGCTAGGGTGCAGTTGAAGTGTAACGAGGACAAGTCTGAGGTCCTTCTCTATGGATCCTTCCCTCCTTCTTTTAGGGAGACTCTGTGGCCCGCAGAGTACCCTCATCCTAATTCAACTGAAAACCCTAAAAAAACTGGGAATCTGGTTTGGGGAGGACCTTAGGTTTGCCACGTAGACTAAGAGGCTTGCGGGGCGTGCTTTGGTATATTAAAATCACTCAGAACTTTTTTCCCTTTGCTGCCTAGGCCGGCTAGGGAAATGGTGACCCGAGCTCTCATCCTGTCCCTCATTGATCATGAAAACGGCTTGTACATTGGCCTCCCAGGGTATCAGATAAAAAAATTATAAACAATACAGAACACGGCAGCTAGGATTCTGCTGCAAATCCCTGGCAGATCGAGTATGAAACAGCACCTACGGGACCTTCACCGGCTCCCTGTGGTCTAATAAGTCCAGCGTAAGGCCCTTATTCTGGCTCATAGAGCCTTTCATGGATTAGACCCGGCCTACCTCCGGAGGCGCTTTGCCTTTTATGTCCCTCGCAGAAGTCTTCGTTTTACAACACAGCGCCTGGCAGTTGTCCCCTGCTTCCGCAGAGTCTGTTTGGGGGGCAGCTCTGTCTCTGTCAAAGCAGCGGAGGCCTGGAACCCCCTTCCTCTGGAGCTGTGCAATATTCAGGATACTATGCTATTTAAGAAGCAGTTGAAGACTTTCTCTTTAATCAAGCCATCTAATCTCTACTCTCTGATGTTATGTTCACCAACAACTTCGGAAGGGGTTCCCCGGGACACTCTTGAGTATCCGTGCGCGATATAAATGCATTGTAACATAACATAGCATAATTATATAGCGTTATTACTGAATGATCCACCCTCTTAATATACATGTATTACTCTATACTATGTGCCGCTGAATATGATATGCCCTTTTGAGAAGCACCCTGCTGATTGGGTGGTGTTTATGTCGGACCGAAGAAGAAACAGGAGATGCATGTGCCTTTTCATGAGGGTATGTCCTCCTCCATATAACCTTGAAAGTTCAAGTTTGGAAGGCCCAGAGCAGCGAATGTTGAAATACTATTGAGCTTGTGTGTTTATTTACATCCGATTAACCACTTACTATTATATAGCACAGTCACTGTGTGTGTCTTCTATCTCACTATGGACGTTGCCTTAATATATTCAGAATATTTGCCTATCACGTTAAGTAGGAGACTTCCTTTTCGATCAGGTTTTGAATGACTAATTGTATAGAGGCCTCTGATTGATTGAAACATAAGACAGACCGGAGAGTAAACTGATTAAGATTGAAAAGGACGTTAAGATTGATAAGATACCTATTTGTGAGGCTATGAACGAGGCTCAGAGCCTTCTCGGGCTCGGCACCGAAGATATCGAACTCTCTCCCACCGGAAGTCCGCAGAATCCCCCAATCGGCTGCCTTCAAACATGAAGTAAAAATTATCCTAATGAACACGTTCTTGTCTTAAATGAGCCCAGATCGTCTGCTTTCCCAAAGATCCATACTGCACTCCTTTTGGCCTAACAACTGTAAAGCGCAGGGTTGTGTGTTATACCCTCTTAGGCATTGTTTGTTCTCATCCCGGTACATTGTTATCATTCGATTTTGTTATTCTCTATAACCCCCTCGTAATCTCCCCTCATGCTATGTTCTTCCCTTCCATGATGTGAAGCATACCTTGCAAGGTCATGTTTGCGCTATACAAAACTTTATAAATAAACAAAAGAAATAAATAAAAATGTTTGAATTAAGCTTCACAGTGGAGATCAGTTAATTGCTTGCAACAACTTCAGAAGGGTCCTACCCAATGTAGTGGCTAGACTGAATTGACAAACCAGAGAGCAAACTCAGGTTCTATGTGTGTATGTATCCGATATTGGTAAAGCGCAAACTAATCACCCCTAGGGGTCTCAAGGCATTGGGGGCCATCAGGGAGATTAGGGGCCAGATGTAGGTCACCAAATACCGGTCGGTAACGGCCGATTTCGGCCGTTACTGACCGGTATTTGGTGATTGAGATGCAGGGGGCCTAAATTTTACAGGATCAGTAAATTTACCGAAACGGTAAATTTACCGATTCTGTAAAATACCGATTCGATAACTTTACCGAATCGGTAAATCTATATGTAGGTGGCACTGCAAACAGTGCCGTAGGCCCCTAAGAATTCATTATTTACCATGTAATACTATTGCATGGTAAATAACGAATTCCTGTGTACATGCACATCTGTGCATGTACACCTGTGCCAAGTGGCACACAGACATGCCCTAAGGGCATGTATGTGTGTCAAATAGCACACAAGCCTGAATCAGGGGTGCAACAGGGTGTCAAAGTGACACCCTGTCCCCCTTGTCAATTCAGTAATTTTACCGAATCGGTATTTACCGATTCGGTAATTGCCATAGGCTCATAGGAATCAATGGCAATTACCGAATCAGTAAATACCGATTCGGTAAAGGGAAGGAGTGGAGCGCAGCGAGGCAAATTTAAGGAAAATTACAGGCAGATCCCTTAATTGGCGCCAAAGTTATTCCCAATAGAATGTTCGGAATTTCCTATGGTAACTAGGTCCTAACTATATATACCTACTGGCGACCGTCAGTAGGTAGTATATATATATGTATATGTATATATATATATATATATATATATATATATATATATATATACATTTATACACACACACACACACCATGGAAACTGCTGCGGATTGTGCCAAATGTAGAGATGAAATGCTGATCAGACTACACAAATATGAGGACATCATAAAAAAGAGGAAGGCATACAAATTTCAGCGAGATAAGACGGACTATCATGCATCATGCTGCGCAACTTCCAGTGAATAAAGGGCTCCCTCAATCATCCCTGCTGTGTCCTGTGATCACTTAGTACCGAGTGGTCCTCATCGTCATAAATTCCGCGTGAAGCCAGAAGAACGCGGTACTAGGACCCGCCCTTCAAAAGTGCCCTGGGAGCTTTCTGGCAACAAACTCTGCTTCATCAAGGTATTGAATACCCAGGGCCTCCATGAGACCGGGACACACAGGGTGTTTCTGCTGGGTGCGGACCGTGAACTACACGGGGGAGAAGACTGAAAACAGACCTCTCCGTGGCCCGACGTGTCCTGCAATCGTGAATGGGGCGTGTGGGGACTTGAGGGAACCCGGACATTGCAATTTTGGAAAGATGCCTGCGGCCATCCGGCTCCCCTTGACACGGTATTTACAGCGCACACTGTTGAACCCTGCTTCTGCAACCGTCTGGATACTGCATTCTGGGAGCTGTGGTCTCGGACCTGACTACAGCTGTATCCAATCGAGCAGGGTCAGCTGTGCTTCCTACTTAGGGAGCACCGTAGAACTTTCAAGGGGATAGAAGGCACCTTACCTGTTGTGAGCAGCGTCTGAGGAAGGCGGTAACGCCGAAATGCATCATGCTGCGCAACTTCCAGTGAATAAAGGGCTCCCTCAATCATCCCTGCTGTGTCCTGTGATCACTTAGTACCGAGTGGTCCTCATCGTCATAAATTCCGCGTGAAGCCAGAAGAACGCGGTACTAGGACCCGCCCTTCAAAAGTGCCCTGGGAGCTTTCTGGCAACAAACTCTGCTTCATCAAGGTATTGAATACCCAGGGCCTCCATGAGACCGGGACACACAGGGTGTTTCTGCTGGGTGCGGACCGTGAACTACACGGGGGAGAAGACTGAACACAGACCTCTCCGTGGCCCGACGTGTCCTGCAATCGTGGATGGGGCGTGTGGGGACTTGAGGGAACCCGGACATTGCAATTTTGGAAAGATGCCTGCCGCCATCCGGCTCCCCTTGACACGGTATTTACAGCGCACACTGTTGAACCCTGCTTCTGCAACCGTCTGGATACTGCATTCTGGGAGCTGTGGTCTCGGACCTGACTACAGCTGTATCCAATCGAGCAGGGTCAGCTGTGCTTCCTACTTAGGGAGCACCGTAGAACTTTCAAGGGGATAGAAGGCACCTTTCCTGTTGTGAGCGGCGTCTGAGGAAGGCGGTAACGCCGAAATGCATCATGCTGTGCAACTTCCAGTGAATAAAGGGCTCCCTCAATCATCCCTGCTGTGTCCTGTGATCACTTAGTACCGAGTGATCCTCATCGTCATAAATTCCGCGTGAAGCCAGAAGAACGCGGTACTAGGACCCGCCCTTCAAAAGTGCCCTGGGAGCTTTCTGGCAACAAACTCTGCTTCATCAAGGTATTGAATACCCAGGGCCTCCATGAGACCGGGACACACAGGGTGTTTCTGCTGGGTGCGGACCGTGAACTACACGGGGGAGAAGACTGAACACAGACCTCTCCGTGGCCCGACGTGTCCTGCAATCGTGGATGGGGCGTGTGGGGACTTGAGGGAACCCGGACATTGCAATTTTGGAAAGATGCCTGCCGCCATCCGGCTCCCCTTGACACGGTATTTACAGCGCACACTGTTGAACCCTGCTTCTGCAACCGTCTGGATACTGCATTCTGGGAGCTGTGGTCTCGGACCTGACTACAGCTGTATCCAATCGAGCAGGGTCAGCTGTGCTTCCTACTTAGGGAGCACCGTAGAACTTTCAAGGGGATAGAAGGCACCTTACCTGTTGTGAGCGGCGTCTGAGGAAGGCGGTAACGCCGAAATGCATCATGCTGCGCAACTTCCAGTGAATAAAGGGCTCCCTCAATCATCCCTGCTGTGTCCTGTGATCACTTAGTACCGAGTGGTCCTCATCGTCATAAATTCCGCGTGAAGCCAGAAGAACGCGGTACTAGGACCCGCCCTTCAAAAGTGCCCTGGGAGCTTTCTGGCAACAAACTCTGCTTCATCAAGGTATTGAATACCCAGGGCCTCCATGAGACCGGGACACACAGGGTGTTTCTGCTGGGTGCGGACCGTGAACTACACGGGGGAGAAGACTGAACACAGACCTCTCCGTGGCCCGACGTGTCCTGCAATTGTGGATGGGGCGTGTGGGGACTTGAGGGAACCCGGACATTGCAATTTTGGAAAGATGCCTGCCGCCATCCGGCTCCCCTTGACACGGTATTTACAGCGCACACTGTTGAACCCTGCTTCTGCAACCGTCTGGATACTGCATTCTGGGAGCTGTGGTCTCGGACCTGACTACAGCTGTATCCAATCGAGCAGGGTCAGCTGTGCTTCCTACTTAGGGAGCACCGTAGAACTTTCAAGGGGATAGAAGGCACCTTACCTGTTGTGAGCGGCGTCTGAGGAAGGCGGTAACGCCGAAATGCATCATGCTGCGCAACTTCCAGTGAATAAAGGGCTCCCTCAATCATCCCTGCTGTGTCCTGTGATCACTTAGTACCGAGTGGTCCTCATCGTCATAAATTCTGCGTGAAGCCAGAAAAACGCGGTATTAGGACCCGCCCTTCAAAAGTGCCCTGGGAGCTTTCTGGCAACAAACTCTGCTTCATCAAGGTATTGAATACCCAGGGCCTCCATGAGACCGGGTCACACAGGGTGTTTCTGCTGGGTGCGGACCGTGAACTACACGGGGTAGAAGACTGAACACAGACCTCTCCGTGGCCCGACGTGTCCTGCAATCGTGGATGGGGCGTGTGGGGACTTGAGGGAACCCGGACATTGCAATTTTGGAAAGATGCCTGCCGCCATCCGGCTCCCCTTGACACGGTATTTACAGCGCACACTGTTGAACCCTGCTTCTGCAACCGTCTGGATACTGCATTCTGGGAGCTGTGGTCTCGGACCTGACTACAGCTGTATCCAATCGAGCAGGGTCAGCTGTGCTTCCTACTTAGGGAGCACCGTAGAACTTTCAAGGGGATAGAAGGCACCTTACCTGTTGTGAGCGGCGTCTGAGGAAGGCGGTAACGCCGAAATGCATCATGCTGTGCAACTTCCAGTGAATAAAGGGCTCCCTCAATCATCCCTGCTGTGTCCTGTGATCACTTAGTACCGAGTGATCCTCATCGTCATAAATTCCGCGTGAAGCCAGAAGAACGCGGTACTAGGACCCGCCCTTCAAAAGTGCCCTGGGAGCTTTCTGGCAACAAACTCTGCTTCATCAAGGTATTGAATACCCAGGGCCTCCATGAGACCGGGACACACAGGGTGTTTCTGCTGGGTGCGGACCGTGAACTACACGGGGGAGAAGACTGAACACAGACCTCTCCGTGGCCCGACGTGTCCTGCAATCGTGGATGGGGCGTGTGGGGACTTGAGGGAACCCGGACATTGCAATTTTGGAAAGATGCCTGCCGCCATCCGGCTCCCCTTGACACGGTATTTACAGCGCACACTGTTGAACCCTGCTTCTGCAACCGTCTGGATACTGCATTCTGGGAGCTGTGGTCTCGGACCTGACTACAGCTGTATCCAATCGAGCAGGGTCAGCTGTGCTTCCTACTTAGGGAGCACCGTAGAACTTTCAAGGGGATAGAAGGCACCTTACCTGTTGTGAGCGGCGTCTGAGGAAGGCGGTAACGCCGAAATGCATCATGCTGCGCAACTTCCAGTGAATAAAGGGCTCCCTCAATCATCCCTGCTGTGTCCTGTGATCACTTAGTACCGAGTGGTCCTCATCGTCATAAATTCCGCGTGAAGCCAGAAGAACGCGGTACTAGGGCCCGCCCTTCAAAAGTGCCCTGGGAGCTTTCTGGCAACAAACTCTGCTTCATCAAGGTATTGAATACCCAGGGCCTCCATGAGACCGGGACACACAGGGTGTTTCTGCTGGGTGCGGACCGTGAACTACACGGGGGAGAAGACTGAACACAGACCTCTCCGTGGCCCGACGTGTCCTGCAATCGTGGATGGGGCGTGTGGGGACTTGAGGGAACCCGGACATTGCAATTTTGGAAAGATGCCTGCCGCCATCCGGCTCCCCTTGACACGGTATTTACAGCGCACACTGTTGAACCCTGCTTCTGCAACCGTCTGGATACTGCATTCTGGGAGCTGTGGTCTCGGACCTGACTACAGCTGTATCCAATCGAGCAGGGTCAGCTGTGCTTCCTACTTAGGGAGCACCGTAGAACTTTCAAGGGGATAGAAGGCACCTTACCTGTTGTGAGCGGCGTCTGAGGAAGGCGGTAACGCCGAAATGCATCATGCTGCGCAACTTCCAGTGAATAAAGGGCTCCCTCAATCATCCCTGCTGTGTCCTGTGATCACTTAGTACCGAGTGGTCCTCATCGTCATAAATTCTGCGTGAAGCCAGAAAAACGCGGTACTAGGACCCGCCCTTCAAAAGTGCCGTGGGAGCTTTCTGGCAACAAACTCTGCTTCATCAAGGTATTGAATACCCAGGGCCTCCATGAGACCGGGTCAAACAGGGTGTTTCTGCTGGGTGCGGACCGTGAACTACACGGGGTAGAAGACTGAACACAGACCTCTCCGTGGCCCGACGTGTCCTGCAATCGTGGATGGGGCGTGTGGGGACTTGAGGGAACCCGGACATTGCAATTTTGGAAAGATGCCTGCCGCCATCCGGCTCCCCTTGACACGGTATTTACAGCGCACACTGTTGAACCCTGCTTCTGCAACCGTCTGGATACTGCATTCTGGGAGCTGTGGTCTCGGACCTGACTACAGCTGTATCCAATCGAGCAGGGTCAGCTGTGCTTCCTACTTAGGGAGCACCGTAGAACTTTCAAGGGGATAGAAGGCCCCTTACCTGTTGTGAGCGGCGTCTGAGGAAGGCGGTAACGCCGAAATGCATCATGCTGCGCAACTTCCAGTGAATAAAGGGCTCCCTCAATCATCCCTGCTGTGTCCTGTGATCACTTAGTACCGAGTGGTCCTCATCGTCATAAATTCCGCGTGAAGCCAGAAGAACGCGGTACTAGGACCCGCCCTTCAAAAGTGCCCTGGGAACTTTCTGGCAACAAACTCTGCTTCATCAAGGTATTGAATACCCAGGGCCTCCATGAGACCGGGACACACAGGGTGTTTCTGCTGGGTGCGGACCGTGAACTACACGGGGGAGAAGACTGAACACAGACCTCTCCGTGGCCCGACGTGTCCTGCAATCATGGATGGGGCGTGTGGGGACTTGAGGGAACCCGGACATTGCAATTTTGGAAAGATGCCTGCCGCCATCCGGCTCCCCTTGACACGGTATTTACAGCGCACACTGTTGAACCCTGCTTCTGCAACCGTCTGGATACTGCATTCTGGGAGCTGTGGTCTCGGACCTGACTACAGCTGTATCCAATCGAGCAGGGTCAGCTGTGCTTCCTACTTAGGGAGCACCGTAGAACTTTCAAGGGGATAGAAGGCACCTTACCTGTTGTGAGCGGCGTCTGAGGAAGGCGGTAACGCCGAAATGCATCATGCTGCGCAACTTCCAG
Source organism: Lissotriton vulgaris (assembly GCF_964263255.1). Classification (NCBI taxonomy): domain Eukaryota; kingdom Metazoa; phylum Chordata; class Amphibia; order Caudata; family Salamandridae; genus Lissotriton; species Lissotriton vulgaris. The sequence goes on from NC_141695.1 coordinate 747,465,341, forward strand.
TGAATAAAGGGCTCCCTCAATCATCCCTGCTGTGTCCTGTGATCACTTAGTACCGAGTGGTCCTCATCGTCATAAATTCCGCGTGAAGCCAGAAGAACGCGGTACTAGGACCCGCCCTTCAAAAGTGCCCTGGGAGCTTTCTGGCAACAAACTCTGCTTCATCAAGGTATTGAATACCCAGGGCCTCCATGAGACCGGGACACACAGGGTGTTTCTGCTGGGTGCGGACCGTGAACTACACGGGGGAGAAGACTGAACACAGACCTCTCCGTGGCCCGACGTGTCCTGCAATCGTGGATGGGGCGTGTGGGGACTTGAGGGAACCCGGACATTGCAATTTTGGAAAGATGCCTGCCGCCATCCGGCTCCCCTTGACACGGTATTTACAGCGCACACTGTTGAACCCTGCTTCTGCAACCGTCTGGATACTGCATTCTGGGAGCTGTGGTCTCGGACCTGACTACAGCTGTATCCAATCGAGCAGGGTCAGCTGTGCTTCCTACTTAGGGAGCACCGTAGAACTTTCAAGGGGATAGAAGGCACCTTACCTGTTGTGAGCGGCGTCTGAGGAAGGCGGTAACGCCGAAATGCATCATGCTGCGCAACTTCCAGTGAATAAAGGGCTCCCTCAATCATCCCTGCTGTGTCCTGTGATCACTTAGTACCGAGTGGTCCTCATCGTCATAAATTCTGCGTGAAGCCAGAAAAACGCGGTACTAGGACCCGCCCTTCAAAAGTGCCCTGGGAGCTTTCTGGCAACAAACTCTGCTTCATCAAGGTATTGAATACCCAGGGCCTCCATGAGACCGGGTCAAACAGGGTGTTTCTGCTGGGTGCGGACCGTGAACTACACGGGGTAGAAGACTGAACACAGACCTCTCCGTGGCCCGACGTGTCCTGCAATCGTGGATGGGGCGTGTGGGGACTTGAGGGAACCCGGACATTGCAATTTTGGAAAGATGCCTGCCGCCATCCGGCTCCCCTTGACACGGTATTTACAGCGCACACTGTTGAACCCTGCTTCTGCAACCGTCTGGATACTGCATTCTGGGAGCTGTGGTCTCGGACCTGACTACAGCTGTATCCAATCGAGCAGGGTCAGCTGTGCTTCCTACTTAGGGAGCACCGTAGAACTTTCAAGGGGATAGAAGGCCCCTTACCTGTTGTGAGCGGCGTCTGAGGAAGGCGGTAACGCCGAAATGCATCATGCTGCGCAACTTCCAGTGAATAAAGGGCTCCCTCAATCATCCCTGCTGTGTCCTGTGATCACTTAGTACCGAGTGGTCCTCATCGTCATAAATTCCGCGTGAAGCCAGAAGAACGCGGTACTAGGACCCGCCCTTCAAAAGTGCCCTGGGAACTTTCTGGCAACAAACTCTGCTTCATCAAGGTATTGAATACCCAGGGCCTCCATGAGACCGGGACACACAGGGTGTTTCTGCTGGGTGCGGACCGTGAACTACACGGGGGAGAAGACTGAACACAGACCTCTCCGTGGCCCGACGTGTCCTGCAATCATGGATGGGGCGTGTGGGGACTTGAGGGAACCCGGACATTGCAATTTTGGAAAGATGCCTGCCGCCATCCGGCTCCCCTTGACACGGTATTTACAGCGCACACTGTTGAACCCTGCTTCTGCAACCGTCTGGATACTGCATTCTGGGAGCTGTGGTCTCGGACCTGACTACAGCTGTATCCAATCGAGCAGGGTCAGCTGTGCTTCCTACTTAGGGAGCACCGTAGAACTTTCAAGGGGATAGAAGGCACCTTACCTGTTGTGAGCGGCGTCTGAGGAAGGCGGTAACGCCGAAATGCATCATGCTGCGCAACTTCCAGTGAATAAAGGGCTCCCTCAATCATCCCTGCTGTGTCCTGTGATCACTTAGTACCGAGTGGTCCTCATCGTCATAAATTCCGCGTGAAGCCAGAAGAACGCGGTACTAGGACCCGCCCTTCAAAAGTGCCCTGGGAGCTTTCTGGCAACAAACTCTGCTTCATCAAGGTATTGAATACCCAGGGCCTCCATGAGACCGGGACACACAGGGTGTTTCTGCTGGGTGCGGACCGTGAACTACACGGGGGAGAAGACTGAACACAGACCTCTCCGTGGCCCGACGTGTCCTGCAATCGTGGATGGGGCGTGTGGGGACTTGAGGGAACCCGGACATTGCAATTTTGGAAAGATGCCTGCCGCCATCCGGCTCCCCTTGACACGGTATTTACAGCGCACACTGTTGAACCCTGCTTCTGCAACCGTCTGGATACTGCATTCTGGGAGCTGTGGTCTCGGACCTGACAACAGCTGTATCCAATCGAGCAGGTTCAGCTGTGCTTCCTACTTAGGGAGCACCGTAGAACTTTCAAGGGGATAGAAGGCACCTTACCTGTTGTGAGCGGCGTCTGAGGAAGGCGGTAACGCCGAAATGCATCATGCTGCGCAACTTCCAGTGAATAAAGGGCTCCCTCAATCATCCCTGCTGTGTCCTGTGATCACTTAGTACCGAGTGGTCCTCATCGTCATAAATTCCGCGTGAAGCCAGAAGAACGCGGTACTAGGACCCGCCCTTCAAAAGTGCCCTGGGAGCTTTCTGGCAACAAACTCTGCTTCATCAAGGTATTGAATACCCAGGGCCTCCATGAGACCGGGACACACAGGGTGTTTCTGCTGGGTGCGGACCGTGAACTACACGGGGGAGAAGACTGAACACAGACCTCTCCGTGGCCCGACGTGTCCTGCAATCGTGGATGGGGCGTGTGGGGACTTGAGGGAACCCGGACATTGCAATTTTGGAAAGATGCCTGCCGCCATCCGGCTCCCCTTGACACGGTATTTACAGCGCACACTGTTGAACCCTGCTTCTGCAACCGTCTGGATACTGCATTCTGGGAGCTGTGGTCTCGGACCTGACTACAGCTGTATCCAATCGAGCAGGGTCAGCTGTGCTTCCTACTTAGGGAGCACCGTAGAACTTTCAAGGGGATAGAAGGCACCTTACCTGTTGTGAGCGGCGTCTGAGGAAGGCGGTAACGCCGAAATGCATCATGCTGCGCAACTTCCAGTGAATAAAGGGCTCCCTCAATCATCCCTGCTGTGTCCTGTGATCACTTAGTACCGAGTGGTCCTCATCGTCATATATATATATATATATATATATATATATATATATATATATATATATATATATATATATATATATATATATATATATATATATATATATATATATATAAACGAGAGTTGCCTCCAAGAGTGAAGCCACACCACGGCAAGTTTGATTCCTTTATTTGCAGATTGCAGGACAAACAGATCAGCTGCTCCATAGCAAAAAGTCTTTAGCCAAACGCGTTTCGAGCGTCACACCGCTCTTGATCACTGGCAGAAAGGAGGAAAGGCAGCACACGCACCACCTGCGCAGATTAAATGTCCCGCCCCAGTGGGCGTATGCGCCAAGCATGCTGGTACTTGTGGTGCAAAGTCAATGTTTCCCCAGTGGGTCGCCTGCCTCGCCCCCAAATGTTCACAATAATTACCCAAGTGGGTTGCTTGAAGTTGTCTGGGCTGCCATCCTGCCCATACATCATCCACAAAGCGGACTTGCCGTCCCCGCAGCGTCTTGAATTAATGTCGCTGTAGGCCCGCCTTGTTAGCAGTGGGGCTCCATCGCGGCGGGGCACGCCGCATAACATAGAAAACGAGAGTTGCCTCCAAGAGTGAAGCCACACCACGGCAAGTTTGAATCCTTTATTTGCAGATTGCAGGACAAACAGATCAGCTGCTCCATAGCAAAAAGTCTTTAGCCAAACGCGTTTCGAGCGTCACACCGCTCTTGATCACTGGCAGAAAGGAGGAAAGGCAGTACACGCACCACCTGCGCAGATTAAATGTCCCGCCCCAGTGGGCGTATGCGCCAAGCATGCTGGTACTTGTGGTGCAAAGTCAATGTTTCCCCAGTGGGTCGCCTGCCTCGCCCCCAAATGTTCACAATATTTACCCAAGTGGGTTGCTTGAAGTTGTCTGGGCTGCCATCCTGCCCATACATCATCCACAAAGCGGACTTGCCGTCCCCGCAGCGTCTTGAATTAATGTCGCTGTAGGCCTGCGCAGGTGGTGCGTGTGCTGCCTTTCCTCCTTTCTGCCAGTGATCAAGAGCGGTGTGACGCTCGAAACGCGTTTGGCTAAAGACTTTTTGCTATGGAGCAGCTGATCTGTTTGTCCTGCAATCTGCAAATAAAGGATTCAAACTTGCCGTGGTGTGGCTTCACTCTTGGAGGCAACTCTCGTTTTCTATGTTATGCGGCGTGCCCCGCCGCGATGGAGCCCCACTGCTAACAAGGCGGGCCTACAGCGACATTAATTCAAGACGCTGCGGGGACGGCAAGTCCGCTTTGTGGATGATGTATGGGCAGGATGGCAGCCCAGACAACTTCAAGCAACCCACTTGGGTAATTATTGTGAACATTTGGGGGCGAGGCAGGCGACCCACTGGGGAAACATTGACTTTGCACCACAAGTACCAGCATGCTTGGCGCATACGCCCACTGGGGCGGGACATTTAATCTGCGCAGGTGGTGCGTGTGCTGCCTTTCCTCCTTTCTGCCAGTGATCAAGAGCGGTGTGACGCTCGAAACGCGTTTGGCTAAAGACTTTTTGCTATGGAGCAGCTGATCTGTTTGTCCTGCAATCTGCAAATAAAGGATTCAAACTTGCCGTGGTGTGGCTTCACTCTTGGAGGCAACTCTCGTTTTCTATGTTATGCGGCGTGCCCCGCCGCGATGGAGCCCCACTGCTAACAAGGCGGGCCTACAGCGACATTAATTCAAGACGCTGCGGGGACGGCAAGTCCGCTTTGTGGATGATGTATGGGCAGGATGGCAGCCCAGACAACTTCAAGCAACCCACTTGGGTAATTATTGTGAACATTTGGGGGCGAGGCAGGCGACCCACTGGGGAAACATTGACTTTGCACCACAAGTACCAGCATGCTTGGCGCATACGCCCACTGGGGCGGGACATTTAATCTGCGCAGGTGGTGCGTGTGCTGCCTTTCCTCCTTTCTGCCAGTGATCAAGAGCGGTGTGACGCTCGAAACGCGTTTGGCTAAAGACTTTTTGCTATGGAGCAGCTGATCTGTTTGTCCTGCAATCTGCAAATAAAGGATTCAAACTTGCCGTGGTGTGGCTTCACTCTTGGAGGCAACTCTCGTTTTCTATGTTATGCGGCGTGCCCCGCCGCGATGGAGCCCCACTGCTAACAAGGCGGGCCTACAGCGACATTAATTCAAGACGCTGCGGGGACGGCAAGTCCGCTTTGTGGATGATGTATGGGCAGGATGGCAGCCCAGACAACTTCAAGCAACCCACTTGGGTAATTATTGTGAACATTTGGGGGCGAGGCAGGCGACCCACTGGGGAAACATTGACTTTGCACCACAAGTACCAGCATGCTTGGCGCATACGCCCACTGGGGCGGGACATTTAATCTGCGCAGGTGGTGCGTGTGCTGCCTTTCCTCCTTTCTGCCAGTGATCACGAGCGGTGTGACGCTCGAAACGCGTTTGGCTAAAGACTTTTTGCTATGGAGCAGCTGATCTGTTTGTCCTGCAATCTGCAAATAAAGGATTCAAACTTGCCGTGGTGTGGCTTCACTCTTGGAGGCAACTCTCGTTTTCTATGTTATGCGGCGTGCCCCGCCGCGATGGAGCCCCACTGCTAACAAGGCGGGCCTACAGCGACATTAATTCAAGACGCTGCGGGGACGGCAAGTCCGCTTTGTGGATGATGTATGGGCAGGATGGCAGCCCAGACAACTTCAAGCAACCCACTTGGGTAATTATTGTGAACATTTGGGGGCGAGGCAGGCGACCCACTGGGGAAACATTGACTTTGCACCACAAGTACCAGCATGCTTGGCGCATACGCCCACTGGGGCGGGACATTTAATCTGCGCAGGTGGTGCGTGTGCTGCCTTTCCTCCTTTCTGCCAGTGATCAAGAGCGGTGTGACGCTCGAAACGCGTTTGGCTAAAGACTTTTTGCTATGGAGCAGCTGATCTGTTTGTCCTGCAATCTGCAAATAAAGGATTCAAACTTGCCGTGGTGTGGCTTCACTCTTGGAGGCAACTCTCGTTTATATATATATATATATATATATATATATATATATATATATATATATATATATATATATATATATATATATATATATTCACGCTCCAAAGTCCTTCCCACTTCTCCTGGAAAGAATGACAGCACTCGAAGTTGAGGAATACAAACGCGCTAGATTTTAATCAGCGGAGGGGTGCACACAGACGCGTTTCGGCGGTCTGCCTTCGTCAGTGTGTGATGCACTGTGTTTGTATCCGACATTGTTTTATCATACATAGTCACTCCCACTACCAGTCAGGTGTAGACACAAACACGGGGACTGAGGCCCAACGTGAAACAAAGCGGCCATCTTATAGTGTATAAGTAATATAACACAACAGTAGGGTTTAGCTACATAACGCCCCCAGATGGGCAATTGCATTGTGTCCAGTTAGGCAAAACATAATATATTTACAAAAAATTAGCAAGAAATAAAGCCGTGGATCGGCTTAAGTCCCCATATATACATGTGCCAAATCACCTGTATGGAAAAGAAATTAAATTAAATCAATTCTCAAACCACAACTATAAGCTGAACATAGCTAAAAGAGGGGTTTTACATGAGTGGGTGTCAAGTGAGATGCATCGCGTACAGAATCGGCCAGGGCATGTATAAATGTTCACAATATGAACCACATGTAGTGGAAATTCTTACATACATTCAAATTTGAAACAAAAAGTTGTTAGAGTGCATCTTATATACAGTGAGACTTATGTATGTGAAGAGGCATTGGAAATAAGCTTCTACATTGTTCACAAGAAATTGATGATAGTTATCAAGTGCCTGATTGTGGGTTCTACCAGGAGAAGCATATACTATCAGTCCAATAACCACAAGGTGTCTCTCACATACTGCTATGTACAAAGAACTACTATGTACAGGAAACGAATTGGATATACTGTTCAGAGCTATTATATACATTAATATACATATGTTGCCAAGTGTGATAATCTGATAAGTTCTAATTTCAGTATCCTCAGTTGCACTATCACCTTGGAATAGTGTATATCAGATCTTTACTGCTCATTTCCCTAGATGGAAGACCATCTCCTCCCCACTGTTGAGACCTTTAGGATATTTGGTACAGAGATCAATGATGTAACGGGACTCTAGTCTCCTTAATCTGCGTAGTCGGTCACCTCCACGAATATTGTGGGGTACAATATCGAGGCCGAAGTACTGGAGTTTACTCCGATCTCGATTGTGTACTTCCGCAAAATGGCGAGCCACCGGATAGGTCTGATCAGTTTTATCGATGGCTCGCATATGTTCCAATATCCTGAGCTTGGTCTCCTTGATAGTGCTCCCAATGTAGCGTAGGCCACAGGGGCACTGCAGGCAATATACGACATACTGGGTGCTGCAGGTAATGAATTTATTGATATAGATTTTCCTGCCAGTCTCCGGTATGGTATACGAGAGTACACGTTTACTACCTGCGCACGCTTTGCAGCGGCCGCAGGGGTAAAAGCCTCGTTGCTCCTTCAAAGTGTTCGTTCTCAGGGACACCTTTTCGAGATGGCTGTGCACCAGTGTATCGCCTAGTGATTTAGCTTTGCTAAAGGTCAGGAGTGGATGAGGTGGGAGATCTTCTTTGAGCACACTATCTGTTAGAAGAATGTGCCAATTCTTACGTAACATGGCTCTGAAATTATCTGCACCTGTTGAATAGGGAGTTATGACTCTGAGCTTGCCTTGGTCTTCACCTGACTTGCCCCTATGGTTAACCTGATCGATGTTACTAGTTAAGAGGGACTGTCTCTCTATTTTCCTTACTCTTTTTAGGGTGTTGTGGAGCATGCTCTCGCCATATCCCCTAGCTCTGAATCGGGATATGCATTCCGAAGCAGCCGCTTCGAAATCCGAGGGTTTGGAGCAGTTCCTGCGGAGTCTTAGCAGTTCCCCATAGGGGATACTCCTGATTAATTGGGGTGGATGGCTACTGCTGGCATGCAGCGTAGAGTTGCCAGCGGTTTGCTTTCTGAAGAGGTTAGTGTGGAGTTGGCCGTCTTCTGCGTATATTTTAAGGTCCAGGTAGTCCGCTGCCACCGGACTCACTGTCCCAGAAAATTGCAGATTAAGTTGGTTGTTGTTGAGTACATTGATGTATTCCCGAGCTGTCTCAGGTGTGCCTCTCCACACGATGAAGAGATCATCGATATATCGATGCCAACAGATTACTTTGCCCTCTTCTTCCCCAATTTTGCAGCTCCTGGGTACCTGCTCCTCCCACCAGCCCACGAACAAGTTCGCGTAGCTGGGAGCGAAGCAGGTACCCATCGCCGTGCCAGACTTCTGGATGTATAACTGCTCCTCAAACAGGAATATGTTATGCTTTAGACAAAATTCTACGAACTCCAGAATCATTAAATTGTGTCTGGAAAATCGTAGTTGGCGTTGTTCCAATGCCCATTTGACCGCCTCTAGTCCATGGCTATGATCGATGATAGTGTAGAGGCTGGTAATGTCTAATACCATTAAAAGGTAATCCTGTTCCCACACCAGATTGTTCAATTTTATCAAAAAGTCTTTTGTGTCTCGTATGTACGAGTCCAAGTTGGACACAAGAGGGAATAAGGTGTGGTCCACAAAGCGAGACATGTTCTCCGTAAGGCTCCCGATAGAAGAAATAATCGGGCGTCCAGGTGGGTGGTCACGATTTTTGTGAAGTTTTGGGAGGTGGTAGAAGGTTGGTATCATTGGGCAAGTGGTACGCAGGAACAGATGTTCATCCTTGTTCAGCATATGTTGGTTGTACCATTTGGAGATGAGTTTATCATATTCAATGATACTCTGTTGGTAGGTGTCATTGGTGCATTTGGTATAGAAATTCTCATCTGAGAGTTGCCTCAATGCTTCCTTTGTATAGTATTCACGGGTCATCAGAACCACGTTCCCGCCCTTATCAGAGGGCTTCACAATTATTTTCGTGTCCATCGTTAATCCTTTCAAGGCAGTTCTCTGTTGTTCCGTGATATTTTGGTGGGGGTTCTTTTGGTTACTTTTTCGTAGTTTTAATAGGTCATCATTCATCGCTTCCGAAAACACATCTATGGCATCCCAAGGGGATTGAGGAACAAAAGTGGACGGAGGTTTAAAACCACTGTTTTCACTGTCCTGTTCAATACCCTGCAATTCAGCTCTTTGGGCTGGATCCAAATCTGCAAGGTCCTGTGTTTGTTCCATTTTCAGATCTGTTAATATCTCAACTGAGCGTAGATCTTTGCCTCTCAGTACGTCTGATGCTGTTAGTCTTTGCCCTTGGTTTTCTTTAGGTTGTAGATGTGGCCGCATTTTGAAGTGTTTATGTAATTTGAGTTTGCGGGTGAAGCGGAACAGATCAATTTTTGTTTGGGTGTATTCCAACTCACTACTTGGACAAAAGGTCAGTCCCAAACTTAGGACTTGTTCTTCTTCCTTTGTCAGTTCTCTAGGGGTGAGATTGACCACCGTTAAGTTAGTAGCCATGTCGTTAGTGATAGAGTTACCTGGGGGGTTGGTGGTGATGTTGATTCCAATTAGGTGGGTGGCTGTGGCTATTGTTTCTTGTTGGTACGCTTCCGATTGGTCCAACGGGGTGCTCGGATGCCTCTGCCTCTTCCTTTTGTTCCCCCCGCCTGCCCGTCTGGTTCTGCGTCCTTTTCTGCTCCTTGGATATCCGTGTCTGGGGGCTTGTTCTTCCCTCCTCGGAGCCATGTACTTTGTATTACTTCGTACTCCTCCTGAAAAGGAGTCTTGGTGCTTTTTTCCACCGTTTTAGGCCCCCTGTTGGTGGTACGTGTATCTGGGTCTGACTGATTCTCTTCAGCTTCATTCTCAGTGATGTCAGATTCGGAGGTGACTTCTCCAGTACCGCCAGTTGTTCCAGCACCTTCTTTTCTGCTCTTCTGGAGGGCTTTGCGAGGAGCGTCAAACTTTTTTGCGTACGTAAGGACGCGTCCAGTTAGATAGTCGTTGGCGTCCCTTTCGTATTTTTCCTGTTTGCGGAGCCTTATTTTGGATTCATACTTAGTTAACCTGGCCTTCATCTGTTCTTTCATTTGTGTGATGATAGTCACTTGGCTGGGATCAGTTTCGCTCTCAAGCTCATTATCAATCACTTGAATGTCTGCCAGTGCTCGCTCCCTATCGCTCCAGGCATACTTCACCAGTATTTTCAGTGTGCCCTCGCAGTAGTGGGCAGTATGTTCGAACCAATCTGTTAGCAGTTGCGGGTCCGGGTTTTCATAGGAGGGAACAGTGTGGACTCTCAGCCCCCTTGGTACTCCTTCTTCCTCAATGTAGTTAGTGAGGCTTGTTGCCTCCCACCATTTACGAATTTCCCTTTCGTGCAGGCGTTCCAATTTCGTTATTTTTATCAGAAGTGGATTGCTGGGCGTCTCCACTGTAGGCGTCCCAGTTGACGCAGGCGGTCTTGTCTGCCTTTTGAACATGCCCTTCGCTGCCGATTGCCGTTCCGCATCTGAAAACATGTCGGAACAACGCGTGTCATACACAGTATTAAGCTCTTACTGTTGACTCGCGTTTTAGATAGTGCTGCCCCTTCCGCTATATTGAACGCGCGTTCTTAGCATCAGTCCTCTGTCGCCTTGCCCACAATTCCAAAACTCCCCGAAATACAGAGACGGGAGTAGCAATCAGTGTCTGCATACAATACAATGCTCACCGGAGACGTCTTCCTCGGGAGATGCGGGACTCGCGTTCTCCTCCGTAGTCCGTGACCAGACTCGAACTCCCGGTTTGGATCAGGCGGTGCGCTGCCGTGCACTTAAGAAACGCTCCTTCTCCACGAGAAAACAGCTGCTCACTCGACGGCGGGTGCTGTCGGCGGTTCGTGGACACCGCCACACATTCACGCTCCAAAGTCCTTCCCACTTCTCCTGGAAAGAATGACAGCACTCGAAGTTGAGGAATACAAACGCGCTAGATTTTAATCAGCGGAGGGGTGCACACAGACGCGTTTCGGCGGTCTGCCTTCGTCAGTGTGTGATGCACTGTGTTTGTATCCGACATTGTTTTATCATACATAGTCACTCCCACTACCAGTCAGGTGTAGACACAAACACGGGGACTGAGGCCCAACGTGAAACAAAGCGGCCATCTTATAGTGTATAAGTAATATAACACAACAGTAGGGTTTAGCTACATAACGCCCCCAGATGGGCAATTGCATTGTGTCCAGTTAGGCAAAACATAATATATTTACAGAAAATTAGCAAGAAATAAAGCCGTGGATCGGCTTAAGTCCCCATATATACATGTGCCAAATCACCTGTATGGAAAAGAAATTAAATTAAATCAATTCTCAAACCACAACTATAAGCTGAACATAGCTAAAAGAGGGGTTTTACATGAGTGGGTGTCAAGTGAGATGCATCGCGTACAGAATCGGCCAGGGCATGTATAAATGTTCACAATATGAACCACATGTAGTGGAAATTCTTACATACATTCAAATTTGAAACAAAAAGTTGTTAGAGTGCATCTTATATACAGTGAGACTTATGTATGTGAAGAGGCATTGGAAATAAGCTTCTACATTGTTCACAAGAAATTGATGATAGTTATCAAGTGCCTGATTGTGGGTATATATATAAATTTATACACACACACACACACCATGGAAACTGCTGCGGATTGTGCCAAATGTAGAGATGAAATGCTGATCAGACTACACAAATATGAGGACATCATAAAAAAGAGGAAGGCATACAAATTTCAGCGAGATAAGACGGACTATCAACAGGGCCGCATCTTTACTTTCGCAAAGAAATTCGATGCCATCAAAGCCTCCAAAAATCCTACTGTGCATTCCTCCACTGAAGCCAGCACCAGCGCTACTCCAATGCCCCAACCAGCGTCCTCACTATCCGACCTCAGATCGATACCTGATAGTGAGTCAGACACTGAGCATAACAAAAATGCCACATAATTGGGGTTTACCAAATATTCCCTGGCGCAAGAGGTGGACTGCTTGTGCCAGGACCAGCGAGAAACCCTACGACCCAGGAGGCCAAATCTGAGCAGCACAAAAGAAACAACCAAAAGCGCAGAAAACGCCGACAAGCAGGCTTTAAATGGCAAACACAAAAGAAGAAACATTACCAACAGAAGATGGAACAAAAAATGAATATGTTCTAATGTGATAAAGACCAAACTGGACCTGGTTTATCAGTTCTCAACCATACCAACACCAACTTGAGTCAAGCTGAGTTGAAAATCCTTTCTCTTGGTCTCACCTACAGCCCAGCTGGCAATTTTAACTATGCGAAGACCCGGATTGATCTCTACAAGTACACGCGCAAACTCAAACTCCAGAAGTATTTCATGTCCAATAAGACAAATCCCAAGCCAAACTTGACACCAACCACAGAAATGACACAAGGACTGTGTGTCAATGACTTAGATTTGCTACAAGATCTACAGCAGCTACACAATAAAGTTTCCAGCTCTGGCACTACGGAAGATCATCTGGTCTTAAACATTCCTGGCAACACCAAATTCAAACCAAAATCTACCTTTACTCCCTTAATGTTGCACGATAATATTGACATCTTCTATGAACTCTCCATCTCAGGAATTAAAAAAGTATATTCTGCAACCCTACGGGAAAAGCACAAGTACACAGCACAGAATAGCTGCTACACCCAGATCATCAAGAAACTACAGGCCAACAATAACATCATAGTCCATCAATCGGACAAAGGGGGAAACGTAGTATTGTGGCCCAAGCACTTTACTTGGTGGAAGCCTATAATTAGTTGAATGACCCTCACTGCTACAAACGCTGTGATGTAGTCACCGTGAATAAAGCACAAATGGAATTCTACTCCCAACTGTTGGCTTGGAGAAGCTCAGGACTACTAAGTCAAGATGAACTCAAATTTCTTAAGAACGAGCACCCGGTAATTCCAATACTCTACTTCATTCCCAAAGTTCATAAAAGTGCTGAAAAGCCACCCATTAGACCCATCATTTCAGCGCGCAATGTCCTATTGGAAAACACGTCTGTGTACATCGATGCTTTTTTACAGGAACATGCCAAGGCATTGCCTTCCTATGTACAAGACACAGGGGACTTTTTAAGGAAACTTGATGGATTGACATGGGACTCTGAGTACTGGTTGATAACATTGGATGTTACATCCCTCTACACCAGTATTCACCACCTTGACGGTTTGAAAGCGGTGCAACATTATCTGGGGAGGAGGCCTATTCAGGTGTTCGACCACCACAAAATGTTGTTTGCCATGATTTCTATCTGTTTGAATGACAACTTTTTCATGTTCTTTAATCAGTCCTTTCAACAGGTTAGGGGTGTCATTATGGGGGCCTGCTTCTCTCCCAGCTATGCCTGTTTGCATATGGGCTGCTGGGAGGAGCAGGTCCTCTATGGTGTACACCACGATACCTTCACTGAACATATAATTCAATGGTATTGATATATCGATTATATATTTTTGATATGGCATGGTACTAGACAACAGGCACTGGATTGCATTGATTTGATTAATGTCAACACACGTAACCTTAATTTCACATCCAACATAAGTCAGGATCATGTTTTCTTTTTGGATGTAGAAGTTGTTGTCAGAAACAACAAGCTGGAGACACAGCTTTAAAGAAAGCCCACTGCAAGCAATACTGTGCTGCACGCCAAGAGTCATCACCCGGCGCACCGGATACGCAGCATCCCCTACGGGGAGGTGTTGCGCATCAGGCGCATATGCAGCACAGATTCCGAGTGTCATTTAGCACAGGAACCCAGCAAAACTAGATTTCTAGCTCAGGGGTATACCACTCCCGTCATTGACAGGGCGATCACTAAGGCAAATAAAATTCCCAGGAATGAGGTATAATACGCCAACATTAGCTACAGAAAAAACCAACCAGCCAGTCGAACTGATATTGACTTACAACTGCCAGCACCAAGCTTTCCACACAATCCTAAATAAAAACTGGAGCTTGGTACGCAATGACCCTGTCATTGGGGACCTCATGGCAGTCAGTCCTGAAATTAGATTCAGGAAAGCACGATCTATGAGCGATGCATTAGTCAAATCTAGTCCAGAAATTGGCACTAGCAAGTCTTGGCTGCAAGCCAGTAAAGGCTTTAGGAAGTGCTCCAGCTGTAAAGCCTGCAGGCAAGGCATCTGTAAGACCGAGTTCAGGGCCCCCTTCTGTAACACCCCACAGCCTATCACTAGACAGCTCACCTGCAGGACCGAATTTGCCGTATATGTGCTGGAGTGTCCGTGTGGCCTGTAATGTTATAGTAGCACCAAGTTGCAGGTCCACAAACGGATACTCCATCACATTAGGGCAATCAATGTCAGTGATGCTTCCTATCCAGTCGCACGCCATTTCAAAGAAGGGTATGACAAAAAGAACGAGCTCCTCACGTACTTTGTCATCGACTCGGTTCTCCCCCTCAGACGAGGAGGAAACCGGGAGGCCCTCTTGCGTGCTCTGGAAACTAAATACATTGTGGAGCTTGGCATTAAGACTCTGCAGGGCTTGAGCTCCAACAAAGATTTCTACAAATGCCTGTAGGTTGTTCCCCTTACATTTTACCATCATGTATTTTACACATTTACTTTGCTGGCCTAAACCTCCCATATTCTTTGGATTCTAACATATCTTTTACACGATCCTTTTTTATCAGTTTTGCACACTTTATTTGCACTGATAAATCAGTTTGGACACAGATGCATAGATGTCCCTTTGGACTGATGTTTAATAGCTTGATAGGCTGTTTATGTGAATCGTCACCCACTTGGATTTTATTCTCATTTTGCCTAGCTTGCCCAATCACATGTATATTACACATGCAGGGGATGAATTTAAATGTTTGTACTATTTTTTAATTCTCCTTTTTATCTAGATCATACTTTTACCAAGAATTATCCACTCTTATAATGCATTCATGCTATTTATGATGTTGCCGATTGTTCTTTGAATTCTATTACATTGTTGGTTTTAATGAAATGCTTATACCAACAGGTATTTTGTCTATGTCTACAAACCCATTTGTCTTGTAACCAATCGTGTATCAGGTTACTCTGCACTTTGCACTTTAAATGCGGCATTGCTACTCTCAAGGCGTCATGTGATGAAGGCCTCTTGGTAGGCTGAAACTCTAATAAAATCACTCACATGCACCTTCAACTGGGTCAGCGTTTGTTTGTTCCTGTGTGGTTCAGAGGATTGGGGGATTACAGGAGCTCTCCAGGCGAAATTCCCGATATATATATATATAACTCCGCATTACCACCTCCGATCCCCCAGGACCGGCAAAGCAGGAGACAGACCACAAGTTCTTTCCAGGTAAGTTTATTTTCAGTTTTTTGTGGACCAACCAACCATGACGCTTTTCGGGCCTTGCAGCCCTTGTTCACATGCAGGGTGTAGCTGAATTTTTGTGATATTTAAAGTGCATTAGTGCCCCGCCTGCCGCCCGCCTTCACAAATGGTCATGTGACCAAACTTGTATGGAAAACAGACTATTGTTTTTAGTGTCCCTTATTGAAAAGACAAAATCATCTCTAAATGGTTCTCTTGCTGAAGGTTTAACAATTCAAAAATGTATATGATCCAAATTTAGAAATTAACATATTAACAATACTATGCATGAATTCTTTTTGTACATATCAATGTGTGAGTTTTTTATACAAAGCAAATTGTGGGAAAAAATTCCTGATTACAATTGATATAATAACTGGTTAAATCCAGTAAATCATGAAGAGAAAACCAACATACATTTTCGTCCAGAATAAAAATAACGATGATTTAGACTTATTTTGTGTCTGTATGGATACAGGAAAGGAGAGCAAAGTTGTGCAAAGAGGGCAAAAAAGTGCTACAATACTAACAACCAACAAGCTAAAACAACCCTGCCTACTGTGCAAAGAGGCTTGAAATAAAGTGCATACTATATATTCTAAACAGTGATAAAATTCATAATGTATATTATATTGTTAAAAGAGAATGCACTTAGAAAATTTATAAATTACCCGTATTAAAATCAGGAACTTAGCCATATTATTCAATTAAAGGTAAAATGCAATTCTAAAAACAATGATTTCATCATGATGTTTTGTTCTAAAGAGAATATATAAGTAAGTGTGGTGACCAGTTACATAGTGATTAAACATGATTAGAAAGAGGGAAAAAAACATGCCATTGATCTAAAAATGGCCGGAGGAACGGAAATTAGAAAATTGCACAAAATTATCAACATATGTATATATAAATATGCATGTTGCTATACATATGTGAAGTGCAAAAATAATGATAACAAAATCCTATAAATAACAGGGAACCTGACTATCTATTAAATTTAATAAATAGTGGTGATTGATACATTTCCATCATAAGGTGCATAAATGGGCAACAGGGAACCTGACTACCCATTTGAACAGAGATGCGTCTGATCATGACAGTGGAACATAGCCCAGTCTGCCTAGGTCATAGAGAGGTTGAGAGATACGAAAGCAAAACTTATCAAATGTGGGGCAACCAGATAATGCGAGACACTATGGTAATTTGTAATAAACTTACAAAAAGTTGTAAATATCTTTGGTGTTATTTAGGCCATTCGGCCATTTGCTGTCGAATTCTAGAATAAAGCGTGTCTCAAGTTGTCACAATAACATCTCTCTGTTGCCTCCCCTCCGCAAGGGCGGTACTGATCCCACCACAAAATATGTAAGGCAGTTAAGATCTTTGTTATGCCTGGCTGCAAAGTGGCGGGCTACAGGGTAGGTGGGATCAGTGTGTAATATTGCCCTAAGGTGTTGCAGAATTCTGACGTGCACCTGGGCTTTTGTACTTCCTATGTAGTGTAGTCCACAGGTGCACGTCAGAACATAGACTGCGAAGTCAGTTTTGCAATCGTAACAACCCTTGATTGGAATGTCTGTTGAGCTAAATGGTGTACAGTAATGTGTCTTATTCTCAGCGAATTTACACGCCCTACAATGGGTACATTTACGGAAACCAGCCATGTGTCCTTTTGTTTTAGTTCTGGGCTACTGACATCTAAAGAAGCACCCATATTTCTAGCCCTACGAAAGGTT
The DNA here is from genome assembly GCF_964263255.1 of Lissotriton vulgaris. Taxonomy (NCBI): domain Eukaryota; kingdom Metazoa; phylum Chordata; class Amphibia; order Caudata; family Salamandridae; genus Lissotriton; species Lissotriton vulgaris. The sequence continues at coordinate 747,482,563 of NC_141695.1, forward strand.
ATTATTGGTTTTTGTGGTAGGGTAGGGCTAAGGATGTTGTCAGTGAGAACTATCGGCCAATTCTTTTGGATGATCTTTCTAATGGCATTCTCTTCACTGCTGTAAGCGGTGACAAATCTAGGACAGGTGTTGGTCAATGTGTCTGGATCAGTAGGGGTCTCACCATTGTCTATGTCAGAATTGAATGTTTGTAACAAGCTCTCTCTGCTTCTCAACCTTGCTTTAGCCGAAGCTTGGTTGAAGATGCGGTTAGAATAACCACGTTCTTTAAAACGGGTCCTGAGATCATTCACACAGCTCTCAAAATCTGCTGTAGAACTGCAGATTCGTTTAATCCTTAAAATTTCACCAAACGGGATGCTGTATATGATGTGTTTGGGATGGAGACTTGAGGCGTGTAATATGGTGTTACCTGATGTTGGTTTGTGATGTAGGGTGGATACTAGTCTGTTGGCTTTCACATACAGCTGTACATCCAAAAATTCTATTTGGTGAGGACTGATGTGTGAAGTGAAGTGAAGTGGAGATTGAGGGAATTTGTATTGATTTCATATATAAAAGATTTGGCCTCATCCTCACTGCCTTGCCAAAGAATGAAAATGTCGTCAATATACCGTAGATATTTGACAATCTTTTCTCTGACCCATACTGCATACGTGACACCCAGGACCCGCTCCTCCCACCAGCCCACGTGCAAGCACGCGTAGCTGGGGGAGAAGCAGTTTCCCATGGCCACGCCTCATAATTGTCTCCACAGTTCTTTACCAAAAGCAAAGTAATTGTTGTTTAAACACCAGTTCATTAGTTCGAGAATTACTTTGTTGTGTTCATACAAGTCAGCTGATCTTGTGTCCAAAAAGTATTTAGCGGCTCTTAATCCCTCTTCGTGTCCAATACTTGTACATAGGGACTCTACGTCCAATGTAATGAGCAGCATATCTTCTTGCCATTCTAAGTCCATAATTTTTGAAAGAAAGTCGCTAGTGTCACGCACATAGCTGGGTAATTTGGTGACCAGATCTTGTAGAAAATAGTCAATATAGCGACCCACATTTTCTACGGCACTATTGATACCCGAGTTGATCGGTCTTCCGGGAGTTGGCAAGATATCCTTGTGGATTTTTGGTATTAGATAGAAGACAGGTAGTACTGGGAATTCTTTATACATGAAGTTGTATTCCTCTCCTGAAATCAATCCCTCTCGCCGTTATATATATATATATATTACGTATATTACATATAGTTTGTATGTGTTTTTAATTTACAGCCCTGATGAAGTCCTAAGGATATATATATACATATATATAAATATATATATATATATATATATACATATATATATATATATACACCAGCAATCTTCACCACCTCCGAACAAACGGCGAAATGAAGACACGGACCCCAGGCTGTCGGCAAGGTATTTTTATTGTTGACCTCTCAACGGGCGACGCGTTTTGAGCAACGAGTGCTCTTGTTCACACACAATACATATATTACATGTAGTTTGTGAGTGTTTTTAATTTACAGCCCTGATGAAGTCCTAAGGGATGAAATGCTTTGACTGAACTGATTGACTTATGTTTGATAAAATAATCTATCAAGTTAGAATTGAACACAAATTAAAGACTCCAGATGAACTGAATTCAATTGAACTGATTGTATTAGAGATCTATGGATGTTGTAATGCTTAGAACTTTTCATAGCTCAAATTGAGTGACACTTATGTAACATTTTACATTCCTTTATCAGTTGTTGTACTAATGTGTAAATTGAGTTCGGCTCCTAAGCAGTGTAGTTACTAAATGTTGAGCATAACAGTCTCTAAATCATAAGAATAACACACTAGTATGATAACGCATGGCCCACACTGCTTTTGTTAAGTTTCTCTATGTATGGGATATGTTCAGATGTGTCTAATTCAGCCTGCCATAACTATGGGGAAAGTAGCATGTGAGTGGGGTGCACGGTACATTGGACATCATTTACAAAAGCATGCACAACTAGAGTGTCTTTTATTAGAACAGCTCCAGTGGCTCAGGCCTCTCAATCACTTCGATGAGCCCATGAAAAGCCACCCTGCAGGACTTGCTGTGCATTCTGAGGTATGGAGTCCGGCAAGCCAGTGCAAACTACAGCGAAGCAATACTCTACATCAAGGAGGCATACCTTTTCCATTAAAATTGCCATCCCCAAAATGCAAATGAGGGAATCCATTGGCCTCTGTGTTTGGACCGTGTATCAGACACAGGCACTGATGCAATTACGCCTTTATGAGGTGCAGTGATAGTGTATCCCCTATAAGGGAGCTCACTGTCAGTGTGGCCCCTGATGGCAGCCCTCTGGAGAGAGAATGGGGGAAATATGGACCACCCTGACATCACCTTGCAGGGTGGGGTGAAGTCACTCACTGCACCCACCTACAAGGAGATCTCTACACACCCTTAAAATTGTGTGCATATTGGTGCATGCACAGTGAAACACAGAGCTGCTGCTTTTAGGATGCTCCATATTTTCAGGCTTTAGCACTGACCTCAGGGAAGGGGATGTTTGCTGCATCCCTGGGTACAGGACATGACATGGAATGGGCACACTTCCACAGTTTGTGCACTGAGAAAGTGTTCACTATGCATGATAGGGCCACTGGTCAGTGTGAGCGAATGACAGCCCAGTGTTTGAATGCTTATGTGGCATAGTTCACCTTTCAAATGTTGTGGGGCTTATTTACATACCTCTTTAACTGCCAGTCTGATGCTTTTAATATGAGAAACAGTGGCACACCGGCAGCGGAAGGGGGTTGTAAATATGCCCCTGTGTTGCAGGTGCATGTCATTTGCATGCAAAAACATTTGTGTGCAACAGAAAGGATGAACACAAATCATCTATAGGCAAATTAGGTACAGGGAACCACTCACAGATGATGTGTACTTACCAACGTTGCCATCAACTTGGATCCCAATGTAGTCCAGGAGATCAGACTCCCGGCTGGCCACATCCGCCCAGCGATGTTTAAGTTGTTGGACCATCCGGTCAATGTTATACATCAGCAGCATGTGGTGGCACACCTTCTCCCACCTGAGCTTCGGCACATCCGTGGAGTACCCTTGTCTCATCCGTCCACCACTGGCTATCATGTTTGGCAGATAGTGTGTTATTAGCCACAGAAAGCCCTCCAACTCCTTGTCAGTCATGTTGCATGCCCTTCCCTTCCAAGACATGTCCCTGTCCAAACACAATCTGACCCCAAACAATCCTAAAAGAAAACACAACTACCCCTAATAACAATAAAACCACCATACACTTGATAAAAACACAGGACAATACCATACAATACACAAATACAAAGCACAAACTTAACTTTAGAGACAGTACAGGGACAGCAGACACTACAAAATGTTCGAAAAGACATTAAGACACTCTCCAGCACAGCCAAAACACACCCTCTCACAAGCACAGACAGATAGACTGTGAGACAAAGTGAAAATGAAGTAATACATGGAATGTTGCATACTCGCAATGAGCTAAATCGTATAGCATATTGAACACGGTATCCCGCCGTGACAGCGCCAAGTAAGGGAACTACGGTCTACCCCTACTCAGGAGTCTTAGGTAGAAGCACCCGTTCAGTGAATCCACGAAGGACTTATAATATTGAGATCGTAACTTGGCAAAACAATTTGAAGAAAACTGCTGAATTTGGAATGACCAAGGCGACATTATCCCAAGAGTGCCTAATTGAAGTTGTGCATGCAGATACCCAACCCTGATGAAGTTGTGAAAGCGACGAAACACGTGTTGGCTTAAGTCTGAATTTAAAGTTGAATCAACAGATCCCTGAATAAAGCAACTCAAAATCATTGGAGAACATGTACAATACTTGAAGACTGGATTCTTATTTATTTTTTGTAGCGTGTTCATTAAGGCTGTTTTTAAATCTGTTTGGAACCTAGGTTCCATTAGTGGATGTTGGGTGGGCATCCCTCCTTAGGATGACACCGCTTTATCTATAAGTATACAGTGAATTTAGTGTGTATTTCTATGAGAGCGCCATGGAATCTTAACCTCTCCTATGCTCCTGACGAGCTGAGCTCGTCATGAGCCACAGTGGGCGTGTGCTCATGACGAGCTGAGCTCATCATGACCGTTGCACCGCGCCCACGCGGGGATAATTCCCCTGCTGTGCTGGGCGTTCCATTGGAAGGGGCGTGGTCATGATGAGCTGAGCTCGTCATGAGCACTGCGGCGCTGCGCGCCCCCCCTCCCCCCAGCACAGTGGGGGAATTAGCCCCGCAATTAAGGGGTTAAATCACTTCTTGCTGTCTTGTCTAATTTTGAAAATTAAAGTAAATTTACAGTTAGTGGTTTGCAGCCTACCAGAGCCATTACATCATTTACAGGGTGGATGCGTCACATTTTCAGCTAATGTGTCATATTGTTTGATGCTTCCAATGGAAATATAGCCACGCGTCATTTTGACACAACGATTCACAAGGCACCAAGTGGTCATTCTGCCACATCAGCTGGGATGTGTCACATCCGTCACAAGTGCAGCTAAAGCGTTTTTATTTTTTATGCAATGGGCAAAAAGTATGATTTTCAGTGTAGTTTGATGATGTGCAATGCATGGAAACATTTACAGGGGTCATTTTGTTGCCTGTGAATACCTGAGTTGACCTGCTTAATGTATATGCATGTGATTCATGTGTGTGTTGACTGTACATTTGTAAGAGTGCATACATTACTGGGATCATACAATGCATAGGGCTCCTTTCTTCTGTTTGCGCAGCAGCACACCTTACAAGAGGTGCACTATGTGCTACATAAGTAGGTGCACCAGATTACATTGCTTGAGCTTCCCCCAGTATAACTCCAACCACTATTATATGTAGTAGACCTTTGTACTTACTACCATTCCTATGTGATTTTAGAGTTTATCTGTTTGTATCTCTTCCTTGACTGACTCTAGAACTTGTACATTTGCAATTTTTTCCTCCCTTCGCTCCACTTGTACATTTGCATTTTTTTTCTGTTTATTTCTCTTATGTAACTCATGTAATCTACAGTCCTTATGTAACGCTACTGGTTCTTTTGTAAAGCGCTCTGACACCTTCAGGTAATGTTTACGCTACATAAAATGGCATTAAATAAATAAATATGCAGCCTACCAATGACAAAGTCACGCTTTGCACCATGAGGCTTGTGTGCCAGCACCGCAATAAATTCTGACACAGTGACAAACTATCATGCTATTTCTCTCATACTATGTGTGCTGTAGATTGCAGTACACATCGGTTGTTGAAATGAAAAACTCACTCAAATATTTATCCCATACTGGCATACTTGGTGATGGGTGTTGGTGCCATGTACCTGGGTTACACACTTGGGGACTCTGAGATTGCACGCAATCCATGGGTGGAAGAATGGAAACTGGTGTGCCCCACCACCTGGAATGTGTTTGATTCTGAAGTGGTATGCAATGATGCACAAGACAATCACTTGCATGACCTTTGTTTATATTCCATAATGGGCAGTGCAGATTGGCCCTTACCTGGCTTTAGATTTCATTGATATAAATCTGTGTCATGAATGGTTATTAACAGTGATGCAAACATCACAGTATTTAGTATGAAATATAGACTTGAGTGCCCTGGAGTGGTTGACTATATTGCATTGATATACAAGGCATATTCTACACAGAGTAAGACTAGGCAGTCTCTTTCAGTGCCTTCATTTACTCTATAGCAATGAGCCTAGGACGAGCCAAATGGGTTGAGTTTGTATGTCCTAATGGATATTTTTGAGAGGCTTGTGTAACCTGATGGTGGTGTGATAGCAGCATCACCGGCATGTGGTACCTTGGCCATATCTGTATAAATTGCTTTCCTAGGATGTTTTGCGGTTGTAGTATACCCACTAAAGGGGTGACCAACATTGTCTGGTTCAGTATCCCTGTGTGAGAGAAGACTTCTGATACCCGATGGAAATCTGCCCCTTGGTATTCGGGTGACCTGAAAAATGACAAATCATCGTGTAAGGCTCTTGAGAGACGATGGAGAAGATCCAAAAGTGATGAAGATAAACTGAGCTATAAATTAGCTCTATCTCAATACCACAAAAAAATGTAACTAGCTAGATGTTTGTATATTTATGAGCAAATTGAACAGGCCAGTAATTCTTCTAAAGCATTGTTTGAAATAGTCAAGGACTTTGCTTCTCCTCAAGCTTGTAAACAGCCGCCACTAGAAACGCAGGAACTCTGTGACTTCCTAGCAAATTTCTTTCAAAATAAAATTTCACTAATATATGCTAACTTCGATACCTCGAGTATAGATCATACTAGTACTACCAGGGATCAGGAGTTCCTAAGAAGATCGTGCACTTCTCTTCTGAAGTACTTTGAAACGATCTCGCTGGAGGATGTAAAAAATTCAATTATTAGCAGCAAAGTCTGGATCACCTGGGGACATATGCTCTCCCAACACCATGGCGCTCCTGGCCCTGTTCTGCGCTCCGTTAATTCAGAAAACTTTCAACGCCTCCACTTTAACAGGCTCTACTCCGGTTGCTTGGAATGAAGCCTTTGTCCGGCCGATCCTAAAAAAAACTACTGCAGATCCCCAGGTCTTAAGTAATTATAGACCGATATCGCTGTTGTCTTTGCTAGCTAAGATATTGGAGACTCAAATTAATAAACAACTGAGCCACTATTTAGAATCCAATAGTATCCTTGATCCATCGCAGTCAGGGTTCCGCTCAGGTTTTAGTATCAAAACCGTAATAGTAGCAGTCACAGACTCAATAAGACATATTCTGGATGAGGGCGGATCTGCGATACACGTCCTCTTGGACCTCTCCGTGGCATTCGATACGATCTCCCATCGGCTGCTGGTGGAGAGTTTGCAGGAGTGTACTGTTGAGGATCTCGCTCTGGAATGGCTCAGAATTTTTTTGTCAGATAGAGGGCAGACTGTCATTCTGGGCCCTTTTACGTCTTCGAAATTTCAGTTGTACAAGGGAGTACCACAGGGCTACACTCTTTAATGTATATGTGGCTCCTCTGGCCAAAGTTGTCAATCCTTTTGGGTTTGAGATAGTTTCCTATGCAGATGACACCCAGTTCATATTCCCAATAGGATCCAACTCTATAGAGGAGAAACTACGCTTCTCGGCGGGAATGCTCGCCATTTCTAAATGGATGACAGAAGGCTGTCTTCAGCTTAACCCAGGAAAAGAAGAGCTCATGCTCCTGGGAAGAGTCAATAACATCTGGATGACTGATTGGTGGCCTTCCCAGTTGGGGGTGGCTCCCGTCCCTTCCTCCTCTGTAAAAAGTTTGGAAATACAACTGGATGATAAGCTAACTATGAGGGACAATGTCAAAAACATCATGGGCTCTTGCTATTACAGCCCTACATCTGCTACGTAGAAGGATTCCCTACCTGCCACTGGAAAATCGGAGAACGGTGGTCCAGGTGATGGTTATGAGTCGCTTGGACTATGGTAATGCCCTACTGGCAGAGGTGGGAGAGACTATGTAAGCCAAGCTCCAAGTTATTCAGAATACTGCAGTCAGGATGGTCTTAAATCATCCTCCAGGATACCCATCACTGCCCTTGCTTAGAGAGCTTCACTGACTTTCAGTCAAAAAGAGATCATTTTTCTAGATATGCTGCCTCACCTTCAAGGCCATCAATGGAATGGGTCCTGGTTATCTGCAAAATAAGATCTGTAAGCAAACATCTAAGCGTAATCTTAGGTCAAACTCTTTGGCACTGTTGACGGTCCCACGTATCCGCCTTAGCCGTACAGGGGGAAAATCCTTCTCATACGTTGCCCCTAGATACTGGAACATGCTACCTGAGGCTTTACGTAAATCCACTTCTTATCTTGTTTTTAGAAAACCTCTTAAAGCTGTTCTGTTCTAGTGCACTCTTCCTGTTTATGGCTTCTGGTATCTGACTTCCCGTTTTTTTGGTCCTCCTCTAGGTAAGCGCTGAGATGCCATGGGTGAGTCATGCGCTACATAAGAGGTCAATAACATAACATAACATAACTCTACAGTGGAAAATATATAGTAATAGCAAAACGCAAACGGTGTACAGTGGGACATGGAATAAAATAGCAGCATGTACCGGGTTACAGAAAGTGTCAATAAAAATACACAGCAATAATTTGATAAATGAAAAGTCCAAAAAACAGTGGGGTACATGAACGGAGAGAGATCTGAGGTAGATATGGTAGGGAGTTGCCAGGGAAGGGAGCGTAGATGCATAGATTCACCCGAGGAAGGAAGGCACATGGCATCCTAGCACTAATGTTCAAGGCAACTTAGCGGTTTACACAGTAGGAGCGATATCTGTAAAAATAGGTACATAGAGAAAAATATATATATACAGTACACCATGAATAGATGTGACCAGAATAGCAGCACTAACCGAGGTACATAAAAGTGCAAATATCCTTACTAAATGACAGTAAATCAAAGAAGAGTACAATCAATAGTGTGCATAAGAGTACCAAGGTAGTTAGGAAGGGGGAATGCAGGGTGGGGAGACTGGGGGCACAGTTCTCCCTGATGTAACAATTGCATAGAATAACGAGGAGGGTGAAGTTCTTTCAACCATTTGGATGCACATACATGGCCTGATTTACAAGTTGTTGCTGCAGGGTAGCACAGGATGTCACTTGGCTGTGCTGTGCTGCGTACAAAGGAGAGGGCAGGAATGTGCCATATTACTAGCATACAGCACATTGGGGGTTCATTGGTGACTAGTGCCAACGCACACACACCCTTGCACCATAATGCATGAATGTCAACGTTTTGGCCTTAAAACATTTATGCTGAAAGGGACACCTTCCTGCACCAAAAACTAACAACCTATGCATTTTCCTTGTTCTATGTGTCCTGTGGAATGCAGTACACATAGGAAGAGGAAATGATGAGGAGAAATGTCATTATTTCTCCTCATTACGCCTTCCCTTGGGAGGCACACCATTTGGACACTCGGCACCACAGGCATCGGTATGTTCTTATTCTTTTTTTATTTTTATTTGTTTAACACCATAGTGCTATCACACCTACGTGTGTATATAAATGGGATTTTACGTATTTTCTTGCAGCCCTGTCGATCTACAAGTGTAGTGAATGAAAACGTATTGGCTGTCTTTCTGGATTATATACAAGTTGAAATTGAACTTGTAAATGAATGGACTTTAACTTTGCTGAGCACCACCATTTGTGTTGTTTGGGTTCCGTCTGACCCTCGGGTCACACCTTGGTAGTGGCAGGTGCATGCAGTAAAATTACACTGTTTGATAGATTGGGACAAGGGGAAATGCAGTATTCTGGGTGTGTCACTGCTCTATTGTGTGTGTAAAGCCAAAAAAAGATGGCTGGGATATGCCTGCCACTCTGGCTGTGGTGGTTTGAAATGTTCCAGATCCCAGCATGTTTTTTGCAGCCAGTAGCTCGGCCTGCGGAGGGATGTTGGTGCACCGTTGAGATGTTGGCTGAAGCCTTGAAGATAACTAGGTCAGACGCTGGACAATGGAATTCCTCCTGAGCCTATAATGGGCAATTACCTCCTCCTCCCTGAGGTCAATGAGGGTAATCCTCTGCCTGTATGTCCACTCCATTCTCCTGAGCTGCCTTTGTGTTGATGGTGTTGGTGTGGTGGTGGTCTTCTTGGTGCTCTGAGCTGCAGAAGGAGTAGGTTCATGGTGTAGTAGAGCATGCTAGAGGGGGTTGGATATGTTTTGGTAATGTACCAGTGTAAAAGCATCATTTTTTTTTTTTAAGTTCAAATCTTTTTTTATTGAGCAAAAACAAAGATGATAACGGCCATAATGCATCAGTAGATTTACATTCGTATTGGAGTGACGCCGTGGTCAAGCATGGATCAATGCATATAGAACAATACATACAGGAACGGAAAATAAAGCATAATGAAAACAAGAAGGTAACATCATACCGAATCTGTAAATGAGATGAGATGAGTGAATAAATAAATGGATAAACAAATAAATAAATAAATGAGCAAGGTAAACAATAAAATATGCCATCATTGCAATCTTCACGGTTGTGCACAGTTCCGTAGAGCTCTCCATCCAAATTTTATCAGATAATACCAGGTATACTTGTCATCCCTGCACATTGTGTCTAAGTCTGGTAAGCCCATATGGGCAGGATATAACCAGTACAAAAACGGTAGCGGTGCCGGGTCGATGCACGGATCCGCTGGTAACGGGAGCAGTGTCCTCGTATACCACGATGCGGCTGAAGGTGCAGTCAGTCCGTCAGTGCCTGACTCGGCAAAACAATTGGACTAATCTATCGGCCGTTCCCCAACGCGGGAAACGCGTGAAAAGTGGCCTTGGCCACTACTACTTCTGCCGGCAAATCTTACAGGACTCCAGGCGATCAACCCAAAGCTTGAGACACAGATACCTAAGTCTGGTCATATGCACCTCTCTCCTCCGAAGAGGCGTATAAACCTTTTCCCAACAGGCAATATAAAATGTATAAGTCCTGATGATGATCCCCATATATTTTAGAGCGTGGGATCGAAACGTCGACCTTTTATAGTAGTTGTACAGTTTAAAACAATGTGTATCTTTCACTGTATGTACTACTCTGGTAAAACACTTGTACTATTGATGTAAAAAGTGTCCAGGTGGCTCTTTTTCTTGCCTGTAAAACCTCTTCTTACCTCTACTTCTCCCTAATCTTTTCTGATGTGTGGTAAAGCACAGGACTGTGCTCTTTTACATTTTTTGTAACGTGATTTACAAACATTCCTACATTGTGGAAATAAATTCCTTGTCCGGCTGGACTTGGACAAACATAGGCGGCTCATTAAGGCTTGGCTTATTACCTCTTTTTTCTTTATCCACACATTGCTCTGGACCATTGTCTGCCTACAATCGTCAATAACCCTTGGTCCAGAGCCAATAGTAGGGTCCCCCTTGTTTTCCCATACATTTTTTGAAAAGGAAGGCCTAACTTGCACACCATTGTCATAATCTGACGCAGCCGGATCTGGTGCAGGGAAAAAATTATGCAAGATGACCGGAAAGGCCTAAGTCGTCACTTTGTAAATAGAGAGCAATGATTGCGCTGTTGCTGCGTCAACGAAAAGACGCAGCGGCGGCACATGCTCCTTGTAAATATGCCCCGAAATTCCCTTCAATAGGAATAAAGACCACCAGCAGGCATGCCAGTTTAAGAAAGTGGCGGTGTACCACTGAAATCTCACGCGGTCGGAGGTTAGTCGAGGCTGCACCATGGACTTGTGCCCAGGAAGGGTGAGTCAGGACTGTGGCCAGCGCGAATGCACATAAAGACATGTTCCAGGGGACAGTACGTGGCGTTAAGCATGCTGCTTATGCTAACTCACAGCGATTATAGTCTGTGTATTTATTATAGCATCAGAGGCTCATGACACTGTCTGCTTGACAGATCTCCAGTGATGGATGGATTGTATCTTTCCTGTAAATGGGCTGCCAGAAACAATGGCCACACAGTAAAATATCTCCTGGTCCCTGAAGGGCAGGAAAGCACTGAAGCCAAACTAAAGCTGGACTTTTTGTTTGTTAAGTCTACCAAAAGGCATAAAAAAAGGTTTTACGTGGAATGAGGCCTACAGATGTCTGCGGTCTTACAATGTCCTCTCTTAACCGAAGTAGCTCCATGGTAAACGTTCTTGGGCGATGCCTTGTGTGAGGAAAGAGAACCGCTCGGGCTAAATTAATTCTGTCGACGTTCCTTCTCGCCATATGCAGCTGGCAAGGTGTTCTGCTTTGATATAAATGGTAATGTAAATAAATAAAAGAGAAAAAAGACAGTGCGCGATGTCATCATTCGTTCCAGATCAGGCGAAAACCTCAAAAAGGCACATCAGTAAATGTGCTGTGGTAAAGCACAATACCCACACAATAATCCACTTTATGAAAAGACTACTAAAAGAACTGACCGAATGGAGCAAACAGAAGAATAAATAACGTGGTGCACACTTTTCGAACTAAACCAGCCCTAAACTTTTAGTTTGTCCAGTTATTCCCAGTCGTATAAAAGCAGCACGTACACTATCTCAACAAGTACATCTTAGTCCTTTATTACTCTGAGGGCCTGTGGAGCAGTAAATCAACGACAAGTCCCCAAATTATTTTATTTTTTATTTGATTAGCAATGTCACATTTTTCAAGATCTTGGAGAGGGAGGTTAAAAGACTTTTTAAAAATCTGAAGGACTGAGCTTGATCGACTCAGTTTTATTAAACTGGGGCTTCCTGGACGACACACGGTGAATCGAGACCACATTCCCACTGCCCTGAACTCTGTTTTAAATATCATATGAGTGGAATGAGGGCGGGATCAAAATATATGTCAAAATATTGACCGGCAATTGCATTGCTGCAACATTTTCTACTACCACTATTTGGTCAAGGTAAGAAGGCGTGGAATAAAAATAGTAAATCTGTCTTTCCCTATTGACACAATATAGAGGTAGTGGATTTTGCTCACTTGCTAAGAAAGACTCATTCAAGAACAGAATATTTAAGACAAGAATTAAGACAAGATCACTTGCTGTGTGTCCTCTCACCGCTTTAACGAAAAAGGCACACGCCTCAAGTGTGTCTGTGGGAATAAAACTGTTTATCATCAGAAAGTTTTTCCCTCCTGGATGACCTTGAATTTCCATGTGGGACTAGTCACAATGCTTCCATTGACAATGTTCCATATTCCAATAAGGGGTTCCATTGGATTGAATAGTTTAAGGTAGCCCACCAATGTCCAAGACTATAACATAACCTTGACTGAAATAACAATGGAAAGTTTAACGGATTAAGATACTGCGCGTATTGAGAAATTCTGCAGAGAGTGCACTCCGAAGCCAAGGGGAAGACAACTATGATGGCAGTTTGCAACAGAAGCAATAACCCCATAGCTGCATCTGTGCATGCATCGAGTACCAGACGGATACTACTGTTTAAATCCCTGGATCAGTTTCTATTATTCTACTGGCTAAAGAAGCACGTTTCTTCTAGCTAAATGGCATGTTTTAATGGCCCTGGCTCTCTATTGTGCAGACTCACGAGCTGTTTCTTGGTAGTTTGGGGAATCAAGCTAAAGCTATCCATAGGAAGCGAGCATGGCTTACAGTGCCAAGGAGGGCCATGGCCGTGGGCCAACGATAAACCATACAATATGGAGAAGATTATCCAGTAATGTCTTTGGAAACTGCTCGGGAGCTGACAGCTGTGTTTGTTCCCTTGGCTCACTACAGTTGCCATCCCAGAGAGCAAGAGCTGGAAGATTTGATGGTGTAAGAGGAGAGCTGAACCAGCCAGAGAGATCTAGCAAATGATAGGAAAACAAGAAAACACAGCATTCTGGTCTAAGCGAGAGCTGGAATGTGTCCGAGGCTTCCACAGTGCCCATGAAATCCCAGGATATAAAGCGTCAGTGGAGTGAGGAAAGAGCTGTCATGACCTGGACTCCTCTGTGAGTTTCATTATATGCCTTGACTCCTTCACCAGCCCTTCGACGAGAATATCATAATCCCCTTCATAAACCATGGTGTCTTTATTAACAAGCACTGGCAAAGACAATCATGCTGGAGTTTAGATCTAGACGTGTATTTGTACTGCTGCAATACTGTTAACGGAATGCGGGGCCTAACCAGCTTGTTCGTCGCATTCGGTGGCTGTCCGACACCGACATGAAGAATATTTGTGAAATACACCTTTGTACACAGGGCTGGTAGATGTGTTTTACGTGCCAGAGTTTATGTAGCACAAATAATTACACCTCCACTTTTTACTGCCCCATTAAACAGGAAAACGCTGCTTTGAGAGTTTTCACAAATTCTTATGGAACCATGTTTAAAAGTTTTGTTTAATTCACTTTCCATTCTACTTCACGCCCACGCTTCTAACCGGTCACTTCTGGGACCAGACAGGAACATCTTGCCCAGTGGGAGAGAGTAGAGTGGTAATGAGAAAGAAGAGGACAGCTGCAGAAAGATGTAAATAGAGAAAGAGCAAGAGAGAGAGAAAGAGAGCGAAATGGAGAGAAATGTGGCAGAGAAATACAGTAGAGAACTAAAGAGGGTAGTTAGAGTGAGAGAATTTGGTAAGTAGAGAAAAGGGTTAAGAGGTGAGGTAGATAAGTGGAGAGAAGGGTAGACGGAAGAGATGCCTGCCAGAGGTCGAGATAAAGAGACAGAGGGACATTGAAGTAGGACTTCATGTGCATGTGAATATAGAAAACTATATTGATGGCAATGTAGTGTATGCCATATGTGACAGCTTTAATCAATGCTGGGTTGTGTTTAGCCATCATCATTTATGTTGCTGAGAGTTGGAAGGTCATATTTTTTAATAGAGAAACCAAAGTTACCAGTCCTCCAAAGCAAAATACAAAGGGGGCTCTTCATAAACTCTACCTTGTAGTATGATTAGTAGCACAACAATAGCTCTAAAATACTACAAAGTACTATTCACTAACTTTCATGCCGAGGCCTTCACCTGCCTTTTATGCGCAGACTTCTCCACCTCGACTGTAGAGACGTTTTAGTAGTAATTACGAGAGTGACCAGGGTAAACTGGAAAATGTGGAATGTTTATGAAGAAATGGGAGGGGGTTAGAGAGGAGTAATGAGGGGTAAAAGGAAGGGTAGGGAGGGGTTTAGGGAAGGATATGCACCCACCCACAAAAGAGTAAGCCCATTACTATTCACAAACTACACTTCTATAGTTACTACAGCCAAAAAAGCCCCAGCAGTCATAAATGTACTCTAAATTAATGTTATGTTGATGCTAATATTGTATATGTAAATGACACTTAAATATTGGTTTATTACAAAATGTGTCAATAGTCTTTTTAAAATGTAAACAATGTAATGTTAATTTTTTTTAATTCATCGTATTCATAATTTTAAATATTTTTTGCTACATAAATATACATTTTATACCTTAGGTGATTTTTTATTTAAATGTTAAGAAACATGTTTGTAATT
This sequence comes from Lissotriton vulgaris, assembly GCF_964263255.1. Classification (NCBI taxonomy): domain Eukaryota; kingdom Metazoa; phylum Chordata; class Amphibia; order Caudata; family Salamandridae; genus Lissotriton; species Lissotriton vulgaris. The sequence goes on from NC_141695.1 coordinate 747,497,579, forward strand.
GTATTTAATATATGAAAAGTAATTAAATATGTAATTTGAATGAGCAAGATTTCACCTAAACTGAACTCTAAGAAAACTGAGGTGCTGATCATTGGTCGTTCCTCGTTCCGTACAGTCAAGAGAATAGTGATCTAGTTCTTTACAGAGTGTTCCTACTTTTGTGTCTGCAGCATGCAATTTTGCCCACTTGCTCTATTTAAATTACTAAACTTTCTGCAATTTTTCCATTTTTAGCTAAAGAATAAAGTCCTTCCTTTCAATCCATTTAAGATTTATTTCACGTTGTTTCCTCCAATAGGTTCATGCCTGGATTATTGTAATGCACTTTACCAGTATGCATCCAAATATCAGCGTTACAAACTGCAGGTATTTCAGAATATGGCAGCCAGATTACACTTCTGCTTCCCGTGCAGGGGACATGTTTCTGAACAACTGGGACTTTTTCGACGGCTGAGGAAATGGTTAAATTGGAAATTACGCAACCGATTACGAGTCTGACGGTCCATGATCAGCCAGACTCTTGGGGGACGTGATGTCATTCCCCTGACCACCCATTTACAAGTCGGACAAGTTGGACTGCCACAGTCCTGCCGTATTGGGTGTTGCGGCAGCACGAGGCCCCAATATTCTGGCTGGACCGCCGCGGTCCCACCAACCATATTATGAGTTTCCTCTCTGCCGGCGTTGTAATGGAGGTACTTACTCCATGAACACCATGGCAGAGAGGAAACATGAGGATGCACACAGGGGGCAGGGGTGCACAACATGTGTTCCCCTGTGTCCATCCACACCAGTTCCTGCAGGGCATGGACTTTTTAGTCCTTGCCATGAAGGAACTGTTTTTGGCATTTCCATTACAATGCCCATTGACTGAGGACCCGCTGTGGGAATGCCAAAAACCATCCCTCCAGACAAGAAGAAACTCCTAATCTGCCGGGTGGTCTGGCCATGTCTTTGGTGGTACAGCGGCAGGCGGACCCAATGCTGGACCGTCAAAGGCCCAATGTGTTTCTGCGACCGTGCTTTCTATGGGAATAGCCCTAGCTTTATTGCCCGTTTAATTCTGAATTATTATTCTCCCTTTTGCCTGAGATCTGCCAGATTGTGCCTAAAATTTCTTAACTGTGAGCTCAGGGTGCTGTTTTCCATATCACACAGCTCAATTATGGAATTCTCTGCTGTGCCAGCTGCGCATCACTACCAATCACTTTACCTTTATGAAGTCCCTAAAAACATGGAGCTTCTCATCTGCTGACTGGTGTTTTGGTCACAAATTAAGGCGCTGATGACCGGTTTATCACCAGGATGCCCTTCTTGAGTATTCACACACTTTATAAAAAGGCTTAACATGATGTGATGTGACGTGACGTAACATAACAAAACATAACATAAAATTAATCATGACATTATTGCCAGAAGATTAAGTTTTTGGTGGTAAGGAAGGAGCTGGGTTTCCCTGTGAAGTGATGGAGGAATGCCTAGAGAAAAAATGCACCTTTTCACCAGGTGCCTCTGCTAACCCCTTTTTGAAGTGGACTAATGGTCTACAGCATATATGAGTGATGGGACAAGGTCCTGATTCACGGAGCGTGTGCCACGAATATCCTTTCCCAGGAAAGAGGGTTGCAGTACTTTTGGCTATTTCAAGATAGGTAGGGGCATATTTATAAGGTAATGACGCAGTGTGGAGCTGCAAGCCACCTTACTGCACTGAGCTGCATCATTAGGAAAGTGCAGGGATACATCGTATTTACAACAATATGATGCATCTCTGTGCTTTTACCTGCACTGGCACACAATAGGCTGCCTAGCGCAATGCAGTCAACCTTGCCCTATGGTGCAATGGCGCCTGTATTGCAGGGATGATTGTTTGTGGTCAGGAAGGGACAGCTTCCTGCACAAAAACAATAATTGATGGCGTTTTCTTCCTTCTATATGTGCTGCAGAATGCTGCATACATGGAAAGAGAAAGAAATTAGGATAAATACAGGTTTTTCTCCTCGTTGTGCCACTTTTACACCTCCCCTGGAGAAGCATTTTTCCTGCACAAAAACAATAATTGATGGCGTTTTCTTCCTTCTATATGTGCTGCAGAATGCTGTACACATGGAAAGAGGAAGAAATTAGGATAAATACAGGTTTTTCTTCTCGTTGTGCCACTTTTACAACACCCCTGGAGAAGCATTAGAACCTGACATATTCGTAGGTTTACAAAATCCTGTAAATCTGGGAATATGTCAGAATCCATGGGTGTTACATGGGAACACCCAAAGCAACACCCATGGAACGTCCCTTTCTTGCAGAGTAATACACGAAAAGGGGCCACATTTACAAGGCTGTGAAAAGCCACGCAGGGGGCCTTTGCATGGCCTTCTAAATATGGCCCAAAACACTGCACCAAATGAGCCACAAAGACAGTGATAATCCGATGGCACCAGGGGCTTGTAAATATGCCCCTTAGTCTATTGAGTAGTGTTTTTTTACTATCACTTTTGTTTGACTTTGGTTATAGGTTTATTCTAAAGTGTATTTGAATCGGGCAAGACTGATGTAGTGTTGCAGTGGGTGCGAGAATGGTACATAATTTTTCTTTGGTGCATTTTGTCCTTCCGTTGGTCTGTAAACAGATTTAGTAAAGAATAATAAACTACCAGGTATGCCTTTTGCCCACGTCACATTACTATTAGGAATCAGGGGTCAGATGTAGGTCGCCAATTACCGGTCGGTAACGGCCGATTTCGGCCTTTACCGACCGGTAATTGGTATTTGAGATGTAGGGGCCTTTTTTTTTACAGAATCGGTAAATTTACCGATTTGGTAAATTTACTGATTCTGTAAAATACCGAATCAGTAATTTTATCGATTTGGTAAAACCCAGATGTTGGTAGCACTTTTACACATCTGTGCATGTACACCTGTGCCATGTGACACACAGACATGCCCTTAGGGCATGTATGTGTGCCACATGTCACACACGCCTGTACTTGGGGTGCTAGAGGGTGTCACAGTGACACCCCCTGCACCCTTGCAGGATTCGGTATTTACCGATTCGGTAAATACCGAATCAGTATTTCCCATTGATTCCTATGGGCTTCATGGCCCATAGGAATCAATGGGCAATACCGATTCGGTATTTACCGAATCGGTAAATCCCTAATCATACCGATTCGGTAATTCTAAAATTAGAATTACCTACATCTGCCCCCTTCCTATTTACCGACTCTTAAATACCGAATCGGTAAAATTCGGTATTTAAGAGTCGGTAAATAGGAATTACCTACATCTGGCCCCACATGTTTATTCAGGTATATTTACACTGGTATTTACTCAGGAACATTTTCCCTGTATCTTCAGTCTGCCTCTATAGTGATTTGCTGATTACCACTCAGTGCTATCATAGTGATAGATCCTCACCCACCGTGAGCCTGATTCATAAAAACTAAGGCGCCTATTTATTAACCCTGGGCGTAGTTCGCGTAGCAGCGCTATGCGTAGCTACACGAAGTGCACTTCACACTATTCAAGCTACGCGAACTGCGTAGTGTACTGTGCAAATTGCTGTTCCCACTGATTGCACAGTGCCAGATGCTTGTCTGCACTGTGCAATCATTGCAAACCACATCTTGCACAGTGCAAGCGGTCGTTTTCTGCCACGCGAGTAGATTTGTTCTCGAGCGGCAGCTTTCTCAACGCGGACAGGTACTTTCTCATCGCGAGCGATCGCGAGAATACGCGACCACTCGCAATGAGAAACCTGACCTCCCCGCAGTGAGAATCTCGCTGGGAGGTTTATTTTCCACGCTCGCAATCGGCAACTTGATGCTGCTGATCACGAACGAGGAAAAAGTCTCACCGGGATGTTATTTTGCTCGCTCGCGGTCGCCAACTTGACGTTGAGGGCCATGATCAAGCGAAAAATTCCCGCTTCGCGTTTTTGCACTGTGCTATGTGCAATCCGGGTAGTGCATAGTTGCCAAACTATGCAAACTACGGGAGCGTAGCGTAGTCCTACGCCCCGGGTTATTATTTATGACATTGTCATGCAGAGCAACACAGCAAATCACCTTGCTGTGCTGCACTGTGTGAGAGGGAAAGGGCAGGAATGTAGCATATTTAAGGCAATCCGGTCGATTCCTGTCTTTTACCTTGCACTGGCACCATTTTGGCAGCTTACTGCCAATGTAGGCACCCTTTGCACCATGGCACAAAGGTTCCTGTGTTGCCTGCAGGCTTGTTTTCGTGCAGGAAGTAATGCGGAGAATCATTGCAAACCGCATCTTGCACAGTGCAAGCGGGCATTTTCTGCCACGCGAGTAGATTTGTACTCGAGCAGCAGCTTTCTCAACGAGGACAGGTACTTTCTCATCGCGAGCGGTCGCGAGCATACGTGACCATTAGCAATGAGAAACCTGACCTCCCCACGTTGAGAATATCGCTGGGAGGTTTATTTTCCATGCTTGCGATCGGCAACTTGATGTTGCTGATCGCGAATGAGGAAAACGTCTCACTGGGAAGTTAGTTTGCTCGCTTGTGGTCGCCAACTTGACGTTGAGGGCCATGAGCAAGCAAAAAATGCCCGCTACGCGTTTTTGCACTGTGCTATGTGCAATTTGGGTGGCGCATAGTTGCCAAACTATGCAAACTACACAAGTGTAGTGTAGTCCTACGCCCAGGGATACTATTTATGACATTGTCTTGCAGAGCAGCACAGCAAATTCCCTTGCTGTGCTGCACTGTGTGACAGGGAAAGGGCAGGAATGCACCATATTTAAGGCAATACGGCCCATTCCTGCCGTTTACCCTGCACTGGCACAATTTTGGCAGCTTAGCGCCAATGCAGTCACCCTTTGCACCATGGTACAAAGGTTCCTGTGTTGCCTGCAGGCTTGTTTTTTTGTGCAGGAAGTAATGCAGAGAAAAAATTATGCTCTCCTTGCAATCTCTCACCTGAGAAAGTGTATCTTTCACTCTTGCACCACATAGCGTGGTGCAAGAACAATGCAAACCAGCTCATAAATAGGCCCCTAGGTTTGGAAAACATTTCGAACTACATTGACTTTCACAAAGGATGAAAGGGTGTGTAAGTGTAATTCAAAGCACAATTATACTCTAAAACGTCTCCTTTTTTCCAGTGGAGAAAAAATATTTTTCCATTGGAGAAATCCCTCTCTACACCCTGACATGTTTTAGTGGTGTTCCCTCCAATTCTCCCCATGAACACAGGTTTACTCCTGCTTTTGACAGGAGTAAATCTCACATCATAATTATAAAATGATGGTCTTTATATGTATGACACATAGGCTATTATCTGTGTGAAATATATACACAAAGTATTCCTTTACATACAGGAGGTTTGTAAGGTAACAGCTCTAAATATAACTTGTGAATTGTACCATTCTAGCATTCGATTCTTGGTTAGTCAAATAAAAGTAACCACAATATTATATATTAAGGGCGGACGTCGTACTGATGGAGCAGGGATTCGCATGTAAGCGCCCTGCTCGCATACAAAACCCTTGCCTAAACTGTATAATCATATTAACACCATTGTTCGTCATTTATTAAGTGTTTTCCCAAACACGCGGGTGTCCCCAGGATGCTTGCTTGTATGTCTTTTCTCATACTAACGAAGCTTGCACTAAACATGGCTGCTTCGCTGAAATTCAGTCTGCGCATGCGTCGGTCATACCCATGTGATGTGACGCACTCGCATTCTGGAGGGAATTTGTGCTCATGCGCACTGTTGCAAACATGGCCGCTTGTCTCTCACCACGCTTTCTGCTTGCTACTGCTGCTTTAGCCTATCTGTCTTTTCGCACTAAACAATAATGATATAGTCATTATAAAGTAAGGGTCGGTTAGAACTTTATCATGGTATACAGTGTGATCATTTATATGTGATTTTAATTTGTTCTCGCTTACTTTTCATGTACCGTGTCTCTGGGGCTGGGAAATCGGGAGCGGAGCCATACTTGAAGCTCTGCTGGGCACAGTCACATGACAGGAGAAAAAACACCATTGCGCAGAAGCTGAAACAAGCCAGCTGGCTCCTGAAGCACAATGCGCCTGAGAACTTCTCTGGGAAAGCAGAATCTTACCTTGGACGATGCAACTCTGTTGCTACCTATTGTGAACTGTACTATACTGCTGTATTCTATGCATGGGAACGTGAACCCAAGGGGCGGGTAGGAAAATTTTAATATTTGGGATGAGAAAGTTGAATTCTAGGAGGTGGTAATGACCGCACCACCTCTCCTGACCAATCATAATGTGGGAAACTGTCACTTGCAACATTAGAGGGTGGTCTAAGGGTCCCCAGAATAGTATAATTGCTCTAGTTTAGCTTAGGAAAATTGTCCGACTTGTCCGAGTAGCAGACCTGTCACTGACCCTACGAACTCTACAGGTGCTCAATCTGAAGTGCTGCGGAGCACTCTGTCCATACTTTCCACAAACTCCTAAGGGGTGGAAATAATCCTAAGTGCTGGCGAAGCATTTTGCTGGGGAATTCGAAAACCCAATCGGGGTTACTGGCGGATTACTTGCAGAGAGGGGTAACGCTGGCGTTGCTTCCGAAGCTGTGGGTGTTGGTCGTACCTTGGTGAGCCCAGTCCTGATCCCAAATCCTGAGGGGTATCCTGTCCTTACTGTCCGTGAGCTGTACCTGCTCGCATTCTGGCATTCCTTCCTGAGGGTCCGTGTCCCCGTCCGTTCAACTGACCCGTGGCCAGGGTTAGTCTTCATTCTGAACTAGGTAATTATTAGTCCAAGGGTTTACGTCTCTCTCTCTCTCTCTCTCTCTATTTTTCTAATAAAGCACTCTTGCCTGTGATATTGCCCTATCACCGTGAAAAACAAGTTATATGCAATTGTTTGTTAGAATTGTTCCATTTCTCTTCCTACCTTTAGGGAATTGCCAAACTGTTATATTTTATTAGTATGCTCCAATTTTTCCCTTTCCTTTAGCTGATTGCAGGTGATCTTAGTAAGAATAGCCTAGAAACACTTAGGTTAAGTACATGTTATAGGTCCATATCCGGTGTCTTAGTATAAAGTTGCAGTGAACTAGTTTTGTTCTAAACTCCTACCTTAGTTTTCCCATATACCCAAATGGTCTTAGCATTAATCTATAGCTATTTTATGGTGTTAATTCTGATGATTGACGTATTACTCTGCCTATCACTTATTGCCTTGTCATACTCTCTTTGAACTTTATATAAAGCTTTGAACATCCTCAGGTGTCTGTGGTCATTTTACAGAAATTGTGGATAAGTATTGTACTGATTATAAAGAGTATTTGATCTCAGGCCTGTCTGCTGTTTCCCTGATAGCTCCAGATCTGTCATAAGAATTGTGCCTGTGGTAAGTCAGGTGCATGGTAAGCAGAGGTGAAACCAAACCTTAATTACTCATAGCAGCGTGCAGGAGGAGAAACCAAGTAATCCTCACCCGGTTCACCCAAATTATTAGTGTGGTATTGAAATTTGCACGCCAGGGCCCAGTGCGTGTAAAGAATTGGTAACCTCGGTGACCCGGGAGGACTGCGCGCTCTATCAGTCATTTTCTGGTAACCAGAGGATGGTTTGGACTAGTTAGATTAGGTAGACAGGATAGGTCACAAACAAACCGTGAAAATAAAATGTGCTGCTGATTTTCTACTGTATTGGTTCAAATATTATGAAATGTTTTTAGGATTTATATGTAAATGTATATGATTTTTGCATTGCTGCTATAAATGTTATATTAACCGAAAAAAAATTTGTTTGTGAATGTTCAGTGTAGTCCGAATCCCCGGGGAAGTATTTAGCTAACGGTGAGCAGAATCCGGTTAGCTGTTGAAGTCACTAGGTTTGAGGCATTAGTGCAGGGTTGAGGATAACTGGAAGCACTAATTAGGACCTTTTTTTTCTGGAGTGAATGATAGCTACGAGTCCTTTATAAAACTTTCATTGCGATATCACCTAGTAAGGGTCGCATACGGAAGGAGTAGTAGGGTCTCCGAGGCTTGTCTGGTAAGTAAGATAGTTCGCTGGTGAAATCCTGGCTCAGTACATATCCCCGACTAAGGTGGATGAGTCAGAAGAATAACGGGTTCTATATTACTAGTGTGAAGGGACAGGCAAAGAAGTCTATCCAGAGTGAATGAAAAGTAGACAGAAGTGGTTTACTGGTAGTGAAAGAAAATTCTTTTATCTCTTTAGAACACTCAGACATAGTGGCAAACGTTGCGTGTTGTTGAATAAAATCTGCATTCGCACTTTAGGGAGAGTAAAAAGTTTCCGTTACCTTGTGAAGGAGGGAGTCAGTCGGAGAGCTGCTCTGACGTCACTCCGTGCCGCGCTGGTATTGGTCAAGACAGCGGGTGTGTAGTGGAGCTGAATTTGTAAAGGAGGGGTGAGTGCCGAAGCGTGAGATTCTGTCTTGCGAAAAGGCCGCGCACCCATTGGTTAAGGGTGTTTGTATTCTCTGACCTGATTGGGTAGTGCGAAATATAAGTCGCGCTAGCATTGGAAGCACAAAGGTAAACAAAATTAATCAAGCCGAGTTAGAAGCGAGTCTGGAGAGTTGCATGTGGTATCCAGATTTCATACCGAATCCAAAGTACCTAGGATTTCATAAGGATCAGCTTATACGAGGTAGACCGCACATGATGTATGGAGTAAAGAGGAAAATGTCATTTTCTGATAAAATAAAGAATTTTTTCAAAACTGACAAGCCCATTAGAACGAGGGAAGGCGTGCTCATTCCCCCGCCAAATACCCCTGCTTCTTTCATGCTGTTTGATAAAGGGTACCACACTTGTGTCTGGTTAGAAAATTGGGCAAAGTATACTGCCGATGACGGAGTCCTAGCATTCCCTGTTGAAGGTACATTTAATGGTCGGATTCTGTTTAACTTAATAACCCGCATGAATGAATTACACCCTAGACCTAGGCTGACCCAGTACGAAGCCCTGGAGGAATGGGAGATTGAGGCTGCAGAGCGAGATAAACCCCGGATGGATAAGGGAGTGAGTAAATGGTATCCGAGGGTTCAAGCGCAGACCAAAGAGCAGAAAATGAAACAGTGGAGGCAATCTATGTTGACTGAAGGACTATTTCCTATGATGGGGGTATTAGAAGAGAAGAAAGGAAAATGTAAAGAAAAGACCCATCACCTAATGCCTGTAGGGGACTCAGAAGATGAGCACCTGGAAGATTTGTTAATGAAAAATCCACCTCCCTATGTTGCAGAGTCAGAGCCTGTGCATTCTCCAAATCCCTTTTCAAAATATCCCAGATGTAGGAGGGATAGTGATACAGATGGAACAGGTACAGACAGTAAAACCAGTGATGGGGATGGGTTTTGCAGACCTAAATCCACGGTCCCAAATTATCAGCAGTTCGGAGAAGGTCCACCCCGATTGGTCACTCCGACTGCTCCGAGTATTTATCCTCCCTTCGTACCTCAGGTATTGCATGACAATTCTGCAGAAAAGGTGTTGCGGGAAAAAGAGAAAGAAGCCCTGGCTAGACAGCGAGAGGATTTAGTTCGAACCATTGCCCAGATACATCCCCATCCTGATTCCCTGACTATTCCAGTAACTATTGGTCCAGCTATTCCACTGTATAGAAATGACCTGGCTAGTCCCCGTCCTCCTGTTATCACCCCAATGCTGCCTACTCCTAGCGTCCCTTCCCCGAGGAAGGAAGTATTCATAGATGAGGATCAAGAGAGTGAGTGTGAATCTGTGGTTCTGATGGATTTGCCCATTAGAGAGCCTAGGACTAGTACATCGGGGCAAGAAGTCAGACTAGACCAAAAGAGGTGTTGATTGAAGGGGCATCTGGGGTTAGGAGTGCCACCGTAGTATCCCCAGAAGAATTAGACAGATGGACAAAGGAGCTGGAAAAGGAGACCACTCCCCAACCTAAAGCATTAGAGATATATAAATTAAGGATAGAAATAGAAGAAATGATGGCTGGGAATGTAGGAGTTGAGCGCCTAAGCTCGTACAGTGAAGAAGAGTTACTGTTTATCAGCAAAAATCTTACCCGGAGTGCTAGGTTGCTCCATGAAAGGATAATGGATACAGCCACCGAAATGGGAATTGATGTTAGTCGCTCCAAAATTCTTCAGAAGCCCTACAGAGTAGATTTTTCAGATAAGGATTTAGAAAGCTTAAATGTGATGAGAAAACAGATCCAGATAAAGGAATTTTTGAAGCTCTTGCAGAAATGGGGCGAGGTGGGAAAATGGAGAACCCGGTGGGCAAAGAAAAAGGAAGACAGCAGGGCTAAGTCTCAGGCTTCAGAATTCGTGTTAAAGGAAGTAACACCAACAGAAAAATTGTGTCCCATGAGAGAGGTCCCGGGAGGAAAATATGTCCATGTCCCTTGGTCCAGACAGGATATTGTGTCATTTACAAATGACTTCCCGAAATTACGGGAAAAGCCGGTTGACTGGTACAGGCAGGTAGAACGCTTCATAAAGGTTCAGAAATGCCTCTTGAAAGACCTGGATGGGTTTTTCGACATTGTGGTCCCTGTAGATCTATGGACCGAATGTAAAATAGAAATTAATTGGCCCAATGATGAATATCCCAGAGATGAGAAAACCGGAGCTCCCTCACCTGAGGTAATGAGGAAGTACGATCAGGTCATACAGTACCTTAAGAAAAAGGTGCCAGCAAAGGAGACGGATTGGACCAGAATAGATAGAGCCACCCAAGAACGTGATGAAACGGTGCATTCATTTTATGAAAGGTTACTGCAGGTATTTAAAACTTACAGTGGTATCGATAACGTAGACATGAAAGACATGACCCATTTCAGTTACAGATTTGTGCTAGGATTAAGGCCTGAAATCTCACAATGGATTCGAGATAATAAAATCAGTTGGCAGGGAAAGCCCATAGATGATGTCCTGAAATATGCAAAATACTGCGAAGATGAAATCGAAAATAAAAAGAAAGCCCTCAAGGAGAAAGTAATGTGGGCACAGGTGAAATTAGCCGAACAGCAAGAAAAACAGTTAAGTAAATTGACTTCCAGCAATAATGCTCAGAATGCCACTGCTGGGGGGGGGGCAAGCCCCGAGCTAAAATGAGTCGGGAAGAGGCCATGAAAAAGTTTCCGTGCCATGGGTGCGGCCAGATAGGGCATTGGCGAGACGTGTGTCCACACCTGCAGGCCGGTAATGCCCCTGTAAATGGTTTAAATCCACAGGTGCCGAAAGAGGGGACAAGAAAGAACCAGCAACAGGTAAAATTACCTCCAGTACCTCGCGCTCCTAGACAGAATTTTAAGAGTCAGGGTCAGCAGAATGAGAGGGCGGAAGTATGGGAAGTCGAGAGTGAAAGAAACGCAGTCATTCCACAGTATTTGTTAAATGATACCTTCCTCTGTGAAGATCAAGATTGACGGGGCCTGAGAGGGGAGGATGAGGAGTGCGTGCTTGGCGCCTCCTTACCGGTAGACCAGACTGGACCATACATTGAAGGAAAGGTTGAGGGAAAAGACGTCACCTTTCTGTTGGACACTGGTGCTACCAGATCTACTGTAAGAACAGTGGATGTTCCTAACCTACCCCTCTCGGGAGAAGCGATCCAAGTAGTGGGCGTCTCCAATCAAATAATAAGTACTCCAGTAACTGAACCAATGGAAGTTTCTATAGGAAATTTCAAAGAAATGCACAGATTTGTGGTCTGTGATTCCAGTCCTGTGAACCTGCTAGGACGTGATTTGTTGTGCAAGATGCATTGTACCATCTATTGCACACCGAAAGGCGTCGAAATTCAGACACCCGATGAAGATGGTTTGTACAAGCTGATGTTAGTCAGACAAGATTCTGATATCAAACCTTTAACCGTTGAGGATCTACCTGAAGAGCTCCAGTTAAGAGTAGTTCCAGAAGTGTGGGATTTCACAGGAAAGGATGTAGGTTTAATGGCAAATGTGGGCCCAGTTAAAATAGCAATAAAAACAAATGCTGTATACCCCAAAACCAGACAGTACAAAATGAGTGCAGAAGTAAAAGCTGGAGTAGCGACTGAGATTACCCGGCTGCTCGAAGCAGAAATAATAGAGGAAGTGATGAGCAGTCCCTGTAATTCGCCAATCATTGGGATCAAAAAGCCTAGTGGAAAGTACCGGGTGGTGCAAGATTTACGCAAGGTAAACCAAATTGTTGTGCCTTGCTGTCCTGTTGTGCCCAACCCTGCCGTGATACTATATCAGATTCCCTGGAATGCAGAATGGTTCACTGTCATCGACCTGTGCCATGCATTCTTTTCCATCCCATTGCATCCAGAAAGCAAGTTCCTTTTCAGTTTTGAATTTGACAGTCATCTCTATGTCTGGAATCGTGTCCCCCAGGGGTACACCGAAAGCCCATCGATTTTCAATCAGATACTGAAAAAGTGCCTCGAAACCCTAGTGCTGCCAAGAGAGTCTGTTTTGGTGCAGTACATAGATGACCTGTTGGTGGCATCTAAAACCCAGACTGACTGTGTCACTGACACAATTGCCTTGCTGAATCACCTAGGAAAAGGAGGACATAAAGTGTCGCCTGACAAGTTACAATTTTGTAAAAACTCAGTGAAGTATCTGGGGCACCAGATAGAAAAAGGAATCAGGAAAGTTACTACCGAAAGAATCAAAATATTTAAAGCAATGGAACTGCCCAGAACTCAGAAAGAGGTGAGGATGTTCTTGGGAGTTGTGGGTTATTGCAGACAATGGATTGTAGGATTTGCGGCTCTAGCCAGACCCCTAATAAAAATGACAAAGAAAGGAGTAGAAGACCCCGTCAGTTGGGACAGTGAAAGCATGAACGCTTGGGTAACTTTGAGAAACTGTCTATGTACCGCTCCTGCATTGGGTATGCCTGACTACACCAAGCCCTTTGAGCTATTCTGTGACACAAGAGAGAATTGTGCTCTTTCAGTCCTGACCCAGGAGCACGGACTAGTTAGAAGACCAGTAGCCTATTTTTCGGCCACCCTAGATCCGGTGGCTGCTGGATTACCTGGATGCTTGAAGGCAGTTGCTGCTACTTGCGTCAGTCTGGAACAGAGTGAGAACATTGTCATGGGACATCACGTCACTGTATATGTTCCTCATTCTGTTGTAATCCTACTGACCAGAACTAAGACCCAGTACCTCACACCTAGTCGGCTGACTAAGTATGAGAGAATTCTAATTGGCGCTGAAAATGTAACTATTTCCCGGTGCAATGTCCTAAACCCTGCAACACTGTTACCGGTCCCTCTGGATGTAGAAATCGAAGAGGGGGGGGAACATAATTGCATCGATTTAACTGAGTACAGTACAAAGCCCCGTCCGGACATCCGTGAAATAGCGTTACTTGATGGGGATAAGACAATGTTCGTGGATGGCTCGTGTTTGAGACATGAGAGTGGGAGTCTGAGTGCTGCCTATGCTGTGGTTACGTTGACAGAAACCATAGAAGCATCTTACCTGAGCGAGGTGAAATCTGCACAAGTGGCAGAGCTCATCGCGTTAACCAGAGCATGTAAGAGGGGTAAGAACAAAAGAATAACTGTTTACACAGACAGCCAGTACTGTTTCGGGGTTGTTCATGACTTCGGCCAATTGTGGCTGCAAAGAGAATTCATGACGTCCTCAGGCACCCCTATCAGAAATGGAAAGGTGGTGCATAACTTACTGGAAGCTATCCAATTGCCCAAAGAATTGGCTGTGGTCAAGTGTGCGGCTCACAAATCTGGAAATTATGATGTGACTGCCGGTAATAGGTACGCTGACCAAATTGCACAGTTTTGTGCCCGATACCAAATGTCCCTCCAAATTGCGTTGTGGGGTGGAACCAGCTGCCAACTTATGTTGTTTGAGAATGTGTCAACGTGGGAGGAATTAAAGGATTTGCAACAGGCAACAGACAGGCAAGAGAAAGGAAGGTGGGCAGCAGAGGGATGCAAATTGAGAGATGATGGTGTGGTGGTAGACTCGACTGGGGTGCCTGTACTGCCTGATAGCTTGGTCGACCCCATGATCAGAATGATACATGAACCAACACATATGGGAAGAGACGCAATGTGTCGGGTGTTTGACAAGGTGTTCTGTAATTCAAAGTTCAGGAACCAGGCGGAAAAGCTTTGCCAGAGGTGCCTAGTGTGTCAGCAATTTAATGCAGGAAAGAGGACTGTAGTGGAACAGAGTAATGTCGGAAAGGCAGTAGGTCCCTTTGTCAGAATGCAGGCAGACTTCATAACAATGCCTAGGTGTCAAGGGTATAGATATATCTTAGTCATAGTTTGCCTATTCTCCAGGTGGGTGGAAGCATATCCAGCGAAGAAAAATGATGCTCTCACCACAGCCAAGTTATTGCTCAGGGAGTTGATACCTAGGTACGGCATTCCCGAGACAATCGAAACGGACCAAGGTGGGCATTTTGCCAACGATGTCCTAGAAGAACTCTGTAAAGCATTCAAAATGAAGCAAAGACTGCATTGTGCCTACCGTCCAGAGGCTTCTGGGGTAGTGGAACAAATAAATGGCACCCTGAAATCCAGATTGGCCAAAATGTGTGATTCCACAAAGATGAACTGGATAGAGGCTTTACCCCTTGTGCTGATGAGTTTGAGAAGTATCCCGAACAGAAAAACTGGCCTAAGTCCCCATGAAATATTAATGGGAAGAGTGATGCGACAGGCATGGGTACCCGGACACAAACTGCTAAGCATTTCTGATGATATGGTATTAGAATACTGCAAGCAGCTGGGTGACCAAGTGCGTTCTCTCTCTCAGCAGTTTGGAGAGACAGAAGACGAGTGGCCAAAGACTCCGGCACATAAACTGCAACCAGGAGATTGGGTGGCGTTAAAGAAACACACCCGGAGCAGTTGCCTGAAACCAAGGTGGGGAAAGCCACAAGTGATCCTCGTCACTACAACTGCTGTAAAGTGTGCTGGTGTACCGAAGTGGATCGACGCCAGCCACACGAAGCGGGTAACTGGAGAAAACGCGACTGGAGCTGAAGGCAGCGCAGCTGAAGAGGCTTCCGAGGAAGAGAGTCCAGAGCTAGCTGACATCGAACTGCCGAGCACAAGTCGAGACGTTGAATGGTTCCCCGCCAACGACCAGGTTCATGATCCAATACGAACCAGGAAATATTCCTACTTAGACAGTGAGTGGGATAGTCCAGGTGAGTTAGAAATAGAGGAGGAAGGTCAGGTCAACGAAAATCACAACACACCTGATCAAGAAGTAGGCCAAGTAGGGTCAGATCAAGACATCGAAACTTCTCCTGAAACTCCAGAAATTGGAAAGGGACAGTTAGAAATTAGAGCTGACGTTCATGCAGAAGAAAACGAAGAGATCGAAGAGCATGAACAGGAACAGATAGAATTAGATCAAAGTGCTCAGACAACGGAAACAACAGTAACCAGAAATAAAAAGCAAGTACGATTTGAATCTGAGCAGGGACAGATTAGGGACCAGGCAGAAGAAATAGATGAAAGACCTGGAACTAGTCAGACAGGCAGGGAAACAGAGGTGCCACATCAAAAAGTAAAAAGAGTGCACGAAGAAGGCCAAGTTTCCTCAACTACTGGGAGGCACGGAGGCAGAAGTGCACCCCGATACGTCAAGAGACTGAGGCTCAGACTAAAGACAGTCGAAGAAAAACTAAAAGACCGAAAAAGGGCTGAAAGTGAAAGAAAGGCAGCCCAAGGCAAATCGCTAAGAAAGAGTGACAGACTAAAGAAACAGAACCGACTGTATCGGAGCCCTGAGTGGACTTACTTTGTGTTGGAGGAAATAGACGAACCACACCACAGTGGCAACAGTGACGAAGAGTCCATCGCTGATCGGAGTTCTGACGAAGACCCTCCTTGAGAGAGCCCCGAAGTGAGCCTTTGGTGCAAAGAAACGAAGAGGGGTAGCAAAAGCCACCTGTAAGCTAAAAATGTCTGATCCGAATGTCTCTGGAAGATCCCGGTGTGGGTGTCTTAAAACCTGTTGTAAAATATGCTTGTGTAGTATAGCAATGCTAATAGTCATGTGGATAGGACTAACAGTTTTTTTACCTTTTATGATAAGTAAAGATCCTAACTTGTCCCCTACTGAACCAGAAGCAGTAGACGTAGGGGTTGTACAGACTGCAGAAACACCACGAAGCCTAGAAAGACGCGACAAACAAGTAGGACTGACACACACACGACCTAATTTAGAAGCATCAGATGAGGATGGACTACACTTTAACAAAATGAGAAACAAGACGCATTTAAATGTTTTTGCTAACTTGTTAGTGCATTATGTAGAAGCTATGGAAATAGAGGACTGTTATGTCTGCATGAAGCTGCCAACCTCAGTGGCTGAAGGCGTGACATACCACCATCTACCTTTAACCTATGGAATCTCCTGTAGTATATTAGCTAGCTTGTTTTATAGAAGCACTTTACAGTACTATTATTCAAATGCTGACGTAGTATTTTCTGAACTTCCTATTAGAGGACACTTGAACCTTGTACATACTAAAAGTGACGTGACCCGTTATATGGGAGAATATTTTCTGACTATAGGCAACATAGATTTAGATGAAGCAAGACAAGCTAATCTGACCTGTTCTCTGCAAGAGCAGGAAAAGATGTTTATAAAGATGGCAGACAGAAGGAGAGAAAAGTTTCAGAAGAAGGCAAATGATGAAAAGGATAGAGTCCCTAGGTGGGCTGAGCACATGGATAACACCTCGCAAGGCGAAGCTAGTCCTGCCTTGTTGCTGGATTTTGAACGAAAGGGGAAACTTTGTATCCATAGGGAAAAGACAGAGTACTATAACAATGTATTCATCGGTTCCAGCGAGTGTGAACATAATTACAAGGTAATTGGAGGTTGGGGTTTCAAAAATGGGTCAGAACCTGTGTTTCCCGGAATATATTATATATGTGGGAACAAGGCTTATTTCAAATTGCCGGATCACTGGTATGGAAGCTGCTACTTTGGCATTGTTTTCCCGAAAATATACCATGTGAATAATGCAGCTGGAAGCGATGAAGAAACTAATGGCTTAGTGCGTAGTAGACGTGAAAGTGTAGGTGAAATTATAGGTGATATTTTTAGTGCACTGATACCTGGAATGGGGGTAGTTCTGAACACTCATAGAATCTGCAAATTGTCTACAGTAGTGGACCGGTTATCAACGGACACTGCTGCTGGATTCCTGATGGTCAATACTGAAATGGTTGCGATCAGATCAATGGTTTTGCAAAACCGTCTTGCCCTTGACACCCTATTAGCAAAAGAGGGCGGAGTCTGTAGAATGCTGAAAGCGCAACATTGTTGCACTTACATTCCTGATAAAAGTATCGAACTAAAACAATATGTGAAAAACATAACTAATTTGGAAAAAGAACTCAAACCATTGGAGGTTGACAGTGCCTGGACGAGACTGACTGGAGGTCTCTCCTCTATAGGTAGTTGGTTTACTAACCTAGGTAGAAATCTTTTGTGGAAAATACTGATGCCAATAGTTGTAATAGGTGTAGTTGTATTGATCATTTTTATCTGCTGCAAATGCCAGAAGTGCAAAAAGAAATATACTGTGAATAAGAGGGGGGTGAAAAGAAATATTGATGAACTAGAATTAGAAGAGTTAAAGAGTGAAATTTACAAAAAGGTGAAAAATCACCACTCTCATCGAGAAGCTGAAAGAAAACTCAACAATAAATTTGTTGAAATTCAAATGAGTGATGTGGATGAATGAAAAAAAGTTGGCATCTGTTTCCTTCTATGTGGTGATGATAGTAAATATCATCAAAGAGGGGATTGATGGAGCAGGGATTCGCATGTAAGCGCCCTGCTCGCATACAAAACCCTTGCCTAAACTGTATAATCATATTAACACCATTGTTCGTCATTTATTAAGTGTTTTCCCAAACACGCGGGTGTCCCCAGGATGCTTGCTTGTATGTCTTTTCTCATACTAACGAAGCTTGCACTAAACACGGCTGCTTCGCTGAAATTCAGTCTGCGCATGCGTCGGTCATACCCATGTGATGTGACGCACTCGCATTCTGGAGGGAATTTGTGCTCATGCGCACTGTTGCAAACATGCCGGCTTGTCTCTCACCACGCTTTCTGCTTGCTACTGCTGCTTTAGCCTATCTGTCTTTTCGCACTAAACAATAATGCTATAGTCATTATAAAGTAAGGGTTGGTTAGAATTTTATCATGGTATACAGTGTGATCATTTATATGTGATTTTAATTTGTTCTCGCTTACTTTTCATGTACCGTGTCTCTGGGGCTGGGAAATCGGGAGCGGAGCCATACTTGAAGCTCTGCTGGGCACAGTCACATGACAGGAGAAAAAACACCATTGCGCAGAAGCTGAAACAAGCCAGCTGGCTCCTGAAGCACAATGCGCCTGAGAACTTCTCTGGGAAAGCAGAATCTTACCTTGGACGATGCAACTCTGTTGCTACCTATTGTGAACTGTACTATACTGCTGTATTCTATGCATGGGAACGTGAACCCAAGGGGCGGGTAGGAAAATTTTAATATTTGGGATGAGAAAGTTAAATTCTAGGAGGTGGTAATGACCGCACCACCTCTCCTGACCAATCATAATGTGGGAAACTGTCACTTGCAACATTAGAGGGTGGTCTAAGGGTCCCCAGAATAGTATAATTGCTCTAGTTTAGCTTAGGAAAATTGTCCGACTTGTCCGAGTAGCAGACCTGTCACTGACCCTACGAACTCTATAGGTGCTCAATCTGAAGTGCTGCGGAGCACTCTGTCCATACTTTCCACAAACTCCTAAGGGGTGGAAATAATCCTAAGTGCTGGCGAAGCATTTTGCTGGGGAATTCGAAAACCCAATCGGGGTTACTGGCGGATTACTTGCAGAGAGGGGTAACGCTGGCGTTGCTTCCGAAGCTGTGGGTGTTGGTCGTACCTTGGTGAGCCCAGTCCTGATCCCAAATCCTGAGGGGTATCCTGTCCTTACTGTCCGTGAGCTGTACCTGCTCGCATTCTGGCATTCCTTCCTGAGGGTCCTTGTCCCCGTCCGTTCAACTGACCCGTGGCCAGGGTTAGTCTTCATTCTGAACTAGGTAATTATTAGTCCAAGGGTTTACGTCTCTCTCTCTCTCTCTCTCTCTCTATTTTTCTAATAAAGCACTCTTGCCTGTGATATTGCCCTATCACCGTGAAAAACAAGTTATATGCAATTGTTTGTTAGAATTGTTCCATTTCTCTTCCTACCTTTAGGGAATTGCCAAACTGTTATATTTTATTAGTATGCTCCAATTTTTCCCTTTCCTTTAGCTGATTGCAGGTGATCTTAGTAAGAATAGCCTAGAAACACTTAGGTTAAGTACATGTTATAGGTCCATATCCGGTGTCTTAGTATAAAGTTGCAGTGAACTAGTTTTGTTCTAAACTCCTACCTTAGTTTTCCCATATACCCAAATGGTCTTAGCATTAATCTATAGCTATTTTATGGTGTTAATTCTGATGATTGACGTATTACTCTGCCTATCACTTATTGCCTTGTCATAATCTCTTTGAACTTTATATAAAACTTTGAACATCCTCAGGTGTCTGTGGTCATTTTACAGAAATTGTGGATAAGTATTGTACTGATTATAAAGAGTATTTGATCTCAGGCCTGTCTGCTGTTTCCCTGATAGCTCCAGATCTGTCATAAGAATTGTGCCTGTGGTAAGTCAGGTGCATGGTAAGCAGAGGTGAAACCAAACCTTAATTACTCATAGCAGCGTGCAGGAGGAGAAACCAAGTAATCCTCACCCGGTTCACCCAAATTATTAGTGTGGTATTGAAATTTGCACACCAGGGCCCAGTGCGTGTAAAGAATTGGTAACCTCGGTGACCCGGGAGGACTGCGCGCTCTATCAGTACCAGAATATATATTTTCCAACTACAGCATTCCCTTTTGCACAAAATGTGTGATTTTGAGAAAATCATATGATATCCTTTTCGATTAGGGCTCTTGCTTTCCAAAAATTGAAAGCACTTAGAAACATATTGTCTCCTGTATTAAGCACCTTGTAAAAACATGGACATTTCCATCCATTAATTTTTACATGTAGTGTGCTCTGTCTTCTCCATTAGGTTGCTTGAATTGGAGCTATACGGTTCACTCACTACACCACCTCTAGCTGTTTAATGAAACGGACTGCAGCACATCACAGACCTTGAAAGAACCCACATTTAGAGCTTTGCCAAGAGAAAGCCTACACACTCGTTTAAACAGCCAAGATTATTAAGACATAACCACCCAAAAAAACATCATATGGTAACCCATTTCATGATTGCATCTTCAACTCTTAAGAAAAGCCTTTTGATTATATTTAGGGCTCCCGGTTTTATGGTATTTTTTTTTTTTTACCCGTCTTGTCAGTATTTATCGATATTTATTTTGTGTTCTCAGAATAAATTAAGTTTTAATATGGTATATTTCCACATTTATTTAACTAATAAATATGTGCTGATACTTTGATGCCTGTTGCATTTTAGCAAATGAAGCCGCCAAATATAACATAACAATACACCCATAGGTAAATATTGGCATTATACTACAAATGGAGTTGACAAATGTCGTTATTTATTGATAAGTCATCCTGTTTTTTAACTTCCCATGCGATCAAGCTGCTCTGCTATTGGCCCAAATTTAATGAAAGACAGAATGGAAAGGCACTCTAAAGCAGCCCAATTTTATGTATTTTTCCTTTTTTTAAATACATGTAGACAGGAAGCATGTTGTTTTCTGTATGTATTTATCTGTAAAAATCAGTAAAAATTGAAAGTTGGGAGCCCTAATTATATATCCTGAGCCACCCACCTCTCATACTAGAGCTTGCTTTTTTGGCCAGAATTTTTTAGAACTGTCTTTCTTTTAGCCCATCAAGCTTGAGGCTTCATCCTTATTTTACAGAGAAGACCGAGCTATGTCCATGTTGAATTAGAGATCATTTTAAGGAGTACATTTAAACAACAAAACTCTAAAATTTACTAAAACAAAAATAAAGACCAATGAACTGACATTTACATAAATGGTGAGACATATCATGACTAAGAATTCAGCGGGTGTTCGTTCTTTCACTCCACTGGGTTTGCTAATATAAGTACCACTGAGTGGGACGAATGCAGAGCTGTGCAGTGCTTTATCTTCAGCAGCAATGCCCCCCCCCCAGGAATATCTCCTAATATTTTTGGGATTGCTTATGAATAATCTGTAATCGCAAATTGACTGAGATGTTTTCTCACCAGGACCTATTTACTCACTAGAAACACCCTAGCTTTACCTGGGCCTCGTTCCTAATGAATGCCCATTAGATCCAGTGGAAACACAGAAAGAAGCATGGCAGCACAATTGAAGGGTAAAACAGCTCTCTAGTCATCATTTCTAAACATGGGGTGGGGTGTGAATGAATCATTATTATCTACCCTGATTCATTTTCAAGTGATTTCTGGTGTTATTTTCCACATGCATGTGTGTTGTGTGATCTTTGTTGATACCTATGTTTGTACTGGGACATAGGTAACAACGAAAACACTTATTAGAGTAAGGACTACAAGGAATAGTAGAAGTTTGATAATATTTCAGAAAACTCAGAACTACTCCAACACACGAAGTGTTGTGAGCCACCTGCTGGCATTCCCTTCCTCCCACACATGTTGGTTTCTGGGGGGAGACCTGGTCGAGGTACTTTGTCCATACAGTTCTGGCCATCTTTTTGTTCTATTGTTTGTCCAGGTCTGGTGGTAAAAATGATTCATTCTACTCCATTCCTTTGATGTAAATTTGCAATCATAAACTTGGCTTTAAAATAGTTTTTACAAGGAGGGGGTCAAAGTGGTAAGCTCTGCAGGGGGATAGACAGGAAAGCTGATGTCAGCAACACTGACTACCACGAGTCTTGGTTAATCCACATCTCAACATATATAACTGGGCAATCATGAGTCTGGTCATGACACACTACCTGGATACAGTAGGCAGCCCCATTACTGGAATACACAGAAACGGCCTTTATACAATGATTATTAATCAGCTCTCCCTAAATGACCCTGTCATGGAGAAGGTAGCCATGTCTACTTGAAGATTCTAGCACTGTGTTGGGGTGCAATAGATTAACAATGTAGAACACATACCAGGACACTCATGACACATGTGTAGTACACAAGAAAACATATGAGCAGGGCCAATAGAATTATGCGATTCTGCTGCTACCGCGTTTTTGGGCATAATTATGGATTTGCTGTACTTGCCAGATAATCCATCATTTGCTGCATCTTCTGCTGATTTTAACAAAATCAATTGTTCTAGTTCAAAGAAATCTAAAGCTACCAAATACTTGGCATTGTGGGTTCCCTCTCAGTGGAAAACAGTTTGCAAAAGTTGACTAGTCATCTTTCAGCTGCTTATTGCTGTATTTGGTTGTTTACAGGGACTAATGAGGTCACATTTTCCCCCAGACAAATGTTGCCTTGAGTAAAAATGTCCAAATAATGAAAAAGTACTATCACAAAATGTTCGGCATTATGCTGCATAATTTGGCTTTGCTTGCCACATGATTTCGGCAATCCTGCTGCATAATTTAGTTCTCCCCTGCCAAATAATTCCAGTAGCCCTGCATATGAGGTCTATCAAAATGAAGTTTAAGATGTCAGTGGTCACATGTGACATGCACCAGGATACTGCTTGTGTTTATGTAGGAGGGTAGCCGTCTAAGATGCCAAAGGGTTCTTTGTCTTAAATACCAGTCAAAGGTGATGAATCAATAATGCAGAAGGCTTAAATCTTCCCTTAACTGAACAAATTCCTTCTGCTTTCCGACCATACGCCATAAGGTCCTTGCAATTTTTGTATTTTCCCTGCAACTGATATTGTTTTTCATGGCCTCTGATCTCCTTTTGCTGTCTATCCACGTGCCGCAAGCTCCTCAGACTTTTTTCTTGTGCCTCAAGCTAAATTTAGGCGATCACAATTTGCGTAATTTCAGGACTTTTATATCAAGTTTGTAACGCACAATTCCTGGAATTATGTCATCATGTCACTTCACCTAATTACGCACTGTTCCCGATAAAACTTTACTGCAAACACACAGCGAATTACTCGTACAAGAGAACGAGAATGGCTGTTGTTTGAGGGGGTTTTGTTTTGCACTTTTATAGAGTGAAGTGATGGATTTGCATTTGACAGAAGTATGTGTAATTTCTAGGGGTGGGCGGAATTTGCGAAATTCACTTTCGCAAACTATCGCAAAAATGTTAAAAATCTCAGCAAACACGCGGAAATATCGCGAAGACGCAGAAGTTTTTTCTCCAGCCCGTTTGCTGTATTTTCTGCGTGATCATGTTGAAAATGTCTCACTAACTTACCCATGCGATCGCTCATGGACATGGCCATCTTCTTTTAACGGGTCGCGCAATGCATGCTTGCGCCCGTTCGCATTACATATTTCCTGTTCAGGAACGCTTTTACGTGTTCGCGCCGCTTTTTGCGAGAAAATATCGCACAAACTTGCGCATGTGGTCGCAATGGGTGCAGCCATCTTGTTTTTCACTCTATTGATATGGTTCTGGGGCCGGATTTTCAATCCTCCCTCTATCTTTCCAATTCTTTGTTTCAAGACACTTTTTTAAATCTTTTTTATTTATTATCTCACTGACTATTTTCCTGCTACTATATTTTTGGTTTTTGTCTACTTTTTGTGTGTTTTTAGCTACTTTTTCCCTCTTTTTCTGTTGCCTGCTATTTTCATTTCTTTTACTTACTTTTTAAATTTTATTACCTTTTCTTTCCCGCCCCACTCTCCCAGAGCCATGTCCAAGGGTAGGGCTCGCCGCAGCCAGAGCTGCGACTGCCTTCCTTGCGGAAGGCGGCGCCCACAAGGTGTGCAGGCACAGGCCTTATTTGAGGAGGTGGAGTTGGCGGCACTCATTCTCTTTGTGCAGCGCCACCTCCCCTTAACCCTGGCAGCAGGTGGCAGGCTTGGGTCCGGGTATGGGCTCTGGGAAAGTCGGCAGCGGTGGGGGAAGGTGCGCCAGGCAGTGTTCCGCTGCTCTGGGGTTCAGCGCACCCAGGCCCAGCTGACGCACCGGTGGTCCGACATCCTGGACCGGGTGCAGGACCTTCTGGACCTGCTAGGAGTGGAGGTCCCCGGTCTTGGTGAGTAACTATTTAATTATTACTACTTTGTGTCTGTTCTTCTGCTCTGTGTTATATAATTATATTGCGAATATCTTTTTTTCCCAACCAGCTAGAATGCTGCTGCTTACATTACAGGTTAATTATTACGTTTAAAAGTCTTCAATGATTGGTATGACACAGGTGCTCTTCTGGGCTACTACTAATCTTTCTTGTTTGCAACTTTGCGTTTGCGCTTGCTTAGCGTGATTATGTAAGAGTTTATTTGAGAGAAATTAGGTTACGTAATGCTATAGAGACTCTAGTCCTTTCTTTGTCCTGTCACTAAGAGATAGGGGCGGATTGATACTTAGGTTAAGTTACTTTGTAGGAGTTTGTAATTTTTTAGTGGTATGCGTGATGCCCCCTGCTACGTCACGTGCTGCTAGTCCCCAAGTCTTTATCAGAACCTTTTCTAGTTTGTTCAATGAGTGGTAATAGGCTTAGCACTAGCAGAACATCAGCATCAATCAATGAACCAAAAATTTGATGTATACAAAAATGTAGTCATGTGTCCTCCATTTGACCATATGCATTGTTGAGGACTAAAAGAAGTGGAAATGCATACATAATGTACAATTGGCAGGCCTGGAGTAGGTGGGCTAGGTCAGGTGGTACGTTGTACTTAGGCTTAGTTAGTATTCTGGAATCAGAATGGAAGACTGGATTAGTGCTGATAAATAGTAAGTAGTCGATCTGCGAATCACCCGATACTACTTGTTAACCAGATGAGATCGGTCAATTTAGTTATTGCAATTGTTGTTTACACAAGTGTTTTTTGACCGTTCTTTAAAAATATTTAATTTGTTTGACACCATCCATCAATGTTTGTCTCTTTCTTATATTTTTTCAGTTCAGCACCCAGGGGCAGGCAGACAGGGACGCAGTCAGTGGTATACCCTTACCAACATCAAGAGGAGGACACCAACGCGGGCTCTTCTGCTGGCCCTAGTAAATCTTCTTGTTTTTAAAATAATTCTTATTCCATAACTTTTACTGCACCATATTTTTCTCGAACTATTGTTTCCGTTTCCTAATGCTATTTTTTTACCAACAATTATCTTTTGATCTGTACTGTTTTAAAAATCTTGTTATCCCTGCCTCTGCTATGATGACTCTCTGTACTACTACTACTACTACTACTACTACTAGTCTGTCTGTACTGTAGTAGCCAAGCTTGCCCAGTTGGCCACTCTTTATTTAAAAAGTTTTAAATAAAACTCGGATTCACCAGTAGCTCTAGCCATTGAGTCCAGTCCTTTGGGTTGTCCTCTTGTACTACTTCTATTCTTATTGATCTTGAGTCTTTGTTATTCTTGAGGCTTTGACAATTCACACCAAAAATGCCCAACCAGATTTATTTCTATTTTGATATGATAGGACATATTACTACTGTTGTAGGGATTTTGCACATACAGAACTTTGCACAAGAAAATAGGATATTGGTTATGGGAGGTTGGATCTTCCTCACACACCTCAATCAGAAGTTCAGAACCCACCACAATTCCCTACCCGACTAGTTATAGTAGTGTCTTGTCATAACTATTAGCTCTCAGAACCCTCCCCCCAAAATACCCAACAAGTAGACAACCCAGTACATAACACACCCAACCTCTCAGTCGTAGAAGCAATGCACATGCACACCCTTCCTTTTGCTCACTCACTTGTGTAAGTCCACACCAAATACCACTGAGTCTATGCAAGTTCAAAGTTTTTATTTTGAATTGACAAGCTCTGTACGTTGTTCTATAAAGCAGCAGCAACTGGAACATCAATAACATTAAAATAATAAACATTGTTACACTTACTTACAGTTGGGAACTAAATCATGATAACTGAACAGTGGTGGAAGCACCACCATCCCCTAGGTAGGAATATAGTTTATATAAATTTATGAATGAAAATCTCTGAGTAAATTCTGGGCACCCCTCACCTTAGAAGAACCTAGTACTGGTAGTTGTTGCATCATAAGCTCTGCAAAGCTCTGGTTCGTAGAAGGGAATCTTCTGTCTGTAATGCGAAAAATTAAATGGTGCGCGTTAGGTTATTGCAACTTGCAAGCATTTTTCAGCCTTGCCACAAAAGTGTAGCATTTATGGATAAGCAATATGGACTAACAGTACACCAGAACTTCATTAAAAAAGTGGCTTTTTAATGTTTTGGTTGACTGCTTGTACGCAGCGCTTAGACAGTAGCAGTATGGGGTCATGTGGGCTCAAAGGTGTCTTATACAACAAGCTGCAAGGTAACGTCACATGTGCAAAAATAAAAGACACAAAGGTAAAATGGTTGCATGGCTCGGGCTAACTAAGCAAAGGCTAGAATGCCCCTAAGGACCATATATACCTACTAGTGTCTACTCTACTACTACCTGATTTGTACTAGTGATGTACGTTGTATACTATTAACTAATTTTTAGGGAGAGCCTGCGAAAAGCGCGTGAAGCGCGTTCTCGCTGCGAGAACTATAGTCGGCGGCTCAGCTGACAACGAGTAGAGACAAAAGATGGCCACACACAGCATTGAGAAGCATGGCAGAGTCGGATTACAATGCGCGCCTTGGGATTTGGTCACACGCGTGAGGTTGTACCGTAGACAGCTTACGACGCGAGCCTGGTAAGTTTTGGTTTCGATACTGAGTCCAGATCCATGTGTGCAGCGCACGGAGACAGACTGCCTATTTCCCACGCACTGCCCTCAACTAACGCTTCATTTTCTCCGGTTGCCTAACTTAGCAGAAAAGGGATTAATTATGTTTAACCCCTTCGATGCTCATGACGAGCTCAGCTCGTCATGAGGCACAGTGGAGCTGTGCTGATGACGATCTGAGCTCGTCATGAACAATGGGATTTTCAACAAGTCAGCACCGGAGGAAAATATCTCTAGCAGCGATGGTGCTAAATATGAATCCCAAGCCGATACATATTTATGAAAAAATAAGCAAACAAACTCTTCAATTTGTGATTATTTCATGCACTCGCCTAAACCTCAGAATTGGGCTCGAAGTAAACGCGGATCGAAACAAGAGCGCACGCAGTGGCGTTTCAGTAAATTTGCTCGGAGGGTTAAAGCAGGTTGTGACATAGTTCCAAGTGCATGTTGAAAACAGTTGTTTCAATATATACAGCAGACTTTACAACTCGCGCATTACCACCGTGTGCCAGACGATGTCGGCTCTCATCACACACCGTCACCGTTTATTTTATTTAATGCAATTTTATATAGTGCGAACATTAACAGAAGGTGTCAGAGCGCTTTACAAAAGAACCAGTTGCCATACATAACGACTTTCAATTACATGAGGTACATAAGAGATGCAAGCAGAGAAAAACAAAGAGTAAACGTGTAAAAGAGACGATTATGCACACAGAGCAACACGCCTAGGGGCACTCAATTTCACAGTGTCCAGTAGACGTACAGTCAAGCACGCCGAATGAACAAACATGCAGGCATCAATGCATACAGACACGCAGCCACATATAAAACAGTGAAGCAGGTACAGGGTGCATTAGCCATGTATGTTCACCACAGCAGTACTAGCAGAGCTGCCATGATTTGCTGCTTCAGTCCAGGATTTTTCTTTGCATTCTGGGACTTGTAGTCCTGTTTTATAATGGAATAAATAAGATTAAAACTCCCAGGATTCAATGAAAAACCTGGAATGGAACAGCACATTCCTCATAGACCTGGATAATTATGTTGGATTGCACCAGTAATGCTCCTCAGAGAAGAACTGTGTATTACACTTAGGGATACATTGGGTGAGAAGTACACTGTGCATCTGAAGAGAAATGAGCGATGTCCAGTTCAGGAGAACAAGATTCCATGCATTATTAGGGAACAGGATTCGAAGCATCCTGGCTCTTAAGGTCATGGTATGTGGTGTACATGGCGATGGACAACAAGGCGCGCACACCGATGTTTAGTGGGTGAACACTGGTTGATGTGAGGTACAAGTGTGTTTTTAGCAGCAGCAAGACCAGATCAACTTTTCATATTTAATGTTTTGGAAAACAAATTAGGAGATTTTCAGCTTTCTTTCCAAAAGCTTCTGAGAGATTTGTTTTGTGGGTCACAATCTATTGTGGGTAGATGTAGTTTTGTCTTTTTCGTGGGTACCCGTAGATGGTTTACATTGGACAGGCATACACGGACAGCTCATATATAAGTGCACATATGCATAAATTGCAGAACAAGTGCCTATGTCCAGTCTGACACCTCTACCCAGTCCTGTTTTTTTTGTACAGCAGCATTTGTCCTACTAGAATTTTCCACTTGCTTTTTTTTTACTGGTTTTCCTGTGCCTTGACTTCTGAGCACATTAGCATATTAAGCAATATTTTTATTTTCATGTAGCTTATTACCCTTTAGTGTAATCGGTAAGGTTCTCCTGCGGTAAATAGTTTTTTTAATCAGCATGCTTATGACAAGCAAGACTAGCACTCTATATTACTGCAAACTTTGCTTAACATAAGCAACAGCTAACCATTCACAAACAATGTTTATATACCAATTGCAAATTAAAAAAATAATTAATGCAAAGCATTGCCATTTACAATGCCAGTAACTCAAAAATGCTGCGGGACCTATTGCATTGTAAATCCTTGTTTAATCTTGCTACTGACCAATAGGGGGAGGTGTATATGATGCCTAAAAAATGTGTAACGTGTACTAGGCGCACTACCGACTACCATTGCCGGGGTCAGCAGTGAAGGCGACGCGGAGGGAGAGGATGCTCAGTTGCCGATGCCGGTGGAGCAGTAGGGGGAGTGCCAGCATCAGTGGCAGGAGGTGGTAAGTTAGATTCATAATCCTTAAATTTTGACATTACACTCACTGCAAGGGTGTACTGTATGTATACTGTACTGTTGAAACCTTAGGGCCCCATTAGGATGGCGAGTGGATTGCCCCCGCCGGGCCGGTAGTAGTCACCGCCGGCAGGGGAAAACCTCCTGCCATCCCTGTAGAAAAGACCGCCGCCATATTACAATCAAAAAACACAAAGGGCCTTGACTCACAACTCAGCAAGGCTGAGCCAAAATAGTATAATTAAACAAAACTGATGCCAGTGCTAAGAAATTCACTTGAAACCTCACTAGGTCACAGAAACAATTGTTATGAATGTAACATAAACAACTTGCATAAAGAATTGCAGCACATGAATTTATTTATGCTTCTTTTTTAGTTTCTTCACTTTGGTTTAGTTGAATGCGCGGCCAAGAATGTTTGAAGTGTGTATATGTCAATTTTTATTGTGATAATTGTTTTTGTATATAGTTTGTATATAACAGATTTTTTGTATTTCCATGCACGAATACTTGTGTGTTTAAAAAAAGTGAAGAAACTAAAAAAGAAGCATTAATAAATTCATATACTGCAATTCTTTATGCAAGTTGTTTATGTTACATTCATAACAATTGTTTCTGTGACCTAGTGAGGTTTCAAGTGAATTTCTCAGCACTGGCATCAGTTGTGTTTAATTATGCCATATTACAATGGCATTGCCGCCACGGAAAGGCATACAGAGTATGCTTGGGGGGCCCCTTACGGGCCCCCATGGAGCGTACCTATGGTACCCCCCTGCCTTTCAAAGCACAACGTGGCAGGCTCCACGCGGGGCCTGTCACGGTGTGCTTGGAAAAGCACAACATGTATTTTTAGCATTGCGGCCTGCGGTGCTTTCAGCACGGCCCACCACAATGTTAAAAATACGGGATGTGCCTGCACTGTGGCAGGCGCATCCTAATTGCCCCACGGGACCCCCGCCCTTATGGCGGGTAGTCCCTTTTAGCGTGAGGATGTCCGCCCGCCATCATAATGATGCCCTAAGTAAGTAAGAGTTGTTGTGAACGTTTGAAGAGTGAAGAAAGACACCTTTTAATTGGCATTAGTAAAGGCATTAGGAGCAGGAGTATTAAGTAACCAATGGCCTCATGTATCTGTGATTTCAACTCTGCTTTGAAAGTTTTATGGAGATGACTAAAAGTCAGATCAGATCACCTGCTGTTGAACTAAAAAGTGAAAGACAGGTGGAAGGAAGAAGGACGGGCGAGATTTAATATTTATGACTGACAGTGAGAAGGATACGTGTGATGCAAGCATGCAAATTCCAAAGGTGGCTGATGTCAAGAATCTGATGCATGGTTGGTTGAATGCCTGAAAAAAATCCTGCAAATGTTAAAGCCCAAGCAAGTGGGAGGATAGATACATACCACAAATGTTATGTACTGTGCTTTATAGTGCTACCATGCCACTATGTGTATAATTAACTTGTCTTACTGTTTTTCTAAGAGTATATTTTAGAATTGTCTTGTTTTTTCTTTTTGATATACAGCAACTCCTTCCAAACCTGATCGGAAGGAGTTGGCCGCCAAGGCACTGCGCCGCAAGCTGGAGGCAATCCAGCGGAAATATGGGTGGCTGGTGGTCTTGAAAGAGGAGGAGGGGGAGACTACAGCCCTTGAAGTCTCCTCCAGTGCCCTGGGCCCCAGCCACCGCTCTCCAGCGGTACGGCGCCATCGTCTGGCGGCCACCCACTGCCGCCTTACCATCTCTGGTGCCCCCCCTCTGTGGCTGCAACTGCTGCACTCTAAAGCGCCACGTCGCCAAACTAGAAGAGGAAATGGGAGGTGTCCTCCAGAGACAATCTCGCCACACATAGACCCTGTCTATTGCCCCTTTTTAAATTCTTGTTTTGATGGGTGCAAATTGGGCATTGGGGTTTTGGACATTTGGACTTTCTCATTATGGTTACAAACCTTGGTTGGGGTTAGGGGGGGGTGGGTCAGCTTTTGTGTTTTTTTTACATAGTTTATTTTTGGTAGAGTATATTAAATCTATATATTTCTACTTTACATACAATGTTGTTAATGTTTTGTAGGTGGGGTTACTGTGTTACATCACACCGTTTCCTTGCTGGTGCAGGCCCGCCCATAGCCAGTGTTTGATTTAAATAATTGGCTGACTGTTTAAGACACAAACAGATAGATGCGACACCGCTCACTGATTAAGTTGTCCTACTAGTACTGTCAGTCTCTCTCTTCTAGTCTATGCATTCTTTATCTAGACTCAAAGGGGTGTGTGAATTGATTGAAAACATGTCCATTGTTAATTATGCCTCCCCCAAACTTCTCTTACCTTTGCTTGATGTTTAACTTAGGCACAGCGATGGCTGCATGATGGTTTCCTTTTTCTAAAATCCCATGATTGTGGTGGTGGTGGTAGTAGCAGTATTAGACACTGGCAGGGCAGCAGCTTTTGCAAAAAAAGAAAATGAGACAGTCAGTCACCTTTGAGAGACTGTTCGAAGAATAGTACAATGAAGTATAGTACAGAACTTACAGAGCAACAATAATATGCAAAACTATTGTACAACAAAAGATAATGGTGGTGGGGATAAGCTACTAGACAGAGTTACAAACTATAGTTGTGTTGAGTTACTTGACTAGGCCTACAGTGTAACAGTTAGTGCTCTGTATGAGGATGACAACAAATCCAATCAATGCCGGCAATTAATGCTGAGGTATATGATCCTTTGTTAAAAATCACCTCTAAAATATACTGCTCATGGGTGGGCAAGCTCTGCCTTGAAATTGAAGTACTGTTGCTTTTGCCACATCCGCCCCATTAAGCATGTGATTAATTATTGGTGCACATTTAATTTAGTCACACCTCAATAAGTCACACAGCCTGGGAGAAGAGGGTTAGGGTTTGTTCAATGGATGGGAAGGGGGTTTGGGGAAAGGTGTGACAGTGAAAAACAGTACGCATGGACAAACAACAAACGCAATCTTTGTAGACTACCATATTCATATCAATATGTTAAGGGAGAAAAAGGAAATGCATGCATGATGATGATTGATAAGGAGACCCGGATTACATACACTTCTTGTTCAGTTGTTCCGGTCTTAATACTTTTACAGATAGCAAATACAATTTTTAAATATTGGTTGGGATGAATCATAAACAGAGAGCAAACCAAATGATAACAACAACAACAAGAAGAACACACTGGTGTAAAGATTGTAGACAAAAAAATGTATCAAATTATTTAAAAGAAGATGAAAGTTGATACTGTTACTGTGTTATCCTGGTCAAAAAAGTGGACTGGATTTGCATCTCGTCATTCCTCTTGGTCCTCTCGTCCATCAATCTTGGGTGTCGCCACTCGCCAGTCGCCACTGCCCGCCTGGAAAAAAATGTAGATTTATTCGTAAGGTAAGTGTGCATTGTAATGTTTTCCCAAGTATAGGGCAAGCCTCGGCCAGTAATTGTAAATGGAAAAACAAAGGGGATATTGAGAAACAAAGATGAAACAAATGCACATGTCATGGTGTAGTGCAACAAGAACACTTTCCGAGGCGGCACGTATGCATCATCTCTACTCTAATCTGTTTCCAGCATTGACCTTCCTGTTGAACAACAGGACTGAGCAGGCCCAGAGTGACGGCACGTTGCTTACCCCATCCTCCATTTAGACTAGAGTTGGACAAAGCACATATCCATTCCAAACATAACATTTTACATTTTAAGTTAGTAAATCAATGCACCGCAGTCAACCCACCGCTACACTCGACTCCACTTCTACACAGACATTTGGGTCTGCTGTGGTTGTTGTTGACGTGTTTACCTTTAGGATATTTTTTTTTTTGCCACTCATGAAACGTCCTCCTGACTTGTTATTATTCTATCAATTATCTCCGATACTTGTACTGACTGACTGTGAAGATCGGCCTGCAGTTGAAGTAAAATGTTGTTATTACACAACAAGAGTAGAAATATTATTGACTTGAGTCACTCTTTAGTGTGTACAGTAAGACTACTAGTACACTTTGACTTCACTTTGTGCACAACAAAAACACAAACACCAATCGCTCAGAGTCAGGTGTCCAATGCATGCCATTCATTTTCATTACCTGTTCCTTCTCATCTTAAGTTAACTGGCCGTCTTTTTCGCCATAATCATCATGAACTATGCTGTTGTCATACTTAGTGTGCAGATTGAGTCCCCTTCCTGTTTTCAATCAAAAGAAATATATCAAGCTGCAGTAGAAGTACAAATTTCTTATTTGCAAGAAGGGGAAAATTGCGCTGAGTTACGTTTAGTGTGTACTGTAGAAAGATGATTAGTGCACAAAGACATAACTTCATGCACAACAAAAAACAACAAAATCACTCAGTCTGCGACTCTGTATCCAATGCATGGCATCAATCATTACCCGTTCCATTAATGGGCAGTCTCTCTCGGCTCTGAAAGGAGGATAGCTATAGTAGTCATCATGTTCCACGTCTTTTGGCGGGACTAGGAAAGATTTTCTCTTTTCTTCTATTCTCCATCATCTATTCATCATGAGGGTAATGAATTTAGCAGGAGATTCAGTATGATGGAGCGGAGGAGCTGGATTTGGAGGACTGTACTGTCAAATGCAGACACCTGAAACTTGTATATTGAAATATGAAGAGTAGAATACGGTGGAAATGGATTTGTTGTGATTCAAAGTTTGTAACTGGAACGACAGACACACAAATAAAGGAAAAAAAGGAGGAAGACAGTAAGTTCAAGGCTACTTGTCAGGGAAGTATAGCTCGTCCTCAAACTCTGGGGGTTCAGCCAGTAGTAGGTAATCATGAAGTGACACACTACTTCCGTCACCTGAACCGCTGTCCTCATCTTCCTCACTTGCTTCATGTATTGTGTAATTCGGTGGTATGAAGTGCTGATTCATGTTGATCATTGTTAACCTCTCCAGGTTTTTGGGCGAGAGACTGGTCCTTCTCACTTTTACAATGGAAACAGCAGCACTGAAAACACGTTCGGAAGAGACACTTGCGACAGGGCACGCCAGATAGCTTATTGCCAGCCTGCTGAGCAGTGTCCATTCAGCCCTTTTCCTATACCAATACTGCAATGGGTTCTGATCAATGTACACCTCTGTTGGGTCGTACAGATAGGCCTGGACCATCCGCTCAATGTTCAGGGGTGCTGCTTATAGCCTTTTGGGCTCTTTTCTCTGTGCATCAGCACTGTGCCTATTAATGCCTAACTGTAAATACCAATCATGTAACGATTCTACTGGGCCTAATGATCCAGTTATTGTTGCTATTGTCGATAGTGATGGTGAGTGTTGTGAGCCAAGCGCACTGCCCTCAGCCTCCGAAGTTGCACTTGATGCCGCATGCCCTGCTGCAGTACTTCTTGTGGGTTGATCTTGCGGGCTTTTAATTAGCAGTCGTTCATTTTCCAACTTACTCGCTGCCTCAGATATCCAAGTTTTGTAGTGGGCAACATCCATCTCTGAAAAAGGAATGAATGTCTTCAGTCCCAATTTTCCTGTGGATCCAGAATTGTGCAAGAAATGAAATGTTCTTGTGACAAAATCTTATTTTGCATCCTTGTATTTTCAGCAAAGGGACGGGCTAAGCTCTCCACTAAGTCATAGGCTTCCTTTTTGTCCTCTAAACCTCTGTAGGATTCAGACACCTTCTTCAGCTGATGCTCTTGCATTTGCAATAATGGGATAGCTTGGCCCATTATACAGTCCTCCTTGTTGACTTCACGTGTGAAGACCTCAAAAGGACGAAGCATCTCAGTCAGGCATTTAACTAGGCACCATAGGTCCATCTGAAGGGTCATGCCTTTTGCAGTAGCATCCAGTCTTTGCAGGACATATTCATTGAGTGGCCTGTACTGCTCATACAGATGATCAAGCATGTAAAACGTTGAGTTCCAACGTGTTGCCACCTCCTGGATGAGTGCTTTGACTGGCATCTTATATTCACATTGAATGATCCTCAGCTGCTTCCGAGCTTTAAAAGAATGGCTGAAATGAGTGCATATTCTTTGGCAGATGGACAGTAAGTTGCTGACTATGGGTTCTGTTTATGCAGGACGCCAAACATGGAACCCTGAAATAGGAAGCAAGGTCCATGGCTTAAGTACATTACTGCCATTATCTGTGGCAATAAAACCAATTCCAAGCCCTCTTGGGTGCAGCCATTCAAAAACCTTCAAAACTCTTGCAAAATGTTTACAGCAGAATGAGATTTCTCCATGGCGAACATGGCTACAGTTGCATGTTTCCGAGTAGCTTTAAAAATCTCAGCTGTGTCAACAGCACCTCGTTCAGATAGCTTATCTCTAACCCCCACTAAAGAGACCCAGTGTGCAGGGATGCACATGTAATCTGTGGCTTGGCAACTGGTCCACATGTCTGTTGTCAGATGGATATTGTGAACAGCACTCTGCTGCAAAGCTTGTCCAACCAATTCCAGCACATCATGATGTAGTGCCGGAACAGCAATTCTTGCGAAATAGGAACGGCTGGGAACCTTCCATTTAGGGCAGATGGCTGACACAAATTCAAGGAAACCCATCTCTTCCACAAATAAAAAAGGGAGACGGTCCAGTGCTAACATTTTAGCCATCTTTGCATTGTACAACCACGCCGTTGGGTGGTTGCATTGAAACTGCCCCTCCAACCTAAGCATGCTCTCAATGGTAGGCTGGATTACTATCCTTTGTGGTGATGTTGTTTTCATTAACCCACTTAGGCTCAACGACGCCATTTGTCTCATTGCGGTACTCGGTCGCCTTGGTGTCTCAGCCTGCCCCTGAGTTTTGCTCTTACAGCGGTGCCACTCAAATGTTACTGAAGAGGATGTGGGCGGTACCACTACACTACTGGGGACAGGGCTAGAAATGCCTCCCTCTTCTTCACCTTCCACCTCAATAATATCGTCCCCTGATTCTTCCTGACCAACTTCAATGGGTTGAGTTTTTCTACTTTTTTTAAGTGAAGTTGGTGATTCTCTAACACGATAGTGTAGTGTAATCTGGGATGACTTGCTTGGCCTCCGGTACCATAGTTTGTACCAAGCTTACCCCGCTGAACACCTTGTTGACAAATTGAGCATATAGCAACGTTCTCCTCCTTGGTGCTAACAGAAAAGAAGTCCCAAACTGGGGAGGAGAACTTTCTGGCACTGCTGGATGTGCCACTTTCAATACCAGATAAAGTGGAGGGTGTGCTTGGAATGTGAATCTGCACAGTTACACTGTGACTTTTACTACCACTACCCACTGAGATGGTTCAGCTGGATGTAGGTCCCTGCCAGGCCTTGGAAAATATGGCAGCTGGAGGTCGTGGTGGTGTAACCTGTGTTGGCGGTATCCGTGCTACATCCCGCTCAGTAGGAGCCTTTCTGGATAGGGTGAGAATGTCGGTCTCCATCCCCTTTGGGGCAGGAGTGATGTGGGTGATTACTGGCTCATCTTCATCAACATCATCCCCCTCTACATCTACCTCCATAACTCTAAGTTTTTCTGGAAACTTCCTTTTCAGAAGCATTGTCTTGTGGCGTGCATCACTCTCAGACAGAGCTGGTGGCTGGCAAATGGCATCACGATCATCAGAAGAGGGGCTTGAAGAAGAAGATGATGGACTAAGCCTCATTTTCCTTGCTGGTGGTCTGGAAGGCAACAGATCTTCAGAAACAGTGGTTTGCTCCGCTTTGTCTGCAGGAAGCTTGATTTTCTGAAATGCCCCTACTTCAGGAGCAACAACTACTATTGTGGGCCGCTCTTGCGGCTGCTGCTGCTGTTCTTGCTGCTACTGCAGCTGTTGTTGTAGCTGCTGCTGTTCTTGCGGCTGCACACTTATCTGTTGAGCTTCCGCCTGCGTTGATTGTGTACTATTTTGCGATAATGACATTTCAACATTGCTGCTCGTTAGTATACTGGCTACCTCTGCGACACTGAAGGGCATGGGACTAGGTTGGTGGGGTTGGACCGCTGGTGCGGTGGTGCTGCTCCCATCTTGGCTCTCGGACAAGCTTGCAGGCCCTGGCTTCAAAATGGCCACCAGCCACATGGCCAGGCTCAACAACATCAGAAAGCCCCCCCCCCCAAACAAAACACACTTCCCAACTCAATCCAATGCTATCCATGCCCTAAATGATGTCTATTCAACAGACCACACAGAAACACTTGATTAATAAAGCTGTGGCTACCTGCTCTTAGCCTACTGGATGAAAGCAGGCCTCTTGGCAGATAACAAGGCCAGACAAGCTTGTAGGCCTAGGCTTCAAAATGGCCACCAGCCACATGGCCAGGCCCAACAACATCAAAAAGCCCACCCCAAACAAACACACTACACAACTCAATCCAATGCCATCCATGCCCTAAAGGATGTCTAAATTCAACAGACCACACAGAAACACTTGATTAATAAAGCTGTGGCTACATGCTCTGAGTCTACTGGATGGAAGCAGGCCAGGCCACAAGGCCAGGCCCAACAACAGAAAGTCCTCCCCAAAAAACACATTTCCCAACTCAATCCAATGACATCCAGGCCCTGAATGATGCGTGAAAATGAAATACATTCAAAAAACACCAAAGGAACAGTTGCTTCATCATGCACACACCCATGAGGCCATGACTAGCTCTGGCCTACAGGCTACTAGCCTCCTACCCACAACATTTAAAAAAAAAGGAATGATAGTTACCAAAATTACATTTGAGTTGCAACAACTGCAATGCCCCCAATCAAACAGACACAACAACCACTTACTTGTAAAATATCCAGTTCAAAAATCCTCAAATCCAATTGCAATGATGCAGCAGACAAAAAGAGTGATCTTTCCAGCTCAAAATCCAAAGGCAGAATGATCAGGAGATGGACAAAGCACTGGGAGGAGCCTGCTGGACAGGAACAGGAAGTTGAAGATTCTGTGGCACTTCCTCCCTCTCCCCACCTTTTTAAAAAAGGACTCCTTGCACAAAAAAGGACAGCCAAATGTCAATCTGAGAATTTTCTTTCATCCAAATCATCATTTGCAGAAGGTTTCATGCTGCTAGAGTTGATATTCTTCTCCAAATTGAATATTTTACATGTTTGAGTTCTCGAGCTTCACATTACTTCCGCTGGATGTCGATGGAGCGTCCAAAATGACGTGATTGCGTTTTCTCGCTCCCTGTCACGTTGGATATGACGTGCTCGTGTCCTCATGCTCCCACTCGCAGTGGAGAATGACGTGTTCTGGTTCTCTCCCTTCTTGTCGCGTTCGATATGACGTGTCCACGTCCTCACGCTCTCGCTCATGGTGGAGAATGACATGTTCGAGAACTCATACTCTTGCGGTGCATGATCGCGAGACGAATGATGTGATCACGAGATAAATGATGTGATCGCGAGACGAATGACGTGATCGCGGGCGCAAACTCTCGAAATGGCGACAAACTCTCCAACATCTTGTGGAGAACGCGACCGGATCGGGAAAACTTGTCGGCGAACGCGTGGATTCAGGTAAGGCAATCTTGCGCACGAGAACATATTTTTTTACAGCGCGCGCAAGAAAAAAAATTCTGGGATCATGCGGATTGTGGAAATGTTGACATTTGTCAAAATATCGCAATTTCCGCGAGCAGAACGGAATTTGGCGCTCAGGCTTAGTAATTTCCCTGAAATGCCAAGGAATTACGCAAAAACAAACTGTGTCAATGTTGCGTCCCTCTGGCTAAACCCATTGTCTGCACAATAGAACTAAATCCCTCGCCTTACCTGCACTTTTACTCAAAGCACTTTATACTTTCTGCCAATGAGTTACAAGTTTGTCACACTGCTTGTCCTTGTACGCAAGCTCTACCTAATACATGACCTTGTGCCCCAAACTCCTCACATTGTGCTGGACTGGTCTGCATGCTTGAAAGGGAAGCAAACTGGCGATCTTCTGTCCCTCCAGACAAAAGAGTCCTCACAACTGTCTTGACCCCAAAGATCCAAACTCACGAAGCACACGCCTGATCTTGTGCTATCAGCTGATGATAAGATGACATGCACGTAAAAGTCTGTTAAAGAACATTGGAACTAAAACCGACGTTTCGTTTTCACTTAATAACGAATGTGTTTACGACAGAAAAAACATGTTTATTATACTAACTTTGATTGTTAGAAACAGGCATACCTGTATACTTATAGGTGTAATGAACTGAACACAGAATCAAATATTAGGAAATGTCGGCACAGATGTTCACGACTTAATAACTACACCAATTCAGCAAGGAAAAGAGCATACAAATAGTTTAAATACATTGTTATCCCAATACACTTGTATAACCTCGTTTTAGCCCCTAGTGGTGCAACATTCTGTGTAAATATGAACTATTTGCAAAAGGATAGCTATGTTCTTTCATCCAAGCATTATTAATATCTGGAACGTCCATGCTGCACTGCTGTAAGGTGGTTTTACATGCCCTTACCCCGAAATGCATGAACTGATATGAAAGTGAGGAGGATATATTTCATGTGAATGTTTCTGGAATGAGAAATCACGAGATCTGACCACCTAAGTCAGACAGCATATTGTTATTTTATTGTATGATCGGCCCTTTTAATTTCACAGATAAACAACATTCCAACGCACAGGCATTAAATTCTGTACATTGTTTGAACCATGTTGCTTGTCTTCTTCTACGACACTGACACCTTTGCCAGCCCTTTTATTCTGAGTTTTATTCAATTTCGTTGTGGCTGTGTTATGATATTGCTTTGAGATGAATTGGTATTTACACACATGAATAAAAAGAGATATAATTAGGTTTGACATTGATGTTCTCAGTGTTTTTAAGGGTAAAGGAATGGGTGTGTTTTCTCTGAAAAGCTCCAGGCATGGGGAACGGAGTCCACTGCCAGGGAAAACAAAGTATTTCCATCATACTTAGTGTGGGAACTTTTACAGGAGTCCCAGCGCAGACAGGTGTTACTGGGCTGTGAGTGCTGTTTACCACCTGAATCGGTGGGAATTACCCTTACTATTAAGCCCATCGCTGAGCTGTACATGCACTGTTTTATTTTATGAGCTTTTATGGTCGTATATCTGAACGAATAAAGTCTTATTAAAT
The DNA here is from genome assembly GCF_964263255.1 of Lissotriton vulgaris. Taxonomy (NCBI): domain Eukaryota; kingdom Metazoa; phylum Chordata; class Amphibia; order Caudata; family Salamandridae; genus Lissotriton; species Lissotriton vulgaris. Next base: position 747,537,649 of record NC_141695.1, read on the forward strand.
TGGATTGATCCTCAGGGTAGCGAAGTCAAGCAGGCTTACCCAGAAAGGTGGTGTAGGGTTAGAGATTGCAAACTCAGTAGACATCAACCATTGGCCAGCCAGTGCATTTTCAGGGGAGAAAAAAGAACTTTGCTTCTATCACCCCATGCAATACTACACAAAAAAGACAGACGGCGATGTGGTAATATACATAGGGTAAGGTAGTCTGTTTTCACTGGTGGGTGCTGATCTCAATATGGGAATGAAAAATAACCTTTTTGAGAGTACTCGCTCGACACCCCTCCTTAAAGGATACTAGGGGGCATATTTTACAAGGGCATCGCACCTCCGAAGTGTTACTTTTTGCAATGCTCCGATGACGCAATTTCCTGCTCCATATTTATAATGTGGCGCTAAGCCACATTGCATGTCTTACGGCTGCATTGTAAATATAGTAACCTGTGATGCAATTTTCTGTGTCGAATGGGCGTGAAATGGGTGTTGCTGTGGGCGTACCCATGCAACACCCATTGCTTTTTGACACTGCCCCAAAAATACAAGGATGTGTAAATCTAAGGCAGTGCCAAAAACTAACTCCATTCAAACAGAGACATGGAGTGGCGCAACAAGGAGAAATACTCTTAACTCTCCACGTTTTTTTTGCTCTTTCCATGTGTGCTGCATTCTATAGCACACATGGAATGATAAAATTGCCATTAATGATTGTTTATGTGCAGGAAGGTGTCCTATCCAGCACATAAACAATCATCCCTGCAACACAGGCACCTTTGCACCATGGCACAAGGGTGCCTGCGTTAGCACTAGGAAGCTTTTTTAGTGCCTGCACATATACTGCACCAGAGACCACCACCTCCTTGGTCCTGCCCGTCAACACAGAAGGAGCGGGGCCAAATGGCCCCTCTCCTGAAGCCATATGCGGCCCTGTGGACCACCAGCCCCCAGGGCCAACTCCTACTATGTCCCGGGGTACCCTCCCCGGGATATAGCTGTTTGCTGTAACTTGGAGGGAGCTTTGACAGCTTTCGTCAAGCCAGAGCAAACACGAACTCCACTCCCAGCAAGCGGGAGCTGTGAAAGTGCTCCCATTTGCTGAGAGCCTGTTTTTTTGTCTGAAACAGATGAAAGGATTTCTCCCACACACATGGAGCTGCATGTTTAGAAGCTCCCTGTTTGTGAGAGCAATTTGAGGGACCACAAGGACATTGAGACTCCCCTTCAGTCCCTATCAGTCCACACTTGCGCTAGCGACCTGCTAGTTAAAAGCTCTCTGGTGCCAAGAAGTATGCATGACATCCCTTGATGCTTTAGGGGCTTAGATTATCCGATAATTGTTTTTTTTAGAGCAAATATTGAATGTACTATCTTTCTGTGATCAGGGCAGCGTCTAGTTCTATCACAATCTTTGTGTGATGGTGCTTTCTGAGTTAAACACCTATGTAGGCACTTATGGTGCAGCAGATTTTCGTGGATTTCAGTCAGGGAGATGCATAATAAGTGGTCATGTTTAGGGTGAGAGTGAGCTTGTTAACCTTTTTCAATTTGGATATCTAATTATCGGCAAGATTTTCCAAGGATTAGGTGGATTTTGGCCTAGCCCATGAATGCAGCTGTTGTAGCGTATAGTGGGCAAACAGGTGCCTATGACTCCCCTGTTTAGTTATTTCCAGGGGCACCACTGTCTGAGTGTTCAGACACCTGTCACTCTCTTGCTCAATCCTGCTGTACGTTCTGTTCTATTTGTTTACATGCGCCACACCAATGGTGGTGTTTTGGGTCCTGTTCTGCACAGGGAAGGTCTTTCTCTCTGAGAGATAAGAGAGCCTGGCTCTCACAGATACGGGTGTGGACATTCTCCGTGACCACCTAGGCTCTTGCACAGGTGTCTCTGTGCCCACCTGGGGTTCCCTCACAGGATTGCCTGTATTTTGTCGTAAATGGTACCAGAAGCACAAACTGTCACATGAACCTCGCTGACTACACCAACGCATTATGTATTATGTTGTGTTTGTGCTTGTCCAGCAAGCTGTGTATGTGGTGTTTCTACTCACTATGCATCTAAACTCTACGTCTAATTTTGTATTTTTTTAACCTAAATGTGTTGTTTTAAAATCGCAATTTTTTAGTCCCTTGATAACAGTAAGCTAGAGCCGCTACTTTTTGGGAAGGGGTGCTTTGTTTTCTTGCTGTTGCCACTTTTTCTTTTGTTTTAGAAAAAATGCATGCACCTGTAAGCATGGATGTCGGTTCATAAAAATGCTATGGGTAGAGGAAGTGACATCATATGCCCCTTTCGCACCGACAGAAGACATCACAGAAAGTGCCATCAAATTAACTTTTACCCAGGCAATGTTACAGGAGTTTATGTTCTGTGATCTTTGACTCGCTTGGCATTGCTGGATACAAAGTAGATTGAGTTAAACATCTACAATAAGTGAGAAGGAGAAAATGGATACTAAAGTAGATAAAAGTATATTTTAGTTATCAAACATATATCTCCTAAGCTGTGTTCATAATATACCAGCGGCACAACCGCATAAATCCCGGAAAACAACTTTCAAAGACACTGGAAACGGCCATCATAGGACAATTACAGTCTTCATATTCCTAAATATGTTGCCCTGATTGTTCATGGCATTTATTCCAAAGATTTTGATCATGTTGACCTTCCCCAGTGATATTAAATGGAAAATGGAGTTAATTGTATTAGCGAGACACTGTTGATTTCCCAATAAGAGCAGTGGGTCAATTAAAATCAGTTACAATGAAATTACAAATTAGATTTTTTTTAATTCGATTTGGAGTTATAAATCTGTTTCTTCCAATTCAAGAAGGACTTAATTTGGTCCTTTGGTGACTACTTGATGCAAGGACTGTGACCACCTCACTTACCAGGCTTTTCAACTACTTTCCGCAGTTTTTTCGGAACTTCGCATGCTGTTATGAACTTGATGACCACAATTTCACAACAAACTACCACCTGGTTGTAATAAGCACTTTGGCAGGAGGATTTGATGGGTATTGGATGAGCCCACCACTTGACTATGAGCTAGTTCATCATCCATTGCAGTATATTATATTTGTGTATGATATGAACTAGCTGACGTATATTTATTTGTGATGTATCAATGTATTGGAATGAGGATTGTGTTGTATTTACATTGTATGACTCATATTTATAAGCTAAAACAATAAATTAACTAAATTAAGACTTGCTTCAAAAGATCTGGCATATCCTTTAATGGCCAGGTACAGCTATCATTTGCTAACTACAACCATTATTTGCCTATGCACAACCATAATACGCATAGATATAATCTCAAATGCCCATATAGAGCCTCAAATTCAAGGCACAAACACCACATAGCAAGGCAAGCCCTATATAGGCCCAGGACTAACCCCATATGGCCAGTGTTGTCTTGTAAAACCAGCATCTTAGTTAAACAGAAGCTCTCTATTGGCACTAATGCAGTATCTCCTTGTCAGAGCTAATCTGCACACGCACTTAACAAACCCTGGAGCAGAAAAAATGCATCTAAAAACAAAGATAAAGTCCCTCTGTGTCACCAATATGTATTTTTACCATCAATCTTTTCCCATATATACCGTATAATCAATGCTCTTTCGTACTCCCTATCATACTATGCGACTTGTTAATTGCAAATATATCTAAAAAGGCAGACACTCAATAAACATACAATGTTCAATATTTTGCTCTTTTCTGACACAATGTAGGGACATCTACTCTGGGAAGAGCATGTTTAGTTTATTAAATTATTCATGTGGCATCTACTTAGCTAATGAATACTAATAATAATGGCTGTGTGTTATACACACTGAAAAAATCGCCAGGAGTGTTTGATCTATGTTAGATTTTAGGCCAACTTCTGACCTGATAACTGAGTTATATTTAGTTTAATTCCTTGCAATTTTTGTGTCTACCATGAAAATATGAGTTGGATGCGGCCAGCCTGGACCTGTGTTGGACACATCCTTCTGTACGAATTATGGGCCTCATTAGGATTGCGGTTAATCCGCATCCTCCGGGCCAGCGGAAGCCACCGCCGGCCCGGAGGATGCGGATTAACCGCTGCGGACAGAAAAAAGACCCCCCCGCCAGATTAGAATGGCTGGGGGATCTTTTTTCCGTCCGCCGCTTTTCCGCCGCGGTCACCTTCCGACCGCGGCGGAAAAGCTCTAACATGGCTGGCGGTGTCTGCCAGACACCGCCAGCCATATTAGGATGGCGGTGGTCCTATGCATTTCCACGGCTGCATTTCCGCCGTGGAAAGGCATACGGACTTTTCTTTGGGGGCCCGGTGTGGGCCCCCGGGGGCGAAGGGGGGTGCACATGGGGGGTACCTATGGTACCCCCCTGCCTTTGCGTGCACGAAGTGGCAGGCACCACGCGGTGCCTGCAGCTTCGTGCACGCAAAGGAAAACATGGTTTATTTAACATTGCGGCGTGTGCTGCGTCAAGCAGCACCCGCCGCAATGTTAAATATATAGTATGTGACCGCCAGGGTGGTGGTCACATCCTAATCTGCACAGAGGGACCGCCGCTGCCCCTGCGGACGGTCCCTCCTACTCTGGGGTGGCAGACGGACAAAGGTCCGTCCGCCATCCTAATGAGGCCCTTAGTTAGCAATGTATACAGTACATACCAAAAACCAAGGTGCTTCCTGGAATGTTATTATTAGGTGTTATTCACAGAACACATTTCAAATGCATTTTAATTTTAAATCTGTGTGTACTAAGCTGCCTCTTGCTTGTTTGAACCTGGTGTACACCAAAGCATTTCTCACAGTTTTGCACCTCTTGTGGATGTCATCTGGCATCTGCAATCACTAAGCAAGATGTTCTGGGTGTACATATACTGCCCCTGTCTCATATGCGTGCCATATCTTGAATGTGTGTGCCTAACTTCTTCTAACCTATATAAGCTTTGCCCCTTTTAACTGCTTGCAACCATTCATATCACCTACATCCACCTAATGCCTCTCACTAATATGCATCTTAATTTCCGCACCTGTTTGCCACTTGTCTTCACCTCTGTACCTTGCTTGCTCTCGCCACTGTTCATTTAGCTCCTGTACCTGTTTCCATAGTGCCACCCTCTGTTACTGGGCTGCAATTGCGCATCTCGAGATTTCTGGGGTCAGTTAGACCCAACTCTCACAAAGCCCCATTTTTCCTGTGTGCATCTAACACCACTCTCACCTGCATGAACGTTACTCCATTCACTATTGTACACTTAACCTCTCCTATGCAGACATTAGGCACTTCTTAGCTGTGTAAATTCAGCACCTCCAACCTCCTAGCACCAATCACTCCTTAGCTAGCTTGCAACTAGCCCTTCATATCCGTGCACCTCAATTGTTTAAGTTAATCCAGCCCCATCCCATCTGTCTAGACTTAGCCACACATTCACCTGTGTGCACCTATTGGCCTTTTATGTGTGGGTACAAGTCTCCCGTGGCCTGCAGTGGAGGACTGGTCATTTCTGGTCATTTTGCATCTATAATGCCGGATGTACCATGTTACAACGCATACTATTACAACTACCTACCGTTACAACGCGACCATTACAACGCATACCATTACAACGCATAGCGCTTTGAGGTGCTGGATAGTGGTAAGTATAATTTACTATTCTAACTCCAGTCCCCGTGGACCCTAGGGAAGGTGTTGGATAGTAAATTATACTTATTCCCTATCCTAGAGCGCCCCCCAGCGCAATGCGTTGTAATGGTATGCGTTGTAAAAGTCGCGTTGTAATGGTAGTGCGGAGTAAAAGATGCGTTGTAACGGGTGTATACCATAATGCCGCATGCACAAAATCATGATAAACAGTCAACACAAACATTTTGTTTTAACAAAAAGGCGTAACAGGATTGCTAGGCCATTTCCAGCAACATTTAAACCACCCTTCCTGTTAGACTCTTCAATCTTAAGCGAGTAGCTAAGTACTGCAGTCACCAAACATACTGGGAACATTTAAAGTTAACATCTTCTACCAGCCCTTTCATGAAGCCTAACTGCTATACCCCAGCACAACTCACAAAGCCAAAGTCAGACTGAAGCAGGCTGGTTTGAAGCTGGAATATATGTCAATATGCCTGTGTCTCTCCAGTATCACACCTCCTTGAGCGAGCTGATTTTTTTCTGAAAATAAGTAGGTTAAATATCAGTTTTACTGCCAGCTCTGAGCCCATGCTTTTAGCACTGCAGGACAGCAAACTAATGTAATTCATTATCTGCCATGAAGCGCGGGGTCGCAAACAAAAAGCCACGGGTCGCAAGTAGCAAGCCAGCTACGTTCCCTCGCGAATCCTAAATGACGCCAATGCCTGTAAGCAGGATGCGTGCTAAGGTAACATCATGTTTGAGATGCCATGTGAGAGTTAGAAGACTTGCTTCCTTAGTACATGAGAACAACTTTAAAAGCTATCAACTAAAATCGATTATTGACATAAAAAATGTATATATATTTTTTTGCAATGGCTTAATTTGTTTCAACTTTCGTAACTTGCAGTGAATCGCACTTATATTTACACGAAACTGAATTTGTCAATATTATTTTCAGCTAGACCATTCCTGCCTTTCTTCAATAACCCTGAAAGCCTATGTAGACACACATCGCTTGAAGCAAACCATCATAAACCAAAGACCAGAGAGTATGACCTGGGAAAGGCTATAAACAGAAATACGCCTAAGAATTTCCTAAATAATTATTTCTACCCTATATACACAGAAAGATATACAGTCGTCGGAAGCTGGGCATGTGCCCAATAAGTGGGATGACTTCACAGCTGATAGGCTTTTGCCAAAAAGCAGCTCTGTGGCGGACCCCGCCCTATTCCCCGGTGCTAGGTTGCTGGACAAAATCAGGTGAACTTGGTTAGCCACTCGCCCTTCACATAAACTGTTGATGTCTGTCGCGGAAGTCCCACAAACCTGCACGTTTGGATTATCTTGATGTTTATATCTCCTGATGGGTGTGGAACATGTCTGTGTAAGTGTGTTCTGGCAGGTACAGCAGCACACTGTCTGTGCTTTGAAGGGGACAATTTCTGCAGCTTTTCTGCAGCATATCATTAGAAAAGGAAGCCATGGCTACAAGGCAAATAATACAAACTCTGGGCCTGATTCACAATAGTATACTTACATTTTTATGTAAGTTTACTCTTTTTCGGTATTCACAAACTATGATTAAATAGTAAGTTCTGGGATGGAGAACTCTGCACATATAAATATAGGACAAGTCGATCTTCTAGTTATCCCTACGACTGTGGAGTCTCCCGAGTCAAAAGTTACTATTAAATCATAGTTTCTGAATTCAGAATGATAGTAAACTTACATAAAAGTGTAAGTTTACCTTTGTGAATCTGGCCCTTTAAGTAGTTGCCACGGGTGTATTGCATTGTAGTGCATTAGATTAATTGCACGCCATTTTGTATTATTAAAAATGCTAAAGGTTCCATATATCTAACCAGATAAACTCACAGGACATTGTGATATATTGCATTGTGCAAGAGAGGCTCAGAGCATCAGTTTAAAAATAGTTGATACGTTCCAGAATATTAAAAAACAACAAATATAAGCAGGGGTGTGTGTTCTCGTTCAGCAATAAAGATTGAGGTTCAAGTGAGTGCTTCCAAGGGGGTTCTGGCAGAATCCCTGAGTCACGAAAGTAATGAGTGTTGTGTGTAAGATTTTTAGGGTTTGTTTATGGGGAATGGAGGGGGGGGTACCAAGCCTCTCCTAAGTGTTTATCATAACCACAGATTTGTCACAAGTACATTTCAATCAGAATATACTGTAAATAGGCAAAGGAAAATATAAATTTTCTATACCAGACCTAAAGGTGCTAGTACAATGCTTACTTGACTTGACTATTGTTTTTTCAGGCTCTTTTGAATGAAGATTGGAACTACGAGTCTTCGCAGGTCTGCTCAGTGGTTTTGAGCAGCAGGATCCATGGGATCATGCATGTCTATTAGTAGCACTGTTAGGAAGCACTAGGCTTTGGAGAAAAGAGGTACACTCTTCCTTCTTGATACCACACTTCCCTGAACAGTGAAAAAATGAAAATACTATTACAACAGGTGCATATATAAGTTCAGACATCTAGTGGTCGAAGGACAGAACAACATGATTCTCATAACAGAAAGTAAAATGTTATTCTGTGTCACTTATCATGAGTGGGTTGGTGCTTTCCGACCAAAGTGCAAACCCCTGAGTCGGAATTCTGAGGTAGGTGTTATGCAACGCACCCAGTAAACACTGCTTGCATTAAGTATCTCACTCTTCATGTTGACAATGCTGGAATATCCTCAACTTTCATGGCAGCATACAACAATATGTACGCATCAAGAGGGGCAACTGACAGGGTAGAGCTCCTGGAATATCTGGAGGATATTGCTCTTGCATGGCTGTCAGATGGTCATCATGAATATTTGGACCAGCCGCTACTCAAGCCCGTCAAAGCACAGGACAGATGGGAATCACTTTCCCTCATTAACACAAACACCAAAATCCTGGCTAAACTAATTGCCACCAGACTAACTCCACTATTGCTAAACTTTATTCTGCTGGATCAACCAGGGTTTTAACCAGAACGATCAACCTCCCATAACATACACACCATTTCTGCGCTCCTACGCGTCCTAAACCCGGAGCTGGAGGTGGCAACCATTCTATTAGATGCGGCCAAAGCCTTTGACTTGGTGGAGTTGGGCTACCTCTTCGCCAAATGCAGAGAATGGGTTTGCCCGGAGTATTCCTTAACTGGATAAAGCTCCTCTACACAGACCAGGTGGCCAAGATTAAGGTAAATGAGCAAGAGTCAGAACCGGTATGCATAAGGAGCGAAACGAGGCAAGGATATCCGCTTTCTCCACTACTCTTCACCATAGCGCTAGAACCTCTCACCTGTAAAATACGACAGAGGCATGCGGACACAACACTCAAATTTCACTAGCGGCCATTAGGCATATCCCTCTACGAGGAAGACATGGTGCTCTATGTGAGAGACCCTCAGCACAATTTATTGAGGCTGCTGAGAGAATATATTAGGTTTGGTAGGTTCTCAGGGCTCCAAATCAACTGGAGCACATCCACTGTGATCCCGCTAATAGACATAACCCAACCATGCACGCTGGACTTCCCAATGGAGTGGCACACTGACCTAGTGACATACCTGGGAATATGGATCCACAGGGACCCAGCAGAAGTTATAAGGACTAACTACGGCAGGGCAATAGACAAGCTTGAAACACAAGTGGACAGATGGATTAAACTCCCCTAAGCACCAGCGGATAGGATCGCAATAGTTAGAATAGTCGCTCTGCACAGATTTTTATATCTCTTCAATAATATTCCTATTACCCTACCCAACCACATTTTTAAAACAATACAAACGCATATAATCAAAATGGTCTGGGCCAGGAAGCAGGCAAGAATAGGATGGGAAACGCTGTCACTACCCTATGAACAGGGAGGATTTGCCGCTCTGAACTTCAAACATTACTACATATGCGCCCAAGCACGTTACCCACACCACTGGTATCATCCGGTGAAATACCTGCCACACCTGGCTGTGGAAGAAGGGGACACTCACCCTATACCACTATCCCACATTCTGCCCTCCAAGCGCAAGGAGATCCCTCGCACAGAAATTAACCCAGTACAGGCCACCATAGAGGCATGGGGTAGGTTGGGTCACTTGGCAGGGAAGATGCCGCTGTATGCACCACCTATGCCATTCGCTAATCAGTCTGCAATGTCAGTGACACAAGACACAGGCAGCATAGCCATGCAATGCAATGTAGGCATTAGCACGCTATGCGATCTATATGTAAAAGTATAGTTTGTAGAGCCCTCCGACATGCATCACATCAGCAACCAAACATTACTGTTCCGGTTCACCCACCATAGACTAAGGACAGCCTTCAAAACCCTCTACCCGAGCTTCCCTGCGGAGCCCCCAACCATGGCGCCGCTACAAATGGTAATCACTGAACCTACCAGCAAAAGATTTGTGGCCAGTATACCAGGCGATGCAAACAGAACTAGTGCAAACAAACACCAGGGCATTAGAACGGTGGAACCAACTACTAGAGACACCTCTTACCCATGATAACTGGAAATTCTGGGGAAAACTGACTGTACTGTTGAGCCCAAACGGAAACTTGCTTATTATCCACTTTAAATAGGTGCACCAAGCCTACCACATCCCTGAAACTTTACCGACAGGGCCTTAGGGAGGACTCTGCCTGCCGCAGATGCGGGGGAACAAGATGCTGATTTTGTACACTTAGCATTGAACTGTGTGAATGTCAGGGAATACTGGAAACTGGTGCTGCCACTTTTACGCGACTGACGCAATGCGGGTTGGAGTGTTCTGCACAGCTGTATCTCCGGGGTCTCCTGCACAAGATACCGCCGGCCAAGAGGAAACTGCTGGCGATCGCATTGTTAATGGCAAACTGATCACCCCAATTAAGCACTCACTGTAACTATTTGTGATTAGCCTTACTCTGTTTGATGTACAGAATTGCAATATAATAGACCATGTAACGCTGCATGACTCCGGTATGTTATTAATTGTATTACTGAAAACCAAATAAAAAGATAAATAACAATAAAAAGTATCTCACTCTTCAGTAAAGTTCAGCAGGTCAAACTTGCTGAAATTTAACAGGGGAAAAGTACACAGTATTTACCATACCATGTGGATTTTTGTGCAATAAGGACCAAAATCTGTTTGTCATTCCCCATAAACGTGTGATAGAGGTTAATTATCACATCCAAAAAATAACGAAACCTGCGGCATCATTTAATGTGAAGTGTGATAAATAGCATCCTGATTCAGAGGACTTCAGATTAAAGGCCAATGTAAAACAGAGGTATTCTGATTCATAAGTCAATAGAAGAAGTGTCAAGCATTAGTTTACTATATAAATATATGAAGTCTGTTCCTCCATGTGTTTCACGGTCCGAAGATCTGTCTTTGTTGCGTTCTTCACCCACTGCACCTCATTCCCTTTAATCTGCGATTCGTTTTCTATTTTAAATTTATGCTTTAAGATTTTTGCCAGTCTTTCCTTCTGAGTTCTAGTTAGAATTGTTTGTATTAGGATTTTCTTTGTTTCTGTTTCTATTCTTTTGATTGTGTACTGTTTGAGAGCTTTTCTCTGCAACTTGCCTTTCCTCTCTTAGGTACCTCTATGTTTCCCCTGCCATCTTACTCAACTTTCTTGTTGTTTGGATTTGTTTGCTCTGGGCTCATAGATCTACTGTTGGAAATGTGGAAAGACGCTGTGCCTGTACAGCGTATTGGTGATTACAGCTGCTAGCTTGTGCTGATGCTGCCTGCAGTGCCCTAGAGCCTAATCTGGGCTGTAGCATGCCAATCCTGGTGTAACTGCAGATCAGCCAGCAACCACTGAGCCCTAAGTATTGCTGGCTGCATAGAGTTTTGGAGAGAATTATGGATTCCAGAGGCCGGTCTGCCCAATCAGATCTTCAATAGTGCCCAAAACTGCCATGTCAGAGCTCAACAATATAGCGGGAGAGCTGCTTCCTGAGGTGAGCGACTTTTTGACACCATCTCTTTTGCGTTTTCTGTGTACGCACCAACGAGACGAGACGCTCTCGGCTGGCGTGCTAGCTGGCCACCATGTTCACCATCCGATTTAAGTATTGTCAAATAGTGAGCAGGTCTTGGAAACAACCGAATACGCGGGCCAGAACAGAATGGGAGGAGGAATTATACATTATCAGGACACAGAAAAAAGAGGTATCTTAGTGGATTTTGGTACAAGATGAAGATGGTCCCCACACATTGCCTAAGGATATTTGGAAATCAGACCTGCCTACGTCAGAGCTACTACACCTTTGGGAAATATCAATATCTACACTTTGGTCAACTGTGAGATCTGCACCTCCGAGGAGAACCAAGCAGGTAATCTTGTATAGGGCTTACTAGTCTCCAGAGAAGTTATCGAAACTGGCAGAGAAGAAAAAGAGGTGTTGTCAGAAATGTGCCCTCGAGAAGGCAGTTAATGTTTATCTAATTTGGCAGTGTCCAGGAATCCAACTCTTCTGGAAAGAAGTGGGTAAGATTTTAACAGAAGTAATGAATGAGATATAGAGGTTAGCCTGACTCTGGTTATTTTTGGGATCCTAGAGGGTGAAGGGTCAAAGGGATGTTGGTAAAATCTCAATCCTAGTTAATACTGATCTTGATAAGTGCACGCAGAGAAATCAGCATTTGATGGATAGCTAGCACGTTAACTACCTTCATAAAAAGGGTGGACTCAGCGAAGCTCATTGGCAGAATGGTCTGTATGAACAGTTCAGTAAATAAGGTCAAGATGTGGATACCGTTCCCCTTTTCTTGTAAAGTACATTTTTATAATTGGTAAGAGACAAAATATCACAAGGCTGGATAACCAGGTATTAATAGTCCAAGGATTAAAGACAAACCTCAACATAGGAGGTGTTCATGTGGTGAGTCCTGCAAACCTCCCATGAAGTGGTTGAAGGAGGCTTGATGTAGGAGGTCATGGCCCTTAATAGCTATGGGTTACATTTGGAGATTTGGATTGTACCTACCGCCTATTGTCTTGTATGAGGACTAAAAAATAAAAATTATATATATAATTTGTTACTACTTTTTATGTTGTATGTATATATATATATATATATATATATATATATATATATATATAATATATATATATATATATATATATATATATATATATATATATATATATATATATATATTCAATAATCTCTCTCCACAAGGAAAAGAAGCTGGGTCGCACACCAATAATCCTTTAAAGTAATTCCAAGGTATTTATTTTAAACAAACTCCAAACACTCCAAACACCAACGCGTTTCAATCTCTTACTGAGATCTTGTTCACTGAAAAACCATAGGTTTCATACACCTTATAGTTAGGAATTAGCATTTAAAAAACCTTAGAAATTCACAAAAAAACCATAGGTTTCACACGTTATAGTTAGCTGGGCACTTCACTCATACAAAACCATTGAAATTCCCCCCTATAGTTAGTTCAGCTAACTATAACTCACGCGCCCGCAATGCACTGTTGATGACGTCACATATTACATCACTCATGACATGGTCAGTGACATCACTCATGACATCACTAAAGACATCTCAAATTGATAGAATTCACTTTTCGATGCTCTAATTACCCTATGATGACGTGTGAGTTAGCATCATATGACTAACTAATGCATTTACGTAAACGCACTTATGCTGAATTCATATTCTTACCTATTACTTATATTCAAATGTATGTGTGACCATATTAGTTTCTTAGCTTAGCCTGTGTGCCACCATTTTGTGTAACTCTCTGTGCCTGCGGGCTCTGGTCGCTCATGCCCCTCCCGCAGGAATACAGAAATATACTAAGACAGCAGTTTTCGTTTCTCGGCTCACTGTGACCAAAACTAACAACTCGTGTTATCTGTAATGTTCTCATGCCCAGAGACGCCGAAGCCTAGCTCCCTGGCCTTGAGCAGAGATAATTATGTATCCCTCGCAGGTGCAGATGCCTGCTGTATGAGAGCATTGTCCACTGGGCTGAGGCTCGGTAATTTTCCACAAGGGGCGTACCCCATTTACTGTATTGCATTATAATGTATTGCTGTGGTGCAGAGAGTCAGTCCTCTCGTTCGCACTCCTAGGAGTGAGGTCGGACAGGGCCCTCTCATATGAGTGTTGTTTGGCCTAATAAAGACTTTTGTTTATACTTCTCCACTGTCCGGCTGACTTCCTATAAGGTAATTATAGGTGAGTGCTGTAAGTCACTCCAGTGGATTTGAGCCACGCTTATCAGATGGCGCCCGAACAGGGACCCCGCGATAAGGATCTTTCTCACCCGTAAGTGGGTAGCAGAAGACCGGGGACCCGCTGGTCGGCACGGTGGGCCCGGTATCCCATTTGATGCCGAGCTTGGTTCTCGCAGCGCTGCCCCACCCTGCTGATCGGGAGAGGTCCCGGTTCGGATCTTACGCCGGGGTCCAGAAGGCGGAACTTCAAGCTGACCGTGTTGGTCCTGGCAGCCGGAGGTGGAGAACGGTAGAGGTCGGTGCCGCCTACGGAAGGTGAGTGGTCCACCTGTGATTGTTGCAGGAACGGGAGTGTTCCGGGAGACTAGAGTGTCTCCGATGGTTTGAGGAGCCGGTGTGCTCCTGGGGCTAGTGTGCTCCGGGGAACTCAGAGTACGAGTTGGTGCTCTGACAGACTTGACGGGGTTGGGGACGTATTTCGAGGTAATTGTTTGTAGTGATCCGACCGAATGGTACTGTGGTGAAGGCGTGGCTCATTGTGGGTAGACTCCGGTGCGCTTACCCTGAACTCCTAGTGTGGTGATTCAGTGGAGGTGTGATCCGGGTTTCCCGCGATAGAGTGCGCAGCGATCCATAGTGCCGCACGGGTGGCGGATCCGTTCCCCGTCCTCAGAACAGTTAGCGTACTGTTCGGTCTGCGGTAGAGTCCAGGTTCCCCAGGACTTGGTCGACGGGCCTTGTCCCATTTGGTAACACGTGTTTGGAGATATTGTATATGTGTACGTGGTTCTCTGGTGTCCGTCTATATGTTTGTGCGTGAATGAACTTGAGTTGTGATTCGAAATAAAGTAAAGATGCCCTGTTTTAGCAAGTTGCGATGTTTTGGATGCTGTTGTCGACCCTCAGATACTAGACTGGCCGAGAGCCAACCTGCACCCCCTGAAGGGACGCCGAGTTTTGATATGTATGTTAAACATGGACTGGTCCCGATTTTGTTTGGTACTTTGTGGCATCGATACACTGCTGATAATGTGGATTTACAATGGCCTTTGACGGGTTCTTTTGATGAAGCTAAATTGGATTATTTGCAAGATAAACTGTTTGCTAGGCGTAGCCGCCAGAGTATGTTCGACTCTTTGCGAGTATGGCAGAAAGAGGCCAGGAAACGTAAGATGCGAGAGGAGAAAGAGGAGTATAAAAAGTCCACCCAGACTATGGCGCAGAAAGCGAGGGAACAGGTGGGGAATGAGAATACACTACGCATGGAGCGAGCAGATAGACTTTGTAGGTTGAAAGAAAATAAAAGTTATGTGGTACGAGAAGATGACCCTGATGAGATGGAGGACATTTTGAATGCCCGACCCCCTCCCCCTTATGCCCCACAGCCCTTGTACCCCTCCCTGCCACTTTCGGCCCCTAGTAGCGCAGGTCCTTCAGCGAGTGCCCCCCAACAATCCCTACCCTCGACACCCCTCGTTTCTCTACTCCAGACCACTTCACCTGCCCCCTCACCATTTTCTTTAGCACTCCCTACTGTTTCAGCTAGTACCACCCCCAGCCAGGAGATGCTAACACCGAGTCGCGGCGCAGGTAGCGGATTGTTTTCACAGGTACGGAAGCTGCTTACACGTTCTACAGTTGGTTTAGATGAAAAAAGTATGGTGGCTAATCAGGCATGCCAATGGGCCAGGAATAATATTTATTCGTTCGAAGACATTTGGTCCACCATGAAAGATTTTGAGCCCTTGATGCAGCAGCACGCTTTGTGGCACATGGCTGGTGTATTGATACCGCTATGGGAGCAGTGATATGGAGGTGTGGCTCCGGCGGTTTTACGGGATATACAGGCTGGGGCGTACAGAACGAACACGGGGGTGAAGGAAGTGATGAGTAGTCTGCGCGCGCTATTGCAATACAGGAATGAATTGCCCTCTGTCGGTACACCCCACTTCCCAGGTCTCCACCCAATGCGAGAGGTGCACCCTATTTTTCATCCTGAGGTCCCTGAGTTGTTAGACCCAGTCACGAAGGCTGTTACAAGGAACAGAATAGATGCGCATTTTCAGGAGCAATGGGTGTATACGCCATGGAAGAGAAGTGAGGTGTTGTCATTGAAGGCTCAGCTGCCGGATTCCAGAAAGAATCCGACTGCCTATTACAAAGAGCTTACGGAAGCGGCGTCTTCTACGGTGATGACGTTGGCCGATGTTGAATTATTTTTCGGGCTTTTGGTCCCAGTTGATGTGTGGCGGCAGGTGAAGGGTACGGATCATAGGGAGGAACTGGGAGGTACATGGCAGGAGTTGCAGGACTGGGACAAGGAGCGTAAGCCAGGGGAGAAGCCGAGGGCTGAAATATTAGCTTTACCGGGTCGCATAATAAAGTATAAGTGCACTCCCTTATTCCCCCGAAAAAGGTGGATTGGGACAAGTTGACGGCTTGCAAGCAGAAAAAGGATGAGGCGGTCTCAGATTTCTTTACGAGGTTTGAGGAAACGTTCATGGATTTTAGTGGACAGGATGTGTCACAGGATGGAGGGTTGCGACTTTTTGTTAACAGGTTTGTCACAAATTTATTGCCTGAAATATCAGCTAGATTGCAAGCGTCGGAGAGCACGTGGACGACGTCCTCTCCTTCGGGGATACTAAGTATGGCGCAATATTACGAGCATAGGGAAAATGAGAACAAGGACAAGCAGGAGAAGAAGGCTAAAGATTTGAAGACGAGGGTTTTGTTGCAGCAGGTGGCAAGAGGCAGAGGAAGAGGTGCGGCGCTGAGTCGCGGAGGTGGTTTTGGGAGAGGCAAGAGTAGGGAAAGGCTGGGACCGAACCAGTGCGCCAAGTGTAAGCAGGAAGGGCATTGGTGGCGAGACTGCCCGCTGCTCCAGTCAGGTACTGGACTAGGCAGAGGACGAGGACGAGGTAGTGGTGATTTTGGGAGACAGGCTGGGCGATCAGAAGGAGGCGGGAGACCGGGAGGCAATTATTTTGACAACGGGACAGATAGACAACAGTCACAGAGGAGCGGGGGCCAGTATTACAACGATGATTATTCGGTGGACGATTTGACAGGGTTCTCCCACAACTAGGACAGCGTAGGACAGAGCATGGGACCAGTACTTATGGAAGTTGATCAGAGGGGACCTTATGTCGAAGCCGACTTACTAGGGTCTCAACAGAAATTTCTAGTGGATACGGGTGCAATGAAAAGTTCAGTGGCTCGTTCTCGGGTCCCAGGGGCGGCTCTGTCTGGCAAGAATAACATATCCGTGGGTTTCGCAGGAACTCCGGTGATTAGCCCCATTTCTAAACCTCTCACGTTAACGATTGGTCCCTTTACTGTTGATTCTCCGTTTTTATTGACATCAAATTGTGGAGAAAATTTGCTGGGTTTAGATTTATTGAAGAGATTGCATGCCACCATTTATTGTTCTCCGGATGGCGTGTACCTTACTCTAGGCCCCAATGTTGCCCGCCCACTACAGTGCTTTTCAAAAGACGACCCGCTGCCACCTGAGTTTCGAGACATACCCGACAGCTTGTGGGCTGTCAGTGATAATGATGTAGGAAGAATGGATATTGCCCCGGTGTCAATAAGAGTGAAGGTGGGAGCCAAATTGCCCAGAATTCCACAATACAGAATACCTAGAGAGGGTGAGAAGGCCTTGTTACAAATAATTCAAGATTTAATACAGTCTGGAGTAGTGGAAGAGACTCATTCGAATATATGTAACAGTCCTATTTTGCCTGTACTTAAAAGACGGTCACCTGATGCAACTGATAATACTCCTGATGTCTATAGATTTGTGATTGATTTGCGGCAGGTAAATAGAGTAGTGGAGCCACAGTATCCGGTGGTCTCGGACATCACTACGATATTGACCATGATTCCACCTTCGGCCAAATATTTCTCTGTCCTAGATTTGAAAAACGCTTTCTTCAGTATTCCAGTACATGAAGAAAGCAGGTATCTCTTCGGATTCTCATTGGCTGGCCGAAGCTTCCGCTTTAAGAGAATTCCTCAGGGGTACACTGAGAGTCCTAGTATATACAGTCAGGCTCTAAAGGCACAATTGGATGATCTGGAACTTCCACCTGGCAACGTAATGTTGCAGTACGTGGATGATATCCTAATAGCATCGGATGATGAGCAGGGTTGTCGGGATGCTACTGTAAAATTGTTACACCATTTGGCAAAAAGGGGGCATAAAGTATCCCTTCCGAAATTTCAATACTGTCGAACGGAGGTCACCTACCTCGGTCACCTCCTTTCGAAAGTGGGGAGGAGATTGACGCCGGAGCGCATAAAAGCGATCACTAACATGCGAATACCTAATACGCAGCGAGAGGTGCGCGCGTTCCTAGGCATAACATCGTATTGTCGTCAGTGGATACCTAACTATGCGCTACTAACAAAACCCCTATTGTATCTGACTACCAAAGAAGTGCGCGAACCCCTACCCTGGACCCCCGCATGTCAGGAAGCGTTTGAGTCACTAAAAACGTCTTTGTGTTCTGCGCCGGTTCTTGGAACACCTGATTACCAGAAGCCTTTTGTTCTTTACGTGCACGAGGCGGAAGGTTGCGCGTTGTCTGTCTTAACTCAGTGTTTTGGAGGGAAGCAGAGACCGTGTGCATACTTCTCTGCAATGCTCGATAATGTGGCAAGAGCGCTGCCGAGCTGTCTGAGAGCCACGGCGGCTGCTGCGGTCTCTATAAGACAATCGGCAGGGCTCGTGCTGGGATCAGATCTCACAGTAATGGTACCGCATGCTGTGGATATTTTACTGAACAGGACACAGACGCAGCATTTAACAAGCGCTCGTCTGACGGGTTATGAGATGACTCTTTTTGCGCCCCATGTAACAATTAAAAGGTGCGCCACATTGAACCCCGCCACCTTGTTACCTATCCCCACAGATACTGACACGAATGATGATGACATACATGACTGTTTGTATAGGACTGAGGAGGAGACAAAGGGGAGGGTGGATCTGACAGACAGGCCCATGGAAGAACCAGACGGGGAACTGTATGTCGATGGATCCTGTTTTAAATTACCAGACGGGACATCGACAGCAGCATACGCAATAACAACATTACAGACGGTGGTGGAGACTTCTAGAATACCTTACAATTCTGCTCAGGCTGCCGAGATTATTGCCTTACTGAGAGCATGTGAGTTGAGTGAGGGGTTGGATGTGAACATTTACACCGATAGCCAATACGCCTTTGGCGTGGTTCATAATTATGGGCGACTTTGGGCAGAACGGGGATTCTTGACCTCCCATGGACAACGCATCCAACATGGTCCACTGATATTACGACTGCTAACGGCACTGACATTACCCAAAAGATTGGCTGTGATAAAATGTAGCGCACACAAGACAATAGTGGACGATGTCGGGCGAGGCAACGCTTTTGCTGATGAGACAGCAAAAGAGACTGCTAGAGAAAAATTACCACGAATGTTTGTGGCAGGGCCAGCACGATGGGTCCCAGATATTCATATGTTCGCAGACACGGTACAGAGTGTCAAGAACATACAGGGCAAAGCGACGGATGAGGAATTGAGGGCATGGAAGGATGGGCAGGGACGACTGGATGCGGATGAATGCTGGACAGATGTGACAGATAAGAGACGATGGATGTTACCGAATGCGTATGTCCTTCCAGTAGTGACGATGGCACACGGACCTGCCCATGTGAGTGCCAAGGGCATTTGCAAATTGTTAGACCCGGTGTGGAGCAATAAGAATATCTCTAAGATGGCCACCAATTTGGTTCGTCAGTGTATGGTGTGTTTGAGACACAATCCTGGAAAGGGTACCCCTGTCCCAACTGGAAATTTTGCACCCCCCTCTTTCCCTTTTGAGGTGATTCAGATGGATTACATCGAAATGGAAAGAGTCAACAACTTGAAGTACGTCCTTGTAGTCGTATGCGCCTTTAGTAGGTGGGTGGAGGCGTTCCCAACGAAAGACTGCACGGCTATGTCTACTGCAAAAATGTTGATAAAGGAGTATTTCTCCCGCTTCGGATTACCTAGGGTGATCTGGAGTGATAATGGCACGTCCTTTAATGCTGAATTAGTGAAAAATATATGCAAAGGTCTACACATCACCCAGAAGTTCCACTCAGCCTTGCATCCTCAGGCGGCAGGACTGGTGGAACGGTTTAACGGCACGCTCAAGTTAAAAATGGCCAAAATATGTGAGAGTACAGGTCTCCGTTGGCCAGACGCACTTCCCTTAGCTTTGCTTTCCACAAGAGTCACTGTAAATGCAAAAATGGGCGTCTCCCCGCACGAGGTGGTATTTAGCCGCCCGGCCAATATCTGGGGAGTGCCCCGACCTAAATGTTTTTCTGAAGTTCCTTACCCTCTGTTGACAGATTATCTGTATGCTTTGACTAAAGATCTTCGTTCTATTCATCAGCAGGTAGCAGACACTCTGAAGCCGTTGCCGGAGGGGCCTGGACACACCATCCACCCAGGGGATTGGGTCGTGGTGCGACGATACCAGCGGAAGTCCTGTTTGGAGCCGAGATGGTCAGAGCCTCGTCAGGTGCTCCTCACCACGCGCACGGCACTGCGGATTGACGGCAGAAAGGTGTGGACCCATGCCTCTCATGTGAAGAGGGTCCCGCTCCCGTTGCCCTATGATCAATGGGTACAAGATGGCATCGCTGACCAGGAGTTCGAACATATCCCGAGGTATGTTCCTTTCTCGGATGCTTCACTGATTGGAGAAGAGCGAAGCGGAATTGAGAATACTGTGAGCTCTACCACTCCTTTTGTTGCTAGCAAAGAGATATCGGAAAGTTCAACATCTGCCACTGATACACCTGCTTTGTTTTCTGACCCCGAAGTGCCAGGGAGCACTCGCTATAATTTGCGGCCCCGAAGAAAATAAGTACAGTGCTGGAATATGATGGACTAAATACTGGAAGAAGGGCTTAGTGGACATTCTGAAAAAGAAGATTTAGTGGTAGGGATGGACTTGTAAGAGCCCTGGTGTTTAGCCGAAGATTGTGTTCTTTGAGACTATAGAGTGGTGCGGGGCCCGAATTAAGTGCTTCCCTTATTTCAAAGTGTTGACCAGCGACGTGGGAGTAGGTATGAACGGTAAAAACCTGCCTGTGAGGCTTTGAAGGACACAGGGAGAAGATCCCTTTTTAAAGGGCTGAAGAACCCCTCTGGCCGGTTGAGGATTGTCTGGGACTATTTTTCTAGTAACAGTGTGATTTTTATCTTTTTTTGATTTTTGATACTTTTGAACGATTATTAGAAATGTATCCCTTTGGGCGGCCCATCCCTGATGAGGAGCAGCCTTTTGCAGCTCCCCCGAGACGTGAGCCTGATTCCCCCTGGTTGGCCCTTTCCCGAAAGGGAAAAATAGTAGTGGTCATAATAGTTTTAATTGCCTTTCTGGTGACTCTTGGAATACTGTTCTTCCTAGATAAACATTATCCCGTTCATACATTTGCACCCACACCTACTGCTGTTCCGGAACATGAAATGATAACTGTAGATTATGGTGAGAGGATGATACGAAAAAATTATAAAGACAATGTTTTTATTAAGACTTTGCATCATGCACATGCCACTACCAACATGACAGATTGCTGGGTTTGTGGGCTCTTGCCTTCTGCTGCTTATAAGAAAGATAGATTTCTTGCTCTTCCTTTGACTCCGGTAAATAGTTGTGTGGGATGGTACACCCTTATAGGTCTTGTTAAATATTTCCAACAGCCAGATTCCTTGACTCCACGTCTGCAGAATAGGGGGTGGACAATGACAATGCGAGTGCGGCCTTTGCCTTCAGCTTCCCTTGGACGAATATACACTGACGGACGTTTTGACCAGACTTTTATAGAGACATGTGAGAAAAAGTTGGGTCGATTCTTGACACCTAATGATACTGATCGACTTAGGGATAGTTTCATGAAATTGAACGCCACTTTGTCTTATAGGCACCCCCCTAAGAGTAACGACAGCTCCAAGTCTTTGATACCCCTGGCTGTGGTGGGTCCTCCTCCATTTTTCTGTATAGAGGGAAGGGGTCCCATCAAGGTTGGAAATAGCTCTTGTAATGTGACTGCTTCAATACGCCTGCCCGTTAGCCCCTCTTTGATTGCCCCACCCAGTGTCTATTTTGTTTGCGGTGAAAATGGATACTTATGGTTGCCCGAGGGTTGGGGTGGGGTGTGCTACCTGGCTTATATGATTCCTCCCGTGTATGTGGCTCCCTCTGATTACCACAGAACTCATCGACGATTCCCCAGTCCTCAAGAGCAGCCGCAAGAGCAGCGTAAAAGGAGGGAACTTCAGGTAGAGGACGTTGATCAGACAGATACCTCGTATCAGCAATGGACTGATTTTTCTAAGGGTCTGCTTCCTTTCTGGGGTCCTATATTCAACAGTAGAGCTATTAGACGACTTTCTAGGGTAATGGAAAAGGTGGTTCTGGTTGAGGCTGACATTACGACTAACATCTCTGTTGAGGTTCAGGCTATGAGATTATTTACGATCCAGAATAGGATGGTCCTTGACGTCATACTAGCTGATAGGGGCGGGGCCTGTCGCATCATCGGGACCTCTTGCTGTGTTTATATCCCTGACTCCGCCCCGACTGTTAACTTGGCAGTGCAAAAATTGCATAGATTAGCGACTGAACTGCACCAAGATAATGGAACATGGTCTCTCCAAGGGTGGCTCTGGGGTGCCTTTTCTTCCTGGGGCTGGAAAATACTGATGGGTTTGGTTGGAGTGGTGAGTGTAATTCTGTCATGCTGCCTTTGCATATATTGCCTCCCTCCATGTTGTTCAATGTGTGCTGCAAATATACGTCCGAAAAAGAAGTTACATGGTCAATATGCCACTTCTATGATTACTGAAATTCCTGCTGATGCAAGTTGGTTAATGTTTATTGCAGAAGATGTTCTAGACTGAAGTAATACAGGCCTGCCCCTAGAATGGATGTCGGCACTACCTTTGGCAAATAAATGAGGCTATAGTTAGCCAATGATGCTAAAAGGAGGGTCTGATAGAATTCACTTTTCGATGCTCTAATTACCCTATGATGACGTGTGAGTTAGCATCATATGACTAACTAATGCATTTACGTAAACGCACTTATGCTGAATTCATATTCTTACCTATTACTTATATTCAAATGTATGTGTGACCATATTAGTTTCTTAGCTTAGCCTGTGTGCCACCATTTTGTGTAACTCTCTGTGCCTGCGGGCTCTGCTCGCTCATGCCCCTCCCGCAGGAATACAGAAATATACTAAGACAGCAGTTTTCGTTTCTCGGCTCACTGTGACCGAAACTAACAACTCGTGTTATCTGTAATGTTCTCATGCCCAGAGACGCCGAAGCCTAGCTCCCTGGCCTTGAGCAGAGATAATAATGTATCCCTCGCAGGTGCAGATGCCTGCTGTATGAGAGCATTGTCCACTGGGCTGAGGCTCGGTAATTTTCCACAAGGGGCGTACCCCATTTACTGTATTGCATTATAATGTATTGCTGTGGTGCAGAGAGTCAGTCCTCTCGTTCGCACTCCTAGGAGTGAGGTCGGACAGGGCCCTCTCATATGAGTGTTGTTTGGCCTAATAAAGACTTTTGTTTATACTTCTCCACTGTCCGGCTGACTTCCTATAAGGTAATTATAGGTGAGTGCTGTAAGTCACTCCAGTGGATTTGAGCCACGCTTATCAAAATGACATCACTGTTGACATCATCCAGTGAATGTGTGTTTTTCTGAAAATTAAATATGTTTTATATATGTATATCTCAAGGTTGATGGAAGAATAAATGGGTATATAATAAGGGTGGGCGTAGTTCGCGAAGTAGCGCTACGCGAAGCTACGCGAACTTCACGTAGCAGTACGCAAACTTCACGTAGCACTACGCGAGCTGCGTAGTAGCATGATCGCACTGTGCAAGATGCGTTTTCGATGATTGCACAGTGCGGACAAGCATCCGGCACTGTGCAATCATTGAAAACGGCATCTTGCACAGTGCGAGCTGTAGTTTTCTGCTGCTCGAGTAGATTATTACTCGAGCTGCAGCTTTCTCAACGCGAACTGGTAGTTTCTCATTCAGAGCGGTCGCGAGCATGCGCAACCACTCACAATGAGAAACCTTACCTCCCCGCGTTGAGAATCTCGCCGGGATGTCATTTTGCTTGCTCGCGGTCGCGAACATGACGTTCAGGACCGCGAACAAGCAAAAAATGAGCGCTGCACTACGCTATGCTGCACTACGCATGTTCGCACTGTGCTACGTGCAGCTCGCGTAGTGCGAAGTTGCGCAAACTTCGCAAACTCCGCGAGCGTAGCGTATTGCTTCGCCCAGGGTTAGTATATAAGTGTCTAAATGGTTGTTTTTTTGTGTAAAATTGATTGTATAACTGACTGATTAATTGTTTCTTAGTGAATACATGGGTTAATTGTAGAAAATGAACCCGTAATCCTATCGATGCCCAGGCCGCTGGCGCAAACCGCCTCTTAGTTCCCATGTTGAATAATTACCAAATAAAGAGACGGGCGCTGGAAGCAGGAATCAAGAACAGAGTTTATTTCTCATGAGGAGAGCCAGTCATTTCGGACACGAAACACAGTGTCTTTCGGGAGGTGCTCTAACAAGTGAGCTGAGACTCTTGCTTTTATACCTTACAGAACACTTGATAACACAATCAGGACAGTATGACGCAAAAGAAAGACATCCCTATAATCCTTGTGGTGATCCTACTCCACATACGTTCACAATGGGGACCCTTGACCTGCTGATAAGAGGGGAGGGCAATCACGCAGCTGAGTGTTTCGTAGGATGTGTACGCTTGATCATAGCCCAGGGGGTGGGGTGGCTAGGGTCAATAGTGGGTCTCTTGAGGAGGAGTGACTTCATACAATAAGGGCAGTAAATGGTATCTCCTGGCTTAGGCGATGGCCTCGGAAATGTGTGGTCAGCCGGACTCGGGGGAAGGGGTCATCAAAGGAGTGGTATTCATGCCGCGTGGACAATCGAGCGCGGAGGGAAGGCTTGTCAACAGAGGGGCATTCATGGAAGGGGAGGAGGTGTTGGTCAGGCGAGCCCGTGACTCTCAAGGACAGGGCCTTGCAGAAGAAGAAGGTTTATGACTTGCCCATGTGAGGAGAAGGGAGGGGTAACCAGGGTGGACACAGGGACAGAGTCACGCAGAGAGAGAGAGAGAGTGAGAGAGAGATCTGATGACCAGTACATGAGAGAGCGGGGGCAGTCAGGTGCAGCGGGAGGGCCACGTCAGCCAAGGCGAAGGATGCTTCTTCAAGGGGGAATGGGGGGTTTGTGCGGGTCAAGCAGGAGAGTCGCCTTTCGCAGCGGGGTCGCACAGGGGGAGAGGGGGGGGGTTCCAATGGGTAAAAGGCCATGCTGCCTAAACTGGCTGTACATATGCATAGGGGTATGGGCTCTTACTGGCAGAGTGGTACGGTCAATAGTTTACGGTATTCATGGTGCTTACAGGGAGAGGAGTGGGAGAAGAAGGGGAATGAATGCTGTCTATGTACATCAATTTCTTCAACTTTCACAGTCGCCCCTTTTTACATGACAGCAGTCATTTTCGCAATTGACGAGTTTACAGGTAGACAGGCATCATTGATGAATTAGCATTTTGGCGATACTAACATTTGGCGTACAATCATAGACAGTTAAGGTGATGGGCAGAATGCAGTACATAGGAAATTACATTTTCGTTGTGTTCCTGACAATTAAACGCACTACATAGCATAAATCTTTCTAGCTTAAAAATGTGACCAATGAACGGTTCTGACCAGGTAGTTGAGAGCGGAATTCAGTTCAATACACATGATCTCTTCGTCCCAGTGTCTTTTTATCAGTGAGCCATCACTGGTAGGCTCTAGTCCGTGTACTTTCGTTGGCGCTGTTGAGCACCGGCGGTGGAACTATAGGTCCAGCTCAGTCCTTTCCTTTCGCGTTGCAGGGTGCGGTCAGTCCTCTGCTGTTAGACCACAGTCCTGTTCCCTAAACAATCCGGTTGGTGGCGCCTTATGCTCGGCACCCATAGTTCGGTGGCAGCACCTATTCCCAGTGGAATACGGTTCTTTCCTTTGGCAAAAAGTCACGTGGGAATGAGGGTGAGTGTGGTTCAAATAGTCAATAGGAGAGAGGGGGGAGTTGGGTCAGAGTTCCTGGGACACACAAAAGGGACCAAGGGAGCAAAGGATAAAAAGCAGGCAGGCCCATCCATCGGGCCCAAAGAAGGGGAACGGAGACTCCAGGCACACGTGGGTTAGCAGGCGGGGGGCTTCGAGGCGGCCCGTCGTTTTTCTTTTTCCACGTTGAAATTGCTGTCTCGTCCCGTATCCTGTTGCTCTGCGGCTCCACCTTTGGTCGAGGTCACACGTGTCCCAAGATCTGCAGTCAGGCTGTATGTCGCATCTGACCCATCTCCTTCGGTGATCGTGGATCTTTGAATAGGTACAAGACAAGGTTTCAGAGAAATGGCAAAAGAAGATATCTACGCATGTGAATTCCTCCCTCAATTCTACGCATTTGGGAGATACGCTCATTGGTCACAGTCAGAGGTCCATTACTAAGCAGTGCATGTGTCAGTATTCCTACTGGGTTCATGGCAGGTCTATTCATCGTCTTATTTATAAATCAAGTGAGGTAAATGAGATTCCCATCAACTTGTGCATTACATCATATTCAGCATTACAGAGCATTTCCCATCAGGACTGGCTAACCTTTTTAAACAGGGCGGGGGTGCCATTATCGAGAGTCAGGCAAAACAGGGTTTTCTCGGGGGTCAACAGCTACTCATGGTCATCATGTTTATATTCGGGGCAGCAATTGGGGTTTATCAAAAATGGGGCGGGGATGCTTCGGGCGCTAGCGCTTGGGTGCAAAAAGGGGGGTGGGGCAATCTGGGCATTGGGGGTTCAATCTAGACGTTGGCGTTCGTCTCTGAAGAACAGACATAAGGTGCCATTGACATACAGTTCCCCTTTAAATGGCCAGATTTGGGGGACTTTAGTCGTCTTACCTGTCCTTTCCTTCTCAGCCAATTCAAGTTCATTCATTTTGCAGAAAGGAGAGGCAGTAATATGGCGAGATACAATCATTTTAGTTTCGGTCAATTTCGCTGAACACCTTCGCGTTCAATGTATCAAATCAGACTGGTGCCGGTGGGGCACAATTTTACCAAAAAGAGGGAGAGAACATAGGGAGACTCTCATAGAGAGTGAGAGTCGTCCGCAATCTAAACGAGCCATTCGGTACACGTATGACATGTAGAGAGAGAGAGAGAAAAAGAGAGAGAGAGAGAGATAAGGGGGTGGAGAGAGAGAGAGAGACGTGTACGAAAATAGGTCATTTAGTGCGCTCACAACACGGAACAGCAAAGGTCAGGTAACATGCAGATACAAACAGAGGGAAGACATAAATCCGTACATTACACACACACAAACTCAGACAGGGAAGGCGGCACATGTATTACACATATACAAGACATTCACGACAAGACAGGAAACAATTGTTAGCCTACAAGATCTGTTTTTATATATATATCCTACGTATCTTTACTATCCTATTTATCTACGTGCTTAGCTCTTTCTACCCTTCCCCCCTTCCCCTTCCCGCTTGTCATGCCTACGAGCGTTCCAAATTACCAATACTCACACCTTGGTTGGTCGATCAGTAATTAACCTGGTCGTGCTAGTTACCCATGGTTGGATCTTAAGCCATTTTTCTGTTCCCTCCTCTGGTGGGAAGTTCTCCAGGCTGAGACAACGGCAAGTATTGATCGGGAGAACAGTCGGACAGCTTGGCTATATCTATAAGGGTGTGAGAAAGGGGGTAGTGCATTTTGAACATCAGCAACATTTCTAACTTCCTAGGCGGGCGGTGCCGAGGCAATCCTTACCCTTACAGTTTTCTTTGTCCTTTCCCTACCTAGTCAAACGTCCAGTTGCATTATTTAACACGTCATTTCTAGTCAATTTTTCGTCATTCAGTACCTGTCCAGTGTCTATGTCGGTCCATCCTCTCAGTCGCTATGTCCTAAGGAGGAACAGTCATGTTAAGCCTACGTCTTTTAAAAACTTATCGTTATAACGGCTACACACATATTCCCTTTTTCCCTTTTTCGTCGGTGGTCCGATCGTCGCTCTTCCATACTTCAGCCGACGCTCTGACGTGTCCTGCAGAAGGGAGGAAAAAGAAGGGGTGGGGGGGGCAGCATTCAAAGCACATCATCATGCAGTAATCCGAAAATGTTTTTACCTACCACCTACTCGACCTATCTCCGCGTACTGCATTTCTTTACCATCTCGGCGCTTAAGCCCAGAGGGACCAGTGGTGTCAGATAGATAATCATTGACGATCTGCGTATCTGCACGAGCCACTTGGTCGTAACCCATCTTTATCGGGTGCAAGGGTGACGGTCAGGTGGCATTTCTGTGGTCTCGATTTAAGAGCGGCTAAAACACTTTTCCGGCTGGTTGTGACACATAATGGAGCTGCTAAATATCTGATCCCTTTGGATCTACATCCTTCATCATACTTATTCTTCGCTCACAGTAGTAGGGCATCCAAAACTCATTAATGCAGCTGCTACAACCATGCTCTCTTTTTCAAAATACTTTTAATAAACGAAATTGGTGGCAGTTCATTACATAAAGTGCAGCAGTGCAATAAAATCGTATTAAAAATTCCTTACAGAGCAAGCATGATGCATGTCAAGAATTCATTTTTAATTAATTCATAAATTCATTATCCAATACTCATTCGTTATCTAAGTTACACCAATTCATTTTCCAAATCATAATCAGTACCCACCCTAAGTCAATTCATTATCCAAACACATACTCAACATCCTTCATATCTACTTTCATTATCCAAAAACTGCATATAGATCTCGGGGCAACAAGCTGCGCAATCAGGGTGCAACATGGTTTATTCAAATACGTTTCATTTTGTGGCGGCGCCATTTTGGGTGGGGTCAGGCAAGTTCCAGCACAGTCAGAGTGTCTCTAGTCTCGCATGGTTGGCCCAGAACTTTCCGTTGGCAGTTCAAAAAGTTTTGTGCTATGTGGTTAACAGTCTAACAAATATGGACCATGAGTCAAAGAGTGGGGAGGGCGGCAACAATTTTCCTACCGGGTCATCCTGGTGTTCCTCCGGAACTGAACAAGTCTGTGCCGCGGCTGCCTTTTAGCCATTTCCAATCCGAGGCTGGTGCCGGCAGGAGTTGCACCGGTGTCGTGGTTCCCAGTGAAGGGGGCGGGGGCACCCATGCGGAGGGATCGGGGTGCCCTCCGGCTCTTATAGAATCTTCAAGGTTGAGGGGAGAAGGCATGGAGCGTGTGCCCGTCCTGGGCAGAAGACCGCTTTATGATGTTGACCCTCTTTAAGTAAGAGCATTGGGGTGTCGCTAGAAGCCTCCACCTGGAGGGAGGTGGGGGAGGCTCGTTCGCGTCACCTCCCCCTTCCAGCGACCCCGCGCCGTTCCCCGGCTCCGTCGCTTCGATATTGGCTGTGCTGGCTATTGAAGATGGGGGGGGCGGTCGGCGGCTGAGGCAAGACAGCCCCCCCTTTTCTCTTGACATGTGGCGGGACTACCTGGAACTGTCCAGGCGTCGACATGTGGCAGCACTACCTGTAACTATCCAGGAATTTGACATGTGGCGGGACTACTTGATTTGCCGCCATTCTCGCCCCCGGCTTCGGCCTTCTTCGTGGGTCGGACCAGGCGAGAGACAGAAGGGGGGGGTGGTCGGTGGCTGAGGCAAGACAGCCCCCCCCCCCGTAGCCTGCAGAGCAGCAGGAGAGGAGAGAAGGAGAGGTCTCTGCCATTCTTTGGACCGCCTGCCCAACATCATCTCCTCCCGACCGTGGTCAGGCGAGCCCCTCGTGCCTCGAGGCCTCGCCTTCCGGATGGGCGTAACCGCGGACCTGTTGCACTTCGGGAGCTTCCGGAATGGGGGTAGGTACCTATTGGATTGTTTCTATTTCATGTGACCGTTATTTGGGCGTGGCGGGCAATGAGGCAGGCATGTCGGGAGCAGGAATAGGCAGTGAAGCCTAGCTACCTCGTGGCTATTTTTTGCTGCCAAACTTTTCACCATTTTATATTTCTTATTATGAACTATTTGTAATGTTTCTTATTTTTAGTGAAGTCAAAAGCTCATCAGGGGGTTACTGACTTAGCCTGATTTCTTTTTCTATTTTTCTTTCTCTTCCTTTAGCGTGTTTTGAGCTAAAGTTTTCTGTTAGTAGGGAACGGTGATCACTTCATATTTTTTTTTTTTTTTTTTATGTGTCCTTTTCACTAGGGGGTACTTCTGGACGGACCAGACGAGTTCCCTCCAATAAATGGTCCGGGGTGGAACGAGATTATCGATCAAAAGGGGAACATATATTCCTTCATTAGGGTATCATCCTGGACAGACCGAGCGATGTACTTCCATTTACTAGGGTAGCCTCCTGGACGGACCAGATGGTCTACCTCCACTAAATGGCCCATGAGCGGGGAGCATATGTCCTCCATAAGGGTAGTCTCCTGGGCGGACCATGCGAGCTACCCCCCAAATAACCAAACAGTGGGGAGTGGGTAGGACTGACGAATTCACAAAGGGGCATAACCTACCCTTTACTACTTGCAAAGACTAGATAGAATATTTCTATTCCACGTTGTTTGCAGGCAGAAAATACCTCAAACGAAACAATTCCTGGAACAACAATGTCCAGGCAACCAACCAATCAGTGGGGAGAAAAACAGGCATGACGGATTACAACGGGGACAAATGTCTGCATTACCTGCCCTTCGCTATCCAAAAAGGAAGACAGAATATTTCTACTCGTCTCAGTTTGTAGACAGGGAAGATCTCAAAGAACAACAATCGATTATTAATCGACTTCAAACAATTCAGTGGGGAGAAAAGTAGGCATGACGGATTAATACCGGGGACAAAAGTCTGCATTACCTACCCTTCTCTATCTGCAAAGAGGGACGACATTCCTATTCGCCGCTGTTTGCAAACAGAGAATGTCTCGTTCTCAGAAGAGAACCAATATGTCAAGTAGCCTTCAAAGCTAAATGAACCAATACCAACAATTTCGGTATACAAATACCGATTTTCAATACAAACAATCAATCAATCAGGTGGATAGAACCACCCTACCAATCAGGCGTAAAAACACCCTACTTAATCTTACCCGGACCGGACCATACGGACAGTTCTTTGAGTTCCTTCTCCAGCGCCCGATCGTTCTCTTACTCCATGTAGCATTCCTGTGGGATTCCAGTCAGGACAATAGGTCACTCAAGAGAGGTCCGTTCAGAATTGGTGAAGTTCTGTCGATCGGCAGCCGGGCGAGGGCCCTCTCAAGGCAGGCATGCCCCGATCATTTAGATGTTCACTTCTTCGTCTGGATCTCTCTTACCGAACCTTATGTCACTGATGGGCCCCGCGTTGGGCGCCAATTGTAGAAAATGAACCCGTAATCCTATCGATGCCCAGGCCGCTGGCGCAAACCACCTCTTAGTTCCCATGTTGAATAATTACCAAATAAAGAGACGGGCGCTGGAAGCAGGAATCAAGAACAGAGTTTATTTCTCATGAGGAGAGCCAGTCATTTCGGACACGAAACACAGTGTCTTTCGGGAGGTGCTCTAACAAGTGAGCTGAGACTCTTGCTTTTATACCTTACAGAACACTTGATAACACAATCAGGACAGTATGACGCAAAAGAAAGACATCCCTATAATCCTTGTGGTGATCCTACTCCACATACGTTCACAATGGGGACCCTTGACCTGCTGATAAGAGGGGAGGGCAATCACGCAGCTGAGTGTTTCGTAGGATGTGTACGCTTGATCATAGCCCAGGGGGTGGGGTGGCTAGGGTCAATAGTGGGTCTCTTGAGGAGGAGTGACTTCATACAATAAGGGCAGTAAATGGTATCTCCTGGCTTAGGCGATGGCCTCGGAAATGTGTGGTCAGCCGGACTCGGGGGAAGGGGTCATCAAAGGAGTGGTATTCATGCCGCGTGGACAATCGAGCGCGGAGGGAAGGCTTGTCAACAGAGGGGCATTCATGGAAGGGGAGGAGGTGTTGGTCAGGCGAGCCCGTGACTCTCAAGGACAGGGCCTTGCAGAAGAAGAAGGTTTATGACTTGCCCATGTGAGGAGAAGGGAGGGGTAACCAGGGTGGACACAGGGACAGAGTCACGCAGAGAGAGAGAGAGAGTGAGAGAGAGATCTGATGACCAGTACATGAGAGAGCGGGGGCAGTCAGGTGCAGCGGGAGGGCCACGTCAGCCAAGGCGAAGGATGCTTCTTCAAGGGGGAATGGGGGGTTTGTGCGGGTCAAGCAGGAGAGTCGCCTTTCGCAGCGGGGTCGCACAGGGGGAGAGGGGGGGGTTCCAATGGGTAAAAGGCCATGGTGCCTAAACTGGCTGTACATATGCATAGGGGTATGGGCTCTTACTGGCAGAGTGGTACGGTCAATAGTTTACGGTATTCATGGTGCTTACAGGGAGAGGAGTGGGAGAAGAAGGGGAATGAATGCTGTCTATGTACATCAATTTCTTCAACTTTCACATAGTGAGTAATGTTTCAATATGTAAATATCTGTATCAGTGTCTCATTTTGTGTATAAATGGCTGCATGGGTTGGTGACGAGGTACATGAGTGTCTATATAGGTTATTAGTTGTTTTTTTGAGTATCAGTATGAGTGTCTGTATGGTTTGGTGGGGGTTATTACTTACCGCATAGATGCATGAATGGGTGACTCACTGTTTGTATGTGTTTTGAAGACAGCATGTTTGCAGGACTGTTTGGGTGGATGAGTGTGTGTGTATGGGTGTGTTAGTGAGTGAATCACTGTCTCAATAGTATCTTTATGAGTAACTACATATGTTGATTTTTTTGTGTAAAATTGATTGTATAACTGACTGATTAATTGTATCTTAGTGAATACATGGGCTAGTGAGTAATGTTTCAATATGTAAATATCTGTATCAGTGTCTCATTTTGTGTATAAATGGCTGGATGGGTTGGTGACGAGGTACATGAGTGTCTATATAGGTTATTAGTTGTTTTTTTGAGTATCAGTATGAGTGTCTGTATGGTTTGGTGGGGGTTATTACTTACCGCATAGATGCATGAATGGGTGACTCACTGTTTGTATGTGTTTTGAAGACAGCATGTTTGCAGGACTGTTTGGGTGGATGAGTGTGTGTGTATGGGTGTGTTAGTGAGTGAATCACTGTCTCAATAGTATCTTTATGAGTAACTACATATGTTGATTTTTTTGTGTAAAATTGATTGTATAACTGACTGATTAATTGTATCTTAGTGAATACATGGGCTAGTGAGTAATGTTTCAATATGTAAATATCTGTATCAGTGTCTCATTTTGTGTATAAATGGCTGGATGGGTTGGTGACGAGGTACATGAGTGTCTATATAGGTTATTAGTTGTTTTTTTGAGTATCAGTATGAGTGTCTGTATGGTTTGGTGGGGGTTATTACTTACCGCATAGATGCATGAATGGGTGACTCACTGTTTGTATGTGTTTTGAAGACAGCATGTTTGCAGGACTGTTTGGGTGGATGAGTGTGTGTATGGGTGTGTTAGTGAATGAATCACTGTCTCAATAGTATCTTTATGAGTAACTACATATGTTTTAAACTAGTATATGTTAGTATTGATGTATATAAGTGAGTATATGTGAGAGCGAGAGATTGTAAGAGTTCCTGTTTAAATAAGTATGTGTTTCTATAAGTGATTGTTTAAGAGATTAAGTATGTGTACGATTCTGTAGAAGTAAGTGTAGTGGTGGGTGTATAGCTTTATAAGCAAGTAAATGGATGTTTGATAGTTTATTTGCATGTGTGAGTATGTGTGTGAGTAACTCTATGGATGAGTATCGGTGTGTAATAAGATCTATAGGTGTATGAGTACATATGATGAGTGAGTATATGTATGAGTGCCTATATAGAACTGTTAGTGAATGACTGGATGTGTATGTAGATTTTAGAATTACTGAATAGGTTGTTGTAACTGGTATTGGTGTCTCCATTTTTTTGAAAAAAGTAATTTAGATTTTAGAATTACTGAATAGGTTGTTGTAACTGGTATTGGTGTCTCCACTTATTTGAAAATTTTAGTTTCTATTTTTGAATGTGTGTATCAAGGGTTATATTACGCTGAGAGGAGGTCTGCCACTCTTTCACAAGGATGATGTCATCAGTGATGTCATCAGTAATGTCATTTGAGATGTCATCAGTGATGTCATGAGTGATGTCACTGACCATGTCTTGAGTGATGTAATATGTGACGTCATCAGCAGTGCATTGCGGGCGCGTGAGTTATAGTTAGCTGAACTAACTATAACGGGGGCATTTCAATGGTTTTGTATGAGTGAAATGTCCAGCCAACTATAACATGTGTGAAACCTATGGTTTTTTGGTGAAATTTCTAAGGCTTTTTAAATGCTAATTCCTTTTTATTTTTTTTTGGTATTCCTCATATACCAATAATGGGTATTCCAGATAGGGTATCTCCTCCTCTCCATATTGCGATGTACCGGCCTCGAGGATTTAATCTATGAATTAATGCTAATTCCTAACTATAACGTGGCTGAAACCTATGGTTTTTTCAGTGAATTGGGAAGGTTTTGTAAATGATCATTTTTAAATGTATTAATTGTTATATTTTTTATACTATTTTACTACATTATTTTAAAATATTTATTTTTAGATATTTTATTTTTTAAATTACATTACATATTTTTAATATAAATTGAAAAAAAATGTTTTTAAAAATATTGAAATTGTAATATTTTTTTTAATTTAATATTTTCTTTAATTAATGTATATTTTATATATCAGGCAATGATATTCTATGGAAGGAAATTCAAGTTACTGGTAAGTACAGTTAAATTTACTTTTCAGGAATAGTAGTGAGCTAGATTGGGGAATTAATTTCTCTTCAATCCTGAGGTACTCTGTGAGCCAACTAGCCCACCAGGTACCTCCAGTATGCGCCAGGCAGCTGTGTTGCAGAGAGGTGTTCAAAGGGCACGCCCCCTTTTTACAACACTCTGCAAAACAACTCCGTGGCGCTTACTGGAGAAACCTGTTGGACTAGTTGCCCCCTAGGGGACCTCTGGATTGAACAGGAATTAATTCCCCAACTTAAAACGCGCCTCAGGGCATGTTTGCACTCACATCACCTCAAGCCCCGCCCCCTACCTTCACCACTGTGCAAACGCGGACTGTAGAGTGTTCTAAGTTGGGGGATTAAGTCCCCTTGCATACTGGGGGTCCCTGAAGGCCAACTAGCACACCAGGAACCTCCAGTATGCGCCAGGAGGCTGCGTTGCAGAGAGATGTAATGCGGCCATGCCCCTTTTTACACCTATCTGCAACTCAGCCCCCGGGCGTGTTTGCAGAGGGGGAACTAATTCCCCTTGGATACTGGGGGTCCCTGGAGGCCAACTAGCCCACCAGGAATCTCCAGTATGCACCAGGGGGCTGCATTGCAGAGAGGTGTAATGAGGTCACACCCCTTTTTACAACTCTCTGAAATGCAGCCCCCTGGCATTTTTTCAGAGGGGGAACTAATTCCCCGTGCATACTGGAGGTCCCTTGGGGGCAACTAGCCCCCCCAGGAGCCTCCATTATGTGCCAGAGGGCTGTGTTGTTTGCCCCGGGGGGTGGTGGTCCCTGGGGCAGTGGGGGGGGGATTGCCCCCCCCACACTTCTTTTTCACTATGCCCCCGGGATTTGGTCCCCCCGGGGTGTATTTTGAAAAAAAGCAGACTGGGTTTAAAAACAAGAAATCTTGGGCCTTGGGGTCTTTGTGGGACCACCTGAGCATGCCTAGGGGTCAGGGTGTTTCTACCCTGCCCCCTTTTTGTGTTCTACACATTTGTTTTTCTGCTTTCTTGTGCCTCGGTCTACCGAGCACAAGATGGCTGCCAACACTTCATGGTTTGGAGTTTTTACAGCCAAGGAGCATGCAGCTCGTGCTCGGAAAGGTACGTGTACTACACTTAAATTATAGATATAATAAACAGGTATAACATACTTTACATAATTGATCATCAATTAACTAATTAATTAACAATTAATAGTTTTTTGTTGATTAATTACTACTTAACATCACACCCTAAACCACTACAAACCTAGCAACCCACATCTAACATATACCTAAAATGAATCAGTTTTACATAAGGTACAAAATTAATTATCAATGAAATAATTGATATTAAATAAATAATTATTAATTGCTACTTTACCTCCCATCCTTTATCCCTACAAATCCAACATATCACACCTA
Source organism: Lissotriton vulgaris (assembly GCF_964263255.1). Taxonomy (NCBI): domain Eukaryota; kingdom Metazoa; phylum Chordata; class Amphibia; order Caudata; family Salamandridae; genus Lissotriton; species Lissotriton vulgaris. The sequence goes on from NC_141695.1 coordinate 747,573,840, forward strand.
AAATATAGCTATAATATAGAGTTATTACTAAGCATGGGCGAATTTTGCGAATTCGGCGTTCGCGAATTTGCGGATTTGCGAACTCGCAATCCGCAAAATCTGCGAATTCTTGCGAATTTGCGGATTTTTTTTTTGTGTTCGCAAGGATTTCTGCCAGTTCGCGAGGGTTTTGTACCAGTTCGCAATTGCGAACTTACATGTCGGCTCCCAGCGGTCGCGATTATGTTGTTTCTACGTCTGGTTCATCATCACAGGTTCTCAGCACCCTCTGTTTCACCACTGCCACCCTCTGGTACATCAATGCCACCCTCTGGTTCATCATCACTGTAGATCAGAGGTCTTCAATCTGTGGGGCGCGACCCCCAGGGGGGTCGTGGAGTCCTTGGAAGGGGGTTGCAGATTCTGTCAGAGTGCAGTTCCTGGCTTGGGCTGATCGAGGGTGCTCACGGTGGAGGCCTAATTCACACCGAGGTGTGAAAAACATCATAGCCTCATTAACAAGTAAAAGGTCTTTTAAAGACCTGTCAAGTACAAGGGTGTGGCTGTGTGTGTGTGTGTGTGTGTCCCTGAAGCCGTTTCGAGCTGAGGGAGGAGGGGAAGTAGGGGGTTAGGGGGGGCTGAGGGGGGCTGGGGGAGCAGGCTGTAGTGAAGCCCTTTGAGGTCAATGGATATTGCGTGCCTGGAGCTGTGGGTCCCATGACACGTCCCCCGCCCCCAGCAGGGAGGCACAGAGATGCCCTCCCATGATCGGGAAAGAAGGAAGAAGAGCAGAGAGATACTGACCCCCCCCCCCCCATGAGAGAGGCACAGAAAAGGTGGGTGGATGAATGATGGGTGGATGGATGGATGTAAGGATGAAGGATGGATGGATGTGTGAAAAGGTGGGTGAATGAATGATGAATGAATGGATGAAAGGATGGATGGATGGTTGGATGAAAGGGTGGATGAATGGATGGATGAAAGGGTGGATGGATAGAAGGATGAAAGGGTAGATGGATGGATGAAGGATGTATGGATGGATAAAAGGTTGCATGGATGAATGATGGATGGATGGATGTGTGAAAAGATGGGTGGATGAATGATGGGTGAATGGCTGGATGAAAGGTTGGATGGATGAAAGGGTGGATGAAAGGGTGGATGGATGGAAGGATGAAAGGGTGGATGGATGTATGGATGGATAAAAGGTTGCAAAGATAAATGATGGATGTGTGAAAAGGGGGGATGAATGATGGGTGGATGGATGGATACAAGGGTGGACGGATAAAGGATGGATGGATGGTTGGATGGAAGGATGAAAGGGTGGATGGATGAAGGATAGATGTAAGGATGAAAGGGTGGACGGATGAAGGATGGATGGATGGATGGATGAAGGATGGATGGATGGATGAAAGGGTGGATGGATGGATGGATGAAAGGGTGGATGGATGGATGGATGAAAGGGTGGATGGACGGAAGGATGAAAGGGTGGATGGATGAAGGATGTATGGATAGATAAAAGGTTGCATGGATGAATGATGCATGGGTGGATGTGTGAAAAGGTGGGGGATGAATGATGGGTGGATGGATGGATGAAAGGGTGGGTGGGTGGATGGATGGATGGATGTATGGATGAAGGATGGATGGGAGGATGGGAGGATGAAAGGGTGGATGATGTATGGATGGATAAAAGGTTGCATGGATGAATGATGGATGAATGTGTGAAAAGGTGGGTGGATGGATGGAAGGGTGGATGGGTAAAAGATGGATGTATGGATGGAAAGATGAAAGGGTGGATGGATGATGGATGGATGGATGGATGGAAGGGTGGACGGATAAAGTATGGATGGATGGATGGATGGAAAGATGAAAGGGTGGATGGATGAAGGATAGATGTATGGATGTAAGGATGAAAGGGTGGACGGATGAAGGATGGATGAATGGATGGATGGATGAAGGATGGATGGATGGATGAAAGGGTGGATGGATGGATGGATGGATGAAAGGGTGGATGGACGGAAGGATGGATGGGAGGATGGGAGGATGAAAGGGTGGATGATGTATGGATGGATAAAAAGTTGCATGGATGAATGATGGATGGATGTGTGAAAAGGTGGGTTGGATGGATGGAAGGGTGGATGGGTAAAAGATGGATGTATGGATGGAAAGATGAAGGGGTGGATGGATGGATGGATGGAAGGATGAAAGGATGGATGGAAGGATGAAAGGATGGATGGATGTGTGAAAGTGTGGGTGGATGAATGATGGATGGATGTGATGAGGTCTAATAGGCGCATTTATGGTTGTCAAAAGATGATGATGAGGAGTACCAGTTTATAGAAACTTTTGTCGGAAGGGGGTCCTTACCCCTAAAAAGGTTTTACAAGGGGGTCTCGGCATCAAAAAGTTTGAAGACCTCTGCTGTAGATTATGGGGGGAAAAAGCAAGCACACTTGCCCTGCTTCAACTGACATGAATTAATTTGGGGTTGATTTATTAATGTGTCACTGTTTTAAAATTCCAGTCTGGCACCTGCTTCCTTATCTGTAATTTGCTTTCTGTTGCAGTGCAATTTTTTTCCCCAGGACCTTTGTGGCATACTTGTAGCTATTCTATGAGCCTGCTGTGAGGGTCAGAGCAGGGTCATATAATTGTTGCAACTAGCAACTGAACTCTGGAGGGGCCCCAGTCAGGAAGCACTACAGGGAATGGTTACTAATGATGAGTTTGAACTTTTGCACCTGCTGAATGCTTTCACTTTTGCAAAACTCGTTTTTCTGCAGAACAGCATTACAGCAACTGTAATGCCCCAAACAAACTTACTTGAGAAAGTTGATTTCTAATCCAAAAGTGATCAAAAGAAAGTCAAAAGGCCTCAAATCCAAAAAAGTGCAGGCAAATGTCAACCTGAGGAGTTATTCTGATAAAAATCATCATTTTCAGAAGGTCTATGCTGCTTGCTAGTGGATTTCTTGTGCAGAATTGCAAATTTTGTAATTTCGCGAGTGCGAGATTGTTGCTGCCCGCCGCACCTACATGTTCGCAATTGCGAACTTACGCCGCACGCCGCAAAATTGTATCACCAAGAAAAAAAAATCAGCTGCGTGCGAATTTGCGGATTTTCGGTAAATTTGCGAGCGTTCGCGGATCGCGAATTTACCGAAAATCCGCAAAATCCACGAGCGGAACGGATTTTCCGCCCATGCTTAGTTATTACACAATTTAATGATTATTAATCAATTCAATAATAATAAACTAATAATTAATTGTTATTTAGTTATAATTTTACCTTTCCACCCTCTACCCTTACAAACCCAGCAACTCACACCGAAAATATGTAATGATTACATAATTTACATAATAATCAAAGTAATTAATTAACTTCTCACCATATACCTCTACAAACATAGGAACTCTCTTCAGCACTATAAATTACTATTAGCAATTGTAATGACCTGATAATTCTGCCAATCACCAGGGCATACTTACCTTATACCCTCTCGGGACCCAAAAGGATATAACAC